>NC_090783.1:6220000-6836250 GCF_040054535.1 Antennarius striatus
CACACACACATTATTCACCAAGGAATGATGGACAAATGGGTATTCAAACACAGAGGACACCCATGATGCAGTAGGTCTCCTTTTCTGAGGCCTGAATCAGAGATCAAGCTTTATAACATCTTGGGTGGACCTTGAGTTACCTTTATACTGTGGTACATCGCCACGGTAACACCTGGTGGATTCAATCAGCTACAGAGCAAACAAAAACCAATGCATTCACAGACTGCAACATCCCAGGACACCCCTGATTTAAAAATTTTACCCAGGACCTACTTGCATAGGTCAAAAATTTAAGCTAGTGCTCCAACCTACTTTCATAGATCAGAGCACCAGCTTTGATCTATGGGTCTTACTTACACTGGCCTTCTCCCTTGTCTTTCTATCTTATCTGGTTCCTGAGTGTAAAATAGTTTAAATTTGACCTTGACCTACTTTTCTCAAGGTCAAGGTTTTCATCTCATTTCCATCCCCTTTGCAGCCCAAGTAATGTGCTTTTTGTTTCATCTTTTTACCTGCAACGGTTGTGGAGATATTTGGTGGACGGACGGACGAACACACAAATACTGACAGTTACAATACATCACCGCAGGTTTGTAATAATCTTCAAGATTACAGATCAAAGTGTATAAACCCTGAACATGTTGACCAGTCAATATTCTGGAAAATATCACGTCTAACTTATGAGATGTGCTTGAAGATGGACAAACTCTCTCCTGATGTTAGAACTCAGTTTCACTGTACTACAAGCTACAGTTTTTTAAAATATGAATTATATTTTTATTTGCTCCCAGAATGGCATAACCTGTAAAACCCACACCATAAGCATACATGCAAATAACACAGAAATTTAGTATATGAATGTAATTCTATTCACATCTACTGATTAATAAAGATTGATAGTGATTTTGTGTTCCGATGAAAACCAATTCAACCAGTCCGTCCAATCCTTCACTCCTGCTTTTGGGAGGTTTAGATTTTAGCCTGAATCGTATATTCTGCAAACCTCAATTGACTTTTTGAATTGATAAGCGTCATCATGAGGCCGGCTGGGGGTACACCCTCATTTTTGTTCTGCAGTCCTACAACCACTTGCTACCCTACTGTGGACTGTGCATTAACTTTAATGATTATTCATTTAAATTTAGCTCAGTAATCAAGCTCTTAAATCTGGACTGCTCAAAGCTTGGCGGTGCATCTAACCCCGGATAGAGATGTCAGGGATTTCACACACTTGCAGTCCAGACAAGAACTTTCAATCTATGAGGGTTGTAAATCAAAGCAGGTGGTTTCCTCCCCAAAAACCTCTCCACAGGATAGTGCTCGGAGGCAGTGGTTATGAGTGAGCTATGATAAAGGTATGGTCATAAATCAATTCTTCATCCTTATCAAAGGCATATTTCAATCTCTGTATGTGCTATATAACTAGGGCGTTAGTAAAAAAAAAAAAAAAAAAGGAAAGAGAAGGAACTTCCATCTGTGTGCGGAAAGAAGACAGGATCTGGGATCTGAGGCCCAATGAGAAATATGCCCTCAGCCATGCATGTGCAACATATTCAAAGACACTGGCAGTCATGTTCAGGCAGTTTGCTAGCAGGGGGAAATCCCCCGATTCAGGGGCCTTTTTTATCTCCCCCCGCACATACTCAGCTTAATGAACTCCACTGCGTGTAATGGCACATACAGGAGCTGCATCGAGGTGCTTTGGCTGCGTCTTTCATCCCTGTTTGCCTTCCAGATCGTATATTGCAGGGAGAGTTGTTTATGGCTTTAAGGTCCTGGCTTTTGCAGATGTGTTGTTCTCCTCCTTACCTTAAAGTGTCAGATTCTGATTAAAATCAGATTGGGGTAAGAAAAGTTAAAACCACTCAACGAAATTTAAAGTTGACTTAATTTTCAAGTTATTCATTTGGGAGTTGGAATACTTGCATGAGCTAGAGGAGAATTTTGTCTGTTTCTGCAGAATGAGGATTATGTTTGATATCTAATCCTAATTTAATTTTGAATTCAGATTAAATGTATAAGACTTTCTTTCGGATCAGTTGATTGGGAACGACTTTAGTGAGAGAACCTCTGACAAACGTGAGAGTTGGAGAACACGGATGTAAATTACATGTTCCAGCTGCGTTCTTGGAAGCAAATCCAAGACATAGAGGCCGTTTGCTGCCGTGTTTGTAGTGACAATCTAATTTCGTGTTTAACATTGAGATAGACATCTGCAACTGATTTTCTACCTTTTTGCATGTAGTTGTCGGATCTTTATCTCCTGTGTGCTGCTTTATTTTAAAATTAAATTGTCAGAACTACTTTCACAGCTTCCTCCACTCCTTCCATCCTCTTGCATCACAGCACAACACACAATAATCAAATGTCACAAAAAAATCAGAATTTTTTTCGACAATTGTATTTCAGCTGCATCACCGAATGAACATTATGAAAGAATGCTGCAATTCCAAAATGCAGCAAGTTTTCTTTGCCACAGAAACAAAGTATTGCCAATATTCTGAAGATTCTGCGCATTTCATAATTTAATAGTCAGAGCAATTAATTCTCTGAAACAGCCTTCACTCCTGTGGGGTTCAGATTAAAACATTCTACTGAAGCTGATTTGAAAAAAAAAAAAAAGAGTACATTATTACTCACTGATGCATCTATTTGATGTCTGACAACTCCTCATAAAAAGACACATATTACACTTGACTTCAATGTGGTTCAAAGTAAAAAAAAACCCCATATCTTTTCTTGCTTACAGTGGTTTGAATAATCCTCACGCACATCAAAGCTTAAAAGTTCAATCTTAACTTTGGTCAAAGTCAAATTCCAATACACCCGCCGGCGTGTAAACAACATTTGCTTTTGTTTGTGCGATGCATCGTATGCTACATCATTTAAACGGACAAAAGGTCGACGCTATTGTGAGATCTCCCCGCGTGTCTTTCCTCTCAAATCTTTCTGAATGAACTTGGTGATATTTAAAAGCCATGAAGATAAAGGCACATGAGCAAATTGCCAATACCATAAAGTGCTTTACTGGCTTTTGGAGCGCACTCTCCTGGGGCCTTTGAAGTACCGATGTGCAAACCTTTATAGCTGCCGGTGGACACACCACCAAAGTCAACCATCAGAAATCCGAGATGTAATGTTTGCGCTCTCTTGTAAATCGATGTGTGTGAGGCGCCCAACAATGAAGCTGCATTAGCCGAGCTGTCCGAGCTGTCTGTTCCATTCAAATGTGACAGATGAGGACGAGGCCGCGGAGCTCCGGCTCTCCTGGCCCTCACCTGTGCAGGAGAAACCTCTCGCTCTGATGTCTGTCTGTAAATTGACTTGCCTTTTCAGACTTTGACCCTGATGTCTGATGTAAGACCCAGACACACACACATCAAAGGAGAAACAGGGGGTGTGGAAGGGGGGGGGGGGGTTTTATTTTGGCAGAAATATTGACTCAAGGCTGTAAAGTGATGAGGCACCCGGCTTTTTCCTATCTTATGTGATATTACAGGATGTAAGAATTGATTCCATTTAAACCAAACTATCGTAAACTTTCATCACTCAGGTGAAATGTTTTCAGCTGCAAAAAAACATGAATCAGATCGGATCTGTGTTATTTGGTTATTTCTCTTAGACGTATGCGAGACAAATATTCATTCCTTATCTATACGTTGTTGTGTATATGTTGATGTGTAGTGTTTCTTTTTTTGGAGTGGGGCTGTGGAACGGACTGGGTGTGGAGCTCCAGCAATGTCCAAGTATTACCCAGTTAAAAAGCAGTACGAACACATGATTTTCAACAGGTAGAGGAGGGAGGAAGGGCTTTAACAATCGCGTGTGGTCTTAAATGATTTATGTATTTGTTAACATGCACTTTTCTTTTTGGTACTTACTTTTTTGTAAATATGTATATTTATTTAATTTATTCTTTTTCTGTTTTTTGTAAATATTTATGTCTAACTAGAAATGATTTAGGTAATTGATTGTTCATTAAGTAGTTGAGAAGGGGTAGGTATAATAATTTTATGCTTCCCCCTACTCCTTTTTGAACATGTGGGAATCTTTGCGTTGACTATTGTTATTGTTGTTCTGTCTACTTTTAATGGTCTTATTTTATTTTTCTGTTCGGTTTATTTCGTTGTTTTACTTCCACATGTACAAAATTTAAAAAAAAAAACATTCATTCATATATTTCAATGTTGGTTCACTGTTTTAGTTCATATTCCATATGGACAACCAAACACTGAATAAGTTGCTAGATTGTGGAACTGTTTACACTCACATCCACATGGTCATCTTGGTTACAGCTTGGTTGAGAACATACGACTCCACACATAAAAGAGCACTAACAACCCTTATTTGTAATAAAATTTTCCTACAGATCAATAAAATCTTTTCATCTAATTGAAATCACATGGTAGGATGGCGTTGACCTCTTTGTCGGTTTCTTAAATAGGGAAAACCACTGTATTCACACATGAATGGGTCGTTTCAGAATCCCCGTCCTCACACTCTGAAAAACCAAAAAAACCAACCTCTGGCTGATCTTGTACGTTCATTTATTATTATTTTTTCCACATAGATGCAATATGAATATGGGATGGAGAGGGTGGCTTGAGGATGGAGAGTCAGTCATCAGGCCCTTCCTCCTCCTCCTCTTGCAGCAGCCTGGTATCAACAAACAGACCCCAGCTGTTGTCACTAGAGACAAGGGCCACCTGCTGCTTATCCTGCAGGCCCATTCTGCTGCAGCATAAACATACCTGCACATCACGTAGGAGCAGGAGACACACACACACACACACATACACACACACATAGAGCTGAGGGTTCTTGAGGCCTATAGGTGCTGATGGCGTTGATCATTTCGGCCTCGCTGGATTCCAGTAAAGTCTGAAAGGATCAGCGGTGAGTCACACCCTCTGCCAGGAAAGGCTGAACAGGCAGACCAGTTGTTAAAAGGCACTCATCCTGGCCTTCATTTTTGAAGCGTAAGTCATGATTGTTGTATAGCGTGTCAAGCATCTGATGACAATTATGGTGCAATGGCTTCGCTAAAATCAGTCATTCTCTCTGCAGTTAAAGCATTTTCTGTAATTTTTGGTCTGATTGTGAGATGACTCAGACGAAGCAAAGTTTATAGAGTAATTAAAAGAGGTGGTGAGACTACTGACACTACCATACACACACACACACACACACACACACGGTGAGTATTAGCAATGAAGCCTGATGACAGCACTCTACTCACTTCGGCAAACGCCAGCACACAAACGTAAAGGTGCCGTCGGAGCTCTGATCTGTCAGGGTTTGGAAAAGTTAGCTGAGAATCCGGAGCCGTCTTCAAGGTTCAGTCGGCCGCTGCGTTCAGAGAGGAGTTTGGAGGGACGGAAAAGCATTTAAGCTGGATTCACAGTGGGGATCTGAGCAAAGCACACCCAGAAGACGGAAAACCCGAGTCTTATACAGCTTCCTTTGAAGAGTGGGAAATACTAGTTATGTTTCCCCAAAATAAGCGTCGTGGTACACTGTGGGTTTGTACCTTCAATTTCTCTCTTTGCACAAATAAAACTAAACATGGGAGGAAATGCAAACACACACATCCATGCATGAGCGCATGGGGTGGTGGGGGCATTTCATGGGGCAGTCTGTATACATGAAAAAGCCTCAGTCATTTACCGTACTTGTACGTGCATGCACTCCATACACACACGGCAAACCACTTCCTAACCCTGCACCGCTAACTAGAGTGCAGCAGTATGAGAGTTATGACTGCTCTTCTCATAATCGGCGGCTGACTGCAGCCTGGCTGCCTTGCTCCGCAGCCTCCGGGTAGAACACAGGCCAGCCAGCCAGCCACCTGTGAGGTAGGCTGCCTGGCCTCTTGCCAGAACAGAAAACAGAAATGAAAGATAGTACCTGTGAAGGCGTCACACTCCAGCGCAAACCATACACACCAGGATTTGTACACACACACACACACACACACACACATTCATACACACACATGCACACACACACAAAAGGAAGGATAATTCCCTCGGCCACATGAAAGCAGAAGGTGGCGGGCAGAATGCCAGGCAGCACTACCTGGAGACAAAGGAGCAGCACCTCTGGGGGTGGGGGTGGTGGTGGTGGGGGGGTTGATGTTCATCTGGGATTCAACATGCTGATGGATCCTGCCTGTGAGCAGCAGACTAGGTTTGTGCGCGTGCGTGTGTGTGTGTGTGTGTGTGTGTGTGTGTGTGTGTGTGTGTGCGTGCGTGTGTGCGTGTGTGTGTGTCAGATGAATATATTTGAGCCTGCGAGCGATGTGTGCTCCCAGCATGCAGCAGCTCCGTAGTCTGCAATTAATCTCTCCAACATCAGGCCTTACCCCAAGGGATGGGGGCAGATTTCTCTCTGTTGATGCCGGTCTCTGCTGCAAACTGGCCCTGGGGGGCATGTGGGCGGTCTGAAGTTCAACCAGCCGATTTATGCAGGAGGGAATTCACCTGAGACGCGAGACAGAACTCACCTGGCTTGGAATGGGCCAGATAGCGTGATGCAAGATGTGGTGTGATAGTCGGCTAATGAAGTCTAGGAAAGCACATAAAGTAATGTCATGACACATTTTATTGTTTCTACGTTATGTCGTTCTGGTGAGGCTGTTTTTTGTTTTTTGTTAGTTCGATCTGGCTTTTACTTGACCTACTTGGTAAAGTTAAAGTTTTATTTGTGAACTACCAAAGGAATGTGAAAACTGTCTGAGCACAACTTCTATTTTAGGATTTGAGACAAATGTTGTAGATTTTGCTTTGATGACAATGCATATTGACAACATCCCATTTATTTTTTAATAAAAAAAAGTCCCCACTGCCCCCCCTCCCCATCTTGAAGCTGGCCCCTTCCTTCATATCATTTGATTGCAACATCAGAATCACCAGGATCACTAGTATACAGTGAACTCTGCATCTAAATACACAGAAAAGAAGAATTTCATCCCAGTTCTTGAATTTGCATGAACAGTTGAACTTTTTTTTTTTAACCAATTCTTACTCTATGTGTTTATTTCTTTATGAATCTTTTCATCTGTATTCTTGTGACAACATCCAAAAGTCATAGGCAGCAAATGAAGCTGTGACCTTTACAGAGTTATAGGTAAGTCTAAAAAGATTTACCTATAACTCTGATGCTGCTGCTGGTAACAGATCATCCCGTGTTTTTTTGTTTTTTTGTTTGCATGTGTATAGTGAAACACGTACGGTCAACTGTGGTGAATGCGAGGATTACAGAAGCTGCGCCGTGCTTTTTTTGGTCCATGCGGTGGGACGATGCTTGGATGTCGCTCTCCGCCAGCCTCTCCGTGAAGTCCTAATGATGCTGTCTGAGCACTCAGGGGTGGGGATGGGGCTTGGATGGGTGGGTGGTGGTGGTGGTGGTGGTGGGGGGGTTGGAGGGTGGTGTTGGGGTGATGTTACTTATCTCCACTGCTCCGCAGCATTTCTCTTAATTAAAACTCGTATCTGTGTCTTTGAAGTTCATAATGAGTCAGTTTGGTTATGCGGAGGAACAGGGAGGAAAAATAAGGCCAGGGCTGATATTCATGCCGGCATTTTCTCCACTTCTGATTCCTCCTGGTATTCAAACACCACGCTGAGTCCATGTTAATGCATGTTCTACAAGGGGAAACAAGCGTTGTTGTGTTGTCTCGTATTTAGTTATTTACACAAACAACCTAGAGGACTGATGATGGAATGGAAGACACAAAGCTGATAAAGAAGAGCCAGAGCTGCTGGTTTTCCATCATAAGATGTGAATAGGTTTAATCTTATCACTGGCTGCTCCTCACAGCTTGTGATGATCTCCCTCTTTTGCTCTCTCTCTCTCTCTCTCTCTCTCTCTCTCTCTCTCTCTCGCTCTCTCTCTCTCTCTCTTTTCTCTCTCTCTACACACTCCTGCTTTCACAGGCCTTTCAGATTACAGTCAAATATTACAGCCCGTGACCAATCTCCAATTAACCAAATGTTGTAGGGGGTATAGTATCACCCTTGGCTCCTTTCATGCTCCTTTAATGCCTTTTCAGGGGGCTTGAATATTTTTTTCCACATCTGTACTATAAAATATCATTCCGTTAAAGCCTTCTCACTCTTTCTGCACGGCACAGAATGGAAGCTTAACCTAAATAAATCAGTCTTCCTGTAATGTCGTCTAAATCAGCTTGGAATTAATTGAACCTCAAAATTGTATTCCAATCAAGTAAATTACCACAGCATCCCAGCTTTGAAAGGCTGACCAAAGACTCGCTGTCGCTAATTTTCATCACAAACTGGCAGGAATAATCAGGCATTAAATGAGCTGATCTTTTGACTACACGGTCCGTGCGCGTTTCGCTGTTTTACGCGCGTCTTCTTTGTGCGCGCTTTGACGCGCGTTGGCAGCGGTATCTTTATTTTTTAATCTACGCTCACTCATGGTTCTGCTTCACTATTGCATCTGTATGCTGTCAGCATTTTATAGCAGATAAAACAGATCATTTGAGTCTAAAACTGAACACTGAATACGAAGAAAGAACAGAGGTGAAGCTTTTTTTTTTCTTTTTTTTTTTTTGGTAAAGACAGCAAACATCCAAACTGCTGATGAAAATATCCAAGGCTCTCTCGCTAGGAGATGAGAAATATTTATACAATTACTGTTCCACTCCAGCAAACACAGAGCACAATTTTTTTTTACTGTCTGATTTGTCCTCCAGCACTTTTCCCTTTTCTTTCTTTCTTTTTTTTTTTTTTTTGGTGTTGCTCACATGCACATCAGGGGTAACCCAAAAACTTTTATTCCTTCAGCTCTCTTCCAAACTCCAGTTGCTCAAAGCTGGCACCTTCTCTGTTTTCTTCCAAGCAAATAAATCAAAATGTTCACGTCGAGACACACTTGAGGTGAAACTCCAGATAGTGTGTTATTTTTATAACTCCTTCTTTCTCTCCAGTGGAGCCAACGCCTTCACACCATCAGGCAGGTTTGATGTCACCAAGGACAAATTTTGCAGCAGAGCGTGCTCCGTGTTTTTGCTCCATTGAGTGTCGATTACCCGCCTTATATACCAACTTGATTTACTGGCTTTTTATTGCAATCTGAATCATTCTATGTGACCCTTCCTTGGTTTCAAAGTCAGATTTAATCTGGCAGCCACTTAAGTTTGTGTGTTTTGTGTACCTGGCTAACTTGATGAAGTCGTTTTCACTTTTTCGAGTTAGCTGCTAAATGCTAACCTCCCAGCTGTGGTTTGCACAGCTAACAAGTCCTTAAATCTTTTTCCCACACTCTTATCTACTGTTTAAACTTTTGTATCTCACGAGAATCTGAGACTCACAAAACATTGCGCACTTCCGGATGCTGTCAGCCAATAGAATGCACCTATGGTATCACGTGACTGCCGACCAAAAAATCTGCAATGAAGTGGCGAGCGTTGATGCGCGAGGGCGCACTGTAATGCAATTTTTTTGTTAGGAGGAGGAAGGACAATGCGCCTGAACCTCAAAGCCAGAGGTCATGTGACATCAATTGATACAGAAACACATGGTTTTGAATAAAATTTACTTCAAACTCAAAAAAAAGAAAGAAAATGTGTTAAATTTAAACACTTTTTATGCACGTAACCCCAGCCTATAAGTTACGCTGAAATCCTTCCCCAGAGATCGGGTAATTTATTCTATAAGAAATAATTGTAGCTACACACCAAGTGTGCTTTCGTTTGCTCAGAGGAAGATGTGTTTGTTGATGATATCTCAAAGGCCAAGGCTCCAGCTGATACCAGATTTTCCAGCTCCTCTACGTCTGACACACACGAACCACATCCTTGTTATTGCCTCTTAGTGTCCGGAGGCAGAATTCATCCAAGCATCTTGAGAAAATGCATCTGCAAGGACAGCAGAAGTCCTCTTCAGGTCTGAACCTTTGATCCTAAAGAGACCCCCGCCTTCCTTTACCCCTTGGGTACAGGCATCAGTGTAATTGAAGATCATTACCAACCCACAATGCAACCCTCTCAGCGGCCGTCTCCATAATGGAAATGAATTGTTGATTGCGGAGCGGCTCACAACAGCAGCAAATGGAAGCCAAGAGGTGGAAGGAGAAAGGATGTATTCCAAATTGAAATGAAGTGGAAATATCCCATCCAGCGGTGCCATTGGTTAGCCAAGGAGCCGAAACGAGCAAGATTACTGGCTTACATTTGTAGCTCCTCAGTGTTTTTTTGTTTTGTTTCGCTGAAGTGGGGTAGTATAAGGGGGTTGCGCGAGCACTTCAAAAGAATTTGCAACAAACCTAATTCATCTGAAGCGTAGGATGAGCTGGTAAGAAAGATGAAAGATGAAAGTGAGTTGGCATGGAAACAGAAAGCACATCATTGCTCGCTGGAACACAAAAGGGTTGCCTGTGTTGCATGTTGCATTTCTGTAGGAACGGATCCAGAGAGGCTTCAAGTGCTATCATGACCTTACACACAAAATTAGCCAATTATGTCTAACTAAGGTGTTCAAGCTCCAAGCTCCGCTTTTTTTTTCTTCTCTCGATGAGATCATGCCTATCATGTTTGTGTTCTCTATTTTTACGTGTAATCTGGAGCGTAGAATCAACATTTTTGTTATATGCCTTCAAGTATATTTCTTCCACATTTGTATGTGTGGTTTTTTTTTGTTGTTGTTTTTTTTTGGACTGTTGCTCATCAACACAGTTCCAAAGAAAACGATCAAGCTCAACTCCGCTCAACATTTCCTTCCAACCTCTGGCGGTCCCCGGTTCTCGTCGTTATCACTTTTCATCTTCTCATAAGCACAGGTGAGGTATTAATTGGAAACCAGTGGAAGCCCATATATCTTGTTTTCCATTTGATCCCAAGTTGGGGGGAATTCCACAGGTTGCTCGAGCAAAGACCTCCAATGCTGCTCCTGTTTGAACACACATACACCTACACACACACACACACAAATGCACACACACAGGTACGTGCATGCTGAGCACACACCAACGCAGGAAGACAAGAAAAGTTAGAACAGAAGAAGTGCAAAGATGTCAGAGAGAAAGTTTTATTTTCTGCAAACTGCAGCATCATTCACCCAACAAGTTAGATGTAAGCAAATTAAAAAAAAAAGAAAGAAAATATGAAAGCAGACAACACTTTTTGCCCCGGAACATTTGTGGTCAGAATACCTGGAACAAAACTGTGCTTATAAACAGGTACACCGCCAGGACAGTGTTTACTGTTTTATTTGATTTATATATTTTTTTTGTTCTCTCTCCAGAAAGGAGTTTGATCTTTTTCTCCTGTATATCCTGCAGTGTCACAAACACAATGCGGCGTCTCGTAGCTTCAAAGGCCCGCCGGTGACAGGTTCAGGGGGAAAAGATCAAATATTCATTTCTAGGAGAGAGAGAATATAAATTTAAATTAAATACAGAAAAAAACAAAAAACTGCTGGTGTCACCGGTGATGGGGTGGGGAGGGGACCTCTGGGCTCTCCTTTGTGTTATTTTTTTCTGTGTGTTTTATTTTTCTAAAATTGTTCCATGCAGTGAAAGTGACTGTTTTTCTTAATCGTGGTTGGAGGGAGTTGGTTTTTTTGTTGTTTTTTTTTGACAAAGAAGGTGATAGATTTGAATTTTGTTTTTTCTAGCCAGTTGAGAAACTTTGGATCGTCTGCGGCCGACAGCTTGTTTTTACTTTTATTCAAACTTTTTCAGTTACGATGCTTGTTATGGCACCAAATGTCCTCATATCACCATATTAACTGACACCCCCCCCCCTTTTTTTTTTCCTTTCTATTCGCTGCTTACCATCAACAAACTCTCCTTCTGGGCCTTCAGGGCGCACCCAGTAAAGAGCTAATTGAATTAAACTGCATTAATATGACAAACTGTGCGTCCTTCCTTTCGTTCTCGGATGCCCTCATGTCTGTAATTATAAGGGATGTTGATTCCGACACTTAAAAGCGACATGCGTTTTATCGTCGTGGCAACCAAACATTCTCTCATGCTTGTTTGTTTACAGCGAACCTCGAGTCGGTCGTAAACACAGATAGCATGCGTGCTGAATTCCCACAGCAATCCTCAGCAAACATCCTTTTTACTCGTTCTTTGCTCTCGTCATGAGAGTCAGTTTAACACCCCACCCCCACCCCCGCCCGCCCCTCTCTCTCTTAGAGACGATGACCGCTGGAATTGATGGCGAGCTGAGTGTTCCATCAAGATGGCGAGGATAACAACAAGGTTGACCCGAGCAAGTCCTCCCAAATCCACAAACTTCACAGAGGGAGGAGGAGGAGGAGCGGCCTCCACTTCTGTTAAGTGTGTGAAGAGGTGGAGGGATTTACTGGATTATTGTGATCCCTGTCTCGCTGGCACACGCATGGGAGTGGCCGCGCCGAAAGTCAGGATGGAAGGAGGCCCCCGTCTCCGCCGTCGGTGCTTTCATGTCGCTTTTCTCTGACTTTTGGAATCCGAATCGTTGGGTTCAGGTTTGCTTGGTGATCTTTATGATGTTTCCTGTAAGACGTTTATCCACAATATAAAACGCGGCACATCACACCAAACACCAGCTATGATGCTCTGGATCATTCTCTCCCACCCACCCCTATATTTTATATATGTGTGGATGCATTTGAAATGTTAAAGGCTGCTCCAGCAGAGGGGAAAGCGGAGGGCAGACCAGCCGGCACATGTTGAAAGGCACGGCTGCTCTTTAATGTGGCTCCAGCTCGGGAGCCCTGGTTCTAATGAGGTGCTGTGAAGCTCTGCTGGTCCATCGAGCAGCGCCGACACGCCAGCCGCCTGCAGACTCACTGCCATTCAGCATCATTAAGGGGATGCTCCCCAATTCCTCTGGGGACGCTCAAAGAAGAGACGGCCCCCGAGATTGGCGCACAGACGTTTGGGTGGGACCTGTACTGTGTCGCCAACGTGCACACACACACACACACACACACACACACACACACACACACACGGACGCCAACACACACAAAATTACAGCTGAAAGACTCTGTAAAGAGAGGTTCAAATCATCTTTTTTTTAAAAAAAGTTGCACTAATTGGTAGATCTTCTGCTTCCCTATTATTTGAGTTGAGAGAGATTTATTTTTTATGGGATGAAAAAAAAAAAAAGCGAATTCTGAATTTGATTTTAAGGAAGAATCATCAAAACTATAAGCGAGTATCCAGATAGCAACACTAGCATCAATACAGTGGGACAGTGCAAGGAGATAGATGTGCAGTTATTTGTTAAGCTTGTGTGTGTGTGTGTGTGTATGTGCGTATACGTGTTTGTGTGAGTGTTCGTGTGTATGTGCGTGTGTGCGTGCATGTGTGTGTGTGTGTGTTGGTTCATGTATGTGCTGCCGCCGCTGTGCTGTGTTGGTGTACATCCCAACGAACAGGAGGTATAATCCCCAACAGCATCAAAGTATCCCCAACTGTGAAGCTCAGGGCATGACAGCATCGCATGAGGTGGGCCTCCCAACCTGACTCCCAGCCCCCCTCCACCCCCCCCCCCCCTCCAGGAAAAACTGGAGTCCGAAATTCAGTACAGAACTTTTCTCATGGTGATGGAGATGGAGTGTCTCCTCTCCTCTCCTCTCCTCTCCTCTCCTCTCCTCTCCTCTCCTCTCCTCTCCTCTCCTCTCCTCTCCTCTCCTCTCCTCTCCTCTCCTCTCCTCTCCTCTCCTCTCCTCTCCTCTCCTCTCCTCTCCTCTCCTCTCCTCTCCTCTCCTCTCCTCTCCTCTCCTCTCCTCTCCTTCCCCTCCCCTCCCCTCCCCTCCCCTCCCTAACCTCCCCTCCCTCCCCATCCCTTCCCTCAGATCCTGGGCCAATGCTCCCACCATGCCCGGTAGGTCAGTCTTGGCCTCTTCCTACATCCTTCACATTCTGTCCCGATGAGATGATGCCGCCACCCCTGGCGCTCACAGTCCCACCTTCCGCTGCCAGCTTTCCTCTCGAACCACCGAGGATACACGGCGGCGCGTTTGTGAAGAGATGGATTTGTCGTTAACCTTGGACTGTGTGCGTTTTTACTCCACCTTTCCGCTCTTGCAGAAGCTCCGACGGCAGTTTATTTTCTACCAGCTAGGAATGTTAATGGTTTGTGAGGCAGGCTAAATAAATGACAAACCATCCGTTAACCTCTGTGGCTCCATCGACTCACTCAGTCTGGGCTTCAGAAAGAATCACTGCAATGCAAACATGCAGACATGTTTACGCTCCGAGCTGCAACAATTGGCATCATTTTGATAAGTGATGAATGTTTTAAGTTATTTTTCATGCCCTATGTTTCCTAGCTGCAGATTTTCTCCATTTCTCTGTCTCTGAGTATAATAAATGTTATTGAGTTTTTTAGATTGCTGGTTGGATCAAATGAGAATTATCTGATTCTTCTTTGGTAGAAGAAAAACAAGAATAAATTCCTTTGCAACAATCATAATGAAGGTACCGTTGACAAGACCTTTAATGCAGAAGGCAGTAATTTCCTCTTTACCTTTGATTACGAGGGTAAATCGACAGAAAACGTCACAATTACATGTGACCTGAGGACAGTTCCGGTCACATGACCCTCTAAACCCAGTCCTCCCCCCAATCCACTGTCCCCGTGACGTCGTTCATCTGCACTCACGTAAAGTCCCTCCAGCTGGTGTTAGGCAGCTTCGATTCATATGCAGATGACACTAAATCCTCCTCTTGTGGTTTTTTTGTTTTTGTTTTTTTCCTGATAGCTCATTTTCTGTCCACCCCCCAACCCCCCCCCCCAACTGCTCCCTCTCCTTCTGTGTTTGTGTTCTTCACAGCCGATAGAAAAGGAGGTTAAGCTCAAATGTGAATGGTGCAGAAATGTTAATTGGTTGCATGGTTTATATAACCAAACCCTGAACACTGTGTGGACGTGTAGATGACGACTGATAAATATTTTATTGTAGGCGTCAAGCTGTATGTTCAGCCCCCCCCCCCCCCTATTCTCCTTATGCTTAAAAAAAAAAAAAAAGGAACATCAGCCCAACAATGGGCCTGATACTGAATTCCTCTGCCTCCTCTCCTAATTCTCTCCCGACCCATCTTCCTAAACTGACTCACAGATGCCCCATCAGCAGGGGGGGGGGGGGTCTCCCTTTCATGATATGCTGAATCCACCGCTTGCCTTTTTTTCCCCTTTTTTCTTTTTTCATCATCACCCCCCAATAAGTAAGGAAACACGGTGACGTTATGTAATATGTTGTAACACCATTACCTCATTGTCACATTTCAGCGTCGTCATGAAAGAGGCAACAGTGTCCTCTAACACTCATTAATATGTCGTCGTCCCCCCACCACCACCACCATGTGAAGTCGCTCCCTGGCTGGTCGACCACCTCTAATTATTTCGTGCCCCTTGGGTCCGCATTTGCAGGACGATTCAGCTTCGTGTTGGAGAAGAATGAGGGTGATTGACAGTCGGCCCCGATCCCACAGGAACTCATTAGGCTTCCCGACTAAAAGCTAGTGGGCACGCTCGTACCACTCCTGCCTCCTTCTTCCTCTGGTCCTCCTTTTAGTCCAACATTCACTAAGTTGGAGAAAGAGATGCCTAAACTCAGCTGCAAGCAGAGAGTGAACTTACTGTGCTCTTATCTCATCTGATCTGAGGATCAGCTCTGAATCTAAGTTTTTTTTTTGGGGCTCTGTGCTCTTTCATTTTGAGTTTCTTTTTCTCTGTGAGGTTTTTCTCTGCTCATCTCAGCCCCTATGACTCTTTTTGCATTTTGGTCTTTAAAAGCGTTCTCCCTCTTGCTTGCCGTCTGTTGCGTTCTCTCTCTTTTTTACTTTTTGGCCCTCTTTTTCTCTTTCTCTCCCGGGGTGATACAAGGCAGTGGTGTGGGTTCTAAGAAGCCCTTGAAGTGTTGGCTCCTCTGAGAGCACTTTAAAAGGCCATTTCATCATGTTCATGAAGCAGCACTTGAGACCAAGCTCAAATATGACTTACCAGTATGTGAACTAGCATATTAAACTCCCAGGAAAGTTTTTTTTTTTTGCACCTTTTGCAGTTATATTCCACTTTTCTGTGCTGTGAATGTCAGATTTTGGTGCTTGTTTGTAGTTTTGAAGTTGGTTATCCATGTGTGGAAATCTCATTACGACTATACTGTATGTGTGTATTTGCTGCAGTAACACTTTTGAGTTTGGCAGCAGAACTTTTGCATTGATTGCTTTCATTCTAAGTAAGAGGTGGTGGTGATGAAAAATGACAGGACACATGGAAACAAGTGCATTAAAAAGAAGTGCGACATTTACTGTTGATAAAAGATCATAATTAAAAACAAAGACGAAATGACGGCATTCTCCGTTATATATCTTGTCAAGACGTCATTTTGATTGCTGCAAATGCTGAAGGCCAAATTTCGAGTTGTGGGTCTCCAATATTTCCCTGCTGAATGACTTTGCATCTAACCGATTATTACAGGGCTCCTTCAGAAGCAGAAAAATACAAGTGCAACTCTCCAGTTTCTAATCTGCTCCTAAAACTTTAATGTCCACAGACTAAGTAAGTCAAACTCACTGCTGGTCATGTGACCCTTCTTTAGCCACCAGGCACTGCAACCACAGGTGTTGGAATGGATTTAATTTATTTCATGACATAAATATCAAATGAAATGAAAACATCTTGAATGTTGATGGAATTTTTCTGTGTTCACATTTTTCAGTTTTCCAATATTGTTTAATTCCAAAGTGATACTTTCTGCACCTGGGTAGCTTTGAGGACCAAAAGAAGCACTTCTTTTGGTCTCCATCAGCCCAGAGATATATCTGGATCTCTGGCCGGTCACAAACTTTTTCCGTCTTTGTGCAGGACAGGCTCTGACTTTTCTGCCTGCTGCACCTTACAACCTCACAACATCACTGATGGGACCAGAGAGACCAAACAAAACTTCTGAAGCTGCAGGCCGGAAAACCAAATCAATGAAGATGCTGACAGCTCCAGATGAGGACAGCTGCAGAGTCGGTGATAATGAGCATCCGCTTTCACATATAAGTTTGCAAAAATATAGTTTTGAATTGCTTTACATTTTAGAATACACAACAAAATCTTACATTTTTATATATCAAAAGCAATTAGTTTAAGTTTTTTTTTAAAAACCCATATGATCTGAATCAGTATTTTGAAAAAGGTTTTTTTTTCTTTTTTTTTTTTTTGCACACACTAATTTCTAAACTAACTTTTGCAATGGAAAACTAAATAAGTTCCCCTCAACAAATCTATTTCCAAAAACATCCTAAAAATTTCACATCTTAGCTGATGCAGTTCAATGCAGGTCAGTATTTACTCTCCAGGCAGTCTGGTAATAAAGACTTGAAGGCCCAGCAGCTTGTTGTGGGAGCGTGTGTAAAAACCTGGCTGTATGAGGCGAGGTTAACGTTGAAATCATGCAATTTCATCTACGATTAAAAGTATTTATGTAGTTGCTTGGTCTCAGTTTAGCAGTAAGAAATTAATGATGGGTTTTAGGAGGCCATAAAGCTGGACTTCTTTGTGCAAAGTCAATTCTTAAATAAATAATAAATTAAGAAGAAAGCGGAAGATCAGTGAGGTCTCTATCGCCTTCAAATCCACGTTGCTCTGTGTTCTGTTTGATGTCTCGAGTGAAGAGCTCATTCACTCTGAAATCAATGACCTGTCATCTGGATTGCAGTAAGAGCAGATAATATCATGGTGCAGGGACATTGGGTAGGGGTTCGTTTTAAAGCCCCCAGGAAATGCTTGCTGCCACTGGGAGGTTTACTTGGACTCGTGTTTTGACTCCCTCAGTGCCTCCTGACCGACATGTTTACTTCCCTTATTGATCGTCATCAGAGACCAGTAAACAAGAAAAAAACCAAACAGTTTACTCGTATTTACCAGTTTACTCTGTTAAAGTTTCTGATAAAATAGAGTAAACAAAGAAGAAATAAAACAATAAATTTGTTTTTTTTTATTGTACTTCTATTTTCAGGGCTTGAAAAACACTTATTTTCCAAAACTTGGACCGATTAATCATTTATTCAAGTAATTAATCAACTGACAATTACATTTCATAACATTTAATTCTGTTTTTTTTGTTTATATTTAAAGTCAAAATTTCCTGGATCTTCTAAATGGGGTCAAAATCAGCATTTCTGATTAGTTTTGCTTCTGAAAAACTGAGATGGGACGTTTAACTGGTTTTCTAAGGTTTTATTGAGCAAACAATTAAAACTGATTGATAACTAAAATAATGAGGTATATTAATAATCCAAATAAATGTAAGCAGCAGTTAAACAAGGCCAAAATACTGTTTGCTGTTTTCTGTTATGAAATGCAAATATCTAATCTGGAGTCACTGCGATCATCATGTCTTCACAGCAGCAGAGATCAACTCCTTTCCCCGTCTCACGTGACTTTCTCCATCTTCCCTACGAATCTTCCCGTCTCCCTCCATCCCTCCCTCTCTCCCTATGCGTCACTCGGCCCATCTGGGCTGTCTGGGGGAGTCGGGAACATCGGTCCCTGTCAGGGGAGCTCAGTGGGGCCCTGTTGAAGACACAAAGGGCGGATTACTGCAGCTGCCAGTCACAGTAAGACCCGCACAGCACCTCTTTGGAGTCTATTTCAGTGTCCTCAACTCGCACACCCAGCCTTATCACAAAGGGGCATCATTAGCTCCAGCACAAAGGACCCCCCCATGCTCACCCTGTCTTAAGGAACACCACAATCGGGCACACAATTTGGGTGATTAGTGAAGATAATATGCATGTGTAATGTATGTTGAGACAGTGTCATCTGGAGCGACGCGTCGAGGGGATTTGTTTTTTGAGGATCATCTTTCCAAAAACGCTTCACGTTCATGGCGACTCTTTGGTTTTCTTGCTTTTTCCCAAGATATGTATTCATAAACATAACATCCGACTTTATTTACAGCAGCAAGGAGCCGCTCTAAAAAAAATGACAGGACAGGACATGTCTTAATGGTGACATAGAAAAGCTTTATGTTTACTTTTCTGTCTTTCCTTTAAGTCTTTGCTGGTCTTTTTTGAAAGGACTAACTTAGATCTCATGAAACTATAATGCTCACCTGAAAGGTTATATTATATTTTAAGCAGATTTATTTATACATCAAAAAGGTATGTTTTAATTGGAGTCTCCATGTGAAGTTCGCTTCTCATCCGATGACAGCATCTGATAAAAATATGGGGTTTTTTTTGTCTGAGAAATCGTTTAATTTGATCCAAATTGCAAGAACAAAGAACACCCCTCCCACCGCTCTCATCAACCACCACAAATATGCAAAGCTCTTTGCTTCTTGTTTCATCATTTTTTTTTATATATCATTGACAGGAAACAGTTGCGCAAAGTCACATTGGACCAAGATTAGTTTCATTGTCACATGGAGCGATCCGACCAAATCCTCTATGACAGATCACACTGAGCATCTGGCCAGATCTGCCAATGCTACAAAACCAAGCAGCACTCGGGGTGAATGGAAGACATATTCACTGCTCCAAGAGTCACGCTGGGTCAACAACAGTGTCCAACGCTACGGCGCTGAGCTAACGTCTTCATTCATACAGTATGACAAGTAATAATACTGAAATCACTGCATGGAGGGACTGATTCTCTGCTATTCTGCAGATGCTACATTCAGACGTCGTGTGGATGAAGATCACAGCGACAGCGGTGCTTTTGTTCATGTCAGGAATCTCAAAATAGCCTTAAAATATTGGCAAAACTAACATACTTGAATGGGTGTGGTTGCCTAATAGGTCTGAAATGAATAATTCCACATTGTGGGAATACTCCTACTCATTTTATTGTGGGGAGATGTTGGATGAGAAAGTGGACACCGAATGTAATATCGATCAGTTCATTCTAAAGGCTAAGCCACCGGGTGGATGGATGGCTTGGCTTGACATAAAGACTGGTAGAAGTAGGACACAGCGTGACGCTGCCCAGAGGTAGCAAGAAATGAAAGAACCTCCAAAGCTCTACAACTTTATTTAGCTGGTTTATTAAATGTAAAAAACAAAGAATAACAATATTTCTTTGCCGTTTGATTTTTTTTTTTTTGTCCATAGACTCATATTTGACTGACAAACGTGAGAAATGATAAAAGTTTCTCATCCAAATGTCAGCAACAACAATAAAAAAAACCCCGAATCAATGGCCTGTCTGCTATGACTTTAATTTCACATAGCATAAAATAATTTCTTTTACATTGTTGGCCACTGACCTTGCATTCCACGTCTTCTGCGGCACTATATCTGCTGGTGAACCAGACTTTTTCCATATCAAGTGTTTTATCACTGACCTGTGGAATTCTCATAATTCCAGAAAAGTCTTTGAATATTAGACCAAGGAATGATGTGTGTGTGTGTGTGTGTGTGTGTGTGTGTGTGTGTGTGTGTGTGTGTGTGTGTGTATGTATATATATATATATATATATATATATATAAAACAGGCTCAAAGGCTCGATAAAGAGAATGGAAATTCCTTTTAAGTGTGAACCTGGACCAGTGGCAGCTAACAAAGAGAGGAAGCATTCACATGTTTTATGTGTGGTGGGAGGGATTTCTGTCTATAGAAAAGTGTGAATATTTCAAGTGTGATGTGAGGAGGGTTGGCTGGATACTTCTCCATCCTTCCCTTTTGACATTGTATTGCCAAATGAAGGTGACACCCCGATTAGAAGACTGGATCCCTGAAAAGTCAAAGCCATGACAGAGAAACGCCCACAGGCGACTCATATAAATCAACATTACTCTAACAGTTGTTTTAATGTAGAATTGAAGAGATTAATCAACAATCTGGGAGAATGGAACACAAGTATGACGTGTTGAAAGCATGTTATGATGAAACCTGCCACTAGGGGCTTTAGGGACAAAAATGCTGCATTTTGTTTACATGACAACATCATTTCTAGGACCTGAAAATGCCACATTTACGAAACAGTTTCCAGGTTTTTATCTTCATAGCTGTATCAATGGATAAAAGAGACAGCAAAGCCCATACAACAGTGAGATCCAACAGTCATTTTACATGTTACATCACTTTGAACTCCTATAGCAACAGCATGCTGCCTACAATTACATTCTGACACAGTGATTTGTTACCATTGTATGTGTCTAAGATGCAGCGATGTATATGCAATGTACGGTAACTTTGTAGCCAAGGAAAGAAAAGTGAAATAGAAGATTCAAATATCATCAATGGCAGCGGGAAGACACACATCACCGCATCCTGAATGAAACGTCCTCCGAGTGCGTTTCAAGTACGTCTGAGGATATTTGGAAAAAGAGTGAATGCTTTGAGAGCAGTCTTTAAGGTGTGGTGGCACTAAATCCTACCCCGGCAGACCTTTTCGTGACTACACTTTATGAAGCAGATGGTGGGGCGAGGCAAAGCAAGATGGATTTTGGCACTTCACTTCACTTTACATCCTCCGGGACTTTACTATTTTGGATTTGGCTCAAGCCGGGCCCAGACACGGGCGAGACCGAGGGCAAGAGTTCAAACGCTCTCCTGGCCACATATTTCAGCAGAGATAAAATTAACAAGACAAAACTGTCTAGCTTTATAGCAGACGGTATGTCTTGCCGCCACCCCCCCCCCACCCCCCAATACTGTATGTATCACACTTCAAAAATATTATGTGCAACCGCATGTTGGAGCTCAAAGAAACTTGGAAGGGAAACTATGACATTTTCAGTTTCGACTCGGCTCAGAAACGAAGGCCAGTCACGGACAGATGAGGTCTGCTTTTGATCTCCCCTCCCTGACCGACAAGAACAATAACACACTCATTTACCCGCTCATGACGTCATGCCTGCTCACATACATAATCCTTAATGCACGCTGTCCTAAACGGTTTCCCCTACACACATGTAGGCGCTACCCCAGACCCAACTTTTGGAATTGTTGCGCTTTCAACCAGGATAACTTTTTTTTTTCCACCCCCACCAGGTTAAATCCAATCAAATTTTTATAAATGTTCCCAATATTATGAAAATGACTTTTTAGTTTTAGCTATGTTAAAGCAGTGAATGGGGCGTGTATCACCTCTGTCTGCTCTGTAACACCGCTATTGGTTTTTCTTTCTCACCTAAGGCCTGCCAAGAAGAAATTACTCAGCCGCAACAATTTCTTCATGTTGGGTGATGGGGGGGGGCGGGGGGGCGGGGGGGTGCATCAGACAAAGAAATGAAATGAATGTTTTCTCCGTTCTGAAACACAGTCAACAAAGTCTATCTTTAAAAAAACAAAACAACAACAACAACCCCCCCAAACATTTGAATACAACAAAGGAGTCGAGCCGAGGTGCCGAGCTAAACCTGTCAAATTGGCAGCGTGCGCCTGTGTCTGGAAACGCTTTTCTCTCTAGTTACAATTCCCGGGGACTGTGGTCTTCTTTTCCTGTGAGACTAGAAGAAATCAATCAGCACCAGTACGTTTCACACTCTGGTGGTTTTAACAGTTAATATCCTGATGGTGTGGGCTGGTGCACGCAGGAAATCAGCCGCCGTCCTGGTTAGATATCTCAGGATGGGCCATATCCTCCTGTAGGCCCTTAAGAATTAAAGATTAAATTACATTTCAATAAAACCTGAATCAATGCGCCAACATTGACCGGATATTTAATATCAAGTTTGGATTGAAATGATTACACATCTATAAGTAGAATGGTTTTGGCTCTTTAAATGAAGGGAAATTATCATGAAGACTTTTATTGATATGAAAACTTGCTATGATTAATATTTTTTATATTATTAACAGGTGTGTAAAAAGAGTCGCTCAAATAAACCCAGATTTGCCTTTAAAGCCTTGGGTTTTTCACCTGCAACGTTTTTCTGCTGTCATCAACACCATTTCCAGCTTCAACAGGCAGCAGAGAAAAAAAATGTCCAAAAGCCAATTTCTAATGTGAAAAAACAATTTAAAAAAATGTTATTATCAGAGAAATGACATTTTTTTCATTGTTTTAGACACAAAGAGATTTGAACTCATGACTGCTCAGTTTCAGCAGGAACGGCCTACCGGTAGTCAAGCAAGACAACCACAAGATGCTGCGCTCAGATTTCATGCTGGAAATACAAAGTAGTCACTGGAGAAATTCATTGTCTCTATAAAACTGTCTCTGTCGTACTTGTGTTGTATTTGATGTGCTGGATCATAGCTCTGCTTAGCACATGCACTGATAACTTAAAGTACATGGTATATTGCATGATACTATGACTCCTCACTATAGATGATTATTGTGGCGTAAGCCTACATAGGTCAGTGTAGTCATGATGAATTATAAGCCCCTTTACTTTAGAAATAACTAAAAATATTAAAATTTTCATTGATTGGAACTCACATCTTTAAAATTCTGTTTTTTTATTTAGTTTTTGTTTTTTTTTTATTATGAAAGTGGTCATAATGCATAATGATGCACAGTTTTTTACCACTGTAACTAAAGTAATTAAAGTATGCATAGAAAATGTTAATGGCATTACCTTGAACATATAATAATCACAGCAGTTAGTGTAGCAAAAAAAAGCAAGAAAAAGTCATGCACAGGCTTCTATATTGCACACACACACACACACACGCACACACACACACACACACACACACACACACACACACACACACACACACACACACACACACACACACACACACACACACACACACACACACACACACACACACAGAGTGAGTAAATCCAGGTTGGCTGTGTTTACTGTTTAGCCCAGCGTGGTGATTTGGGGAGACACCCCGGTTGATAACGCCGGGCCGGGGGAACCGCTGCTCCGTGTTTGATCTCAGGGAGCTGAGGCGGGCCGAGGCCGGGTGACGGGACAGACAGAGGAGCGGGCTCAGCGAGGTGTGCTGTGCGCCTGATTACAGCCTGGATGGGGGCCCCGCGACCTCTTAGCGGGCCAGCTCTCACCTCTGACCCCATCACAGCGGGCCCCGACACATTGCTCCATGCTTTCTCCAATAACACAGTGGGATGAAAGGAGTAGCTGTGTGTGCGAAGAGAACTCGGCCACTTCCCCTTTGGACCTGAAGAATGCAGCACAACACAGCAGCCCACAGCGGAGGACGGCTGTCGGTGAAGCTCAGCCAGCCTGTGGACACATGGGGGCCATGCTCGATAAAAAGCAGCCCTGTCATGCCTCTCTAACCTGATCTGTTACACCAGATGAAACCTGAATCTGTCCTGCAGACTTGCTGGAGGAAGCACCTCTAAACTTTCACTAAGAGCAGGACAAAAACAAAATCCCACAAAAAAACTTTTTTTCCTACCTTAAAATTTCAGCAAACACCATGTTCCACTGCATTAAAGGTCATTTCAGATCATCCTCGCTGCACACACATTGTTTTACGGCTGCCCCTGTCAATAAATATCCACACTGCCAATGGGCAAGCTCAGCACATTTTCACAAATTCCAACAAACTGACAGTCCGTTGCAGAGCCGGAGTTCATTCCAGCTGGGTGAAAGTTTGTAGGTAAACATCCTCACCATCAGGTTTCTCTCCAGGTAACTGGTTCAGCACAAATGTCAATCTGTACGTTAGTCTTCGGGGTGACGGCCGGACGGGGTTGAATGTACGCACACAGGATGGTAAAGCCATCGATCACAAGCTGAAATGAGCATTGTTCTTTTGGCTGCAGTGAGGAATCGGCGTGGGACGTAGACATGCTGTGTGTGTGTGTGTGTGTGTGTGTGTGTGTGTGTGTGTGTGTGTGTGTGTGTGTGTGTGTGTGTGTGTGTGTGTGTGTGCGCTGAGGAAAGTCATGGAATAAAGATTTGATTTGTACATGAGAGTGTTTGTCAAATGTTCAGCAACGATGGCCGAAAGGCACACAGGTTTCTGATGCTGGGAGTATATAACTAAGACTTGATCGCTAACCACACTAGTCATTTTCCTCGGAGATTATTATTCTCGCTTTTCTGTGGTTACAAAGGTGGCACCAGGTATCGCTCAGAAAGAATGATTCTAACAACAGGCAGATAGAGGAGTTTGATTGGGTTTGGTAGTCTGTTGGTGGGGGAGTCAATGCTCATGGGGAAACTGCTTTTTCTACATAGTTTCTAAAGTCAAAATGGTGCCTTTTTAGTTCTACGGATGGTAATACAAATGAGTTGGCTGGACAACTGCTTTAACTAAAATATCCCAGAGACACAGATGGTATAAAAATTTGTGCTAACATTTATTGATCCCTGAGGATGAATCCCTGGGACTTCCTGGATCCTTTTTCTGATAACTCTGACATTTGTTAGAAAACTATCCTGTGTCCCTGTTCGTAAAATATTTTGAATTAGGTCACAACTCCAGTTTACAACTAAATACATAAGCAAATCACTTTAGCATGCTAATGATAGAATTTATAATGATTTTTTTTTTTTGTATGCTCATACTCTAGAAGTTGCTGCTGCTTTCTTTTCCTATTACCCAGCTTCCGCTTTTCAAATTGGACACATCCAAAATATACCCATAGCATGACAAATTCCCCTCCTCTTCCATCAAGGAGATAATTTTATTTTAATGATAGTTTGTCTCAGACAGCCAGCTCACCGCATGGCCATAAATCAACATCTCTCACATCTGCCCCCTCTCTTCCTCACCTTACCCCCAAGACACTTTCCTCTCCTTCAAGAGGATGACTCACCTTCGAAGCAATCAAAGAGCAGCCCAAAATAATCACTCACCTCGGACCTCCCCTAGTTTTGATTTGCACGCTTGATAAATATTGTTCTCGCCTGACTTTAATTGCAAGCTCTTTTCATCATAATTTGATGTTTGTTTCCTGTCGTTTTCTTGGAGATGGCTGTGAGCTCTAGGGCTGTAATTTCTACATGAAGGAAGTTGTTATGAATGACGAGCAGGTGGAAGAAACAGCGGAGTCGGGATTTCACCGCTGAACTCACCTGGCAGGTGAATTCTGGAACTGATATTGACAAATGATCAAACCCAACACTTTTTAGTGCTTGCACACGTGTGTTGAGGCAGACACACACACATACACACACACACATACACACACACACACACACACACACACACGCATAGTCGTACATACACAGCACAAAGTGTGAACAAGAGATAATTGGCTAAATTTTGTTTGAAGTATTATGCACCGCAATGAAAATAGAACAGATAAAAGATGAGACTATAATAGATCTAAAGAGGACCTTGACTAGAAGTTGTTCCAACAAAAAGCATTTTGTCTGACACAATTTATATTGTCTGCCAGACAAATACGGTTTCCAAACTTTTATTAAGAGGGCAGAAACATGATATGAAACTAAAATTGCTATGTAAGCACTATTTCCATGAACGCTGTCATGATTGAAAGGATAATTAAAATATTTATTCCTAACTTAACATGAACTAAAGGTCAGGAGATAAATAAGGGATCGGACTCCACTGATAAATTATGCCACATGTATGGATATAGTATTCCTTCTTTAAACACCATGCAAAATGTAGCATCTTAAGTGAGAGACAACTGAATTCAGGTCACAGCGCAGTAGGAAATCTTCCTTTTCATGTGAGATCCAGAGGGGTCACTCTTATGAACTCATTAGGAGGAAAATGCTAATGTAGCTCTGTTTCCCCCCCCCCCCACTCCTTTTCTCTCTTTTCTCTCCATTTCAACTTTACCGTGTATTTTAACAACCGAGGTGGCAATATACAGAGAGTATTATCTATTGTGATGTCAAAAGGAAGTGTGCAAGTTGGATGTGACAACTTCATCATTAGATTGTCATTTGTTGCCTTGTCAACACATCGCTGAGCTGCAATATCAGAAAACAACACTCAGCAAATAAATGACAGAGACACAAACAATCTATAGTGCTCAGTACATATGTATATCGTTGACCCCTCTCAACAGGTGATCGCTCATCAGACTGCAGAGGGCATTCAATAATGAATCCAGAAGAGAAGAAGAAATTCAAGCAAAACTTCAGGTTATTTACAAGAATCAATGCATGAAAACTGCAATACTTTGTAATGATATACTAAAAGTTAAATATATTACAGAACGTGTCTTTGTTTTACTTTTTAACTTATGTATATAAAGGTGAATATTGTAGTTCAGGTGCTTTATAAAAAAAAATACTGCCTATTTTTAAGATTCAATATTCCAGGCTTTGTGAATTTTTAAAAATAATTTCTTTGTTCAAGAGGGTTGATGTTTTCTTCAAGATTTTAGATTTATTGATGATGACTTTGCTTCCTCATTGTTTGATAGGGTCCGAAAAACTAAGTAGAAAAATCTACTTAGAATTTTGAATGCAAGTCTTCTGAGTTTAATGTAATTCAAAATAATTGAAAAAGGCAGCTGTTCAATTTACCACATCCTTGACAGAATGGACAGGATTGATTATATAAAATTGAATGTGTTTTTATTAATCTTTACATGAAGACACAATATATTTTAAAGGTTTGGAGTAAATACATATTTGTGACTTTAAATAATGCCACTTACGTTTGAGAGATCTAATCTGCAAAAAAAAAAAAAAAAAAATCAAATACAAAAGTAACAAATAAAGATGTTGAAGTATATTAGTAAGTTGTAAAAAAGGATCTGGGGCCTGAAAAACCACAAACAGATTGTTTGAATTAAAATGATCTATAGCAGTTATATATACTGCATTTTATAATATTTTACACTGCCAATAAACAAAAGCCAAAAAACCAAACGTGAGTCATTCAGTCCTGTGGTTTATTTAATCTGGTTCATTTTTCACAGTTTTGATCTTCGCACCTCTTACCTCAGGCCCCCCGCAGGCCTGCACTGTCTCTTTTTAGTTTCTTAATAGGCCTACCAAAAATCGCTTTTCCCCCTGATTTTCCTTTTTTTCTCCCAATGTTATGATTCAAACCATATCCAGAGGTGAATGTTATAAAATACAGGAAAGAGAAGAAGAAGAAGAAAAAAAAAATTCAAGGCAGTGAGGTTGTTCCTCGGGGTGGTGGTGAATGTAAGCAGCTTCATTTTTGTGCCATGAAAGAGTGGCGAATAATTCATTTAAATAAGTACTTTGATTAAGTAGGCTAGAACCAACACTTCTTTTTTTTTTTTTTTTTTTTTTTTTTGGAAGCAGGAAGGAAAACAGCCAGAGTTTCTACCTTGTATCCCAATTTCCTTCTTCTTCCTTTTTTTTAAAATTTTTTAATTTTTTTTTTGGCTGAAAACAAGGAATATGATGTTAAAAGGTTTAAAAGGTTCGGTTGTTCGAGTCTTCCTGTGTGAAATCTGTCTAATTAGCGCTCTATTTTGCTGCGTTGAATTCACGCGCATTTGTCGTGGCCCGTTTTCCCCCCCGTGCGCGCGCACGCTCGTGCGGTCTCGTGTGTGAATGGGCGCGTGTTCGGAGCGCGTGCTTTCCGCTATACTCTGGAATGCAGCCAGTCTCGGCTCTTTTGAATCCAAAACCGAAAAGTCTTTGATCTTTTTTTTTTTTTTTTCTGTCTCCTTACCCGGAAGAGAACCCTCTCTCCCCCCTCTCTCCCTCTCTCCCCCCTCTCTCTCTCTCTCAGCTGGGATGAACGCACACGTGGAAATGTTGGCCCGGCTCCACACTCGGGCCAAATTTAGTCATACAAAGGCAAGGGAGAGGGAGAGGGGGGCGGGGGGACCAGGCGCGCGGGGGGGGGGGGGAGTCGGGGATGAAAGAGCCAGCCGCCGCAAGATCAAAGGCAGCCGCGGCTCCGCCCCCCTAACCCCACCTCCGCGCTTTATAAAGATCTGCCTCCCCTTCCCAACTTTGATTCTCACGCAACCTCTCACTGCCACGGGAAGCAGCGCCACCGTGGTTCACTGCTTTCCCCCTGTATTTTAGGTGGAAACCTTCGATTTAACAATCGATTTCTCACACACACACACACACACACACACACACACACACACACACACACATATGTCTACCGTCTTTCTTTATTTTTAGATCCTCATTATTAGCACGCTATAAATAAAATCAATATAGTAAATGCAGAACAGTTCTGGCGTATCAAAGTGTGCTATGTCATTTAAGATCTGTGTGTGTGTGTGTGTGTGTGTGTGTGTGTGTGTGTGTGTGTGTGTGTGTGTGTGTGTGTGTCTTTGCCAGCTCTGTATGAAAATAATCCCTCTTAAAATACTTCCTTACATATTCTCATACAGATGACAACAAAACCAGTCAGAGTGGCTTTAAATATTTAAGGACATCTAATGTAAAAGTTCAGGGACACACAGACCTGCTGTCGGTTATTTGATCAGAGACCATTTAGTTATTTGAGAAAAGGTTTAAATGCAATAATGTTTAGACAATTTTGTTTAAACACACTGTATAGGGGGGGGGGAGCGCAAGAAAACTGCCACACATCCTTGATCCTGTAAACAAATGGGCAAAAAAAAAGGGGACACACTTTCTGTTTTCAAAAATGAAAAATCGTCTTGAAATAAAAAATTAACGAATATACTCTACTTTCCCTCAATATATGAACCTTTTAAATAAGAATAAATATGACTTTCCTCCCCTCCCGCGGCCCTTGTAGCGTCTCCTTCCACAAACTGTCACGCTGTTTCACACATTAACAGCTTTACAACGAATTCTTCTCACACATTCTTACAGTTCTCTTGTTTTCTGCATTTCTGTCATCATTTTTATTTACTACAATTATTCTAACCTATCTCACACACACACACACACACACACACACACACACACCGCTCATCTTCCTCTCTCCTCCTCCCCTCCTCCTCCTCCTCCTCCTCCTCCTGCCCGTTTGTTGTGGAGCTGCGCGTAAATCTCAGGAGGAGCGTCAATCCGTGTGGTGTCAATCAGAGCCCCGGCTTCCCTTTCATCTCTCCTTCCTCCCAATGAGTGAGGAGAGAGAAAGAGGAGGGAGGAAGAGGAGGAGGAGGGAGCATGGGCTACATTACCAACACACACATACACACACTGGTTACATTACACTCAAGCGGTGTGGGAGCGCTGGGAAGTTGATTCCACGACGTTTTTCCTTCATACCTGCTTTTCCTACTTGATTTCTAAGATTTTTTTAAAAAAAATTTTTTTACCCTTTTTCTCCGTCCTCATCCCACCGGCTTTGAGGATGTATTTTTGAAGCATGAAAACGTTACTTCTCGTCTCGTCTTAACTGTTAAAACTATTCCAATTAAGTTGCACGAATATAAGTGTCTATTTTTCTTTTTTTTTTCTTCTTTTTTTTTCTTCTTAAGGACGTCACAACTTCTTCCCTGGACCACCAAGGAAATATTCTCACACTTTTATAAATGCACTTTTTATTTTTCCCTACTGGACCATACCCTCGGTCGTCTTGTGCGTGTGTGTGTGTGTGTGTTTGTGTGTGTGTGTGTGTGCGTGCGTGCACGCGTGTGTGTGAGTGAATGTGTGTGTTGACTGGAAAAAAAAAAATATTAATGTGATTTAAACTCGTGGTGCGTCTTCATCACTTTTGATGTTTTCCTCATGACATTGAGGCGCACGCCGGACTCTCAATCTGAGCCTTTTGCCATCAGAAGAATCCGAACGTCCGAGCGTCAGAACTCTTTAGAATAAACAGTCGTGGTGGAAAAGGACGCCGACATCATCCACGCTCCTGTTGCTTCAGTAGAAACACACCGGCAGCGTGTTACGCACGCCGCTTCTCCTCCCGGTGACTCCAGATCGACGCTCCGGTCAAAAGAAGGGGGGAACGTTCGCCCATTCGTTTTCGTGTGTGGGGGGAGAGAAGATTTCAGTGGGAGTTTTCTCCTCTGTAGTTTCGGACAGTGTCGTGTCATCTCGGTTAAACGGCAAAAAAAAAAAAAAAATTATATATATATATATTGTCCGAAAATGCCACAGCTATCAGGCGGCGGTGGTGGAGACCCGGAGCTGTGCGCCACGGATGAAATGATCCCGTTCAAAGACGAAGGAGATCCGCACAAGGAGCAGATCTTCGCCGAGCTCAGCCACTCGGAGGAAGAAGGAGACCTGGCAGACATCAAGTCATCTCTGGTCAACGAGTCAGAAAGCAGCCCGAACAGCAACAGCCACGATGTGAGTAGATAGTAGATAGATAACAGCCTGTGTGCTGATGAGGAAGAGGAAGAAACTCCACCAACAAACAAGAGAGACTCGGCATGCTCCAGCCTGTAAAAAAAAAAAAAAAAAAAAAAAAAGTTTACCTGCTTTATTATTTATCTTTTGGAACTTCCTTTGTGGTTTATTTTCTTGAGAAGACTGATAATCCTTTACAGAACAAATACAGGCCTAAATTTAAATCCCTTCCTGCTCATTTTTTAGTTTTAAATCACCCATGTTAATCCTGCTAATCATGCACATTTAATTAAAATCTACAAAAATGAGTTCAGGTTTATTTAACCAGTCTCTCACTTTGTTCATATTTTAATTTTTTTTTTTAAATTAATTGTTATGGTGATCCTCAAAATACCAAAATGTACCAGTTTTTGCAACAGTATAATATTGAAGTCTCCATTTTTGGAAACATAGTCCTAATTGTCATTCAGTTATATTTCATTAATCAGTTGTTTAATTAAGGAAAAAGGATGATTTTTAGACAGAAGACCTCTGGCTTTGTGAGACCTCTATGACAAGTAGGCTAATAGCTGTGTTAGCATGGGTTGAAGATAAACCTTAGCAGCTGTAAACACCAGCACATGAATCCCTTAAACACACATGGCTGGAAAGCAAACAAAAAAAATGATGATTCGTTCATTTTAAAGGTCAGAGATGATAAACTATGATCTAAGCAAAAGAGGACAATATCGGAGTATTTTGTCACCAGAATGTTTGTTTATGTATTTACAATGTCACCCTCATATTTCTTTATTATACCGTTTAATAAATTGTGTTTACATTGCCTTTAGAGAGAAATCGAACAAACACATTTACAGCTTATTTCTTTAGCATTACTGATCAGATTGAAAAGGGAGAGAACAATCCAGTTGGGGGGGAAAAATAAACAAGCTTGCTGAATTTATTTTGTATCTAAATTCTTATAATAGAGTTTTCAAGGAATTTTTAATTCTTGGTCTAGTGAGTATTATTGCACACTATAAAAATAACATTTCATTGCACAGAAGGATGGAAACATCAGTTCAAATGTGTTTCTGATTTTCCCTGCATCCCGTTAGCCGGGCTGTGAGATCAAGGTACAGGCTGCTGAGTCTCCCATCACCAAGCTTTTTTTTTTTTTTTGGTCATTAGCTGCAGTTTTAATAAAATTTTGGGCACATCCTGAAGGAGAGAGTTCACATTTACCACCAAATGTCCTAGAGACGCACTAGACGAAGGCTGCATGTTAATTAAGAATCCAGTGAAGTTCCCTCGCTCAGCTTGAAGCCATCCTGAGGGGTCTGAACTCCAAAAACGAAGTCCTCTTCCTAATCCTGATTTCAAATGAGAAAGGAAATGCATGCAAGAATAGCAGATTTTTTTATTTCTTTTGCTGTTTTTGAAGCAAAAATCACCATCACTATTTTCTCTTTTTGTGGCCTGATTTATTTCTATCTAAATTTGGATGTGTGCTTTTGTTTCATAGCATCAATGGAATCTCTTTATTTATAAGAAGGCCTAAACAGAGAACGATGAAATTAGAGAGTGGACCTGTGGTACTGAAAACAAGTTAATTTGTAAGCTCCTTAAGGGCATAAAGCTTAATTAAGTGGTTCGTGTGTGTGTGTGTGTGTGTGTGTGTGTGTGTGTGTGTGTGTGTGTGTGTGTGTGTGTGTGTGTGTGTGCGTGTGTGCAAGCTTATTTCTCTTTTGGTGACTAGCAAAAAAAAAAAAAAAAGAGGCAGAGTTTGTCCCAACAGCGTTTGTAGGAGCGTATCAGCATGTATGTATGTGTTTGTGCATCCTATGTGATTAACCATCTTATTTTTTCCCCTTTTTTATTCCTTTGTTTTTGTTACAGACAGGGAGACAGTCCCAAATACCACAAGATTCATATCATGAAAAACACAGAGACCATCCAGACGATGGTAAGTGACACGACCTGGAGCGAGAACCTTTTAAATCTGCATGCTCTGATGATGCAGCCAGCGTGTCGATTAGCTGCAATAAAAGCACAGGATTTTCAGAATAACTTGCTGTAAGCTTGAGAAGTTGGGGTGGGGTGGGGCGAATAAGTGCCACCCCATCTTTTTACCCCTTCCAGAAGTGATCGGTCACACCCTCGCACTGTTTGCTCCAATTCTTATCAGGGCCCCTGTTTCTGCTGCTCTCAGACAGATAATCTGTTTAAGTCTTGTCAGGACATGTTATACCTTCAAGGACACCGCTACCTGTTACCTCCCTGGTGGATGAGGGTGCCTGCACTGGTGGGAAAACAAAGGATATTCCAATGGAAAGACAAATTACCGCACGCTTTTCTTGCGTTTGAATGTGGTGATGAGCTCTGGAGTAAAAAAGCCTGCAATTAAAGTGAATTCAGGATCACATTTCTTGTGTTTCTTGATATTCAACGAGCTAGTTTCCTCACATACATACCCCCCCACTCCCACCCCCACCCCAACAGGCTCCACTGACACATACAGCATGTTGATTCCCGCTCAGGGCTCATTGCTCTCTCACAGTCGTCGTCTGACCTTCCTGCAGCAGGTCATCGCTGTGGCTTTGAGGAGGAGTGTGGCTCCTCTTAGTTCCCTTTTCACTCCTGAATAGGATCCCCTTCAAACCAAACACGAGCTTCCTTCAAGATCTATGTTGCCATCGGGCAACTTACCACAACCCGACGCCCCACCCCACCCTGGCCTTATTATGCAGCACACAAGTTGAGGGGAGAAGTGTTGAGGCCTCTTGTACCAAACTCCCCCTTCTCGGGTCAAAGGCGTAAAGGAACAGTTGGGGCGTCTCCTATTTTGACACAGTCTGTATGTTCTTGTAATTGGTGCTAATTGGCACAGAGGGGCTCCATTGTTCCCCTGAATAATGCGGCCCTCCTCTCCAGACAGGAAGAAAGGGCACAAACAAAAGGCCACGACAAAATAGGGCACGGGTTAAAGCGATCAACACTGATATCATTACACCACCAAAACAGGCAGTCTCACTTTGCATTTGTCGGATTTATTGATTATATTTATTGACTTATTGAGTGAAACACAAACAGATTTTTAAAATGTTTTAGAAATGATTTATTTATGTGCTCCACAGTAATGAGTAATCCAAAAAGATTTGATGCTCATGAATTAAGAATTGACTCACTGTAAAAAATTTTTTTTTTTTTTTTTAACCAGTGAAACTCCAAGACATGTACAGTAAAGGCCATCCGTACTACCCGGGCTACATCATGATGAGCAACATGAACGACTCCTCCTACATGAACAACGGCTCCCTCTCGCCGCCCATGCCCAGAATGGTCAGTATCCACTTTTTTATTAAACTTTCAAATGTGTATGAATTTTGTAAGGAAGGGATGCTAAGAAGAAAACCTCTGACAAGTCAGTTGACAGAAAATAAATCCAAAACGGTTGTGGAAAAACAAACAAACACGGGATTCAGCATTAAGATTTCCTGTGAAAAATCTTTTCTTTAGGCGTTGGAAGTTTTTGTTTTTTTGTTAAAAGTTGTTATGGTGATGCAGAAAATCTGAACTACATGCGCTCTAGTTTTGTAAATGAGCTTTTGTTTCCGACATAGAAAAAAATATGGATGAGATTTAACTTCCTGTCGCAGCGACTCGGGTTAAACAGAGTTCAGGTGTGACAGACGGTTAAAAAAAAAAAAGCATCTGTTAAAGTTTCACACTCTTAAGTAGTCTTATCATTAATGATTATCATAAATATTCACTGTCGTGAAGATCTACATGGAAAAATAATTAGAAATAGAAATAATTTAATTTGACACTTCTAATGCATTTGCTTTGTCACGCAAAATTTCGACAGGTGAGTTTGTTTGATGCTGAACATTTAAAAGGACAAATATTTGTTTTGGAGCTAATATTTTGTGTATTTTTTACTATTTCCAGACACTAAAATCCATATTTTTGGTTTGTACTGCTGATGAAGCAATAATAGCTCTGATATGTTGAGATATCTCTGTCAGCTGTTATTATGTTTATGACATCACTGTTTAACAATTTTTTAAAGATCACTCGATCAATTTATAAAAAATCTTATTGGAATCATCACTAAAAAAATCTTTACCAGCAGCTCTACATGATTCAAAATTAAATTGTTACGACGTAGGACTGTACTCCTTTGGAATAGGATATCAATAAACATGCTACAAAATCTTTAGATAGCTGTGTGGAATTTACTCTCATACCATCAGATAATTTAAAATATCAATATTATATTGACAAACAATATCTGTAAAACATGATCAATGAATGTCACGTTAAACAAATTGATAAATTATCTCAGTTAATACCACATTTCTTTATTTACACGCAAGCCTAAACTTCATGCGATATGATGCAGATAAAATCAAAACTATATACCCCCCAGTTGTGTTTAAGGGCTGTTTCCTTATTTTTCTGGAGTGTCTTTGCTCTTTCCTTGTCGTTTTTATGACCACATGTGACCCGAATCCCTACTTCGCTTCCCAGAATATTAACATGAGTGAAACGATGCGTGTCCGTTTGACCCAGGAAAGCCCTCTGATGGCAGCGTGTTGTGTCTCAGGCCGGCCTGCAGGGGAGTTTACAGTACCATCCAGAGGCAGCGTGTGCTGCTGCAGATACAGTTCCTGTAACAGTATTAATTTCAGGCCAGCTGCAGGTTTTTTTCTCTGGCGGCTTCCTGTGTCTGTCCCGTTTGCAAATTTCTCCTCTCAAGACCGACTTAAAAAACGCAGGGAGTACCAGCAGCTGTCCACGCTAATCCTGTATTGTCAATTTGTCTGTGCCACACTTGGGTATAAAACTGGTTTGTGTTCTGGTGTGGTGCCTCCATATAGGACACACACACATGGGCACACCGACGCACACACCTATGCAGGGGAACCAGAGGCTGTGGGGTTGTTTGTGCTTCTGTAGTGTATACATGTGTTCCTTTCATAGGGGTGAAGTTGTGAAATTGGAGTTCTGTGTTATAAGAGCAGCTTTTTCAGAGGCGGATTTGATTGTCGGGGGCAGATGCCACATGCTACGTCTAAAGGAACATGATTCACACGCAACTCTACCACGGAATGATGTTAAAATTGCATTGCTCCACCTCTGCCAAAAGTCGCAGAGGGTATACGACATTGTTGAGAGAACACCATCCAGATTACGCCCATGATTCACCCTCTTCGGGTTTACTCATAGAGTAGTTCATAAAATCTGGGATGTATTGTTTTTCCAAATTCTTCTTTCAGTGGCTGGTTCTCCGGCCAGTTTTATGAATTGTTCCAGCGTTTCATGAAGGCCTGTATGGGGACCAGCTGACTATGAGAGGAAATCACCAATCACTGTAGATGAATTAGGCTGCCAAAACCTTTAAAGCCCTGCTTTCATTTCATTTATCATGGCTTCTCTTTTTAGCTTTTTTTTTTTCTTCCCAATTTTCCACCTCACCCAGTCTTCAATAAAACGGTAGTCATTTTATATACGTTGCTCTCACTTATCCAATAAAAAGAGACGAGTCTTGGTGGAAGGATCATGGAACATGAGTCCTCTGGCTCCCTCACTGATGTCAGCTCCGCTGCCTCTGCTGCTGGCCACCGCAGCCACAGTATCTGCAGGCCTGGGATCAGTTTTCACCGACATCAAAGGCTTATTCTCTTTCATTCTCTTCCATCCCCAGCTCCACTGCTGCCCCCAATCCCAGTAGTTTAGATTGATTTCCATTGACCATGACATTCCTGCACATGCCGTCCAGTCATGATGGAGCTGTTGGGAGTAGCTGATTGTCAGCAGATTTTAGGGCTTCCAGCTTTATAAGTTTCCTCCGCCACAAGAGCTAGGATGTCTGTGCCAAGATGCCTAATGGTGTTCAGTTGCATTTGCATGTGGATTTTAAACAATGTTGACCACTTCAAAGATTCACTGGTTGGTTATGAATACGTCGATGTTTATGTAGAATATAGCTGTTGTTGGGATGGGAAGTCTGAGGGGGCATTCTGAGTAGGAAGTGTAACAATGTTGGAATCGCTGCAGGATGGCGATCCTTCTTTTTGAAGGTGCAAACAAGGCATCTGTTTATTGCACATGACACCAGGAACTGGCGGCCAAGTAACTGCATTGTGGTTTACAGTAATCATCATTTAATTGTTGGGTTTATATTATTTTCATCTCATTTACATGCATGTGTACACAAAGAGGTTTTTAAGTGGAATTAGGGTGAAATGGGAAAATATACTGGTTTATTCTAAGTGTGTCCAGGGTTCTAAATTAGCCTGTAGACTCTTCCTACAAGGAGGGGGGCTGAATAAAGCATGGGTTTTGTCCATTCTACTCACCCGCCCGTCCCATCGTATTTAATTTCCAGAGTATTTGCCGAAACCTTCCTGCACTCAACAACCAAGAATCAGTCTTTTGGTATCTCTGGAATTATAACTATTTTATTTAGCTTTTGAGATGCAACTTTTTCTCTCGCAGTTATCAGGAATGGCTTTTATGGACGGCTAAATTTACATCCAACCGACTTCTTTCAGAAAAGTGGACCCGTGGTGGAGGGTTCTATGTGTTGTGCTTGTTGAAGTTAGACTGCAGAGACAGCACGCATATGGTTCTGCTTGTGCTTATATGTATTCGTTTTGCAACTGCATGCTGCTCAGCTGTAGAAACCAAACGCATTAATTTATTTCTGTTACACTGGGACAAAAGATTGGTTCAATCCTTCCTTGTACGGCTCACAACTTTGACAAATAACCTATTCTGTCATCCCTCCATGCGGATCCAACAGCAATGAGTTCCTGTCCCTGATCTCCTGCTATGAGTGTGTCAACCAGTTAAAAACCCAGTTACCCATACGTATCACCAATAACTCTCCAGAAACAGTCTAGCTGTGCTACGGTTCAGCTTTGATTGCTTTTTCTGTCATCTTGATCGAGGTTAGTGTTACATTCGTGGCAGCCGACCAAAACCTTTCCAGATACATGGGATTATGAGAAGAAACTTTTGCACATGTTGTGATTCATACTGGTATTGTTATAAGCTTTGGCCTTTGGTGCGTAAAACTGGGGAGAATATTGCAAATATGGAAGAGAATTGTGTTTCCTCTGACTTCTGTGGGTTTGTAATAGTTTGTATTGGCCAATGAATCATACATTTATACACCAGAATAGTAGTGGAGATACCGGTTGTGTATAACTGCGTCTGAAGAGTTTTGTTCCCTGACCGATCAACATATAAATGCCCACTGATTTATTACCAGTACATGTTGCTGTTTCCCTTTTTGTTAAACTCACAAAAAGCCCATGTTGTCGAGGCTCCTCTGTGGGTTTAGAGAAATCCTACGACCTCTGAGCTCACGAGATAAAGATGGAGGCTTTTTTCCTACCTGACTGAAGACGTGTTTGGCGATCTCCAGCTGTGTCAGAACGGTCTCATGGTCTGTGCAACAGCTTGAGGAGAGGAAAGAATAAAAACACAGATTTTTTTTTTCTTAAAGCCAAGTTTTGCTGCCTCCGTTGTGGTGGGGGTTGGGGTAAAAAGAGAGAGAGAGAGAGCGCTCCTTTGCCGTGGACTATTTTTTTCCCCAGTTGGACCCTCAATCGCAGATCCTCGTGGCGAGAAAGGGCGGGTGTATGTGGGAGGGGGGGTGCAGCTCTGTACTTTCCTTTGATGTAGTGGGAACGTGACAGATCTGCTAGCCAGTGTCTCGCAGCGTGGAATCACTAACCCAGGCTTACCTAACGGGATTTGGTAGGACCGCTCTGGTGTCCCTCGGTGCCATGTGTGTCCCGAGCTCATGCCCCCAGCACTACCGTGGAAGATCCCTGTTAGAGAGAACAGTACATTTACCAGCAGCCCTCCATGTGCTCACATAATGTTGTCGATGGCAGCTTGTGTATATTTTTTTTAGCACAGCTGTATGTAGCATTTAGCTCTAAATAACTGGATCACACATGATTTCACTGTCAGTTAGCTTCATTTTCTATAAGAAGCCATTAGTACAGCATCAGTCCTGAATATTTTACTCTAAAAATATAGCAGCGGTCTAAAGACAGACTATAATTGCCTCATTTTATGCCGTACCGACCAGATCATTAATTTTCTTCAAGCAGCATCATGCATATCAAAGAGACAGTCTGACATTGATGTCATCTGCCGTGCAGCACCATCCATGGTGAAATATGGGCGTACACATGAAGGACAGCACCAGAGACCTCACACAGAAGAAATACTTGGCGTTGCAGACTCTTTGTAGTGCCGCCGGGTCGTGGTGTTTTATAAACAGCACCATTAACGCCAAGGTTTCTTCTCGTCCTTCGCTGTATCGGTGATGCTGGTTGACACATTTGCTCCATATGCATGGCGCTAATGACGCCATGTGGCTGCAATCACCTTATCGATGTGTTTCATCTTGTTAAATGGAGCACAGCAGAGCAACTGCCTACCAGGATGGGGAAGTTTTGAGCTTTATTTTTCTGGATGGTATGAGTGTAAAAAGCTAGCTGTGTTTCTGTGTTTACGCCACTAAACAATGAAATGTTAGAAGTATTTTTTTTCTCGTATTCTGAAAACTCATTTTATGGAAGAAAAGAGATAATAAAAGTGGCGCCAATGAAGTCATGAAAATTATTAAGAGCTGAAAATGTGCGTTTCTCAGAAAAGCAATCACGGTTTCGAGTGCAAACTTAACCCCCGGTTGATGTTTATTTTGGGCATGCGTTAGCGCTCAAAGCGAAGCACTCCTAGATGATGACACTTTCTTCGTGCTCCATCCTCCCACTGAATTGGATGAAGCTTAACCAATCAAGCTGTGCTGCCTGGAGCCAACCAATCAGGGCTCTGCAGCTGAAGCCAGCAGCACCTGCTCAGAGGACTTCAATCTTCACCAGCTGCCTGCCGCCGATCTCCAGGGGTCAGCGGAGGCCCTCGAAAAAGGCTGGCCCTCTTGCCCAATTCTGTTTTCAATGGCCTGGGTGTGGACTTCCTGTCAGGGTGGATCAGAATTGGAGACTGCAGGGTGGTGTGTCTGCGTGTTTGAGGGTTTTTTTGTTCTGTTTTTCTTTTTTTAATTTTTAGGGGCAAGAGGTCAAAGAGTGAATGTTCTTGTTGGATTTCAGGAACTTACTCTTATTTTTAAGTTTAAAAATCGACCGTTAAAACTAGTTTTATCATCGTTTTGTTGTCTGAAAATACCTTGAATGTGCTCTTACATCATCCTTAATTGATACGGGTCAGTTTTTTTAGAGTCACCAGTCCCTAGACGTTGACCACAGTACCTCAGTTTTGCCTGATTCACACTTAAATGGAGTAAAAACATGAATAGCTTTATTGACTTCTGTCCGACAGCTTGGAGGTCCGTATAGAGGCGAGCAGTGTTCCAGCTAGTAAACAGCAGAAAAGGGAACAATGGGACCGCAGGAGCGAACATGGGTGCAAATCCTTACGGCTGTGTCCAGACTTCAGAGGAGCTCAAACAGCCCTCACTTTGTCCGGCTAAGAAACAGAGCTATGATCAATAGCCTCTCTGTTCTATGAAGTTGGTCAGTGTCTAAAGCGCTCTCGCCCTCCCTCCTTCTCATTGCTGTTTCATATTTTTCAGGAGCTCATTATTTTTTTTTTTGCTGCTGTGGGTGTGAGTGCTAAAGATGCTTGCATGCAATGTGTATCTGACAGTGCTGAAATATTAATGGTCCTCAGTGTAGGAGGTTGGTATAGGGCCTGCATAGTTACAGTACAAAGGGTGCCTTCTTGCCACCAGGCTTTATTAGCCAAGCTGTTAAATGAATAGATGGATATAGCTCGCGCTCTTTCTTCATGCCTCCTTTTGTGTTTTTGCGTTAAACATCAAACTGCTTTCCCGTTGCCCGACAGTTTCCAACGCACACACACACACACACACACACACACACAAATGTGTGTTCTCGACAGGCACACACATGCGCCAGTTGCGAGAGCTGCGCCACGCCGTTGAGCTTTATGTGGGAGGACAAAGAGGAGGGCTTTGCTATCAGTTCATTTTGTGTGGTCTGAGCCGTAAAAGCACCCTGTCCTTTGACTGTGAAAAAAAAAAAAAAAGTCTGTCTTTAATTTTTGGGAAACCCATAAAAGTTTGTCACTCCTTTCATATTGGCTGCAGAATTGAAAACAAATGCTACATTCTCCCCTCCTCTCCTTTGAACTGGCCAATTATGGAGTTGTGAAAATAAAAATCAGTCTGTAGATCTCTTTACCACTTCTCTTTTCTTTCCTTCCTTCTCTTTCCTCTCCATGTATCTCTCTCTCTCTCTCTCTCCTCCAGTAAACCCCCCCACTCTCCCCTTGTTTTTGAAGAAACCGAGTGGGGGGGAGGGGGTGGGGGGGTGGTGGGGGATCACTGATGTCAAAGTCAAAACCAAGAGCATTAAGAAAACTGGAGAAATGCAATACAGCTGCAATCCGACATGACGCTAGAAAATAGGGCTGAGGAGCAGAGAGCCTCTCTCCCGTATTCCCAGGGCGCGCAACTGCTCCCGGCCTTGGCTTTGATCTCTTCAAAGCCTCCTGCCTCCTACTAGATGGAGAGTCTTGGCTGCCGCTCATGAACGCTGGAGAGAGAGAGGCAGGGAGGGAGGTTGGGTTGTTTTTGTGTGTGTGTGTGTGTGTGTGTGTGTGTAGGGGGGTTTGGGGGGTGGGGAGGGTCGTCTCTTTTCCTTTCCAGGGCTGAAATCAATCACAGTGCCGAGGCAATTATGTGTAATTCAACCCCAGCCAGATTAGTGACTCTTGTTACCTGAGTGACCGGAGCTCGGTAATCTGTGGGACACAGCGGCCTCACCGGCGCAGGAGTTGCCAGGAATGGGCGAGGGGCACTTGAGGGAAAGGAGGCGGTGGCAACGGTGGCAGTAGCGGCGGCGGCGGTGGTGGTGGGGATAAGGGAGAGGTGCTGAAAAGCAGGCAGCCATGCTACTGTCCAGCAGAGCAGAAAATCACAGTACAATGGAGTGATTACACTTGCAGATGTAGCCATATTTATGACGAGGTGGAGAGAAAAGAGAGAATGACAAGAGCTGATTGCCATGGAGCCGGCTAGTTGGTGTGCTAACGAGATGGGACCCCTTTTGTGTTAAAACATGTGCGTGATGTCACCTCAACGACGCTTTCAGTCCTCCTCCAACATCCTCCACCGCCCACCCCACCCCCAACTCCAGTGCCATATCTCTATCCCTCATACCCTCCACAGTCAACTCCGAAATGCAAGCTTGGCCAAGGCGGCTGCCCCAGGCGCCCAATTTACTATGGCTGGAGAAAAAGTCAGTGGCCTCAAGTCACAGAGGAAAACAAGCCGAGCACAAATGCCGCTCTTCTCGCCGCCGCCGCCTCACTCCTTCTGATCTGTGCAACTGTTTCGGTGTCTTGATATACAGCCGTGTAACAATTTACACCCTTCTGCTTTTTTTTTTATGTGGTTGACTGAGGAGATTTATCCCAATTATGTTTGCTCCTAGTTTAGGCAAATCTTCAACGTGGTAGGAGTTGGATGCTCATGACTAATACCACCTACCGTACATTATGAGATTATTTCTTGTATGACTTTTTTTTTTTTTTGTTAAGCCTGTGATATTTTTGTGCGGTATTTTAGAAACAATTAATTGGAGTTGGGGCAGAAGGGCAGAGGGAAAAATTCTCAGATTTACGTTAATGGTAATTAGTAGGAAATGTATGGTTTTTCTTGGGCTTTTGATTCTTCCCCTGTGCTCTGCCTGTGAGCACTGATGTCACAGGGATGGAAACAAGGCTTTTTTTTTTTTTCCTCCGCAGTCACTTGATGCGGGATGATGAAACCCACAAAGATATCTAGTAAGAATATGTTTGTTCATCTGATGAGCTCTTCTTGTGCTTCATGTTTCTTTTGATCATCGGGCTACTCGCTCGGTTGATGGAAGGCACTTATTCTCCTTGTGTGATGTACTCGTTGAATAAATTAGACATACTATCCTTTTATGATAGAATGTAGTTGATCAGGACCTTGATGTTGGTAATAATTTAACAAGGCAGGCTGACAGGGAAGTGAAGCTTTCTAAAAATATACAGGTCACGCTGAATGGATTATGTGGCATCAATGGAGCCATCGTCCGGCTCGGCAGGATCCCCTCAAATCCACTAGCGGCCATAACCCTCGGCTCAGGGGCCAGGTGACACGTTTCAAGTCCTTCAATGGACGGACATCATAGAGGCCTCCTCCCCTTTGAGCTGCCCGTCATCAAACAGTGCATCAAAACATCAAATCAATCCACCCCCACTGGATCCTTATCTTTCGAGATGAAAGATGTGGGTAAAATCTGTGCCCACCCACCCCCACCCCCACCTTTGACCCATCACCCCATTACAAATCAGTGTAGGTTCTTTCATTGTAAAGCGACACTCCCTACATGTAGGCGCAATGATGCAGAGACAAAGCTGTGCTAGATTTTATTTGAAATCTACCTAACCCTCCTACTAAGGTTGAAAGGAGGTTATTACAGTCCCTGGAATTGTAATTCTGGGATTATGAAAGTTTACTGTGCTCTGCTGGGTGTCGGTAAAATTTCTGAACCATAAATTCCACTGCCTGTCATTCCATGCTTGCATGATTGCACACAATGTGAATAAAACTCAAGGTGAAAACACTTTATTCAATATTCCACAGTTGAATTGTTTAAACATCTAACAGTAATAGAAGGCATTCTATTTTTAGGCTATCGTACCATGACATGAATGTTTCAAAGTGTCATTTTGACACTTATTCTAAAATTACCATCCCACTTCCAAGACTTTGAAGGCCCAACGTCTTCTTTCACACATTACTGTCACAGGAGTTGCTATTTTTGTGTGTGATTTTGTCGTCTACATTGATTAAACGCTTATTGTGGATGTGTACTTGTTTTATGTTCACATCATTCTTGTAAATGAGATATTGATCTCCATCAGACTTCCTGATTCAATAAATAAATAAATCTGAGCCCCACAGCCCAAAAATATTGACGTCAATATAAAATATTTAATAAGAAAATTTATGTAAAAGGTCAGAGGTTCCCCTGTCAACTTGGAAAACTGAATTTGTGCTAATGTGGAAGGGCCGTAGGGGGATGTGAGGAGACTGAGCATGGAAATTTCAAACTTTTCTTTAAAATACAGTGTGTATATACACATATATATGTGTGTGTGTATATATATATATATATATATATATATATATATATATATATATAAATTGATGAGAGCAATTACGAGATGCACATCTTTTGGTACAAAAAGTGTGAAATGAAATTTACTCAGATGTGCACAAATGACATCTGAATGCAAAGTTAAAAGGCCAAACATGTTAAAAGAAGTAAACTGAAGAATCCAATTATGACTTGCACACATTCATCCAACATTGCTTTCCTAGTAGAAAAAATAATTTATATAAAATTGTATGCTATAAGTTAATACACCTCAGCTCAATTACACCTATATTGTGTTCATTGTATCACTTATCATTCAGATTAGTGGTCTCAGGTGCACGAGTGTACCCTATAATGTTGCTGCAACCATATGCCTCCAGTCTAAGGGCTCCCTTTTGTGCGCTCAGAATTCACTATTTCCATTTCTTTAGCAGTATCAAGGGATAAGCAGACATTGTCCATTGCCATGTTGTACATGGGTCATTGTTTTGTTTGTATTAAAGCTCACAAAACCCAACCACAAAGCTAATTGATGAGGCGGAGTTGTCATGTGACCGTCCAGATCCTTGGAGAGGTTCTTGAAGTGTCCCCTGCGTCTGCAGGGATGAAGTAAGGCCATTTGTTTGGAGGGGATCAGATTTGAATAGCTTTGTGCTTTTCATTCGGATCTTAACAGGGGCGTGTGCACTTTGCTAGAAAGGAGCCCTAAAATGTGTGGTTCGATTAATGACTAATTCCAGGCTGAAAGGCAGTTGTTTGGTAGTCTTTACCAGTTAATCCCTTAAAACGCAGAATCACACCCAAACAGTGGGCTACCAGTATTGTTGCATTATCCATAAGCTGAAAGGTTTGCAATGTGATCTGCAAACATGAATGCTTCTTCTTGGCGCTACAGTATGAACCTTACCTCGTTGTAACCGCAGACAAAACGGTCATTTAATTTGAAACATAATGAAAAACGCAGCTTTTATCTGGAGGCTTGCGCAATTACGTGACAAGCTCATTTTAAAAGTGAAAGGAGAGCGGCTGCATGTGTGCATGTCGCATTGCTCAGTGAAGTGAAAAGCACATTGATCATGTGGCTCAGGGTCAAAAGTTCAGATCACGACCGGGGCACAGGTGTAAGGACACCTGGGGGGCAATGGGGCTTCTTGTGACACAACATCGTCTAAACATTAAATGACGTCGTAACTGATCCGAGACATTTAGTCTGTCCTGACGTTCCTTTGAGTTGTCAATCGAGGGGGCTCATTTAGCCGTCCATATTTGTATTTTTTCCTATTCCTACGCGTTGTGTTCGCGTGTTCGTCTGTGTGAATGAAATTCAGAGGGAAAAGTAGGTCAATTCTCTCTACAGCTCAGGCAGAAGCAGCTCTCATTCAAATCACCTCCCCATCCACATTTTCCCAGTGTGTGCCATGAAAACCTTCCCCACAAACATGGCAGTTGCCTCCGCTGCCTGCTGCTTCATGCTCGCGTTCAGCTCTTCTTGGTTAGCTTGCCATGCTAATATTTACCACTTTCTTACTGGGGATGCAGTGTTGCATGGGAGCTAATGGGAAAATCAACTGTCTCTAGCTCTGATCTCCACAGGTAGAGATGCACAAAGACCCCACCAGACTCTATTTTCCCCCCTCAACGCTGAGCTCCCAAATCCAAACTGACAGCCATTCATGCCCAGAATACCTGGGTGAAGGCTGAGGGGGGGAAACACTATCTAGGTGTAGCAGGCAAATCCGCTCTTGTTCGACGGATCTATGAAGCTCCCGCATAAGGCAACTCATCAGCACTTTTCCTCCATTCTGCACTGCATTTTCTCTTCCTCTTTCTCTCCGTCTTCAGCATTGTGAAGAGGCTAAGGTTTTAGCCACACAAAGTTAACTTGTGCTGCAATTTTATTTGTGTACATCTTTCAAGGTCTTTTGAATGTGTTGCTGTTGAATGTGGATGTTGGCACTGCTGTTGCCTGCCATGAATGTAGCCACTCAGCACACCAGAGCTGGTTTCTAATGATAAATCATGCAGTGTGTTAATGCAGCAGCAGGGTTTCTATAAATAGTTGCTGGCGTCGATAATTTTGGGAAGAAAAATAAAGTGTGCTACAAAAATTTTCTGGTGGTGGTCAGTCTGAAAGTTTGACTACCAAATACGGGGGCCCCAAGATTAGCATTCGTCCTGGTTTGAAATACATAGCTGATAGGGAAAATGAGGAAATGACAGAGCTAAATGTGTTACCATTCTCATTTTAAGATAGGCAAAGTGAAAGTGTCCAGATTTCAACCGTATTGTGAAACTCTGCAGGGCAGATACCATCTAAAGTATGGTTGGAATTTTCCGTCATCATTTCTCAGTAGAATCCACTGAGAGTGACAGCGCTACAGACAACAGCCACTGTCTTTAACGGGGGTGTAGATGCTGAGTGGGTGGGTGCTTGAGTGTGTGTGCGGTCTGCCTTTTGTGTGTGTGTGTTTGCTTGTGTGCTTGCAGGCCTGCTGACAGTGCCACTTCAACAGAATGTTTGCCCTTTCCTCAGTCCTTTTGATGTGACCACGTCCTGCTGTGACAATGAGCCCTGTGCCCCACCGCAAGGTGAACATCCTGCAGTTCGCCCAGGGCTCTGCCAGAGCAGTGGCCAAACCCCCACACACACCTTCATCCCTCACACACTCACACACACTACAAGCAGAGCAGTGATGCAGCCGCCTTCCACTCAGCGCGGATCAGCTTCCATCCTCACTGTGCTTGGATAGTGGTGCAAACATGACGACAATCCTCCCAGCACAGAAGCATTTCAGGTCCAGTACGACACACACAGTGTGTGCCAGCTTAGTGTCAGGTGACACGGCTCAATATTGGGACCAATATTAAGATTATTTATTAAGTTTCTGTTCCTTTTTATCGCAAATAAAGGACGAGCTTACAGGTATTCGGGCGTTACCATTACACCTGATGACTTGATTCAATTTGGGTGCAACATTCACCATCCTGTGCCATGAATACTCAGTATAGAAATAATTCCCTGGTAAAAACTCTATATTGATAATTTAATAGATATTGTTATGTTAAGGATGGAATGTGGGAGGGAGCCAGAACCCAAGGACAACATGAAATTAAGTGCAAAATTAAATTTATTGCCAATACAATATTTTGTGGCTGCGATGACCGCTATCCTTTAAATTCTAACTGACTAAATTCTAACTGAAATTCATATGACCTCTCATATGACTTGTCTAAAAGATCAACTCTGACTGTCGTCATCGCTGAACTCTCACTGATCTTGCTGTGGGTTAACTGCGAAGAAAATCATTGGATTGAGAATCATGGATCATATTAAAAAAAAAAAAAACATTCCGTAGTTTTTCTCTCAGTGTTTTAAATAGCTCGACGATATAGACATTAAGAGTTGAACATTTTTTTTAAAAAAGCGGGTAAAGTCTTTTCATCTGGGGCAGGCATATTTCACACGCATTATCGTCTTTACACTAGCGTGATCGATTTGCTCGGAGCGCATGCTCTCCATGCCAACTGCAGCATGGCGGCTGATCCAACTCGTCTTATTTAGTTGTGCTGCTTGGTGGTGGCAGGAAGACAGTCAGCTGTTAATGGTTCCTTTGTGTTCATTTACCATATGTATGCGTTAGAGGCATGGTTATTGCAGCCTCTGATCACTAAATACCGTGACTGGATCTCACAGCCATGCATTTATTTTTTTTTAGTTTAGGTTTTTTAGCATGTGAGAGTTTCACATTCATGCACCCTTTTTGTAATGGCCATATGCATTAATGTGCATTTGCCTGTCAGTCTTTGTGGGCGTATTTAGAGTACAGTGTGATACATTATTTGCATAATGAACACATGCAGCAGTTAAATCATTTTAACTTGTAATATATAAATCTATACCACTGCTTGAAACCCATCTGTGCTTTGTAAGTCCTTTTATGTTGTTCAAACTTCATCGGATCCTTTGCTATCTTCCACATTGTTGGCCTTGGTTTTTAGTGTCTTGGATTTTTTTTTTCGACTTTTGGACGCCAACAGAATATATGGAGGAAGGAAGGAGAATGAGAGATTTGGGGGCTTCGCAGATGTAAATTCCTTCCCGTGGCTGGCTTTCCCTGTTATTCGTAGCCTCCTCCACTACTGTCCCTGTGGTTGGCTTCGCTGGTTCGTCTCATTACCCCGGGCACATGGCGCTCCTTCGCTTGCTGGCGGCCCGGCTTTCTTCTCCATTAATTGGGTTTCGTTACATTAAGCCCCCCGGCCAAGGGGCCACCCTCCCAATAAAACATTCCATTTTTAGCACTCCACTCGAAGCTGGTGGAGTTCAACCCTCTCTGCAAATGGTAATTGGTTATTTATTCAAGCTTCCTCAGGTTGGTCTCCACTGGTTTTGATAAGAAGGGGGGGGGGGGGGTCTTTTATTTTCTGCACTGTAAAGCCACCCTGGGATGATGCTGAACCGGCCACTTGAACACAAACTCACCTGAGTGTGAACATGTGGTCTAGGGGTGAGATGTCATCAGTGGGCACACCCTACTTTTGGTTTTGTAATATATAATCGCATCTAATCACAATGAAACAGCATCAAAACCATCACAGGAGGCCCTCTGCCAGTTTCTTACCTCATCCCATCTCAGTTGTTACCATGGTTGAGTTTGAGATTGATGCATCATCTTTCTTCCCAGTGCAGAAAAAACCCCTGTGAGTTGTTAAGGTTGTGTTTTCGGGGTGAGAAAGGCTTTATTTATGTGAAATGATTTAGCAGCATAGGAATCCATAGCCACCGCTTGAGCTGCCGTCTCCCCAGCTGTTTGTGAAACACCGCACATGGCTTCTACACACTTGATTGTAGCTGCAGGCACAAGGAGTCCTCATTGCATATAAATTACAGAAGTGGGAAGTGATTATTATAAAATTCCCGCTTTCCCTTTTTCCACTCTACTCTGCAGAAGTGGTATAATTGAGAGGAGTACAAAAGCCATGCTGTGTGGGGGAGAGAGGTAGAGACATGCTAAAAAGGCAATATTGCAGGGACAGTTATTGCATATATCGCATAGACACACGTACAAACGCATACAGTCATGCTCAGAAAACATGGCAGGATATTGGTGGAACCTGACAGAATACAAGCTTGGAGAAACCGGTGTGCCGTCAGTACATTTCTCCCTGTTAAAAAAAAAAAAGAAAATCAAGAAAAGAAACAAAAATGAAACGTCCCATTTCCCTTCCCTACCCCCATTTTCAGACGGAATGCCAAATCATTGGCTCCCTGTGCTGAAACACACTGGAGTGTCTCCTCCATGGAGGGCTCCCTGCCAGCTCCAGTTCCGCACAATGAATTACTCTTAAAACCACATCTGAGAAGTTCTTTCAGGAGGGACGGCCAAGCCGGTGTATGACATTCCAAAATGAAACGTTTTCTTTTCAGTCCTCGTAGCCTCTCCTCTTTCTCTCTGCCTGAAAATATGAATAGAAGGATTCTAAGCCTATTATCTTTCCTTTAGAATAAAAACAACCTCCAATATGTCCGTCCTCCTTTGCAACACTCCTGCTACTGCTAAAGACTTTTACGTGACAACAGTTTTGCCCAAAAAGTGCCATGTTTTGTCGCATTTTAGTCGTTTGTTTACATAAGAAGGGTGGTTCCAGTCTCGTTCTTGTACTCAGACGACATCACTATGGAAAGACAACCCAATGTCCACTGTCCAGTTTTACATGAAGACTCTCTTTAAGTACCTCCTCTGTAGATTACTGCACCACTACTGAGAACTAATTGTGTGGTTTTGATTTTTGAAGTGCGCACTGCCAACTACTGCTCGGGTATGCGTGTTACAGTGTTTTCAGTCGTGCGGATCCATAGATGGGGATTCTTTGAAATCCATGCCGATTTTATTTTAATTTTTTTTGTAAAATGCAAAAAAACCCACTGATGTAAACCAGAACCAAGGTGACAGACGTCAGTAACTATTGTGGCTGTTTTCACCTGGACATCTCTCTCTCTCTCTCTCCACTCCAAGTGCAGGGTGTGTCATCCAGCATCCACTATAAATTTCAATTTTAATGTTATTATGTGAGGATTTTGACACTGATACAGTTTTCTCCATCGTATTGTCTTAATACTCAGAGTGATATGAAGAAATAAGAAGCATAAATACCAAGTCATTGCTTCTTCTTTCCTCAGAGAGTAAACACGGTTAGCTGTGGCCTGCAGTTTATGTAAGTGTGAACCTAGCCGTCATAGACTTTATTTTTATCATAAAGGTTGTTTTTTTCTTGGTGGATTTTGCTACAATGGAGGCCGTTATCAAGAAATTGACAAAAATGGGATTCGACATCTGGAACGGGGTAAAAAGCGTAATAGAGGTCTGTCTTCTGCCGCAGAAGCCTCTGGCTTTCTTATATGCTAAGAAAGCATTTACGTTCAACTTATTTTTATTTTGCAGCATCACAGTTTATATGCGCGTCAACAAATACCATAGACCAAGTTTTGTATCCAACTGGATTTTTCTTTGTTTTTGCCCGCTAAAAGTTGAAGAAGACTTGCAGCTAAAATGATAATCTGCCGGTTCTTATCTCATTCCCACAGGATAACAAATGGGAGTGGAGAGGCGTAAAATAATATGGGTGAGAATGCTATCATTTAGCCCCTGGTGAAGGCATTCCCCATCCGCCCAATCCTAGTTAACCCTCCTTTAGGGTTAGCAGCGCTTGCAAATAGGTCTGACACCCCCACACTTGCAGATTATCCCGTCACCTTTGACTCCTGTTTATCAGGGTCACGGAACAACACTCACCTGGGCTAATGGGGATAGCCTTTGCTTTGTGACTTGGAAAAAATGTCTTCTGCTGAATCAGGTGGCACATGCTATCTGAAATCGCACAATGTGCGCCGGATGTTGGTTTAAGAAACTCACATCAAGAGAGGAACCGGGAAAAAATTGGGCCCTGGGAGATGAGATTCGCAGCCCGATAAAGAGTCTGATGTCAGCGGCCCGTCATGTGCTCGAGTGTAGCAGACCTTTCTTCAACACGCGAACACCAAACATACCCTTTGAAGGTGGGGGAGGGGAGGTGGGGTCTTAAGTTGATGCCGTGCCAGTCTGGGAGAGGTTTGGGGAAATGCAGACATTCCAGCTGCCTTTGGGTCCATGGGGTTTTTGTGTATGTGTGTGTGTATGTGTGTGTGTGTGTGTGTGTGTGTGTGTGTGTGTGTGTGTGTGTGTGTGTGAGGGCCACCAATCACCACTTAGCACGGACTGCAGGAATGTCACCTCGGCAGCCACCTGACAGCGCCAGCGTCTGCAAAGGACAGCTGAATATTTTGCCCCCCCCCCCCATCTAATAGAGGTGCAAGTTTGACTCCAGCTCAGATTGGAGTAGATTAAGTGTTGCTAAATGTTACCATGTGTTACCCAAGCATGCAAAGCGCCGCCGGCGCCATGTATGGTGACGCAGGTCTCTCTGAGTCAGCCGGGGTTGGCGGACCTGTGGCCAGGCCACCAATGATGTGACTCGCCGTAGACATCTGTCTCCCTCACGCTCAGACTCCATAGCCACCCTTCCCTTCCCCTCCATCCATCGTACCCCCACGCCCCCCCCGGCCCTTGCTCTGTAATGAACCCCCCTTATTCACCAGCTAATGACTGCCTTTGATCTTCCGCCTAAGACCTGTGCTCTAACTCCACCCGAGCAAATCTCTCTTTTCTCTCCCCTCTCTCTGCTCCATCGCCGTTTCACTCCCATACGCTCCAGCTCTGTCTGCGTCTCGCTCTCTTTTGCTGGCTCAAGCACTCTCCTGCACCTCTCTGACTTGTTTTTCCTCCATCCCTCAGGGACAAGGGTTTTTCAGTCCTGCTGACCTAGGCTGAACAAAGTTTGGAGGTGCTGTTGCTCAAGCTACTAAATTAAGAGAGGAAATTTTAGGACTTTTTTTTTTTCTCTTTTCGTTACTTTATTCTTTCACTCACATCTACAAAGAAGCAGACCACCCGTGCCGGTCGAGCCATCCCCCACCCCCCACCCCCGATCGTGTTGTTGGGAACGGGGCCATACTGCACATGGAATAATCCGCTTGAAGCCAATATCATCACTCTTTCAGATTGTTTTTATATCTTCTCTTATTTTTTTTTCCACAGTCCAACAAAGTCCCTGTTGTGCAGCCGTCCCATGCGGTCCACCCTCTCACCCCGCTGATCACGTACAGCGACGAGCACTTCGCCCCTGGATCCCATTCCGGTCATCACCCCCAGGATGCAAACAACAAAGGTATATAGAGAATGAGATCATCACCCAATCGCAGTTGAGAAAGTCAAAGGAGTGGAAATATGTATAAAATGCACAAAAATGTCCTGAACTACTTGCCTGAGCAAATCTAGAAGTAGTAACTAAGGAGCCATACTAGTCGTTACCTCAAAGATTCCGATATTTCCTCTCAGGCTTTATTTCTTTACAGGTCAGACTCCAGGAAACTCTTCTCAAACTTTTAAAAGTGTTTTTTCAAACAGAGATCAGATAATAACAGCAAAGACGCTTCTCAATACTGCCTTTTGTTTGGTTAGTCTGAACCAAACCACTCCTCGAACTCACATTTTTGGCCCATTTGGCCCAACACACACACACCATCAGGGTGAATCCAGAACAAACTGGTGGAAGCCTGACATGCAAATGTTTACCAGGTATAGGAACAAAAGACTACAGTAATGGAATCATCTAGTAGCTGGTTTCCTCCAAAATAAACCCCAAATAGTTTCCAATAGGATTCTTGCAGTTTTATCTTGTGAAGCAAATATTTGGACCGTTGTCTCTTCAGATGGCAAATAAAAGCGCTTCTGTGTGCATTTCTTAAATTCATCGTTCATCATAAATCCAGACACTTGAAAAGCTACATTCTTATTCTTAAAAACTGAAACTAGAATAAAATGCTTTTGTGTTTTCTGCGGCTTAAATGTCCAGACTGTCTCTCTGCTAAATCTTTACTGAATTTTTTTTTAAAAAGGATAATGCTGACTAAAGAAAAATGAATGATATGCAGACATTTCTCCGGATGCTTTTTCACATTATTCAAATGACAGTGACTTGACTTAGCACAACACTTTAGGCTTTTCTAAATCTAGTCTGTAAATTTGCACTGATAATAACAAAAACTTAATTTGACAATTTATTTAAAAATGAAGTTAATACTCCACAGTAGGGTTTTGATGGAGATATTCTGGAATACTGAGTTTGGTCAGTAGTTTTGTGCAGAAGAAGAGCCTTTGGGACAGGAGGTTAAACTGGGTTAACGCCGCCTTTAGGCGTTGCAGACCAAAGTAAGATTTTACTTAAAATATCACAATATTACTCAACGGAGCACTTTTTGGAGGGCTTTGCTTGAAACTGAATCCTTGAGTTAATTTTACAACCCAACCGTCTGCCAGCGCTGTCAGAGTAAAGTCATCCTTTCCATCAGCTCTGATCATGAACTCATTTGAAGCAGCCTGTGGGATGGCGCGCTGAGCTCTGCTGCCCTCTTCCTCTTCACTGTTTGCTTCTCAGTACAAAAAAAAAAAACCCCAAACACATCAAGCCGCCACTCTGACAGCTGCAGACGAGCTTCTCGGCAGTCGGGACGAGCTCCTAAGCATCGCACAGCTGGAGTCTTTGGCAGCTCCTCACAAAACGTGAAAAGACGTGGGCCCCGTCGTCATTTGGTCCCACACCTTTTCTCTTTTCCTGGCTTTCTTCTCCTGCGGCTGCCAGTTGAAAGGAGGAGACGGATCAGTCAGGATGTTGTAGGCGATGATGAAGATGAGTCTGGGAGGTTCTGAGGGTCTGGCTATAAATAACAATGTGGAACCGAGCACCAGAGTACACAGCACGGTGAGATGAAGGCAGCGAGACGCATAAAGGAACCGTGCTCCACATATGTCAGAGAAATCAAGCATCACAATTTGTTAAATATTTTCTAATAGGAGCAGGAGAGAGTTGTGTTGACACAAAAATTGAGCGATAAATACACTGTGTGCACATGCGAGCGTTTGATTTCAAAAAATTGTTATCGTGTAGTACAATTTATGAGGTAATGCTCTCTATTTTACTGCTGGTGTGCATCCTGCCTGTCCGTAGAGAACCGCTGAATTTCTGGCAAACACTGAAGACCAGAAAAAGACCCCTGGAGCTTCTTTTTTTTTTTTCCTTACTATATTTGATCTTTTGCACTTGCAGCCCAACAGAAATCCATGTCCAAATGATCCAATTGGCGAATTAGCTGCAAATGATTTCCCTGTAGGCATATTCATGTGCGCGTATACCAGCAGAGCAAAGCTGGAGATGCTTAAAAAGAATCTCTCCTATTCTCTTTCTTGCTGCCCCCCCCCCCACGCTTCTGTCTCTCTCTCTCATATCGACCGTTTGCTGCTCTGTCCTTCCTTAGTGGGCTCCGACTTTGATCTACTCGTTAATTATGAAAAACAATCATGGATTTTCTCATTATGAGCTCTAATATGCACAGAGCTGCAAAGCGGGATGGAAGGCCGTGTGTGTGTGTCTCTCTCTCTCTGTGTGTGTGTTTTGTTGAAATAAATTTAAACATAACATGGGAATGGCAATTTAAATATAGATCGTTTCCAGGTTTCCAAAGAAGAATCGAGTTAGTGTTGCTTGTTTTCAGAGGAATTGCTAGCGTGAAGTTGCGTTGGATGGGAAAAGTGTGAAAAGAGGAGTGAGTAATTTGGGCACCTTAAGGGTGTGAGTGACAAGGTTAATACGCCGGGGTCTTTCCTTTTTCGACACCTCGTCCCCTTACCTCCTTCCCTTGCGCCCTCAGTAGGAGCCTCAGGAGTGTTACATGGTGGATTAGCGAGCAGGGGGTAGCGCCGTGCACGCTATGGATCCAGCCTTTGCAACATTGGCTTTAGAGATAGAAGCGCCCCGGATCGCCCTGCTGCCCATGGGGAGGGAGGCCCCTTTAGACCACAGCCTGGAGAGAGAAATGGGAAAGAGAAAAGATAGAGGCAGAGAGGAAAAAAATCTGGCAGGGATTAGAAAATGGTGCTAATCTGCAGGCATTTGCCCTCTTTGTGTGTGTGTTTGAACACACATGTAGACACGATGGTCGTTCATGTATGAAAAGCTTCTTCTCGTATCGGCAGACTTTAAATATATTGTTGCTCTGCTGTAAAATGAAACATAAGTAAGTTAGAGGAGTAAAAATAAATAAATCTTACTGCTCGATTTCCGCTGAATCTCACTGTAGGAAGAGAGACCCTCGACCTTGAAACCCACCAGGAGCAGGGGAGGTAGAGATGGAGAGCTTAGTCCTGAAGATACACAGACAGTTAGTGAAAGTCAATCCCTCGTCCACAGGGAGAGCTGCAGCTTCTGCCACAAAGAGGAAGCCTCAATTAACAGCTTAGAGACGACGAAACACTGGAAGGACTCGAGCTAAGCGGGGAAAATATGATCTTTTTCTTACTGGTGTGTGAGATCAATGGGAGCATTAAAGCCAAACGCTGTCCTTGACTTGTAGGATGTGGAAGGAGGGAGTACACTTATGGGCTTTTTGGTGGGTTTTCATCAGAGGATAGAAGCTAGTCAGAGCAGTACACCATAAAACTACAACAACGTCTCAGTCAGAGCGACACACAAACATCGGAGGATATCGATTGGATTCCTGATTATTGGTTTGAGATGTTTTTTAACCCTACTTTTGTCATCAAAAATATTGCAGGTACTTAATAAATGTGAGATTCATTGGTGTCACCATAAACTAGTTTTTTTATACTGACAACCTTTGGCCCAATCGGATGCTACTGACTCATTTTGATTGCTAACTAGAAACGGATGAGGCTCAAATAAACAAAGGAAGAGAAAAACTTGTGAAACTTATGCTATCTAACAGTTGTGTACTATTGTTTGTACAGGAATGCAGAGGCAGCACCCTGGACCAGACATGCCCAACTTCTACTCCCTTTCTCCCGGAGGAGTCGGCCAGATCACTCCACCGCTAGGATGGTGAGTCATGGACGCTCCACGGCGAAGGCATGCACAGTTGATTCGTGTAAACAACGAGCGATTACTGTCCCGTCTCCTCGCATCAGTTGCACGCTGACACAGCTTGTGTACAGAAAGGAGGAACAGCAGCAGCCTGGGGGGTGGGGGGGTCCTCTGGCTGTTCCTGCTGCGCTGCTGTGGTTTGAGTCACATGCTTCAAACCCATCGTGTGCCCCCCTTACAACCATATGGCTGTTTAACCCCCCCATGAAAGCTTTACTGTCAAGACATTTTTCTTTAGTACCTGTTTTGTACTTCTTTGACAGTAGCCTCCTTACTGTCATTCCTTTTTAAAAAAAAAAAAAATTCTGCCCTTTTTCTTCTTCCTCATCTTTCTCCATCAACTCGGTGTTTTTTAATGACAGAGCTTTAGGCGTGCCCTGAGTAAAGACGGATGGAAGGTGTGATATAAGGCCCTGGTTTAAGCCCAACACAATCTAACCCTGCTCTTCTGCTTTAGACTTTCTTAAATTTGAAAACTTAAACCATTTTGTCATTTGGGAAACCTTTTCTGACTATTGTTTATTCTCAGTTTGGATTTATGAACATTCTACTTATGGACAAAACAAGTGAACAATTAGACAATGCAAATCTTGACAGAATAATGAAGTCAAAACAAATACAAAATTCTTCAAAATGAAAAAAAAAGAGATTTCAGACGTCTAACATAAGATATAAATATTGTTTTATTTCTACTTGGGTGATCATCTCACACCCCTCTGTTAGTCTAGTAACTCTTGTTTATTGTTTATTGTGTCCAGCAGGATATTATTATAATTACCACTGACTGCTGTCTGCAAGCCAAATGAACCCTCGGAGACATCACGGCTTCTGCTGCAATTTTCTTTTAATTATGTCAGGAAAGATGTTGGAGCTAAAGCTCAAATCAAGCACTCAGGTTCTACGGTGACATTTACTGTTGCATTTCTGTCCCCTGCGATGAATCAAATTTGTTGCTTTATCAGGTTCTCTCACCACATGGTGCCCGGCCCCCCGGGTCCCCACGCCACAGGGATCCCCCACCCAGCCATCGTCAACCCGCAGGTCAAACATGAGCCTCTGCATGAAACGGACATCATGCACATGTGAGTCCTGCAAATAACAACCTATCTCTAGGAGTCGCTGGCATACTCACCCCCCCCCCCTCTCTCCCAGTGGTTTTCTGAGATGACATACTTCCAGGTATTTGTGGTTTCCAGCATTACAGTAGGCCACTGCTGAAAAAAACGTCTTCTGTCAGAGCCTTGTTCTCATTCCCTTGATGTGAGCTGATAAGTAGCGAGGACTCGCGCTCTGCTGATAACGGGTCTATGCTTCATTTGGCCTCAGGGAGCACAAACACACTTAGCCAGAGACAGATACAGGTCCTAGATTAGTGCTCATGAACTGAATTCACATCCCCAGCGTGTGGAGGGGGAAACGAGCTGGATACTTCCATTATTCATGGCCATCCGGGTACTAAGACTGTACCAGTATGAACAAGGTTATGAGAAAGTACGTCCAGAACAGAGACGGTGTCTCCTCAGTTGTATTTCTAGACATCCCGAAAGCGCTGTGGATGAGACGGGGTTTGGTTAGCGTTACCAGCAAAGGAATGAAATCCAACGACACATGACGTAAAAGGCAGGCCGGGGGGGGGTTCCATGCAGGGCGTCCCTCTAACATCGTCACGATCAACCTAGAGCGACCAGACCCTCGTCGCTTTTGACGCCATCGTGTCACCGCAATTTCCCTGTTGTGTTGCCTTGCCCTTTCATTCTCTCATTTTCCAACTATTTTGTTTCTTCCTCTGCTTTACCTCCCTCTAAGTTGTTGTTGTTGTTGTTGTTTTTGTCTTTACAGGAAACCCCAGCACGAACAGAGAAAAGAGCAGGAGCCCAAAAGACCGCACATCAAGAAGCCGCTAAACGCCTTCATGCTTTACATGAAAGAGATGCGCGCCAATGTGGTCGCCGAGTGCACACTGAAGGAGAGCGCCGCCATCAATCAGATCCTGGGACGAAGGGTAGGTTCATCGTCATCGTTCTCTTTGTTGCTCTGGCTTCTCACACAGGTCCAAGCAGAAGAAACTGCCTGGACTGCCCTCCCAGCTTCAGTTATCTCTTTTAACATACAGCCTTTTATGAAATAGTCGTAATTATTACCATTATAATTGCCCCAACCAATTACTTCTCATCTCAGCTGCACAGATATAGACTGTCTATCTAACTGACATTCAATCAAAATTGGTTTTAATAAAATATGCCTGGATAATGGCATGGTTGGAAATGACAAAATTTGTTCCTCTTGAGGATTGGGAAAGGAGTGGAACCACAGAGCCGTGTTTAAAAGCCTTAACGAATAGGCCTAGCGGTTGAGGCAGCGAGCCACAGCAAAGCTTAGTTTGTGGCCAGTGTAGGGTAATTGCTCAGTGACATAGTTCGAATAAAAAGCTCTGCTAAATTGGAACCAGTATTTTGATATGAAATCAAAGTTTTTTTCTGCCCCCCCCCCTCCTCTTCTCTCCGCCTTTCCGACTCTCTGTATGTTAATCTCTTCATCATGTGTCCCGCTTCTGCTTTGTCTCTCTTTTTATCCCGTTTTTTTTCTCTCTCTCTCTCTCTCTATCGAAACATTTGGAAATGGGAAAAGATTTTTTTTTTTTGTTAATCAAAGCACCAGTTTCATCACTTTTTTTTCATGCAAGGAACGTACAACTTGTATGCCAGTAATTGACTAGATGCTATTTTCTACCCTAATCTCCTTTTTGTACTTGAACAGTGGCATGCGTTATCTCGGGAAGAGCAAGCTAAGTATTATGAGTTAGCCCGCAAGGAACGGCAGCTCCACATGCAGCTCTACCCAGGCTGGTCTGCTCGAGACAACTATGTAAGTATCACCAGAACAGACCTGCAGAGGTGCGGCTGTGTGTCTATATGTTGGTTGATTGATGTTGCTTCTTTATGTCAGCGTTACATGAATGGTTCTTTAAGCTGAACACAATATAACGACACACACACACACACACACACACACACACACTAGTCAGTTCCATGCTAACAGGGTCCTTTCTGGTGAGCTTTTGTTTCAACCTAATGTGTAATTCATAACTCCGATTCACTGTTTTATTTCTATACAAATGGATTGTAGCATCCTGGACATTGTTAGTATCACAGCGAGTGAAAACTGCCTGGTAATGGTTCTGCTGGGCTTTGATGTTCTGTATCAACACGGAGTTTTTGGATGTAATAAGCAGCTGTTAAACTAGGTGGAGGATTCCAGATCGCACATCCAGCATCCGGCAGCAGCAACCTTTGCAGATGCAAACTGTGTTTGGGTGTACATCGGTGTGTGTGTGTATGTGTATGTGTGTGTATTCATTTGAAATTTGTCAGGTCTGTCTTTCAGTATGTGGCGTGAATGAATCTGTGTGTGTGTGTGTGTGTGTGTGTGTGTGTGTGTGTGTGTGTGTGTGTGTGTGTGTGTGAGAGAGAGCGAGAGAGCACCAGCCTTTATTAAAAGTGTGGCTCCGGCACTCACATTCACTCCACCACCAAAAGTGCTTTGTGGTGTTTATCTGCCTCCCCTCGGACAGCGACAGCATCCCTTCCCCTTCTGCCTCCACTGCTCCGCTGCCAAAATGCCTTGCTGAAAGGGGAGGGAGGGAGGGAGGGGGGGCTTTCTTTACTGATGGAGTTTAGTGACAGTTGCTTGTCTCATTTCCATCGTTGGTAGCTCAAAACCTATTTGACACGTTGGAGAAAAGTAAAGGAATTTCTGCGTGCCTTTATATATAGCATACCAGAGAGATGCAGAGAAACCATACATCTTACTGTAAATGTCTCTGATGCTCTGACCCCCCCCCCCCCCAAAAAAAACCAAAATCCTCAGCTGAGCACATCATGCCTGGAAACCCCCAAAATAGGTAACGCACTGGCATGGAGAGCATGCCGCATTCATAGTCTTTCTATGTACCCCCCCTCCCCTCTCTTCATCGTTTCTCTCACCCACTCTCACTTGGTCTCTCTTTCTCCCTGTCTGCCACAGCAGTAGAAGGCAGATTAGCTCATGAATAAGTGGATTAACAGACTTTGCAGCAGGAAACCAAAGTGCTGCTCATATTTGACTAGAACGACTCTACGCTGCTATCTATACCTATAGTCTCCCCCCTGGGGATTTAGCATAAGCTATAAATCCGTACACACTCCCACCACCTTGCTGGAAACAGAGTGGTGCTCTTCTCTGTCATCGAGCTAGGCTAGCCTAATTACACAGAGCGATTTTAATTGCACTTCCTGTTCATATTTGTCATTAGAGGGACTTCAAAGGTAGGAGAAGGACAAGGACAGACCGCTCAGCAGTCCTACATCCATCTAGTTAGAAGACCGGCTCAGAAAGAGGCCTCAAAGTGATTGGGAACACTTCACATCTCCGTCCATCCCTTTCAGCGAGGCGGTTGGTTTGTGGAGTCTGGAGTCCGAGGGATGCTGGTTTGGTTGCCCAGCAGGGGATGAGTGAACATGGCAGTCAGCAGCAGGATATCAGAGTGGTCTAGTGAGCGTGAGTGCTGGAGCCACACTTTATGTGTTCCTCTGTATATTTTTTAGGGAAAGAAGAAGAAGCGAAAGAGGGAGAAGATGCAGGAAACGGCCCCCGGTAAGTGGCCCTTCTCTTCAAGTTGTGTTAAACTTGGGAGTTGTCTTTACATAGTAAGATGGAAGGGGAAAAGAGTTCTTGGCTTGATTAAAAAATTCTCACAACCCTCATTTGGCTTCAGTGGAGTGGTTTGATTCTCTATAGGCAGTATATTTTGTTGTTGTTGTATACATCCATCCATTTGTTCCTTCCTCTCTTGTCCTTATCATCACATACTGCACCTACTTTGGGATTAGTCTGTCCATTCTGTAGGACTACTTACTGATTCTGGGCTTTGCACCGTTTGTTTGCCTGCTGCACTACAGTTTGTCTTTCTGCTGACCTTGTTTAGCTGTGCTTACGAGCATCCTCTCAGAACTGCAACTGTAATCCAACTGAGAATTACATATTGAGAATGTCAGTACTTTTTTGGGGGGTCTGTACACTGTGTAGGCCGATTGGATGGCAAAGATCTATGCCTTCCAGATACTTCAATTTATTTTTAAAAAGATGCAATTTTCTGCAGGTACAGGCCAGAGAATGAAAACGGCGTACATCTGAGAAAATGGTAAGACAAACCCTCCACCCCCCGCCCCCCCCTACACTCCCTGTATGATTAGCTCAATACATGTCAAGTCTTTTCAAACTGCTAAACACTGACTTGAGAGTATGTACACACAGACTAATCCTGAAAAGGTCCACCCTAACCTCACCATAGTCATTGTGTCAGCGGTGTTACGGCTCGGAGAAGGATTGTGCTTTGTGCGGGGAGTTTGTTCAATGGCCTCAACACAATAGCCATTGGATTTTCTCCCTCTCTGTGTCGGTTTGTGTCCCAATCAAACGTGCATGTGTGTGTATGCCCAAGCAGCTTGATGTTTTTATTTTTACTGCTGGTTGGATGGAAAGGTCAGATGCCGTGTCAGCAGTTTATTCCATCATCCAGCGATAAATCATCATTTTCACTTGGTGTTTTTCCCAACAGTGACTAAACATTTCATCTTAAAACAGTTTTACTTAAAACTTATATATATATATATATATATATATATATAAGTATTATTTCTTGTTGTCTCTTGTAGCGTCTTTATGCAGCAAAGCAAAGCGGTTGGCAGAAACTTAATGAGATGCTATACCTTAATAAGATTTCACGGTATCAGGGGCTTCAGGGTGTCTATAATGGCGTCATGACAAAAGCACTGCGGGGGCATTTTTTTTTTTTTTTTACATATGAATGATATGTTGAGGTGTATTGATTCAAATGACTTGTAAAATCCTCACCAAACTGTCACTTGCCCTGTTTTTTTTTTTTTTTTTTTAAGAAAAGTGGATGTTTCAAATGTGACACTCTTCTTTACTCTCCACGGATCTTTTTTTTTTTTTTTTGCCCTCAATCTTCCCCTTCCTCTCTCTTCCCCGTGAGTCTGGTAGCATCCTGTTGTTCCGCTTCCTTTCGGCGGCAGGAAAACCCGGGCAGATGTGACAAATCTGGTCTTACGTGAAAATCGCCCCAACCAGACAAAGGTTTTCCACTTGATTGATTCCTGACCCAGTGGCTCTCTCTCTGAACCCAAAATTGGACTGCTTTTCTTCCCCCCCCCCCCCTTCTCGCCACACTCAGTTTTCAAAGCGCAAAGAGAGCGAGCTCTAAAAAGGACTTTATCTCTGATCCAATAATTAGCAGCGCCTAGCCGCAGCGGGATGGACACCCTCGCTGATTCTCAGTGACAGCCTTAAACTAATATGCATAATACCAAGGATACTGCCACAACTCCCCAAGCCCTCAATTTATGCAGATCCCAAAGAGCTGGATTGAGGTTAGTTTGGCGTTAGGCGCTGAAAACATCTTTAAATGAACTCGTTTGTCTGCTTCGTTTCATTGGCCCAACCTCTAACCCATCAAGACAAATCTGAAGAGGAGTTTGTTAATAAGCTGAATTTGATGGCACATTTTCATGTGTGGTTTATATTTGTAGCGCTCGTGCAGTCGGCTTAACAAATGGGAAATGTTTTTTTAATGTCGTTGGATTTGGCCGAGAGAAAACTGACTTAAAGCGTGTTCGTGTTTCAGTCTGTGAGGCCAACCAGGAGCTGCAGCCAGGCTGCCTTTTTAAAAAAAAAATTTTCTTACGACTTTGTCATTACTTTTCTTTTGTTATCTTCAACATGTCAAGCAGCCCTAAAAGTCACCATCCTGACACCGTCTTCTCCTCATCATCTCAGCTCTCTTCTTCCTACCCTGACTGCAAAAGTCTCAGACTCACGCCGCCTTCCCCTCGCTCGTCCTGCTCCCTTCTTTATTTAGTTTCTCTCCCTCCCGCTTCCTCTGGCGCTGTTATCCTTTTGTCTGACTAAGCCTGCTGATTCACAGCCTTTGAGATAGTTATCTGTCCGAGACACACATACGTGCCCTGGAGGCTCTCTTCCTAGTTTCAGCCACTGCGCATTTTTTTCACACGGGGGAGACACTCTTAACAAAGGAGGGTCTTTTAATCCAGCCGGCGAGGGCCGTTGGAGTTGCAATCACTTGAAAACTGCCATAAAATTACCCCTGAGTCATCTCGCTGAGGCTTTTGTAAAGGTTTGAGTGGAGATCTGTTTCACGTGATCCAGGATATACCATTAAATAAGATCCTTTACAACTATTAAAGGCTGGGAGGTACATTCAGGGTCATTCCTAACAAAGTCTTACTCCAGAAACTCTGAAATCAAAAAGTTTGGCTGAAGCACCTCTGGTGGGCATCCTTTATGCTCCTCGACTCCCATCAATCGTTCCCTGGCTGCCCTCCTTTTGACATGTGCAGCCAAAAGTTAGCTGTCAAGACTTTTGATGAGCGTGGAGGCAGGAAGAGGGAGGGTGTGTGTGTGTGTGTGTGTGTGTTAGTGGATGGAGGATAAAGAAAAGGGCCAGAAGAAAATCCCTATCCTCCTGAGTTCCACATTACCCGTTTTGACTCGACTGCCACTTCATCCTTCTGTCTCCATCCCCTCATTTCCTTCCCTCTCCTCTCTTTTCAGTCATTGTCTCTCATCCTCTCTCTCCCAGACCCCCATCAGTCTTTGCATATTTCTGTCTCGCACACACAAATACCGCATCTTAGCATCCAGCCAGACACCCCAGCTGCAATTAGGCAAGATTCAGCATCTGCTTTTTTTTTTTTTTTGTTCCCCCTCCCCAATTCTTTTCAATTTGGCGCTGAGCCTCCAGGCCACAGCAGCACAGCCCAGTGCCTCCACACCCCACCCTATTAGTGGCACGGGATAATTGGGCAAGGGAGAGGGGAAAAAAAAAAAAAAAACCTTCTTGGTTTCCGAGCAGCACTCAAAAGATGAGGGGATATATTTAAAACTGTACCACGACACACAATGTACAAAAAGAACAGAAAATGGTTTAAGCGTTGGGGGATAAAAGAGACAGATTTTGGGATTAAATCAGAACAACGCCCTGTCTAATGTTTCTGTTGGTCCGGAATGGAATCGGAAATGTTCTCCCCTCCCTCCTCCGTCCGTCCCGTCTCTCGTTCCCCCCTGACCTCTACAAAGCCTCCTCTGTGAAGAAAAAAAAACTACCCGTTCAGTCTGTGGACCTCCAGAGGGTAGCAGTCTGTCAGACCTGATGTAATTTAAGTTTGAATGTGTGCTTTTAGCTCCAACGTACAAATCTTTCATTCCGACATTCTTATCTTACAAATTAAAGTGTCAAATAAGCTGGTAACCTTATTTGACACTTTAAAGAGGAGCGAGTACTAAGTGTGTGTGTGTGTGTGTGGGGGGGGGGGGGGGGTCTTACCCTCTTAAAGGTCTGATTCCATGTGAGAAAACACTGATATAGTGATCCCATTGTTTAGACTGGGGCTTTGAGATGTGTTTTGATTGAGTCACGGGGCCATTGTGTTGCGGTGGGGGCCAGCTGCAGTAACAGTATGAGGGTCCAGTCTCCTCTTTGTGATGTCTTCTCCGCTTCCTCCCCTTTCGCTCGATGTCTGCCCCCCCCCCCCCACACACACACACACACACACACACACACGTCTTCACCCCTGTGGCTCCTGAAGGCACTGCAGCCCTTCATACGAAGAAGCGGAGATATGTGACCTTCACCAGACGCTTATCTCTGGCTGATAGCCCCACCCCAACACACACACACACACACACACACACACACACACACACACACACACACACACACACACACACCCCCCTCAGGTAACACGTGGGCGCAGACAGGAAGACGTTGGGCCTGAAGGAAGTGTGTTTGTTTTCATTTCATTCAAGTCAATCTGGCCATTGTTAAACGGGGACTAAAGCCAGCCCACCCCCCCGTGCCATCTTTATTTTTTTATTTTTTTTAAACATTTTTCACCCATTTTCTATCTATTAACCCCTCGCTTTCCTTTGCCCCACCTCCTCTTCCTGCTCCAATGTCCCAATGAGGAATATGAGTACGGGTGGAGGCCTTTGAAGCCAGACCACAGCAGAGAGAGCAGTCACCAACCCCCACCCCACCCCTTTTCCCCACCATCCCCTAACATCCCCCCAGCGATGTCGCCCTCAGATGTGGGCGACGGCTCCCTCCCACACCCTCTGGTTCTCACCTGCACATACCTGAGGTTTGAGGATTTACCCCTTCCCTTTCCCCTTTTGACCACAGCTACACCCCACCCTCAACAACTCTCCCACCATTTAGCATCGGTGCTGTCCTCCCCCTCCTCGTTTTTCTCTTTGACTCTGCCCCCACCACCACCCAATCCTCCTGACAGACTTCTTAGTTTCTGATATCCCCTCCTGGAAAAGCTCCAACATCCCCTGAGCCTCCCTTTTGATTGGAGGTTAAAAAATTCAAAGGGGCGATTTCTGTTATGTTGGATGTCCCTGAGTCAAGGAAAATTTTGGACAATTACTTAGTAGAGCTCACACCTCGGTCGTATTTGACTGAAGTGATGGGCTGATGGGACAGAGGGTTGGTTCTCTGTCTTTGCTGTAGTTTCATTATTCATCTCCGTCTGAGAGACAGCGATTGAAATGTTAGTTCCATGTCTGTCAGAACAAAAAAATGGTTAAATTAAGATCGGTGGTGGTTCATTGACTCGTCCACATTTGGATCGATGTGCAACAATGCGGGTAGTTGAAGTCATTTTCAAACAGAAAAACATTTGGTATTTTAAGATTTTTTTTGTTTTACTACAACTTCTAACTTGTTTTTTTTTTTTTTTTAAATGTTCAGTTGCCCCGAGCGTGGGTTTTACCCCTAGATGCGGTGACCAATCGTCACACATCTTTCCTAATTTGCAGGACTATCCAAATTTCTGCTCTTCTTCTTCTCCATGTTCAAGTTTTTGCATCTCAGCCGATTTCTAGAGACGGACTCTCAAAACTTTTGGCGTATTTTTAGAGTAATTTGTCAGTGGTGTTTTTCTTTTTAATGGCACCAAAAGAAACCCCAGAGCTGTGTGTAGGGCGATAGGCAGCTGAGGAGACGGGTGGGTTCGGTGGGTTTTGAGGTTAGGGGGCTACGAGGCGGGCCGGCCCCAGCTGTGGGCGCTTTGATTTAAGCCTGGGAGGTGAAAGCTGTGATTGAGACGCGAGGTTGCTCTAGTTATCTTAACCTCCCACACTTCAAACGCCAGGCGAGAGCTCGTCCAACTCCTTCCCCTCCTCCGTCCTGGACGGGGAACGGAATTGGTGGTGGTGGTGGGGGGGGGGGGGGCAACGAGGGAAACTAAACCTTTGCTAGCCTTCCGAAACAGAAGAGCTTTTCATTTCCTGCAAAAAAGTCCAGCCGGCATTCCTGAGCAGTAATGTAGAGGGAGGTGAGGTGGTGAGGGGGGGGGGAGGCAGGGTCAAGTTGCTCCTGAATCCCAGTGTTTGTGTCGGCTGGACCTTGTGAAAAGATGGCCTGGTGCCCCCCCACCCCCCCACCCTGCAACCAACCACCACGCAAATACACACCCCTGCTGTTACAGGCAACCTTTTTTTTTTTTTTTTGTGGAACTTGTACACACTCATACGCTCCTCACCCACCATCAGCCCCTCAGGCCTCTTCCCCAGGCAGGAAGGCCAGAGCTTTTCATGTCTGTGGTGGTGGTGGGGGTGGGGTGTGTGTGTTGTGGGGGGGGTAATGCTCCCCAGGAAACAGAGTGCAGCGTCGGGCGTGCAAGGCTCACTTTGAGATCCTGGGATGAAAAGAGGGCGGGTGGCAGAGGTAAATAAAAGCGACAGGGGCTCTCTCTCTCTCTTTCACCCCCCCCCCACCCCCACCCCAGTGCTGGACTCCTTTCTGTTTCTGCTCTCTGCAGCTCAGGGTCAGCTTTCCTTTGGAAAGGTGGCCTCTGTCCTGTTCCCTTCTATCCACATGTGGTAAAGTAGTATGCAGGGTGCTGTGTGTGTGTGTGTGTGTGTGTGTGTGTGTGTGTGTGTGTGTGTGTGTGTGTGTGTGTGTGTGTGTGTGTGTGTGTGTGTGTGTGTGTGTGTGTGTGTGTGTGTTTTAAGATGCAGCAAGGAGCCGGGCTCAACTCACTCCTCTCCCATGAAAAAAACCACACTCTCGGCTCGAGGGAAAAGCAGACCAGCGCCGCTTCTTTTCCTTTTTCTCCCCACCGAGCGTCCATCTCTCCCGTCAGAGGAGGCGCCCATCCACCTCTTGTCTCTGCCTCTCCACTTTGATCACAGATTCTATTTGATGCTACTCGCGTCTAAAATATCTCGTGGCTTGTCAATAAGCGTAGCTAACTGTTATGTTAGCTCAAGCACAGATCACAAGAGGGAAAAGAACTCTTTTGCACATTTGACAATTTCCTTGTCGGAATGAGAGTCCCGTTTCATGTGTGGGGGGAGATTGAGCAGTCAGGTATCCTTTAATACCAATTCTTTACCCCGAACCTTATAGAGTTTCCATGAACTTAGTTACTTCCAACCAAATTGGGTCATTGTGGTGATTCTGAGAATTTCATTGCCTTGTTTTCCCCAACGCCCACCTGCAGAGGTAGCCTAAATGTCAAGCAGAAGCTATGCGATTGGTCACTCATCTCCAGAGGGCCAGGAGGAGGATTGAGTCAGTCAGGGGAGGGCAAAGAAGAGCGCAGCGCTGCCAGCTGGGTCACGGCAACCCCCCATTTTAGATGAGATCAAAGCCAGGCCGGCCCACATCCTGTCGGTGACCTATAACCCCTCTGTAGTTCAGCGCTTTGTTCAGCGTCGCTGCAAAGGCTTTTAAACAAGTCGCTGTAACGCTACGGAAACAAAAGAAAGAACGATTCAATCTGGACAGCAGGGATGGAGTTTGTCAGAATCGGGTGGCGTTTGGTGAAGAACCATCTCCAGTCTGGTTGGTGTTAATTCTGACACCCATCGGGCCCATGTTTTAGGGTGTTCTCCTTCAATGGTGACCAATGTAGTTATTTCACCATCAATGCAGAGGTTAATCCATATCTTTTCTCCCCCCCCCCCCATTTTTTGTTTTTCTTCAGGTGGAAAACGTAGCAATTTCTCCACATGCAAAGCGAAGGCAGCAGCTACAGGCCCTCTGCTCGAGATGGAGGCCTGTTAGATTCCATGAAGACCTTTAAATCTCCAAACCGAAGCCTCTAATCGCCAGAGGAACCCCCCCACCACCACCACCACCACCCTTACCCCCGATCTACTCTGAAACATAACCACCCGTTCCTTTCCATCCCTCCCCCTCCTCCCCACCCCCTCTCACATGGCACCACCACAACCAAAAAAACAAAAACAAAACACTTCACTGTTTGACTCTGCTCCCTTCACGAAGGCGCCTGCTGTAGAGACACTGAACTGACCAAGACAATCACGATCGGTCGGAGCTCACGTACGCAACCATTCCTCACCGAGAAACATCATTATGTCATCTGCGTTTCGTCAGTTTTCTTCACAATCAGCTTTACAGCAATCTATGGCACTGCACTGAAAAAAAAAACAAAACAGCATCGTAAAGTTCTCCACTGCAATGCCCAAACACTCCAAACGAGTGTTATTTTAAGTTACTGTAATTTATTTGCCACCTTGGTTTCTTTTGTACAGTTCACCAAGTTGGGATTCGGCCTCTCAACACCTCTGCCGCCCCACTTCCTGTCTTGCTTTCTCTCCCTTTTTCGAGACCATTTGGGGGTTTTCCCGCTTCGACCAAACACCTCTTTCAAGACTGCACTAAGGAAGATGGAGGGATTTCATCTCGTCCAAGAAACATCCTCAAGATGCCATTTTAGTTGGTTGCCGACCAGTTGGTGCAACAAAGGATCAATAATTTGATTTGCTTTTTTTTTCTTTTTTTTTTTTGAAATAATTTTAGACAGACTTTTATTTTGCTTTTTTGTATCTTGAACCCTTGTTTCATTTTCTTGGTGTATATTTTAGTGTTTTTATTTTTAATATTGTTTTTTTTATATAGTGGTATATATAAAAATAAGCTTTGGACAAAGGAAAGCCATTTTTCTTGTTGAAGCGTCTTGCAGAAAAATTGAAACTTAAGGCTTCTTTTGATAACTATTTGTAACAAATAGTGACCTCAAGTCTTGCTCAGATGTAAAATAATGCTCATTGTGTGTACTTTTTAAAACTGTCAGGATATGTCAATTTTCTTGGTATTTTTGCAGGCAACAATAGGACAAAGGCGGGAGTAATAGCTCAGAGGCCTATATTTTATTGTTCTAAAACATGACAAATGAAGCAGATATATATATTTACCCCAGCACTTGGCAGTCTCTCTTTTATTGCAATGGACCTTTGTCTTTTCTCTCTAGTAGCTAATAGTGTGGTCTTTTGCCATGTTGTTTATTCCATGCAAGCATTTCTGTAATATTTTTGATTTTAATGTTCTATTTTAGTATTACATGATGACTTCCTTCTTTTTAATCATGTTTTGGGTCACTCATCTTGGTATAGCACTTTGCTTCCCAAGTGGTTATATTTGAACTGTTTTTTTGTTTTGTTTGTTTTTTTGGTAAGAAAAATAAAAAGGCACCATTGGCTCATTTGATCACTCGTGTGGTAGAAAGACCAGTGGCAGAGGTAACAGTGTGTGTCCTTCTTGAAGATTTTAATCTCACTATGACTGGTTGTTACAGATATACAGTACTGAACATATTGGTGTAAAAGTAATTGGAACACTTTTATATACACACACACACACACACACACACACACAGTAATGAAAACCTTCATCCAAATACAATGTCTTGTCAATTGGATAGGAAATTCAGGGTGCAATGCATTCTTTCAATATATAAATGTCCGCTATTCAATCTGAATACAGTTATACCTCAGCATACATTCTTTTGAGTTACGTTCTCAATTATACATTGGTTTTAAAAAAAACAAAAAAATGTAAATCAAATTTACATCATTTTACTCCACTATACGTCAGTCCACCTCAAATTGTAAAATATTAAACTATTAAAAACGCTTTCCTGTAAATAATAAATTAGCCTGTAGCATCCCAGTGACCCACAATGTAAAAAAACAAAAAACAAAACGCCTGAAGACAACACTCTTGACATTTTTTCTGTACTATATGTCTTTCTGCAACAAATATGGAATCGTTGAATCATTAGTACAATAAGAATAAAAAGATGTACATCATTAGCCTGGAAGAAGCGGCTGAAGCTAAGACGGCGACCTACAAGACTGCCACGATTTTTCAGTACTGTATTAAAAACAAGTTAACTGCAAGCTTAAAATATTCATTTTCTGCCACTTCATCCGCCATGGCGGGTCACGGGGAGCTGGAGCCTATATCTGCTGGCATAGGGTGGGAGGCGGGGGACACTCCGGGCACTACGCCACTGCGCCGCGGATCCACACACAAGGACAAACAACCGTGCACACACACTCATTCCTACCCTACGGGCAATTTGGGACCGGCCAATCAACCTGAAGCGCATGCTTTTGGAGGTGGGAGGAAGCCGGAGAACCCGTAGAGAACCCACGCAGACAAGGGGGGAACATGCGAACTCCGCACAGAGCGGGACTTGAACCCGGATATCAACCAAATACTATTGAAAATACATTTCTAAATGAAGTACAGTCCGGAACTGTGAATGGTTATCTTCATTTCAGACTGGAGACAAGTTAATTCGATTTATGTCGTTTTTCGACTTACGTTGCGTCTCCTGGAACGAATTAATGAAATAAGCCGAGGTCAACTGTACCTGTATTGATTCTAAGTCTTTTCTCAGTATAACAGCTCCCCCTAGTGTCTATTTAGGGTAAATAAACTAAATGGCAAGACGCATTAATCCCACTGTGTAATCATGGAAGAGTATCTGACAAATGATTCCTCTCATCTATCCAGTCAATTTGTCTTCATATATGTTTGTGTTCTGCTTGCATTTTACTTTACTTGACTGTTCATGTCCAATATTGTATTAATACACATATGCATAATGTTTAGTTGCTGATTCTGGATTTCTTAAATGAGGGCCTTAAATTTTTCATTTCTAATACTTTTTTTTGTGTTGTAGCAGTGTTACTTGCTGAATACAGAGCATTCTTAATATGAATGTAATATCTGGTAGGAACTTTAAACGACCTTAAATTTTATATGATTCCCACGTCAGTACACAAACAGGTTTTTCCTTAGCTGGATATTTAAGCAGCAGTGGGGGGGCCATGACACAAAGACAATTTTGTTTGCTTAGAACCCAACATCACTTTCAGGCATCTACTGGATTGGTCAAACTCAGTTGAAGCTTCAAATAAACCATGCCATGGTAGTAATATCCCATTAGCAGTAGCAATAAATACTTGAAAAATGTTTTATGAGGATGGACTCATGCATCACCTCATGATCCAAGATCAAGAAACAGTAAAATAAAAAGGAAGCCTTAGGCCACATTAACAAAAACTTCCATGACATTTAAACACTATTGCTGTTGTTGAACGGCTGCCAGTAGAGGCATTGAGGTTTTAAGCACAATAGACACTGGCTGTTTCACTCCTCTGACAAATACAGACAAGTATTTAAAATATTTATTTAATCTGATTCCATCTCTTCACACAGGAGCACAAAGATATGGTCCATGAGAAAATGGAACAACAGACAAAAGTCTACCTATAACTTAGAGGTCACAGGCACTTCATAAGTTCCAAGTTTCCATTGCTGATCAACCTTTGTTGGGTGGCTTATTTCACAAGTTGAAGTCTATCTTTAGAAAACTAGCAACTCTAAAATTTAAATCACTTATACTTGTAGAAACCTTCTCCAGACTTTCTGCCAAATTTGCCCTCTGCAACCAGCTTGTTTAGTAGTTCACTGGGAACAAAAAGTTGGTTTTCGGAATCCATCGCATTCCAACCTGCAAACAGGAAGAAATGACTTTTTAAAATGTATGATATGAATTGATTGCTTCCCATTCAGCGTCTTACAATCAAATCGCATGACGTTATAGTTTCCTAGTAGCTTACTTACCATCCATAATGAATTTTAAGGTGTCTAGTCCAACGTAGTCTCCAAGCTCAAAGGGTCCCATAGGATAACCTGCACCAAGTTTCATGGCAATATCGATGTCTTCTTTAGAGCCATGACCTGAGAAAGACAACAAAGAAGTCCCATAAAGCCCCTTCAAGCACATTGTGATCTTTGTAGGGTACAGTACATAAATTAAATGGACTTCATTTTAAACATAGTAATGGACACTTGTTCCATCTTGGTGTGGCTGATGCAGGTAAACATACCTCTTTCATGCAACCGGATGGCCTCCATCATGTAAGGAACAAGCAGGCGGTTTACAATGAATCCTGGTGTGTCCTGAATAACGAGATGATGGATACTGCTGTTGAATTCATACAAATACAGCCTTAATGACCTGAGATTGGACCGTACCTTGCAGGACACTGGTGTTTTTCCCAGTGCTTTGCTGAAGTTCAGAAGGGAATCGAACGTCTCTTGGCTTGTTGCCGAGGTTCCAATGACCTAAAATAAATGACTTTTTATTGATCATTTTATAAATGTAACCTGTTATTCTTAATAAGTTATTGAGATTCATAGGCAAGGAGAGTTTCTCTCCACTGAACAGAACCAAGGCACTACTTGCTGTAGTTTCAATGGCCAGTACATGGCGCCCTTCTGAAAACCTTCTTATCAAACAAACTGGATTTTATATTTTAAGCATGTTGGAGTTTCTTCAGCTAAAGTTATGTGATATAAACCAACCTGACTATGGTGCACAAACTAATTCAACACCGGATTCTTCTTGATCCTGCCTCAGTCTTAAGCACAGGAACCAGAAACATACAGCTGGTATGTGTTCTGTTAAATACACAAACATATGTGAAAGCAACCACACTGATTAGATTTGCACCTCTACAAGCTTCATCATGGGGACGGGATTGAAAAAGTGAAGACCGCCAAATCTGTCCAGCCTGTTGGTGGCGCTGGCGATGTCAGAGATGGGCAACGAGGATGTGTTGCTGGTGAAGATGGTGTGTCTGAAAACAGATTAAGAATCATAATAAAAGCAGACATTTAATTTCTGTTCAATTAAGTATGACATGTACTTCCCTCTCAGAAACTGACTGATTTGTATTTCCTTAAAATCTCTTATGTTGTAAACTTGAACCTAGCATCTCAAATCCTCCTGTTCTAACATACATGATACTGTAATCATTCAACGATGTTTATCATAGCAGTTCGTAGTTGTAATGTATACATTTGGTGTCTCCTGTTTCTTAGGCCTTGAGGCTATGAAACCGTTATATTGTCATTGACGATAAAACAGTTATTGTGTGTAGAGAATGCGAGGGAATGGTTATGTGTGCTACAGTAAAATCTTTCAGAATCCACTCAAAATATATAAGTTTCTGTGATCAACATGAGATGCGTTACATCAGCACTATCAGCAGTTAAATAAGCTTTCAGTGTCACAGCACTTGTTTAACAGAAACAGAAAAAGGACAGGGCTTACGCTGGAGCTGCCTTGTCAAGCCGACCAAAGACATCCTGTTTGATTTTTAGATTTTCCACGATGGCCTCCACCACCAGATCGGAGTGTTGAACTACAGACTCAGCATCTGTAGACGTCGACACGTTTTGCAGTACACTCTGGATGAATGCATCGGCTGCCTGAAACACACCAGACCAGACCAGATGCTGCAATTTCCACTTCCTTACTGTTTAGTCTTTTTAATTTGGAGAGGAGAACTGAGTCTCACCTCAGGCTTGTCTGCAAACTTCTTCTTCACCACTCTCTTCAGGCTTCCTTCGATTCCTTTGACAGCCTTTTGTAGAATGTCGTCATTGGTGTCCACCACTGTCACAGAGTGGCCAGTTGAAGCAGCAACCTACAAGAAACAAATTATTATAATCATTTTACTCAGCTTGACATAGTAATGATTTTGATTCTGATTCCTTAACTGACTCCTCAGTGAATGTAAGCAACAATCTACTGGAGGCTAAATAAAGATCAGACCCCCGAGACAAATTTGTGTTAATTTTAAAATGTAAGATCGTTCTGAGCTGACTCCTCAACACGTCTCGTCATCACGACAAGATAGAGTTTAATGTTTGACAAGTATTTCATAACTTCCTTCGAGGGTCAAAGAATGCCTGTGTGTGTGTAGCAAGAGAATAATCCATGATGTGAAATGATACTTACTATTGTCATTTTTTGGTCTGAAACTACAAAGTCAGTGACACATGTAGCCCTCACAGGTTAATAAAAAAGTGAAAGACAAATGCCAAAGAAATGTATTACTCAGCAGCGGGTGAAAGGAAGGTCAGCAAATGTTTCTCCTCTGTGACCTACATCTGTACTACCTCATTGTTTACGTCATCTTAGCACAGAAGAAAGTGTTAAAGAGATGCATTGACTTCATCATTCTGTCTTTTCTCATGCCCTTCAGATCTGACTTTGATGTATTAAAATATCAGATCTGCAAACAATCGTTTCAAATACAAGCAGCTCGTCAAAGTCCAGGTCATGTGTGGACTGTATTGATCACATTACTGATCTTCATACATACATGATACTGATAAACGCACATGTTGCAGCAACGATCCAACTTCATTTCAATGCCATAACTCCTGCTGTACGTTTGAATACACTGAGAGATGATAAATCTTCCTGTGGTTGAATCAAAAACAAAACTCGAGAAGAATCTGAAGAGTTTCTGTCTGGTCGATCGCAATGACAGCTGGCTAGCTACTGCGAGGCTAGTTGCTAGCTAAGTGGCTAACGCTCCGCCGGGTGTCGGGGCTCACCTGAGCGATGCCTGCGCCCATTTGCCCTCCTCCGATGACGGTTACGTGCTTAATAGCGACATTCCTGACGGCGGAGGTGGAGAACCGTCTGCAGAAATGGTGGACGAAGAAAGCCATGTTGTGTGTGTTAGTGTGTGTGTGTACTGGACGTGACGTGAGACTGGCTCTGGTTCGGAAACACGCGGAAAGTAGGCGGAAGGTTACCAGTCACGTGATAAGGAGCGCTCCAGGCGGTGGCCTTAAGCACAGATAATGAGAGACCAGCGCGTTCTGTATTTAAAATATTATTTATTAACAGACGGTAAGAAATTATTGCCAGAAGACTTAAATATTTGTTAAAATGTTAATGCACAAAGATCATAAATATTTAAATACTGATTTTTTTAAATCGTCTGATCAAGGTGGAGGTAGTTATGGCAGCTGAACCATATATAGTACCGAGGTCAGTAATATTTAAAATTTAAGTCTACGTTTATTGCACCAAAATCTGTCCACTTTTAAAGTAGAAGAATATCAGAGTAGAGCCGCTGCTCCTTCACGTGGAAAGAAATCAGTTGAGGTGGTTTGGGCATCTGGTGAGGATGCCTCCAGGGCCCCTTCCTAGGGAGGTGTTTCTGGCACGCCCAGCTGGGAGGAGACCTCGGGGCAGACCCAGGACCAGGTGGAGGGATTATATCTCAACACTGGCCTGGGAACGCCTTGGGATCCCCCAGTCAGAGCTGGTGGATGTGGCCGGGGAAAGGGAAGTTTGTGGCTCCCTGTTGAAGCTGCTGCCCCCGTGACCCGACTACGGATAAGCGGTGGAAGACGGATGGATGGATGTCCATTAATATTAATGAGAAATTTAACTACAGCCATGCCAATACACGCGTACCATGGACTAAGAGTCAGAGTTAGAGATTGGAGAACCAGGATGATGAGGGGAAAGGGGCCACTGGAACAAGACAACACATGGATGAGGAGTGAGATGGATGGAGTAGAAGATTGAGTCATAATAACAATAAATAAAAGTCAATAAAAATCTCTCCCTCATCCTGCTGAACTCCACACTCCTTTGACCAGAGCCCTCACTTGTACCTGGATCCGCTGGGGCCACTCATCCACTGTGGCCCCTAATCCTATTGCCTTTGAAAACAATTGTGCTTCTTTTTTTTCTTGATTTTCCTATTAAATGAAATGCTTCTCAAGATTCTTCACCACCTCACTTGTGCTGTGATAATGGGAACCCCAGAGCCGTTTCCTATACAGATATATTCATGGTTATTTTGTTGTGATGTCTTGAAGGAGGGTCTGACATAGGGAACTTAAATCTCTCTTCACCCGTCCCCTCCAGAATGGTTCCAGTATTCCAGTTTTCGTTCTTCCAGTTTTCCTGTGTGCTGTCATTCCCTTGTTATTTTTACAGTCTCTCACTCATATTCCAGTTAGAGGAGACTTGTCCTTACCCCGTGTCAAACAATCAGGGTTGGGGTTAAAAAAACCCAGATCATATATAAACATAATTATGAATAAATTATAAATATATAACAATGCAATAGTCTTATATTAAATAACATCTAGTACATCATTGCTATCATGCAATATGTCATCTTCTGTTTGTTCTTCATCTGCGACGGCTCACACACACGGTATAAGAGCAGGGTGCCAGCGTCAGGCCAAACCGTCCATGGAGGGGTGGAGGAGGCAATCCCTCTGGGATCCTGAATCTAAAGGCCTGCAGTAAGTCGGTGACCATCAGGAACAGCTCCATCTTCGCCAGCTGTTCACCCATACACACCCTGCGACCTGAAAGATATACATCAGAAGAGCTTGGTTGAATTAAATTGATTAACAGATCAATGCTTCAGATATTTAGCCTGTATGGAAAAGGAAAAACATACCGATCCCAAAAGGTATGAAGCACTCCTTCTTTATTAACCTTCCCTCGTCATCCAAGAAGCGTGTAGGCCTGAAAGTATCTGGGTCATCCCACACGGTGGGATCTCTATGGACAGACCACAGGTTGGGCACCAGAACAGTTCCTTTGGGAATAATGTAGCCTCTGAATTCTGGAAAAAAGAAGGAAAACAAAAAAAAAACTTTGATCAATGGAAAGATGCACATGAACGTATGAGAAATCAACTGAATCCAGCTCTGAGTTTATTTTTTTTATCAGTTCAGCATTACAAGATGATTAGTTAATGACACTGGTCGATGTTAAAATCTACCTGTTGTCTCAGAGGCCATGTGAGGAATAGCCAGAGGAACTGCTGTTGTCAGTCTCTGCACCTCCATGATGGTGGATTCAGTAAAAGGCAAACTGCCCTTATCAGTCAGGGAGGGGCCCCGATGCATCCCCAGCACTTCATCAATCTCTGCCTGGACCTTATCTGGAGTCAAAATAATAAAAGTGAAACAGTACTAAGCGTCTTGATTCTTTTATAGAAATGCATGGAACGCATGTGAAAATTATTTAAACATGTTGTACCGTTACTCAACATTCACTGTCCCCCTCCAAATGAAAATGATCTCTAAGGGCTGGATATGATCTAGTTACCCGTAGTGGCAAAAAAGCCCTGTCTCACTATGTTAAAGAGAGGTGATACAGAATCCACATCCCGGATCCAACTCGGCATTCAATCAGCTTCATCTTGGGCCACAATCTTCTCTTACAAAAATGAAAGCAAACTCATCTGAGAACGTTTCATGATATCTTGCAGACAATCAACCAAACATGGATGTTCACATAACATTTCTCACCTTATTGGTGGAGATCTTTGTATAATGTAAATTAAAACAGATTTTCCCATTAAAGTTTTCAATGAGAACTAATTATCTATTTTTTATTCCTTCCTTTCCCCCCTTCACCCTACTCGGATCTCTGTGTTGAATAAAGTCAACTATCAGGCTTCTTCTGTTCCACACGGCTGCTGGGGAGTTCCACCTATTTAATTCACCTGGTGCAAAGTCTTAGTTCTCGCTATCTTGCAACACAGACCTTTGGCACCCCCCACTGGTGGAACACATATCTACAAGTTCAAGAGACCTTCATTTTTCCACACCTGAATACAGATGAAACAAAAAGATCATGCAGATGGCATCCAGTAAACAAAAGTATCGAGACAAACTGCTTCGAATGTCACATTCACCTCTACTGAAAGTGGATCAGTTTAGGTAGATAGTTTTTGCTTTCGCCTATGTCCCACATCCATACAGACATCATCTGAGGAACATCAACCCAACAAATTAATTATTAATCCATAAGCAATGTTGATTTTGATAAGTTTTTTGTCTATATCATTAACAATTCACTACTCTTAAATGTTCTTATTCGTTACAAACCTACTGGTACATGAACTCGGATCAGATGTATTGTTCTGGATGGCCAATATAGAGAAATAACAGGTTTATTCCTTCCTCAGAACTGGATAAAATCAGACTGGAGTCATTTCAGGCTTGCAGGTGATGGTATCAACAGCTCTGCTCCAGTGTCACTATGGATGTCATGGTGATACATACAAACAAGGTCTACCTTTTACAAGAGCATGCAAGCAGTTTGAACAGAACCGGCTGCATGGACAGTGACTAATTTTACCTTGGATATCAGGATACGAGACCATGTAGAGAAGAACCCATAAAACAGAATTGGCAGTGGTGTCAGTTCCAGCAATGAAGAGATCTCCTATTATATAGAAGAGATAGTCTTCAGTGAAGCTGCTGTCCTCTTCACCAGCAGCTTGCTTGGCCAACATCTCCATTAAGTACATATCTGTGAGATCCCTTGGGTTGTCAGGGTCTAGCGTTTCCCGATGCTCTGTAATAATCCTCTTCAGAAACACGGCGATGTCCCTTTCCACCTGCCGTAACTCCTTGAAAACCCCAAAAGGCAAGTAGTAGAGCAGGGGACAAATGTTGATGAGGACCGCATGGCTGTTCACAGAGATCTCCAGTCCATGAATCATCAGGTCCATAATGGTGCGGAACTCGTGATCTTTGTGATGGAAGCGCTGACCCATGATCATCGAGCAGATAACGTTTGACACAGCGTTACCGATTAGTGGGGCCGGGTCCACGCCGGCTCCATCGGATTCCTCACTCAGTCGCAGTAGCTCTGTTGTGAGTGTGGCCAGGCCTTCCAGGATACAAGGCTCCAAGCTCAGCTTCCCCAGGCCAAAGTTTCGAAGTGTGGCGTGGCAAAACCTTCGCTGCTTTCTCCACACTGGCCCATAAGGTGCAAAGACTATTCCTGAAATCCAGTTAAAGAAGAGCTTCAATGCTTTAAAGGTTTATTTGCACAGCACATTTGATACAGTCAGAGTTTTATGATTACAATATCCAGCTTATTTGGTTTACATTCATAAGAGATTTTTGAGTGTGATCCTTTAAGATTTTAAGACTACTTTTTTATCAATCTGCTGTGTTTATGTCCTGAAATGGAAATGCCTATCTTTACAAGACAATATACAGCAACTCCACACCACCACAAAGTACAACCCGTAAATGATAAATCACGTCAGGATAAACTTGACATACATGATCTTTGAACGCACCTTACCTTTATGCTTGGTCATCATAGTGATGACAGGAATGTCTGGTCTGTCAGAAAAGACCTCGGAATGGTTGGAGAGAGCATCCTTGACCACTTCGAAGCCATTAAGCACCACGCACAGCTGATTCCCCACGAAGAAGCTGTAAACGTTGCCATACTTCTTAGCTTGTTCCATGAAAACTACCAGCGCGTTTCTGTCGGTTCTGAACGGTTTCTGCCCGATTATTTTACGGATGAAAGCGGGGACAAGAAAGCCGCTTAAATTACCAACAAAAGGCCACGGTTTGGGGCCCGGTGGAATGTTTGCGAGGTCCCTTCGTCTCTGATGCCAATTAAGAAGGTAATATACCATTAAGAACACTATGACCGCGACATGCAACGACCCGCAGCTGCCCAGGTTTTCCAGCCATGTTAGCGAAATCATTTTTAAAAAAAGTCAGTATTATTGAAAACTATTAACGTTTTACGGTGAAGTTTTCACAGGTGGAAAATCCTGCAGGCTGCAGCTCACGCTCTTCCTGTTGTGACCACGTGATACATTTATTGGCTTCTTATTGGTCGACACTGTTTAGGCTTGCTGTGATTGGTGCACTTCACCTCCGCGATATCCAGCCCTTTAAAATGACATAACTTTATTTGTATAACAGATTTAAAGGTGACACACAAAGACTCAGATGAGTGGATTTACCTTTTAGGTCAATAATAAAATTTGGTATGAAATGAAATGAACCTAAAATTGGATGTATAGGGACCTCCTATTATTATTATTATTACAACTTCGAATTCCGGATTAGTTCAACCAATTAAAAATTGGGTTAAAGATGTTGAAATGTGATTATTTAAGCTCATGTATGATTTTTAAAAATTAAATCAACAAACACATTAGAGGTTTAATATGGTTACATTTTAATACAATGTTGACAACAAGTGTATGTTCATGTGTGAAGAGCTGACAAAAGCACTGGCTATAGAAGCAATAAATGCTTCGAAGGACTTTATTTCATAAATAAATTGCACTGACAAATAACACACAGAGACAACAGGACTACCTTTCTACAGACATTTTTATGGAAACACTTCTTTCATAGCTCTCAGAACACTTAAGCGACTTAGTTATCAGGCAACTCTTCTGGGGTATCCGTGCCTTGTCAGTCCTCTCATATGCTCTGTACCATGTTGTATTTCTTGCAGCTGTTCTTAAGGCAGGATGGAGGCCAGGTGATAGGCCAACTGTACGAGCATGGCACTGCGGTTTGGACATTCTTCTCTAGGAAGTTGAACAGCGGGTTCCACCAGGTATTGGTGAGGTAGTTGTTTGGTGAACATTTCAGAGTCTGTGAAGAGGACAAAAGTATCATCTATAGTAATATTTAATATCACATATATTTCCTTCCATCAACTCCCTATTAATTAATCTCCCTTATTTCAAAATGTGAAGAAGAAATAATATTTCATAATATCACAGAATGTATTAAATTTTTTGGTTTTAAAACTAATTCACATACCTTTGCACACATGACAACAGGGCATTGCATACTTGGCATTAAAGTGCTTTCCTTTTCTTAAGTGAGTACTAACTGTTTTAAGAAAGTCTTGAAAAATGGTGGGACTGAACTAACACAACCAAAGATAAACCCTGTATCACCAAACAGACAGTAAAACCCATCAGTATCAGGCCGTGTGTACCTGTAAGTTGGCCATAGTGTGATACCACCAGAACAGGCGGGAGGTGATGAAATAGGCCACAACCACATCCACAGTGTAGTGTTCGTGTGCCACCAGGATACAGCCGATGCCCACAGCGCTCAGCAGCCAGCACATCAGGTGGTACCACCAAAACGACCGAGGGGAGTCTGGAGAAAGAGGCGCAGAGACATGGGTTTCATGATGGTATCAATGTAAAGGAGGTTTTATAACCTTTATTTATCTTGACTCATCTTCACAAAACATGTTGCTGTTTTTTTAGCTTTTATACATATTTTGACCTAATTACCGTATATCTGATTTTATCAGGAAGAAAGTACTTCATGGTTCGACAGGCTAAAAGAAGATGAAATTTTTATATAGAAGTGTTGAATTACAATTTTTTAGATAGTGTTGATTTGCATTATGCTTTTTTCTATTGATACTGTGGGGAAAAAAGCACAAAATAACATACAGTATATCCGAGCATTACAGCCATCGCGAAAGAAGAATAAATTATTGGGGGGTGTTGTTAAGATGGCATTAACTTTGGACAGATATACAAAATGCATTGAAGAATAGAGATTTGCATCATTTTGATTTAGGCTACTTCTGGGAGTAATTCTAATGTTACAACAAAGAAAAAGATCAGCGGTTCAACATGTTACTATTCTTCATCTCACCACTATGAAGGTTCATGTGTTCATATATTAATCATGGGAAATGAATGCAATTGTTCAGTAAAAGCAAGTCAACAAGTGTTGAATACTCACACTCCTTGATGAACAGGTAGGTGAGGGTGAGCATAACAGTGTGTCCGCTGTAAAGATAGTCTCCACAAAACAGATGGGTGCCTGTGATGGACAAACCTCCTCCTGAGACCAGTTTCAGAATTCGTTGAAATCTTGCATGGAAATCTCCGTGAAGCTGATGAGAAACAGGCAGTGGAGTAGATGAATACCTCATCAACAGCAGGGCTAATGATTATTGCCATCTTTAAATTATTACCAAATTTAATTAATTCAACTTTTAATTCCTTAATAATTTAATCCCTGATGTTAGAATAAAGTAGTAATAGCCGAGTGCTAAACATTTCCTCTACAAATTGCTTGACCAGCTCAAAAGTCAAATAAACTACATTTAAAGTAATTTACAGCAACTGCTAAGGATAATGAAAAAGATTAGGATTATAGGACATTTTTGGGGAAGGACATGAAATAACTACAAAGATATCCCAGTAAATGTGTTGTTTCTACTTACTTAACATGCTTTTATAATAATTAGATATAGCGACACAGAGACACAGGGAGGTAGCTGTTTCCAGTAAACTTAACAGTCTTGAAACCAATAGGTAACAATTTCTGTAATCATCTGTTCATCTTCAAGTCTTGCGAACGTAATTAGAAGTGATAATTTACTACCCTGGGAAACATTTAGTCAAAATGAGGTGGAATTGAAGCAAGGCCAGTGAAGATAGATCACTGGCAGCCACAGATGACCCGTGTTACCAATAAATAATGGATTTAAATCATTGTTCAAAACCTTCCAAAACCTTTGAAACAAACAACTGCTACACTTCCACACCACACAACAAATGCCAGGCGCACATGTTTTTCATCAAACACTGATGCACCTCAATATTGTTTGTTGAGGCAATAAAAAAGTCAAAATGGCTTTTTATTTTTTTTTATTATTGCTGCCTCTCCTTCGCGGTTGTGCAAAATGAGTCCCTGTGGGCGCTAAGGAGTCCACAAATGAGCAAAGACAGCTGATGCACCACTCTCACCTTAGGAGCACAAGTCATATGCATGCCAGGTACAGGCAGGGTGGTGACGTACATAGTGACACAGCGATACAAGTACAGGGTTCCAACGAGGAAGAAGAACCGCCTGCTTACTATTGATCTGCGAATGGACAATATTAGAGCCACACGTGAGCGATGCATTCATGTATATACACATACTAATTATAAACCGTCAGCATCTTAACTTTACATTTCATTTGATTCTGTTTGTATTTTTATATCTTTATTCCCATAGGCAGATATGGAAGATAAACTCTGAATTTGATCAGACATTTTAAATGATTTATACAAAAATGTGTCTCTTTTGTTGTCAGAGCCAGAGAGCAGAAGAAGATAGAAAGACAAATACAGCATCATCGGTGAATATAACATTCATTATAATATGATGGGAAACACATGCCCACGAATGTCCTAATTGTGCCAAATAAAAATAAAATGCTGCAGCCAAAACTGTCTTTAGCAAATTAAAATGTTTTTGTTCCACTTGCTGTATCTTTAGTGCTTTAAAAAAAAAAAACAATCAGATGTTGATTCTACATTACAAGTCTGCCATGTTTCTGTATTTTCCTTGTAAACAAACCTAAAAAAAAATAACTGCTTTTAAATATAGAACATGAGATTCCACTGAAGCTGGAATACAATGATTCGTAGGATCTTACTTGTATCTGAAGAAAAACAACTGGATCATCCAAATAGCCATGAGCACAATGCCACTGATCTCAGTCACGGTAAAGGCCCACTTGACCCTGTCAATGTAATCAAAAAACATATCAGGGAGAGGTGGGTTGCTATCTTTCGGAGGGACCCTTTCGTGGACCACAGCGATGACGAATGTCGTGAGGAATAAGTTAAAAGCAGCGTAAAAGAAGGCGATAATCGTCTTCCACCACTCCATGGGCAGACGGTTGACCTTGGACTCTGGCACAGAAATCTTCTCGTAGTCGTTATGCCTCCCCATGCCTTTCCGAAAACCCCTCTTTGTGTCCTCTCCACCCAACGCATGGACGGTACACATTTGGCCGTTGATGCCCTCAGCGTTACCCTCCACGCCCGACTTCAGATCAGCGGCAGAGTTTCTCGCATCACTGAGGTCCTGCGATGCCATGGGTGCGTATGCTGACCGTCCACAGAAGCTGGTCCTCTGAAGGTTTTCCACTGTAGTGGAACAAAACAGAATGTTGGAATCGTATAAACTCTTCGACTGGAAAAGCACAATCCAGGAATTATATTCTGCACAGGAGAGCAAAGCAGCTTGACTCAACAAGTTGTGCTGAGGTTGCCAAAATCACTCACATGAGAAACACGGAGCAGTTGAACTTTGTTTTCCAATTGTCCTACAGATAAACAAAGAAGGAGATAAAGTTTTAGATGGATGCAAACATCTTGATTCCAGGGGGTAATGTATCTAAAGCTTTTACTGAGGAAAAAAATATTGCCATACTGTAAGAACCTGCTTAAAGAATGGAATTTGGTTTGGCCACTGGAGAGACCACTTACAGCACATTTGTTTCCTAATAATTTTATCTTATAGCACATGTGTCAAACTCAAGGCCCAGGGGCCAAATGTGGCCCGCCACGTCATTTTATGTAGCCCACAAGAGCATAAAATGTCAGTGTCTATTAATAAATAGGTCAAAAGTGTGCTTTGAACAAAACTACATTTCCCACAATGCAGTAATTAATCCCATTTTAACATTGTCAAAATCGTTTTGAACAAAGTTAATGTCCTACATTGTGTTTGATGTTATTATTCTTTATTCACTTGGATGGTTTGATCCCAGATTGATGGAGTTTTGTGGGTTTCATAAGCTGACATTAAAAGGATTTATGTTAAAACAGAGCAACAAACATATTTTTTTCTGTACAACTGTAATGTTTGTAACTTGAATAATTAATAAATTCAGAGTTATTTAACATTACATTGAAATATATTACATTGAAATATATTTAGTTACATTTATAAGTTACACCTGGCTCTTAGAGGACAACTATTATGCTGATGTGGACCTCGGTGAAAATGAGTTTGACATCCCTGTCTTGCAGTAAAAAGTTGTAGAGTAAACGCTGGGACACAAATGACTACTGAAGAAGAGCAAATGAAAAACAAAAATCCATTGGGTAGTTTTTGAGTCATCCTCCTGACAACCCAACCAACCAGCCAAATGTACACTTTTGAAATTATAACCTTGGAGCTTTGCGCCACTTCCTGCCATATCTCCTACACAGTTTGCTCATTTTTTTCATAATATTTTATGCGATAGTACTTATTTTCTGAGCATCTGAGGAAACTACACTACACCAGTTGAAGACAACTCTGTGATATGACCAAAACTGCTGCTGATGCCATCATTTGATTGACAACACAAAACAAAAGTGAAATTAAATTTAAAGATGAACTGTAATCTGAGATAAAATAGATTAAAACAATGTTTGGGAGGCTGGAATTATTGCATTGTAGTGATATATGGAAGACAAATACTCTCGGAGATGTGGTGGTTGTTGTTATGCTTTTTCAGTTAATGACTTCAGAAAGCGCAGCAACAAAATGACCATTTCCATTCTTACATTTCTAAATGGCGTCTGGTTCTTTTAACAGCTCCATTAACGGATGTAAGAAGGCTCCCATCAGCTCTGAAATGCATCACAATAAAAAAACCTTCTGAGATACGTAGAGAATAGCATGTTCACTCAAAAACAAAACGTGGCTCTTGAGCTAAATAGAAATAGAGTATGGCTGGAAACATGAGACATAAGAGCCGCTGCAAGTATCAATTTCCTCAGAATCAATTTTTGAGAAAATATTACAGTGGAGAAAGGCTCAAAGTAGAATGTCCTCTGACAAGCCACAGCCGATTCAGCCTCTGTTACAAAACTGATGGATGGCAACACGACGCAAAGTCTGACAGACTTTAAGGAATTTAATGAGACCATGAGAAGGAAAATAAGATCAGCAAGGACAGAGAAACAAAATAAGCCAATTATAATGTCATGTCCTCTCTGTTATCATTGAGATTATGTTGCAGCCCTGTGTCATGCAACAGGCTGTGAACCTATATGTCAAGACCCATTTTGTAGTCCCTCTACAGCTGATCATCAAAGCATTTTGAAGCATTTCAGAGCAAGATGAGGTTGAAGATACAGAAAAAGCTAAATGTAAGGAACCTTAAGTCAGGTGGTTTTGTTGAAGGAGGAAACTTTAAGCTGTCAGAGTTCATTTTACCTTAAGAAAGTAGTACATCCCTGGGATGTGCTTCAAGAAAAAATTGTGCATCCCAACATAAGGTTCATGCATCCCCAAAAGTAATAACAGAATATACGGTAGAAGCCTACCCTATATTTTGTTAACTTATTTTTCACACCTGACACTTTTCTCCACCCGTTCCATCCTGTCTGGACACACTTCACCTCTTTTCCACACTCTCCACTCTCCATCTGGACTGTTGACCCTAAGTACTTAAAATCCTCCACCTTCTTGATCTCTTCCCCCTGTAACCTCACTCTTCTACTTGGGTCCCTCTCATTCACACACATGTACTCTGTCTTACTGCGGCTACCCTTCATTCCTCTCCTTTCCAGGACAAACCTCCACCTCTCTAGCTTCTCCTCCACCTGTTCCCTGCTCTCACTGCAGATCACAATGTCATCTGCAAACATCATAGTCCATGGAGATTCCTGTCCAACCTCGTCTGTCAGCCTGTCCATCACCATAGCAACAAGAAGGGGCTCAGAGCTGATCCCTGATGCAGTCCCACCTCCACCTTGAACTCCTCTGTCACACCTACAGCACACCTCACCACTGTCTTACAGTCCTCATACATGTCCTGCACTGCTCTAACATACTTCTCTGCCACTCCAGACTTCCTCATACAATACCACACTTCCTCTCTGGGCAACCTGTCATAAGCGTTCTCCAGATCTACAAAAACACAATGCAGCTCCCTCTGGACTTCTTTGTACTTTCCTATGAACATGAAACCAAATGCTCACTTCTGCCCTCAGTCTAACTTCAACTATTCTTTCCCATAACTTCATCGTATGGCTCATCAGCTTTATTTCTTTGCAGTTGCCACAACTCTGCACATCTCCCTTGTTCTGAAAAATGTCTTGACTGGGAAGGGGTGGTTGGGTGGGAGGGATTTTTTTCTTCTTTTTCTTCTTCTTTGTCGGATTTACATTATTGTACAAACTCTTTTCATAACTTGATTAATTTAAAAAATTACCTTTTATATAAAAAAATGTCTTAACTCCTTCCTAAAAGTCATGCAACACTCTTCCTTATTCAGCTTCCCCCATTCCGTCCTCTGCTCTGCTTTTGTCCTCTTCATCTTCCTCACCACCAGAGTCCATCCCACACAACACCATCCTATGCTGTTTGGCTACACTCTTGCCTACCACTACACTGATCTCCTTCAGATTATACTGTCTACACAAGATGTTGTCTACCTGTGTGCTCCTACCACCACTCTTATAGGTCACCTTATATTCCTGCCTCTTCTGGAAGAAAGTATTCACTATAGCCATTTCCACCCTTTTTACAAAGTCAACCACCATCTGTCCTGCATTTCTCTCCTGGATACCAAACCTGCCCATCACCTCCTCATCACCTTTATTTCCTGCACCAACATGTCCATTAAAGTCTGCACCAATGACAACACTCACTTTTAGACATGCTCTGCATCACTTCCTGGTCTGCATCACAGCTCAAATCCTACCTGTGGATCATACACACTAGCAACATTGAACGTCACACATTCGATTTCTAGCTTCAGACTCATCACTCTATCTGACACTCTTTTTACCTCCAGGACATTCCTAGCAAACTCCTCCTTCAACTCCTCCTCCTTCATTTCTCTTCCTATCTACACCATGAAAGAACAACTTGAACTCTGCTCGTAAACTTCTAACCTTGCTACCTTTCCATCTGGTCTCCTGGACACACAGTATGTCTACCTTCCTCCTCTTCATCAAGTCAACCAACGCTCTACCTTTTCCTGTCATAGTTCTAACAGTCAATGTCCCTACCCTCAGTCCTATACTCTTGCCATTCCTCTTCTCTCTCTTCCTACGATCACACTTTCCTCCTCTCCTTCTACCACCAACAGTAGTCTAATTTCCACCGGCACCCTGTAGGTGAACAGCACCGAAGGCGATCATTGTTAACCCGGACCTCGATCGATCCGGTATAGAAGTCATAGATTTGATCTGGCATGTTTGATTTGGCAAAACTTTTACGTCAGATGCCCTTCATGACACAACCCTCTGTATTTATCCGGGCTTGGGACTGGCACAATAAGACACTGGCTTGTGCCCTCTTGCAGCTACATTTTCCCTCTTGCGGCTAAATTTCATTTCATCTACATTTTCATCTTGTATTAAAAACACTTAATGACAAATGCTGTCGTCAAATGCTTGGTGAGGACAATTCCTGCCAGTCTTAATGCTTGGATTTTCAGCTTATGGATGGTCTAATTGTCAGAAATATTTATTTTACTGCCCAGAATTTGAAAGGATCAAAATGTTCTGCGTTTGGTTGGATTTCTCTTTTTAATCAAATAAACCTCATATTTTCCTCAAGTGTGTATCTTCTGTGACACCATCACATCGCTCATTCAACATTACATGTGGTACAACCTTTATTTTCACTGTAGGACTGTAACAGTGTGTTGCACAGGGGAGGCCCGCCGTGTGTCTCTATTAGACTAGTTTTCCATTGGTTCCCTCCTCCCTGGGGTACAGCAGACAGTTTTCCCACCATTGGGATGGGTGGTGATGGAAAACTGGCAGAAAAAAATGATTCCACATGGTCACGGGGCTGTAATGGATAACTTGGCTGCCTCCACTCACTCAGGCTATTTCAAGAGAAGCCATCCAGTTGTCTTGAAGGCTATAGTTTGCACCAGAGTTACCACAGCTTGGACTCCATTTTGAGGCCTTGGTAATAACACGCTACTATCGCCATCCACTCATTTTCTTCTGTAAATCATGTGGATTGTCTTCATCAAAGAGAGGTTTAAAAATAAGTCACAGAAGTGTGGCCCAGCCCTCTTAGCAAGAGGCAAAACCACAGAGAGGCGATGCCGGCTTGTAAAAATGTACTTGTCGAAAATGAAGTGTTAAATTTGCGGGTACAACTGGTTTAGGATTTAGTTTCATTTTCCATTAAGTTATTTGCTTTTAATAAAACCTGCATAGAGTTTTAAGTTTCAAGTCTCACTGAGTCTAACATGGAAAGATCAGTGTGCTTTAAAAAAATGCTTTATGAATAACAGTTTGCTGTAATAAACAATGTGTAGAGTGTGCTGCTGGGCATCTCTCGTAATGAAGAAAACAAAAGACACAAGTAGCTTGGCTCATGTAAGCCGGTACCCTAATAGTTAAACACCAACCAACGCAGATAAAAATCTAATCGTCCACTTCCTTCCTCATGCTCCGACTCTCTCCAGTAAATAAGTGAACAAATGAAACACACCATGGGTTTGAAATAAATGACAGATTCCTCTGGATAGTTGGAGGGCTCCAAAATGTTTACAATAAAACAGAATCTGAACAACTGGGGCAATCTCCACTGCTCCAACCATTTGGAAGTCATTCTGCTATACTTCTGCAAAGACAGAACTTATGATTTGTCCACATCGGTATATTTGGTTTTTCAATAACCAGGGACGTCAAACCGTATAATTCTAATTTAATGTCAAATGTTAAACATTGGAACACCATCCTTCTAAAACTGTGTTGATATTTTTCTATCATTTGTTTTATATTAATAATTTTGTGGTAAATTTCATTGAGCAGTACAGCTAGAAAGGTGCAATCTTAAAATATAGTCCATTATCATTTTATTGGTAGTGTTACAGTAAGTGTTTAAAATATACAGCACTATGGTGAAAAAAACAACTGACTAGTTGTTGTAAATTTAGATGTCTGCACACATCATTTGCAGATGTATGCTGGTCTAAAATTAATATACTATAAAAAAATACAGTTCTTTCCAGGTGAGGCAGCTGCTATAGTTATTTACCATAAATTTACATTTAAAGGTTTTACAGAGTAAAGCAAAAAAGCACTTATTAGGAATTTATATTAGATAAGTTAAATAAAAATGCAAACCAAAACAAATTCATTAACAAAAACCTGCTCTTAAAATAGTACCTAAAATATGCTTTAAGTAACAATAAGATTTATTTTGGAGTGCTATCAGATGGACAGATTACTGATGCATGTAGCTGGTTCATTTTGAATACCCTCCTTATAACCCAATGTAAATGAGTTTAAAACAATGCATCATATATTGCATAAGCACATCATATGTTATATACCGTAACTCTGAGTCTTTGCTGCTTTTGTGGTTGTCAACAAAGAGCAGAAACTAACATAACTGCTTCTAAAGTGCAGTAATAAAAAGAACAGGCTTATCGGATGTACACAGTACGTATGGTCTTAATTAGCATGTTTGTCATACGTACTGATCCTGTTTTTTCATTTCTCAGGAAACATGATGTCTGTAATGTCACTGAAAGACAAATGTTTCAAACAATTGGTTTTTACGGCAATGATGTTCATTTCCTGTAATGAGTCCAATTACTATCATAGAGGAAACTATATTTCTCTGCACAAGAAAAAAGACACACACACACACTGAAAACACACACACACACGAATACACAGCATTTCTGAAAAAATAAATGCATTTTGTAGTGTTATGTTTTTTGTTGTTTTTTTTCCCCTCCTGAGAAGACATCTAATTTTATAACACACACTAGCCATCCCTGCTTTTTTCCCCCGGGTACCACAACCACATGTGGGTGGGAATGCCAGCTTGAAGACAGGGTGTCACCAGTGCCACCCGTGGATTACAGGGCGGCAGTGTGTCACGTGATGTGTGCGGCACAGCTGGTTTTTAAAGTTTGCTTTTTGGGGCGAAGCACCCTGACCCCACACAGTGCCAACCACCATGTTCCTCTTGAAGCTGCTGGGTGGGGCCACAGGTCATCATCGTTTGTGTGTTCTGTAATTAAGTCATGTCGTTTTCAGTCAAACTTAATGCTGTTCATGCTGAAATCGACATTAAAGCAATGCACGGCTGCATCTCAGTGTGATTACTGGGTCATTCACAAATTACATTGCACATTTGAATTTTAAAGTTTAAAAAGCAGTGACCACCTGACTTATTCTTTTTAATCAATCTATTTTTATCTATTTGCACCACGTGACGCTGATAACCCGATATAAATATCCACATCAATGACATCACCACAAACACGATTAATCTAATAATCTGCCATATAATATTTTACATGGTTGTCACTGATCACTATTCTAACCACGATGCAAACATTGACCATGTTTACGGCTATTCGTATTTGTATAACTGCATCTGAAAGACGGAGGAAAAAGTTCAACATCATCCTACAAAATCCAGCCCAGTCTGTCACATCCTGTGGAGGATCACATTCATCCATCCCACAGTTTGTCTATTTGACAAAGAAGAAATACAAAACATTCTATGGAGGGGAAGAACTGCGGTTAGATTCACATGTTGCACAATTGGTAGCATCCTACCTGCCTGCCTTCCTCGGGCCTCCTAGTGCCTCTTCCTGTACTTGCAGTTCCTTGGATCTCTGATACTGCGCCCTGTTGGACACTCGCTCCGCTTAGGCTCAAATGTCTGCTGTGTAACGGTGCCGCTCGCTTTTGAGAGAGCGCCCCTCCCTGAAGCCCCACATCCAGCCTCTGTTCCCGGCCTCCCGCCTAGTATCCCCTTTAATTGCGAGTAACTGTCCTGTAATCAGTCGTCCTGTACCTCTGGTGTCTTGAGATGTTCAACCGCTGGGAAAAGTGTGGGATATTACATTATTTGCTTCTAAAATAATATTTATTATTGACATAAATAATATTATTTTTTACGACAAGTTATAAAGCCTACGGAAAAGATAAAATACTGTTTAATATTCACGTATTAAACTCTTCCAAGTCATTTCACTGATTTATAGTGACGTCTGTAAAAGTGATTTTTTTTTTACCCCGAACAATTTCAGGCCATTAATGGGACGCGAGAAGAGACGTCGAGACTGTGATTCAGCTGGTTACAGATCTGTTGAATTGTTGGGCCAGCCGCCGTTCTAGGGGACAAAAACGAGACAAAGCTGATCTTAGATCAGTTTTGAATAAGGAGATGCGTCATCACTTCGGCGGTGACGTGGAGACTTGTGAAAGCTCTTCCTGGTTGGCAGGCAGGCTCCGGGCGTCTTTATTCAGTGAAGGTTCTTATGCAAATTATAATAATAATACAAAAACAATCACAGTAATCTCAAATATACCGCACCCAAACGGTTAGACGTTTCCTATTTCAAAAGAAGAACCCGCTTGAAGTCGCTACTTTCCGCTGCCAGCCATGGAAACGTATGGCAGCTCGAACAAGAAACAGAAGCTCGGCAACGCTGCCGAGAACTGGGTGAGTTATCCCGGCAGCTCACCGCTAACTTGCTAATACTGAGCTTCCATGCTAACCAGACGAGTGAAATATGACGCTGTTATTGAGAAATATTATCTCTAATGACGAGGGGATTTTAGGCACACTTTGACTGAAACGCTGCTAAACAACTAGCTGCTAATACAGCTTATAAGAGGCATGTTTGTTTTATGCCCTTGGAGCTGTGGTCACATTGGCCTCCACGTTTCCAACAACAGTGGTAGCGATATACAGTAGTGTTTTGCCTTTTTCCAGGTGACTCTCCTCCGCGAGGAAAAATAGTACAGGATCGATGATATGCCAGTATAACATTTATACTTTGTTGTCCGGTTATTCATCAACAGATTTAATAAGATGTAATGTTTCATTGATATTTTTCCATCAGATTTATTTATTCCAAACAAAACATAAAGCCGGCTTTTGGTATCTGATGTGATTGGGGCTGATCTGTTCACGTTACCCTACTGTTACAGCTTGTACAATCTTTACTAAATTGACTGGATTAATTGATAGTAATCTGTCATTTCAGGGAATGCAACGTGCAACTAATGTTACCTATCAAGCTCATCATGTCAGTCGAAACAAGCGTGGGCAGGTTGTGGGTACAAGAGGAGGTTTCCGAGGATGCACGGTTTGGCTAAGTGGTAAGTCATGATATTTCAGCAGCTTTGTGTTGCAAAATCAGAGTTCAAGGTGTCCCCACTGCTTGATTTCATACCGCTTTGTTTTCCTCTGTGCTCAGGTTTGTCAGGCGCAGGGAAGACCACAGTGAGTATGGCTTTGGAGGAGTACCTGGTGTGTCACGGCATCCCCTGCTACACGCTGGATGGAGATAACATCCGTCAGGGCCTGAACAAAAACCTAGGCTTCAGCCCAGAGGATCGTGAAGAGAACATCAGGCGTATTGCCGAGGTGGCCCGCCTTTTTGCTGATGCTGGACTGGTTTGCATTGCCAGCTTCATTTCTCCCTACAGCAGGGTGAGCGCCTCTGCAAAGAAAACATCAGTTGCTAAAAGAAAGAATTGTAAGATGACAGAGATGACATACTGTTGTTTGCAACCAAATGTTTGTGTGCCAGGATCGCCTCAATGCTAGGAAGATTCACGAAGCTGCGGGACTGCCTTTCTTTGAGGTGTTTGTGGACGCTCCACTGGATGTCTGTGAGCAGCGGGATGTGAAGGGACTGTACAAGAGAGCCAGAGCGGGGGAGATAACAGGTGATGAAAAAGAAATGTGAATTGTTGATGCAAAATATCAATATATCCATGGTTTTGGTCTTTGCACTTATTATAATTAATCCAGACTCGTTCGTACTAAGACTCATGTAGAAAAATGTAGTGCTCTGAACCGTTTGTTAATAAAATGTCAGATTATAATTCCAGAACAGAGGGTACATACAAGTAGAAATATTTTGTTCTAGCACCCGCACTAAAGTTCTAATTAATTCAGGTTCATTGCTCTTTTTTTTCTTCAGAAAAAAGGCCTATCTCCTGGATACAGGTCTCGATGCAAGAGTATAGATAAAGAAATTATTAACCACATCACTTTTGACATTGATTGATCATGGTGTATTTGGTTAACAAGTAAGAATTTTGTGATATAATTTGTTCTCTACAGAGTTAATCTCATTGCAATTATATATTTTGTGTAGATGATAAAACCCAAGCCATGCATGTGACTTTCTGTATTTTATCAACAGGCTTCACTGGAATCGACTCAGAGTATGAGAAACCAGAAGCCCCAGAGCTGGTGCTGAAAACGGACTCCTGCAGTGTGAATGAGTGCATTCAACAGCTTGTTGACTTGCTTCAGGAGAGGGTGAGGCGAAGAAAAGTCCTGCTGTGAGACAAATCATGTTCAGAAACATCTAGGTGATTTTTTTACTTGCCGTGTCCTCTTAAAAGAATTTTGAAACAACCGTTACAGACGTCCAAGCGCTTCAAGTTTTCCCTTTATATTTGTGACACATTACCGTCATATAATACTGGCCACTAGGTGGGTGTAGCGCCTCACATCTGTGAATCACCGGTAAACGTATCACAAATCAGTGTTCTTTTGCTGAATGTTTTATTTATGCTCTGTGTTTTGTGTTTGCTTATTTTGGATATCTTATTTATTATTAATTGATTGAATTATGGCTGATTTCACATTTGTATGATTCTGCAGGACATAGTTCCTGTTGATGCATCTTATGAAGTGAAAGAGCTTTACGTCCAGGAGAATAAACTGGACCTGGCTAAAGCCGATGCAGAGACTCTGCCTGCTGTCCAGATTGGGAAGGTGATTAAGAAGATGTCTTTTTTTAAATCATTTTGGTTAATCCTTTGCTAACTAACGATGAATACTCTTTTTATATACAGTAATGTACAAAAAGTAGTTATTTATCCACTGATTCATTCATCAGGTCATGCTCTTTTGAACAGCATGTGTTTCAAGTTGTTCTTTTGGACTTAACCTAGTGTTTGACTACGTTCCCCAGGTGGACATGCAGTGGGTGCAGGTATTGGCTGAAGGCTGGGCCACTCCTCTGAACGGCTTCATGAGAGAGAGAGAGTATTTGCAGTGTCTTCATTTTGACTGTCTGCTGGATGGTAAGATTTTTAAGCTTTAAAAAAAACATACTGTTTCTGTTCTGAAGTAATGGTATTAGGTAGTGATAAGCCTTCACAGAATGCAATACTCAAAGATTTGACTGGCTTTCTGTCAGGACGTCAGTACCGATTCTCACAAGTGAAGTCAAATCTTAAATTTTAGGATTGTAAATATCCATCATTGGATGTTTACTAGAAATTCAGCACCTCGGGTGTTCGCTTAATCTGTCATTTTTAATTGATCTGTTCTCTCCTAACTGTTACGAAGGTCACGGTTAAGAAACATGCCTCTCAGTTATTCAACTAGGATCAATAGTGTCTCACCATCAGCTCAATTTGAAAACTGAATTCAATGAATAGGAATTATTTGTTTTTAAAATGTATTTATCGGATTTGGATTTTAAATAAATACAGTACATACAGTTACACAGGTGATTATTTTTTCTGAGGAATTATTTCTGTATTATCTCTAATTTATCTTTTGCTTAGTGGTTATTTATGTCTTATTGTTGTCATCTCCTTTCCACAACTGACCATACTGGGTGCAGATGATATCTGCTTACCTTTACTTTCCCAACTGGTCTCTGGCAATATTGTGTTATGTGGTATCATATTTAATTAATTTATTTTAAAACAGAATTTGTCATAACAGAAGAAATTGAATATCATATTTGGTATACAGCTTCTTGGTCTGCTTACAGCAACTTCTCATGCATTGTTTGAAATTTCACATAAAGGCCCATTTATTTTTATTGCTTATACGACCACTAAAACCTCAGTTGTGGGTTGTTACAGCAATTATTGTGTTACATACAAACAGTCAAATGTAAATTGCATAAGATAAACCAAAAGTCAATATTTCCTGTGTTTCATTTTCAGATTTTGACAGGCATTTTATTACAACCACGGTCCTCATTCAGGGATAATTTTACAAATTCTTATATCTTGGTACAAAACCACAAATGATTCAAATTTGTTCCCCAGAAACATGCTATCCTGAGAAACCAAGCAGTCAGGAGCTGACAAAGACAAAAATATGTATCGATGTCAAAAGTCTTGGGTCCACGTTTCCCAAGAGAGACAGAGCAAAGTAAATCCTTCACAAGGGATTTACTTGAGAAAGAATCATAAAGAAAGAGCACACACTCCAATACTAAAAGTTGTTGGGATGCAGAAAACGGTGTGCTTGACTATTGAAATATACTGCAGACATGAACAGACTCAAAAGTCAAGAACGTCTCTTGCTTGGACATTTGGTGTGTGTGTGTGTGTGTGTGTGTGTGTTTTATATTGGAACCAGCTGTAAGCTCCTCACTGACAGAGGGTAGATGAAGAGGGTCCAGGGTGGGGGGGCAACAACAGTCTGCGTCCTCTCCTGTTCCCACTGTATTTGATCTGATGTGATGTGAAAAGCGTGCTACTCCAAAGCATTTTCATCAACCTGGACGACCAAACGAACGTAACGCTTTCACTACACAGCCCCAAATAATAAAATGAGAAAGGGTCAAGATCCAGCTTCTTTTGAGAGGGGATTTTTCTCCACAAGCTTCTTAAATTGCAGCCTTGAAGACTCAGTGCAGCCTGTGGTTTAGCTGTATATTCCACATTTAGCCTGAAGGGGTACAGCATGGAAACTTAATTAGAATGGTTGAGCTGCTCTGTTGATACCTAACCTTTGAACATTTTTAACCTGCTTTTTGCGGGACGTTTGTTGTCTGGGTCGCAGCGCAAAACACTGGGATCCTTTACATTGTCTCTCTTGGATGCTTATCTGATAATAAAGATGGCCTGTGGAGTTTTCTTGTAAACAAACTGAAGTTGCACACAAATGCAGCGTTTGCAGTTCAGAAGTTTCCAACTTCAAAGAGTTTGAAGTGGATCGTACTGAAGGCATTTCCTTCCCGGATAAAACCAGCTGAAAAAAAACATTCTTTTTATATTTGAAATTATGGGATATATACAGGCACAATTTCTATCTTGCTTTTGTTTTATTCACCACATGACTTCTTGGTGTGTTACTGCCACCATCTGGCAGGATTGTGTATCACATCCATATGTCAGAGACTTTCTTACAAAGTTGCTCCTCATTGCTGCCGGTGGTCGTAAATTCACAGGTGGCCGTTAAATGTGTGTCTTGAACTGAGGCAGTGGAAAAATAGCACAAAAGTGAAATGAATGTTATGGTTGAAGCAGTTCATTTATTACTGGAACAAATGTCTTGCTTATGGTAAATGGCAAATTGCATTTCTTGAAGCTAAAATTCCCTAAATGTAAAAAAAAAAAAAAAAAAAACCCTGAATATTATCTCTACTTTTGATGTTTTAAAAAATTATCTGTCATTCCAGGTGGAGTCATCAACCTATCTGTGCCAGTGGTACTGCCGGTGTCTACTGCAGACAAAGAGTGTTTGGATGGCGTGACCGCTATGGCCTTGGTTTATGAGGGCAGACGGGTCGCCATCCTGAGAAACCCTGAATTTTATGAGCATCGGAAAGAAGAGCGATGCGCTCGCCAGTGGGGCACCACCTGCAAAGATCATCCCTACATCAAGGTGAATGTCAGCCACGACACACTTGGGGGGTCACAGTTTTCTTCATCTGAAAACGGAATTCAAAATTAAATAAATAGGCTAATGTGTCGGAATCCAAAAAACTCAACCTCAGGGGGAAGGAATGAGCGGCGTTGTAGAAGTGCAAACAGTCTGGCCTGGTGATAAACACTCTGCATGTGGAAACAAACAGCCTCCCAGACGCTGATCCAACACAGATCCGAGCCAACCACTGCTCATTTCGTTTGGAAAGAACTGAATAGGTGGAGCAGCGGAGCATTTCTCACAGTCTAGCAGATCGTCCAGTGTAATCGCTTGATTTTCTTGGTCCACCCTCGCGTCGCAGGTGTTAAATTTGGAGGTTGTTGTTTGGTCTCGTACAGCCCGGCAGGCTGTGGGATCCCTGCCAGCTTCCACCTTTCCCACCTCATTCTGACCTCCAAACATTATTGAATTGTTTCCATCTGTCACCCGTCGACTGCTTTGGGGCTCAGGTAGAACCAGAGGCGAGATACAACATCCTGAAATGTACATGGAAAAGACCGTGATGGTTCGCTGTCGCTCGCAGACAAAGATAACCTTTCCATAAACCCTTGGCTGCGAGTGCCAGGTTACTTTCAAAATTAACATGCCTCTGTTTTCATATTGTGCAGTTGGTTGACCACTTTTTGGTGTCACTAACGGCAGACTATGCGCAAAAAACCTGAATCTTAATCCACAGCTGCTTCTATGGTTCTAGATCTTTTAATCTCAGCTCATTTGACTTTGTAATTTAAATGTGGTTTGATAATACATTCTATGATGTTTACGAAATCATTACCTATCCTTTCTTAAATCCAGTGTCGGGACCTGATGACCCAGTTCTCGCTTCAACGCAACCTGAGTGGAAATACAGTCCATGTTAACTTTCAGCTGTCACTCTTAATCCCCTCTAACCCGTCACAGCTGACGATGTGTGCTCAGCTTGCTGTGATTAGGGTGTCACTCATTAAGAGAGAGTGTATGTATACTTTAAGGGTATGTTTTAACTCCCTGCGCCAGAGCTGGTCTGTCAACACACCTGCGCGTATATCTCCACTTCCATCCTGTCCCTTTTAAACCAGAAACGACAGCTCAATATTACACGCAGTTAATCCTCCGTTTCCTGTTTAGCCGGTCGTCACTCAGACAGGATGCCAGCCATCGGAAACTGTTTATTTGGCTAGGTCCCTTTTCACATGTGAAGTCTCGGGTTATTTCAAACAGTCCAACAGAGCACATATGTACGAGTGGGGCACTCGCCTTTTCATACGTCCGTGCATACGTGATATTTTCCATGCACTCTAGCTTGAAAATAAATTATGACCGTTGATCTCTTCAAAGAATAAGACTGCTCTTAGTCCAGGAGAGGACAGGTTGGATTAATAGGAGTGTGGAAAACAAATCTCAACACGATCTTGAAATTTTCTTTCAACAGAGCCAAGCGGTTATTGATCACATCACACAGACATCCATACTGCTGACAGAGATTTGATTTTTATATGGTTCACTGGATCAAACCAAAACTGGTCTTAAACCAGTCAAGTCTGGATATCAAAGAGCGTTGGTTTTTTTTTTGTCTCTCCCTCATGATAAATAACATGTCAATGAAATAATGTCTTTTTTTTATCAACTGCCAGATCAGCTTTGCACCATGCCCACAGACTTATGGTTTCATTTGCCACCTTCTGTTTTTGAGCTTGTTGACTCAATGCAGGAGGTGCACTTTTTTTTTTTTTTACTGTCGATGCTGCAGAGAGTTGTCAGCTCATCTCACAGTAGCATCACACAAGTGTGAGTTTTCACTAATTCTGGCTAGAGCCTCATGAACACCGCTGGAAGCAGGTATAAGATATTCCCTGAAACAATAGCCTCAGCTGTATTTCTGCGACAACACTGGATTTATCTGTTGAGAGGAAAGACTGTGGTCATGCTCTATCATCAGATTTTTGTCTCTGGTCTGGTAATTGATATAGCAAGGACGAAGACTTGCATGCCAGAGTTTTGTTGATAATTTAATGGAACCCATTCTCTGATTTATGCAACTATGTCATTGTTGCAAGTGGGTAATAACTCAGGCATTTTATTAGAATTAATGCTGCCTGTTTCCAACAGCTTTTATAGACTGCAGCATCTTAAGTCTGGATTAATTTTAAGTTGTGTCTCCTTGTCATGATTGTTGTGACATTGTGTGATATTGCAGATAGTGATGGAAAGTGGCGACTGGCTGGTCGGGGGAGACCTGCAGGTTCTAGACAGGATCTACTGGAACGATGGATTGGATCAGTACCGACTGACGCCCACTGAGCTCAAACAGAAGTTTAAAGAAATGAATGCAGGTATGAGTGAAGATCTTTTTTTTCTTTTTTTTATGGGTACAGTCTGCCAACATCTCTTCAGAAACTGTCTTTATGGAAGTTCCTCAAAAGTTTTGCGACCCGGCTGGTGGGCATAGCGTAATTGGTTTCTGCTAATTTGGCATTTTTGCATTTCTATAACAGGGACATCTGTGTTTTTCACTTTCTTCTTAAAAAAGGAGCCAACCTACTTGAACTCTTTGGTATTGAATCCTATTGAAGTCGCAGGAGTGACAAAAGTGATTCAGTCCGTTGCTCTATTTGGTTTTAGTGGTTTGACATTTTGCTGCTTCATCTCTGGGCACATTGCTCCCCTTTGTTTGTGCTCCACAGATGTATTTGATCACAGTTTAAAATAAAAACCCTTCCCATCCTCCCTCTCTTTCTCTATTTAGATGCAGTATTTGCCTTCCAGCTCCGTAACCCAGTCCACAATGGCCACGCTCTTCTCATGCAGGACACTCACAAGCGACTCATTGATCGAGGCTACCGCCGGCCCGTCCTGCTGCTCCACCCACTGGGAGGTTGGACCAAGGACGACGACGTGCCGCTGCCGTGGCGAATGAAGCAGCACACTGCTGTGCTGGAGGAGGGCATCCTGAACCCTGAGTCCACCATTGTAGCAATCTTTCCTTCACCCATGATGTATGCTGGACCAACTGAGGTAACGATTGTAGTGTGCTACATCCTGTCCTAAGAACAGATAAAGAAAATATGACTGCATCACAGAAATGACAAACATGACAGCTTGTTTGTGAAAACATGCTGTCATGTTCTCACAAATCTTTGGATGAAAAGTGTCAGGAGAGGGAATTTATGATGTCTAGAATTACCGTGTTAAGTGTTTCCATGCCATGCACACCACCTCGGGGTGACTAAGCATTTTTGTATCGCCAAGAATCCTTTTATCATTCACTCATGTTGATGGAAAAGACACAGCACAAATTATTAGGAGCAGACTGGAGGCTGATCGATTCAATTTATTACTTTTGATAGCCAGGCTGAGCTCCAGTCCCATTATCTTCGACCTTGTTTACCCTTTAATTACAATGCATTCCCTTGATCCCTCTTCCAGTCAAATATTAATTACACCATCCTGGTGTCGGTCATGCCAAGAATATTGTGTAGCAACACACTGAAAGTGTATAGCTTCCACTTGCTTTGTGGTGCTAATTTGAATAGTGTATCCTTAAAATATACAAACTGCAGGGGAAAAAAATCAGAAATGACACCCAAATTAGGAACTTTCAAGGCTTGATGCTTAGATTTACCATATAATAAATGTATTCATAATAAGACATAGAAGAACATCCTCATTGCGTGTTGGTGGATTCAGATTTCTTAAGTCAATAGTTGTTTGACGCCAGGAGGCTGAAAAAATGGGCCCGTTGCTGCCAGCTCTTTTGAAATGTCAGCTTATTTTATGCAATTATAACCTCCTCGATTTCTTAAATAATATTTGGAATTACAGAGCAGCACCCGCAGAAAGTAGGTTCCAAACACCATGAAAGGTCAACATGATATTAAAATCAGAATGATTTATCGTACAGAAATATGCTGTCCCTCTGTAAAGTTAGCTACCGTCATCAAACATTTCTACTCAGAGGCCGACAAGCCAGAATGGTTCCCAGCCCACTGCATAAGCTCCCAGTTCACAATTCAGTTCATTTGTTTCAATGATTTGAATGGTTCAAGATTAAATACCACATTAAATAACCAATCTTATCTTCCTTAACTCCCACCGGGTGTTTTTTAAATCTTTTTTCTCTGCTCGGCCTTCAGGTGCAGTGGCATTGCAGAGCTCGCATGGTGGCTGGAGCCAACTTCTATATCGTGGGCCGGGACCCCGCAGGCATGCCCCATCCCAACACAGGGAAGGACCTGTATGAGCCCACTCACGGGGCCAAGGTCCTCACCATGGCCCCGGGCCTCATCACACTGGAGATCGTGCCCTTCAAGGTTGCTGCTTACAACAAGGTCAAACAAGCCATGGACTTTTATGACCCGAAAAAGTGAGCATTTGTATTTCTTGCAAATCAATTTAAAAGTCTGTTCTTTTTTTTTTCTTTATTGAATTGAATTACTGTAGTTTTTGATTACAGTAATAGTTTTCAGTCAGAACAGCAACGCAAGAAATAAATAATAAAAAATAAATTTCATATCTCACAGTGAATTAAATATCTCATTCGTGAATTTAATTCCGAATGTTATTTGTTTAGACTATTTACCAGCAGCTTACTTATTAAGCTTGTCTTGTTCTAAAAACCAAAAAGTTCCTGCTGTCCTTTTCGTCTCCTCGCCTGTGGACAGTTAAATCAAGTCGAGAACAAAAGGAATTGCTTTTCTTTCTTATGCAGTTAAAAGATTTTGTTGATTAGAGGTTTGTTGTTGCTCATAAATTAGAAAGACCTGCCCTTAATTAAAGTCTGTACACAGACAGACTGCACATAAGGATCGTGCAATCTCACTCCCTCACGTCCGGGTTTGATTTAGCCTCCGCCATCAGGTTATGCAACTTCAGCTGAGTCTGGCCAGGAATTTTAAGACTAAATATGGCCAGACTAATCAAAAGATTTGCTTTGTTTTTTGTGATGCATATTTATGATGTTGAGTCCAAAAGAAAATTGTTGATCATGAACATCTAGTACTTTTAGTGCCTCTAAAAATAGTATGTTTCAGCTATTGGATTAGATTTAAAAGTTTTAAATCATGACATGATTTAAGAAAAAGTTTTAAAAAAAAGAAGAAGAAAGTTTTAAACACTTAAATCTCTGTTTGTCGAACATCTCCCTTTTCCTCAGCGAGATGAAAACTTTATTTATCACATGTTATACATGGAGAGATGATCCAGATTTCTAAATGGATCTATAATCTCTAACAGCTTCAGTAACTGGCAGTCAAAATCTTTGAGGTGAAGTCAAATCATCTTTTCGTCAGTCTCAGGCTGAAGGATTTAAGGCTTTTATTCGCCAAATATACAAGCCAGTGTGAAGAGAAATGTAGCATGCTAGAAATCAAGAGAGGTTTGAGGGCTATAACACAAAAACAATAATTTTATGTTTTTATAAGTTACTTTATATTACTGTCCACTACAATTTAGACACGTTAGAGTGTTGATATAAAAAATGTTGATATATTACATTTTTTATAGTTGTATCAAATGTAACATAAGCTGGCGCCTTCACTAAACTGTAAGAACACTTCTGCGTGATTTTACATAAAATCAACTACGTTGTATTTTTAATAGAATGTCACTGATCAGTTGAAGGTTAGTTCTAGTGGGTGTGTTCTACATCTCTTTGTCGTCACTCACTCAAATTTATCGCATTCCATTCTTGCACATACTGACAGCGCCTCACAAACATTTTAGGATGACTATGAATACTTGACCTAATCACGGCTAAACCCCTCCGTCTTTAAACGGTGTAATGGTTCAGATCACAAAGAAGCTGTTTCTAATTTGACACTGCATTAAAATGTTCTTGTAAAAATTTCCCTGGAGCTCTTTTACCTCGCTCTGTGTGAGCGTTTTTTTTTTAATTTGTAAGTTTTTCATCGTTCAGAGTAACGTGATGAACTCTCATCATATTGTATTGATGGGGAGAAAGTTTTTCTTCACAAACAGGGATAAAAAATAAGATGAATTTGTTTACTATTCCAACACTGAATTAAAACTAATGGACGCTTGAGTGTCAGCTGCACTGAGCTCACATTCTCGCCGCGGTGTGTTGTTGGCGCTTGCAGGATTGTCCTTGTGTCTCTGTAATCACAGAGTGATTTGGAGGAATTAAAGATAAATCAGTTGCCAAAGGCGTCGCAACACGCCACCGCTCACGTCTCATTTCTCCCAAGCTGATGTGGATCTGAAGGATCTGGGCCAGCCTGGATGTGTTTTAAAAGCTCAGCATCGATCCGCAATGGGACGTGTAATTTTTAAAAGTGTATGTTTGATCCTGGATGCTGCAGTGTGCTTGCAGAAATAAAAAGCTAGACTGCTTCCACTGGGTCATGCACTTGATTCTAAAGCAGCAGGCAGTTATTGTTGGCCCATTTCACCAGTGCTGTTGATAATCATCTTTTTATTGATCTAAAATATATATATTAACTCTTTCTCTTCTTTTTTTTCTCCCTTCTTTATTCAGCCATCAAAATTATGACTTCATCTCAGGCACACGTATGCGGAAGATGGCCCGCAGCGGAGAGAACCCTCCTGACGGCTTCATGGCGCCAAAGGCGTGGGCTGTGCTTAAAGAATACTATAAATCTTTGGAGAAGGCTTAAATGTGGAGCAGATTAAAAATGACACAAAACGTTGGTCTTGACTGGTATTGTAAACCGGTGAATGCGGGGACCATAACTCTTTCCAATCATGCTCTGACTTCTGCCTGCCACTCTTTACACTTGGCTGATTTAAGACTCATCCTGTCGGTTTGTACTGTATTTACTTCATGCTACTAAACCCACTCTGACTAACATGTCAGGAAAGAGGACAGAAAAGTCACACAAATGATATCCTGTCATAAAAATACAAAGTTAAGTACTCCTGGTAACTGTTGAACAGTAACTGAAACAGGTGTTGATGAAGGAATCATGTACAAGTTTAAAAAGCTGTGTGCACATACTGTAGCTCACTTCTGTTACCCCCGGAAACCATTCTTTGCACTGTACATTTAAAAGCTGAGGTGGAATTTGCACAGATTTTGGTGAATTTGATGTGAAGTTTTAGTGCCTCGATCTTGGGAAAGTGATTTTGCTTGACATCATGTTTTACTTATGACACACCTGCTTCTCGTCCCACGTATATTCAATACCACACCAGATTTATCCCCAAATGGTCTGCAACGCACATCGGCATTTAAATATGTTTTTATGTGGATAAGCAAGCCTAACGTTCCAAAACCCACAGGAAGACACGTGTTTTTTTTTTTGTCTTTATGTTTGATTTTTTTTTTCTCTGTTACATAATTACATTCTCTTTTTCAAACTGCATGTGTGTGTTTTTAACTCGTCTCCCTGCAGTCTTAATATTTTGTTACATTTTCTTAATTTCTATTGTTTTCCCCTCCTAATATTTTCCATGTGGTGTTTCATTGTAAGGAGTCGACCTGTATAAACAGTTGATGGTTGCCATCAAGGGATCAGTTTGTAATCTTCTTTGTCCAATAAACCATTTATAGCAAAAAAAAAAAAAGAATGTTTACTTTGCCTTTCTGTGATCTTTGTGTTAATTATTTGCGTCTTGTTATATACGTATGTATGATGTATGTATGTGTTCTCTTTTTATTTTCGCAGCGCGGGAAAGAATTTCAAATAAAGAACTCAATTCTAAATGATAGCGCCGAGTTAGTTTTGGGAACTAACTTGCCGTGATGAGATGTCGGAGACTTATAGCTGCCTGTGACAACTTTGTGACTCCATCGTTTCATGTCTAAGTGACTTATTCAAAGGTAAATTGAATTTTTACGAACATTTCTAGAATTTCTCCTGCCTCCCTTGCTGGTATGTTTGTGACATCCTAGTTGGTCAGTCAGTTGTAATGAGACAGACCCTCCATTGACCCTAATCAGACTCAGACTCTCTCGCACAATGTATAAAGAACGACAGCTGGATCCCAGATGCTGCAGCGCAGTGAAAGTGGAACACACAGGGTTAAACTCAGACTGAGAAAAGTGACTGTTAGAAACACCCTGGATATTTCATCTAATCTAAATCCAAGATGTAATGAAGAGACCTGCCAGCAGCAATGTTTTTTACCTTTGGCCAGATCGTGTTCAATCTCAAATGGTAATCAAGCTGGCTTCTCAGTGTCACTTCAAAAGAAGAGTACTTTTTTCACACGCAAAAAAGTGATCAAATGATTTTGGAGAAACTACCATATGATTTTTTTTTTTTCAATCTGTAGAAGATCAGGGGTTTGTGTAATGCAGGTGTCTGTTACTATGTGTGTCTTTAATCTCTTGATGTTATCTTACTTGTACAGTGCACTTCTAGCGCCGGGTCTTTTTTCAGCTTGTTTTCCTCATAATCAGATCTTACTTTGAAAATGTTCATCCCTCTAAGAATCCTGTGCTGTGTCATTGTGTTGGGAGTGCCAGACTGAGGGTGGCAGAAAATTTGTTTTACACACAGGCATAAATACACACACACACACAGACACACATATATATGCAATATTGCACATGCAATGACATCACTGCTGTCTCATTCCATAGCACCAAAAGGTTCTGCTTTTAACATGGACTCCAGCTGCATTTATCTCCAATTTCCTTCCATCTGGTTTGAGTTTCATTCAAAGACAGTCATGATAAAAACAAGCTTTACTTTGCAAAGTGCAATATAGTGATAGGACATGGTCAAAATGTAAGAAAAGCCACGGACGTCTGCGATTCTTTGAGGTGCATGCTGGGCAGTCATGATTGTTCATGATCATCTGGATCGTCATGGCAGCAGAAGGAGTTATCTCACATATCGTTTTATCGACTGCAGTAAAAAAAAACCTGGTTAACATCTTGTACTGTAATTTATCCTGAATCACACAAAAGAAATATACCCACTGTAAGATTATAATACATTAAAAAAAGTTATATATTATTTGGTTCCTGTATGGTGACTGAATTCTAGACCAGCATATATTTACCAAGTAATTTCCCTTGAGGTTTAATCTTCACACATTGTCCAGACTCAATCTTCATTTCTAGTTCTCAAATTACCAAATTAAAATGTATCAAGTATGATCATTAACTGATTTGCTATTATTGTGCAGCATTGCACAACCCCTAAAATGTCTCACAAGGATAATGAATGTAGAAAAGGTACAAATTAAATCCAAAAGGGTCATGATGTCATTTGTTTGTATGGTTTCTGTGAGACACTCCAGAGTTGCTGACTGCTTAATGCATACCATTACATTGTGATTGTAAGTGAATAATCACAAATAATTAGTCATGCCGCCATCACATCTTCATCACAAAGACCTATGATACGGGATGCAGGAGACACAAACCAGAACCTGAAACATAATTTTGCTGCATGATTCACTTGTCAGAGCACCATGTCGGGAACATTACCTCACAAGCCAGAGGCTCCATATAAAGAGATAATGTGGAGGGAGACGGATCATGCATCAGATGCTGTTTTGTGAGTACATCAAAGGAAAGCATCTGTTTCACAACCTTGGAATAGGAGAATTCCAGGCCCTTCTACCGCGGATACACCGTCGGGCACAGAAGCAGGGATGATAGCCATTAGCACCTCCAGAAATTGCACGACCCTCCTCAGCGAGGAAGCCACCCATAGCCCAGCTGAGACAGAGACAGGAAAACAGTTTATTGGAGCCTGCGACCAGCACCCAGGATTGACAGCTCTGTGCAGTGGAAAGTTACAGGAGAGTCGACCGGACAGATGAAAAGGGATTGAGTCAACCAGAAGTCCATTCATTTCAACAGTATAATGGTACTTCGTAGGTGCAGAAGCTGCTAGACGTAAATCAACTACATTTATACTGTGCTCTTGATCTCCTACATGAGGATGGCCTCATCTCCTGCTATGTAGGCAAGATGGTGTCCATTGAAGGTTAGAGGTGTCCAGTGTTAAACACTGTCCCATCCTGGAAGTCATTTTGACACACTCATTAGCGTGAATGCACATGTACCCTCAAACAGACTAGGTTCAATAGGAAAGTATTATATTTGAGAGTCAAATGTCTTCCAAATATATATATTTACCTCTTAATTATACACAGTGGTGGAACATCTTGGCCTCAACAGATCTTAATATTTGTTTAATATAATGAAAAAATAGAGAATGAAGTAGTGATCCACAATCCACATCCGTACTCAGATCTGTCCCAAAATTTTATGAGCCTTTCTTGGGCCATCAGATCCATCACCACACAAATTTTCATCAAAACTAGTTGACGTTTTTTGAGACATCTCATGGACAAACTAACAAATGTGGGCGATCGCATAGCGTCCTCCAACTCTCATTGGCAGAGATAATGAAATTCAGGAAAGAGTCAGTACAAGCCAACAAAATCCACTTTTCAATACTGGATTGGTTTTTGTTATTGGATTGTGTTCAAAGACAACATTTACTTGATTGAATGACTCTACATTTACGTGTTGCACTACAGTTGCACCATGATGGGTCTGGGTTGATGGTGGACATACAAAGTTAAGATAAAATCTTTTTTTTTTTTTTATGTTTTGCAAAACCAAAGAAATATGCTGTAAATGAACTGAGTGAATGTTATTGATACGTTCTGGTATCAACTTTTCATGTCCTGCCATGTGCGTTTATTAAAAGCATTTCTTCCCAATGTTTATTGGTCAGCATCATGTTTCTCCAATAAAGAAGACATTGGCACACAGTCATGTATAATAAACAGCAGATTCACTTTGGAGACTATGTGATAATTCAATTGCATCAGAGTGAGTGCGGTAGACATATATTTCTCTATTTCCATATCCAGAAATATAAATCCTTTTCATTCCCTGTTCCAAATCCATTATTAGGAAGGACTTTAAGCTGCGGTTTGAGTGTGTCACAAGTCGTCGTCTCACTTCCTCAGGTTTCTGTCACTTGGACGAAATATTTATCTTCGGATTAAAAATTGGCTAAACTTCTGTCAGCCTTTGAAACATTACATTACATTTTCCACTTGATTGAACTTTTCCCACCAATTACTTATATAATTAATACTGTTCACAGGTGCAGTTCCATACTGTCGTCAACAGCAACAAGTCAAGTACTGTTGGCTGCCATGTGATTTGCATTTGTCAACATAAACAAGAAAGCACGAGAGCGCGAAAGCCTCTGGGCGAAATCTCTAAAACCTGAAATGTCTCAAAATGTTTTTCCCATCTTTTTCATCAATTCCCATCCTCATTTAGATCTTTGAAAGAAGAAATGGGTGCTTGTAAGAGTCAACAATAAGTGCTTTATATTTTGTTTCACCATGAGAAGATAATTAATTTTTGTGTAATTGCACCCAGGATGTAGCACACACGCATTACGGTGATGCTGGATTCTGAATTATAATGGATCATTATGGTGGAACATCATGAGCTGAACATCCCTTCATAAATTTCATCAAAAACTTCTTTGGTTTCTGACTGACATGGAGATGAGTTGTGGGACCTTCATCCTTTAGCAGCTTAGGCCTCACAGGACAGAGATGGACCCGTGAAGCTTCTCTCTGTATAACTTGTAGTGGTCGTGCAGACAGTTGCGTCTGACAAGAGCTTGAGTGATTGTTTTACAGATCATCCTCAGCATGAAAATAATCTTTTCATGTAGTAGCTCAAGGACAAATAACATTGACACGATGAATAAGGGATGATTACAATACTGAAGTAATTATTCTGGCCAATTCATGTGGGCGAAGGCCAACCTAAAATAACTACGCTGTTTTGGGAGAAGACAACAAACTATTGAGCACAGAGTGGATCAAATGCACTGGTGGGATAAAATGTTGCTCCATTTTATCCCACCAGTACAAGGCAGGGTCGGAAGCCCGTTTGTGGTCTGCATGTTTTCCAGTGCTCAAAGTGGGGCAATATTTAGCAGCGAAGATTTAACGCATTGTGATGCTTTACTCTTTGATGTAGCCCTCTTTCTCAGAAGGTGCTGATCTCTCTATATCATGTTCTCTGAAAGATTAATTATGCCACTAAATAAACTGCATCACCCAGGGGGCAGAACCAAACGCTCACCCTTTCTCGTTATCACATGCCTGCTTTTGTCTGACGGTGCCTAAGTCTCATGTTCGGAACTGGGTGGTCCAACATAGTTACTACTCAGGTTGTGCCGTGCCAGAAAATTACGTCAGGGTTCCGTGTCTCCCTTCTAAAAGCAGGTAACAATGTGTGCAACTTTGAAGTGAACATTAAATGGAACTATTGTGGTCACCAGAGGAGAAAAAAAAATCTCTATGATAGGTGAAACTCGTGTTCTCCCCTTTCCAAGTTTGATGTCTGCAAATAACAGTGTTAGGTTGATGCACTTACCTGCACTGCGTCGCTCCTGTTATTGTCTCGCTAATCTCAGTGGGCATTGTATCAATTCATTCATGTCATTTGCTTGCCAGTTGCTTCCAGCATTAAATTCTAAGATTTAAACTGTGACAATGCATTGATTTATTGTAGCTGAGAAAAGCCACTGCTTTTTATAAAGTGCAAGTTGGGAAAGATAACCAGAACCTGTAGGGTTTATGTTCCACAGCCAGAAACTTTCAACATTTCTTATTTATGTTGATGTTATATTCTATGGACAGAGTTTAAAGGAGGCTTTTTTATATATTAAAAGACATCTTCATAAAAAGTACAGCTCCTACGGACCGGCATGTAGATGACGTGAGATATGAACAGTACTCTATACATCAGACTCAAAGGTTCCTGAATAGATTAAATCACTGACGTTTAACTATAACCATAAAAATGGATCCAGCACACGAACTAATCAAAAAAAAATTTCAGTCCAACAACAATTTTGAAATATTTATTATTGCAGTGGTTGAACATAATTTGGGTTTTGCCTCTGGGCTCTGATCATGTTGCCTGCCGCAGATATGTTGAAAATCAGAGCCTGGAGGTGAACACTTGGATGGTGGTGAGGCTGACAGCGCAGCGGCGGTACGCACATGGAGCTGCAGCAGCATTGACATGAAAAGTTGCATCCAAGTCCAGTATGATTATCGCAACATAATCCATTCATTTGAGATGGATCTATTGGGATTATTATAGGTATTATCTGGGTAAAACCTTTTGTAAAGTCTACATGATGATGTGCAGAGAAAGGCTTACTAGGTGTGAAACAAAGCTTCTTATTGTGGCTCTTTTATCAGCTTAGATTACATGAATCAACACTAAATAAATCACTTCTGGCAGGACTCAAAGTGACGCATGACACAGTGCTGAGTCAGTCGACCACTCACCAACCACACTCATCACATCTCTGGGTGCAGGTCTGGTTTAAAAGGCCTCCACACTGTCAATCACTCTCTATGCTGATCTGAGATTGTTGCTCTGGCTACTACTGCAGCTGGCAAAAGTCTTCTTCTCTCCAGCCTCTATGTTTGTTTTCCTCAATTACAAGAATCTAAAAAGGTGTTACGTAGACTTACGGGGCATGTGCGTCTAGTTTATGATGGTTTTAATGCATGCTGTTGTGCTCTTTCATCACAAAGGAAAGCAAACCAGCCAGTGTGTATTATTTTCTCCTCTCCATTTGGGAAATCTATTAATCAATATGCCACAAACATGTGAAGAAAATGAACGTCTTCGTCTTTGTTTATAGATCTCCTAACAAGAGATATAGGTAACGCGTGACTCAACCATTGATTGATCACCGTAAGTTTTGATTTATAACCTCATCGTCTGATATCCTGTTGGGATCTGTCTCACCCAGCAGATTAATCAACTAATCTTCTTTAAGTGGAGGTAGAAAAAACCAAACAAAAAAACAACAACTGCTGAATGGCGGCCAAATGCTGCAGCAGAATCAAGAGCGAAGAGTACAAATGTACCGCAGCGCTGATGGCGGTTGAATATAGATGCGAGATAAAGACTAAATTTGAATTTCATTTTGTTTTAGCACAGCACACTTTTCACATGAGGGAAAGCACAGGTGTTAGTAATAATATCAATGGTCTCTGCTCGACTCAAATATCCCTGTAAGCCTCGTGTGTGACAGCGAGCCAGCGTTCACGATGCCAGGACCCTGACACTAAGGCAGCGAAATGCAATTCAACCATCAGTAATTTTATTATTTACACCTGTGCTGTCCTGTGAGTAAAAAACAGGCTCCAACAGACTCATATCCAACTTCAAAGCTAAAAATGAATATTGACTCTAAGTTTAAAAAACACTTCATTTGTAATACAACACAGATCAGCGCCACGAATTCGAGCATATTTTCCACACTCTTGCACCATGTGACAGCCGGTTTGTATAATCCATGTGTTGTTGACCCCTATTGCATTTGGTGAATCGTAAATCATTGGGCGCAGTTTGATGGGAGTTCACGGGGTCGACTCACGCTCAAAGACGTAACGAATACCTGCGATTGACTTCCAGCCGCTTTCGCCTGCAAAAAAAACCAAAACGTGGCGATGCGGTTTCAGCCTCTCTCTCGCTTTTGCCACGGCTCTCGCGGGCTATCTCAAGTTCCCACCGTATCATCAAATGTGCTGCTATCCGATGCCACGGTTGTATTTGTCTTGGACATCGCTGTAGATCTGATCATGTAAAGCAGTAATTACTCAAGGCCCTTACCCCTTTCCTCTGGAAACAGGAGAAGCTGGTGTGTTCGCAAGAACCGTCACGGAGGCCTGTGGTATGTTGCTTCACATACTGTAAATTACTTTTTCTGTGGCAGGAGGAATCTTCATTCACAAAGCACTTCACAGCTCAGCTACAGCGAGGACGCACCCATCAGAAAATGTTAAGATGTGCAGATAATACTGATCTATTTCTGCCTCCTCCTCTGCTTCCTATTTCCATAAATTCTTACATCTTTAAGAAAAATCTATACATGATTGAATCTGAGGTATGAGCAGAGGGAATTGTTCACTATGGACTAGAAAACAGCAGCAACCAGGATTTACAACAGGATGTGATTTTGGTCAGTCAATAGTAGGAGCTACACAATTAGCCCTTGCACTTGCCACATGGTCTTTCATCTACTTCAGAAAAAAAAAAAAAAAAAGAAATTAAAAAAAAAAGCCTCTGTTCAACAGGAAACAAACATGTTTGAAATCCAAGTTATGCGTCCCTACCAAGATAAAATTTGGTAATTAGAATTCCTGACATATTACAATGAAACTTCCTGGGACATCAAAAAAACCTCTGTCACTGGAAATTCAACATCAGGCCACAGTGGAACCTCAGTGTGGTTATCCAAAAATTGTGACAAAATTTCCAAGGATCCTGTATTTCTAACCAGAAAACCCTTCATGATGTGAGCGCTAAACCTTCCAGTGGTGTCAGGACATGTTTTTTAAGCCTAAGAGGTTGCAAGAGAGCTGATAACCATCAGCACTACAATTTTCTCTTTGAAAATTTTATGTTGTGGAACTGAACATGTGATGTTTGAACATTATCAGGATATGTATAGCATTTCTTTTCTTTTTTTTTTTTTGTCTGTAATGTTTCAAATCATGTTTGCTTCAGGAGCCAGCAGCAGTCATTGGTCGTTTCAGTAAACACTTCAAAATGCATTTCGATCAAATTTTGTGCCTCATACTAATAAAACCTGACCTGTAATGGATTTTGTTGAATGTACGCCACGCTTGGAAGACAAGTGTAATCCCTGCAGCAGCAGCTGACAAAACAACAAGATTTATGTCGAATGTGTTGTGGAGCTTTTGACAAAATCACCGTGGTTTCAATCAGTGGATTGGGTTTGTCAATTGAAAGCAGTCTTTCTCCAAGGTTACTTTAAGGTGACATTGTTTTGTCAGTTGCTATTTTGTAGCATCAAGAATAAAGGCTTTAGTCGACGTGGATGAGACGTGTAGTAAGCGCTGGATGCGACGCAATGTGTCCTGTGCAGCAATGTATTTATGGTACCGATCGCAGGAATTGTGTTCCTACATCCATCTACATTCCCACTGGAATCGAGCACACTCTGCTGATGAAGACCATGGCATACAGATGGAAGCTCTTGATGAGCTACCAAAGAGACCTTGAGGTGAGATTGTTTTGTGGACTTGTTTTAACAGGCCATGATTAAAAAGAAGATGCACATGACCCGGAGCGGGATGATGATTTCCTCATGCTGAAAACTGAAAATTATTTCCCACGTATTCTCATTGAGTCACTCTAAAGCCACAAGCTGTCTAATGTGAAAAATATGACCGTATTTCAACTGGGACATGAGCAAAGGAATGGTGATCTAAGGAATGTTATACTCTGACAAGTTAGAACTTCATTCCATATGCATTAGTTTAAGATAAAATGATCCATAGGTAGTCCGATCTGCTGCTACAGTGTCAGATGAAGAATATGGGCACTCCAAAGCCAGGCCAAGAGTGTTTCAAAATAAGACGATGAGTAAATCTTTGCCGGTGGCTCTAAGGGAGCATACCCCGATGGAAAACAAGACCGAATATGATTTCAGAACGAGCCCCAGCCTCACAGTCAATTGTGCAACACTTGGAAAAGGAAATGTGCACCCTTTAACAGTATCAAATGTGTAGCCCCAGGGAGATCATTACTTTATAATGCGGTGTGTTCAGATGCCAAATTGTAATAATCCACCTCTAGACGTTTTGTTCACTGTTGTGCGCAAGTGAACACTGCTGTTCAATATAAATGCTCTGTGCATTTCCTGGACCGGATTTAACATTAACAGCCGCTGCCTATCGCCACACGAGTACAGAAGAGGAAATCAGGTTCTGATTTCAATCCTGAGTGGAATAAGAACTTTGCATTGTGTTATCAATCTGACATTATGTTCAAGCAAGAAGTTATACATCAAGATTTACAGGAATTAAGGTTAATGAAAATATTTTAGTGCAACCTCAGCTGCGGCTCATTAATGCTCCACTAAGCTCCTCTCTAGCTTTGTGTGCTGGTTCCATTGGTTTTACCCTGCCGGGGGCAGCGACAATGGAATCAAAACAATGAGCTTAAAGACACTAAGACAGTAACCCTAAAGTAGTCTCTTGAGATGAGGGGGGGTCTGCACAGCAAAGTGATAATTCTCTGTGGGTTTGTCACCACAAACCATATGTTTAGCTTTAAAATCCAATTAACAGGCTAAATATCAGACCTACAGATTGAAATGTTTTAAAGATAAATCAGTCAGTATCACTGTATATTAACACATTAACACGTTTCATGAACTCATTCTTAACCACTGTGTCCATACACCATCTGGTTTTCTTAAAAATCAAATTGAATCTTTCATGTTCGTCATGTTCCTATGCTTCCTTTTTATGTTAGGTTCTTCTGTTTTGCTGTTGTTATAATTATGTCATTATGTTAATTATGTAATTTACGCAACGTCCTTTTGTCTGTGCCAGTCACTGTTATGTGTATTTATTTGTATCTTTTGTGAGCAGATGTCACCCTGAATTTCCCTTAGGATTATTAAAGTAAGTAAGTATCTATCTATCTATCTATCTATCTATCTATCTATCTATCTATCTATCTATCTATCTATCTATCTATCTATCTATCTATCTATCTATCTATCTATCTATCTATCTATCTATCTATCTATCTATCTATCTATCTATCTATCTATCTATCTATCTATCTATCTATCTTTCTATCTATCTATCTATCTATCTATCTATCTATCTATCTATCTATCTATCTATCTATCTATCTATCTATCTATCTATCTATCTATCTATCTATCTATCTATCTATCTATCTATCTATCTATCGAACTTCCTCAAAAAAGTCACGCATTTATTTGGCTCAGAGTTCCAAGCTGAATTTCACTGTTAAAATCGTATTTTATCTCGCATTAGCCCGAGGTCAGAACCACCAGAAGACCCCTTCAGCTGGCGCTCATGTAGTGTAAGGACACGTAAGCAGTAATGTTACACAGAGTTTAGACACACACATGTTTGTCGATTGTGACTACGTTTCAATTTGGGCCATTTACTGGCACAATTCCGAAAAAAGCCGAGGCTCAAACCAAAAAATTCAAGTGAAGCCTCATGAACATATGTTACTATTAAAAGTTATACGGCACATGCAAGTGTTATGTGATTTATGCTAATTAAAAAAATGAATGTTTATGATAAAAACAAAGACTAAAGTTTTTTGTTTTTTTTTCAAAAGCGAAAAAAATAGTTCCGCACATACTGTGTACTCATACTACCCTCTTAGAATGCTTATTGTTTTCTCCATACGACTAGGCTTGATCCCATCGCACTCACTGCTGTTCTTATGCTAACATAAACCAGTAAGTTGTGAGAAAGAAAAAAGTTGAACTGTCGCTTTAAGATGAAGCGGCCTTAAAAGGATTCTTAGTGGTGACAAAAAAATTTTTTTGAGCTTCTTGAAAAAGGGTTTCTCTTGTAAGCCCAGTGAGTCCCTTTTACTGAATTATAGTGGAATACGTTTAGCAAGATGAAAAATGGTTTTATTTATACTTTATTAACATGCGTTTAATGTTACAACCTGACAATAAACAAATACAGAGCCACAAACCTCAGGGATCAACTGTAGAAATCTGTGATAAATTAGGTGCTCAAGGTGAAGACATTTAGCGTAAGTGCTCTACTGATGAAGTGACAAAGAATCCTGTGTTGTTGCTGGAATGCTTGGTAGAATATTGTCACATAACTTCATAAATTGAGGATTAAAGCGAATAAAAGAAGCCAACATCAATACACACGTATATACATGCAGTTTAACCAAGCTTTTAGAAGGACTTTCAAAGTACGAAGGAAAAGCTATGAGGTTGCAGCAATAAGCAATACAACGCACACAGTCCACCTAAACACTTTTATGTTTGTCCAGAGACATGTTTTTGGTGAGTGATGAGCTTCTTCTTGATTCTTTTGCATCGTCTCATTCAATCAGGATTTCACTGAACTGCAGAATTCTAGGTAGAACCCAAATAGTGTTCCGTCTATCAGGAGATACCATCCCTAGCATTTGGAAATTGAGTCTTTCTAATCATTTATGTAATCATCAATAAAAAAATCTAACTTTCCGTACTGGTGAGGTATGGATCGGTCATTTATTGAGATACAATGTCTTATCTTCCATAGACAAACAAAAATATGAGGAGGCTCTATCTCATAAATTTAAAAGGAAAATTGATTCAGAACCAAATCCAAACCTGGATTCTCTTCAAAATCTAATCAGCTCTTTGCAAGATCCATCCAAACACAGAATGTCATCAAAACCAGTTCACAAGTTAAAGAAGTATCCTGTGAATAAACAGACAAACAAAGACACATGGGTGATCATCTCTTCTTAGCGGCGGTAATAATTCTGCCCTGGAAGACAGTTTTTATATTCTTTTTACCACTGAATTAAACAGTAGGGATGTTGTCATGCTTCGCACTCAGTAAGGTGTAGTTTACAGGATAAACTATGGCGCTCTGCTTTCTTTTTTGTGTTTGTTTATGAGTTGTTCTCTAAATCGAGACTCGATTCAGGAATACCAGACAGAACTACAAGGGACATGATCCTACGCCGTCTCCGCCCTCATTCCAAAACCAGGACAAAAACCGCACGGCTTCTCTTGATTCCGAGGTTCGACTAAACATATAATAGGACAACAACGTGAACCTTAGGGTGTGTATGTGTGTCAGTGGTGTATGGGTGTGTGTGTGTGTGAACCATTGTGGATGGATGCGGTTTGAAGTGGGGGGTCGCTACAACACCACATTGACCGTAAGCAGGCGGGAACCCAAACCAACACCGCAGCCCCACCAAGCTTGAAGGGCTCAAGAACACGTGTCTCTCACCCCTAAGGGACCCAGAAGGGGGCCACGACAGGAGTCCCATATCCAGGGTCTGTACATATTTTTGTATCTTCCGCTGTGACTCTTCAGTACATTAATTTGAGTTGTCTGGAACAATTACTTATGAGTGTGGAACAAATCTATCCGATAGAGTCAGGACTGTAAATCCTTGTATATTGACAGTACACAGTATATCTCTTTTTATTTTATATATTATTTGTTAATTAGACATTAAAACACAATTTGAGAATCTGTCTTGGACCCACAGGACGCGGTGATGCTTAGCGGTATTTTATAATATATAGATTACATGCCTCAGTTCACTTCAGCGGTGAGAAATGATTCAAAGGAGTTTGTAATTGCTTCTCAGGGGTTTTTCTAATTTCCTATCCAACATACGTTCCTCATTTTATGCTCACAGAAAATTTTTTGCTGGAGGGTTTAAGGTATTAGATGAAGGGTTCCAGTTTCTGGGAAGTGCTTTTAGTGTCATTTACATGCAAAAAATGGGACATTTTGTTTCTCCATGTAGCCTCAGGAAAGAGATCTTCTCGGTGTGCCGTGGTTTTTCCACGCTGACCACAGACATTTTTCATTTTCTCACGGCAGCCAAAGTTGTTGGAATCTGCCTGGTGACTGAGGAACAAAACATCCGCAATATGCATCCCACATGAACCCCCCCCCCCGCAACAACTCCCCCGAGGAGGTGATGGGTCAGCATGCTTCTGAGAAGTTCACAAGACCCATTCAGCATTTCAGTGTTGTCAAAACCGACGCAAGAGTTGTGGTTCCACACCACAATTAGCCAAAGTGAAATCTGACCAAATATTGCTGTCTGAAAAAGGACAGTTGAAGTTATTCTTTGACTGGGCTGCGTTAACACAGGTTTAATTTCAGCTGGACTCAGTCATTGTAAATAGATAATAAAAAATAAGAGCTTTTCAAGTAGCAGACCTCCGCGAAGTCTAACATCTGCTATGTAACTGCTCTCACCCCAAACAGTTCTGCCTCACATCCCTCGTCATGTTGTGGTGTCATTTAATGTAGTCACAGAAGCCGTCTTATAAGTTTAACAGCCTCTCATCCTGCAGCACCACTGGTTCACCAACAGCGTATTTTATTATAGAAATCAGATTTCACTCCTCTTGTACTTTATGGATCTTCTACCTGAGAATGGTCAAGCACCTGGCATCTATTACAGCACATATTGAATGCACACGTGCATGGAGACACAAAGATAAACACGCTGAATCATAGAATGTTTTAATATCTTTGCTGCTTACGAGAAAACCGTATTTGAGTCAGCAGCTCTCCTCATCTCTTTTCCCTGGGATTGATTTTTTTTTTTTTTTTGTGAGGCTGCCCTTCCAGTGATGCATTGATTGAAAACAGTTTTGATGCTTGAAGCTACAAGTGCTTCGGCTTTGGTTGTCACAGATGATGACAGAAACCTCACTGCACGGGATTTGCACAGTCAAGAAGAGTTTTAAAGGAATATTCAGTGTAATTTCCAACCAAACGGAGAGAAAAGCTGAATTCAACGATCATGCAGGTGGTGTCTCTTTCTTCAGCTCACGGTGTTACTGCTAAATGCTGCAGATAACTATTAGCTGTTGGAAAAAAACATGTTCCCACGGTTGCATTGACTCACTGTTCAACAACAGAGTTCTGTTTTGTGTCTCAGGAGTGGTTTGCATGACAGTGGCCCAAAACTGTAAATTTGTTGCTTCTGAATGTGTTCCCCCATGAAGGTAGAACCTTTCTAAATATGCCAAAGAGAACCAGCTGATATTATAATTCATGTAAACGTAGCCTTTTGTTACACATGCCATCAGTAGAAAATGCTTTTTAAAAAAATGCTTACAAATGTTTGTTTTCTCTGTCTATTTTCATACAACTAAATTTTTAATTGCGGGGTGTTAAGATATTTTCTACAAATATAACAAACTTGCTATCCACACTATCAGAATATTATTATTGTTTTTTAAGCGTGTCAAGCTGCAGGTACTTAGCATGCAGATGAAGAGTAAAATCATATGGAAGAGAAGAGAAAAAGAACCAGAGGTGGAGGCCTAAAGGTCTGCATGACAAACATTACAACTGAGGGAAGTGAAGAGCTGGTGGTGTTCCTGTGGTCACTGCTTTCCACATCTGCCCAAGGAAAGCCTTAAATGTTGTGTTGTACTGTTTACTGCACAGTTTGGGATGAAAAAGGAATAATGTAAGACGATAATACTAAAAGAAATAAGCAGGCAGTGCAAAGCTTCCATCATTCACGTAAGTCTGTAATTTATACCAGCGAGTCAGCATCTGGGCATGTGTTAACATCTGTGAATGTTGTTTGGTCAGCGAAGTTTGTGGTCGATGTTGCATAATTAAGAAAATATTTTAAGCTGTCTACCATGAACGCTCGTGTTTCCATGGCTTGTTGCTTCTTGGGTAATTGCTTAGCGCTGTTTGTTAGTGAATAAACAGAGGAGAAGGATGCACCCTGTTGAAGATGTGTTGTGTGTTTGTCGTTCAAAGGATGAGCGTTGCTCAGATGAGCCTTCGGCGACTCACAGAAATACAACGTCCCGTACGCTTCCGTCATCTAGGAAGTGGATTGGAATACTTGTACAGCTAAATGTGTTCACTGGAAATTTTACTGCAAACATTGAATTACTGGATATTTAAATGCAAAACATTATCTGGAGGAAACAGTAAATCCTGAATTTGATCATTTTTAAGTTGATGTAAGTAGTCGCAAGACGATTGAGGATATATCAAAGGATATTTTCCCAGGACACTGTCTGTAAGGTTGCCAGGTTTGACATGTTAACATTAGCGGATTCAAGTTGCTTCACTTTAACTCTGACTGCAAAGAAATGAGAAACATACCATTGGGATTATTTTCACCTCAGGTTTTGCTTTGTTTGTTGGTGTTTCTCTTTGTTGGAAAAAGACAGGGACAGGGAAAGTTTTGGCAGTTCAAAGTTAACAGCTGAGGACATCTGGTCCCATTTCATCAAACTGATTAAAAAACAGAGAGGACCAGGACAGATGACGGCAATAACTAACAACCAGACTTTTTCTTCTGTCAGATGTTCTGTGTGGGTGTTTGACCCACTGCTGCACTGAAGGTGACTGAATGTTGGAACACCGGCCTGGAAGGTTTTGACTGAGAAAAATCCCAGGAGGATTACTTCAATTAAGAAAAGTGGGTCTCCGGGGAGCTTTGGGGGGGCCCTAATTTACATCAATGACATTGCACATACATGATATTACCTTTCTCAGTAGGACGCAGATTTGTCTCCTGTCACAATTCCCCTTTGTTATATTGTCACATTCAATATGAAAGCACTTTAAGCTGAAATGGTGTACAGAAAGTAATCCTAGAAAGCAACACATTCCTAATCGTAACATTTTGTCTCAAATTTTGACTTTGAACATTGTTTTATATGAAATTATTTGACCATAACTTTGATGGTTAATGGTTAAATACTGTACTTAACAAGTTAGAAACACAACCAAACACGAACAGTCAGATGACTTTGCAGAATAAAAAAAAAGTCATTTCAGATTGGATGTATTGGTTTCTTACTAAAAAATTGGAATGTTTTTTTTTTCATGCGCAAGTTCTGTACTGAATCAAATCCATTTTATTTTTTTAAAATATTGATTACGTTGCTTTATTCTCAGACTGCATGAATGACTGTTTAGTACAATTAAGAAAAGAGTGCAAAGGAGGAATGTCTGAATATCTGAGCACTCAGACACGATGGATGCCAAAGTTTATGCATGTCTGATAAAAATGCTGAAATATGGCATATGTTAAAGAAAGTGAAAGAAACTCATGCATCATTTATGCAGAGCCGCTCCAACAATATTATGATTTTTCCTCCATGACAAAGGTTTTTGAAAACCCTCCCGTCCTTTGGGCAGACAGACAGTGGTGAATCCAGAATGTGTCATCTACATGCTTTCCCACTGCTTTTGTTTAACGTGCGCCTTTACCGACCTACCGCCATATCTATTCAAGATATGAATCGGCCAGGAAGAAAAAACAATTCAATCGTGTATTCTTGAAAAGAACCCATTTAATGAAAATAGATTAACATCTGAGAACAGACCACCATTTGTGGGCACGTGTGAACAATCTGATGTCAGATCAAGGAAGACTGAACCCCAAAACGTCTTTCGCAGGGCTCTGTTATAAAACACAGTGGAGGTCAAAAGTTTCAATACATTTGCTTAAACTGTTGGTTTAATATTTCATTGTATATATATGCTTGTAGAAATTTATCATTTTCAGTTCAGAGCTGCATGCAAGTATTTCACGAAAAGGAAATAATTTATTTTGGATATTACATCTTTAAGCTTGTGCAAACCAGAAATATTCCAGACTTGAGTGATACATCTGTGTGACCCATGACTGAACCAAAATGCGTTTGAAATTAAAAAGAGATGCCATAGATGGCTGTGGTCGTGTGGTGAATGGCGGTGCTTGGAAAACTGATTTCAAATGATGTTCATTCAGGAAATCTATTTCTTCCAAAGAGATTACAGCAAAGTATGTGAAAATCCTTGCATCTAGTTGGCTGACAGGTCAATCTGTTGTGTATCAAATGAGTCACAGAAAGTCAGTAAGGCAGTCATGGATATGCAAAGATTGTCTTTCTTACTGGTGAAAAGGAAAGTAGTAGAACAAGCGTCCTCTCATGTTAAGCCAAGGGAATAAGATGTTTCAGCATCTGTTTGAGCTCCAACTTAGTTGAATATGATATGATAGTCGTATTAACAGTAATAAGACCTGAGGTAAGTTTTTGAAATAATTCGAAACTGAATGTTCATTAAAAAAAAGAACTTTATCGAGAATCCTGCACGCACAGAAAAATATGTTTCAACGCACATTAAGCGATAACTTTTTTTCATTAAAGAAACAAAACAAAATTATGCATGTATTCAGATAATGTGTGTGTGTGTGTGTGTGTGTGTGTGTGTGTGTGTGTGTGTGTGTGTGTGTGTGTGTGTGTGTGTGTGTGTGTGTGATGTACAGTATACATATCTTGGCCTGTGTGTATAGTCACTGTGTTGGATGCTGAGAGTTCTAAATATAAAGAATGAAATATTCTAAGGAACTACACTGATATAAACCCACGCTTAAAATATACAAAGAGGTCCATCTCTGTGACTTCTCTGTGCACCGACATCACAGGTTTGGGGACAATGGAGCATTGTGTGGCAGTAATTCAACCCACTGGTCGGCTGTAACACTGATAGCGAGTGATCACAGAATATGATGTCATCACAGCTGCTTGTTGGAACAACAAAGAAGTACCTTTTAAGATGGGCAGATCTGAAGTCAGATTAAAGCCAGAAGGGAACTCCTAGATTGAGGAGCCCTAAATAATACACACAGGGTCACAGTGATTACATGGCACTGTTGACAGAATCTCTCAGAAGATGTGGGCTAGAACTTGGGTCAGAGGTCAAAAGTATTCCGAGCATTTATATCTGATTGCAGCATTAAATTTACTTATTAAATTTGAACCCCTCTCTGCATTGAATGTATTTGTCGGTTTAAACACTCAGGTTTAGACTCTAGCAACTTTGAGTGAGAAATAATGTGATATGAAATGCTCGACTATCCAAAGATGAAGCTGGGGCAGCAGAAACAGGATCTGAATATTTATTACCACATAAAGTTGATATATCAAGTTTATAGGCAAACATGCAGTCATATTTATGCACATTTGTTAAGCAACAATTTTAATATTCAGATATTTGTTTGAGTTTCTATATCTCAAAATGGCACTAAACTAAACCTTTGCAAAGAGCAGAGTTACAAGCAGTTTTTACTGTATCTATAATGTACCTACATGGAGAGACACTAACACATTAATTTAGAAAACCGTTAATAAAAAATTGACATTAGATGCTTGAATATCTACTGATACAGCTACTGGAAAACACAAACCCTTAAAGTGCTGACTGGACTCACACAAACAGGCCTGCATGCTGTTGTAATGACGGCAGACGTTTTAATGCAGCGTTTCACAGTGAAACTTGTTCATGTCAGCCAGGCATAGCATCTATACCATGCTCACATTGCTTTTTTTTTTTTTTTTTGGCAGGGCTGGCTTCAATTAGAACACCATTACTGTCAAAACCAATCAACACTCGTCATGGGGATCTCACCATGAATAATTAAGCTTACATTTATCTGTGCTGTCCATACAGAGCTGGGCTCTAAGTATGTCATTAAAATCCCACACATGTTATTATCTAATTTTCTGGTTTACCAACTTGATTCAGTGGAATATTTGAAAAAAAAAATTACAGTTTATCATGAGAACATGATATTTATAGTTTATATTGGTCAGGCACATCATAAATCTCATTTGAAGAGTTGGCCACAAGTTGACAGACTATTGGCCCCACAGCATACTGCTCTGCAGAAATACGTACCTGGAGCCTGTTATTCATGGTTCATACTGGTCTGCACCACAGACTCAAATTTTCTTTTCAAATATGTCAGCCTCAGCATAGACAGCTATATTCAGTCCTGCCTCTCCACACGTCATTTTGCAGTGGCTACGGTGTTAAAGACCAGGGGAAATAAATAAGCCTGGTTTATTTGCGCAGAAATACCTGTGCTCTAATGTCTTCTGTTGTACCTCTTTATAATACATGATCATAAGGAATGTCAAAGCTGCCTTTTGTCTCCAATCTACTGTATGCTACGAAGCTTCACAAGGCAGGTATACCCATCTTTAAAGACTTCAAATAGCAGCGGTTGCAGCGACAATGCGCCTCTGTGTCGCCTCTTCCCACAGCCCGAGGCAAAAAGGGCATCGTTTGATTTGGAGGCGGGAGTGGCCTTCCGCGCCTCTGATTACCAGAACCATGTATGCTTTTATGTGGTCATTATTCCGCCAGAGAACTGTCGCTGTTATCGATTAAATAATCGGAGTCATTTAAAAGCAGAAACAGGGTGCATTCATGTTCTCAACTGATGGTTCGACCCTTTCGGAAATGGTCTAATCCATCTTCCTGGGAATTTAGAGGATAGGAACAATTATCTTCAAGCAACACGTCCTGTCTTGAAACGCTGTGCCAACGGCTCGCTACGGCCTCCAGTTCATCCTCCTGGAATGTGCGGTTGGAAGTTATGAGAGCACTTTCTGGACTTTTGATTAAAGTGATGATGTTAACGATCCAGAACAGAGCTGCAGGACGTGCACTCTATGTACTCTAGGCTTTGCCGGAACAATGAACCATTTTGATTTCAGAGGAAGTTATTCAGTGGCTTTAATTTCACTGGCTCAAAAACTAAAGGAGTTATAGAACAGAACATTGAGAACTTTTCTACCTTCCTTTATGCTTGGTTAAAGCCCGCAAATTTAAATGCTGTGATTAATGAGCATTCACATGTGGCAGAAATGATCTAATCGTAATTCACACAAAATTAATGACCAAGAAAAGTAACTTTGCCAACTGCTATTGTTTTAATTAAGCACTTTGAAGTCTTGGTATTACAGCCGTAACACCCATATGTTATTACGTTTGATGTTTGATCATATGTATGTTTGAATTATTATAATAACCATCTAAACATTACATGCTTTGGCATCCCAGTACATTTCTGATATGCCCACCGTAGTCATAACTGTCAGACTACATGGCAATGCTTTTTTTTTTTTTTTAAACAGTGTTGAGAATACATTCAAGCTCTTTAAGTGAAACACAAGCACAAGCAGTGATGACAGATTCCACATTAAACAGAAAACCAACTCTTTTCCAGTCTGTGCATCTGTGTTTTTTGGAGTGCCTTCTTTCTCCCGCTGTTTTTTGCATTTAAATGCATACATTCTGAACCTGCTACATCCAGCTGAACCTGCTTTAATGTTTACTTTATCAAATATGACATGTGCAGTAAATAAAAGTTACGGGACACGTGACACTTAATCCTACCAATGAAGGATTTCTTTACAGTCTTTCCAAGGCTTGTCTTAAAACAGTACACAACTATGTATACTCTATACTAAAACAAATTATTGGTTCTGCCTCTTGTGTTGCATGCATTTCATTATGAAACACAAATAAGAACAATTTCACACAGAAAAGACTGAATAACAACATGGAAAAAAAATACCCACAAGAGTTTTGTTGAGTCAAGCTTTTTAAGACTCATACTAATTGAACTCTTAATAGCCAGTTTGAGCAGAAGGTATGACTTCAAAGAGCGAATGCTTTAATGCTCATATGGACATGTGGGCATCGCTTTAGCCCAGACTTCAATCGGTCTACTAAATGTCTCAATAGGGAGGAATCGCTCTTAATGAGATGCTTTTCAGAATGGTTACCATGAAGACATGACAGTTTTGTCTCAGAAAAACACTAGTGATTATCTTCTAGTACATGTGAGACCCTCCAGTTTCTGGTGGATTGTCAGGACCTTTGATAATAAACACATACTTAGGTTGTATTTTATTTTGAAAGAGCTGAAAGAGCTTTTACAACTCCAGATACTGTATATTAGCGCCCCTAGATAAGGGATGTTCTGTCTGGGATGTTGCTAAATCCTGTTTGGAAACTGTCTGTAATGACAAGATATTTCCACATAATCCATAAAAAAAGTTAAATCTGCAATATTTCAGTCGTAAAAAATTAGAACAGACGTCTAGATTTTAAATCAAAAACAACTCTCCTCTATTGTGTTTCCTGTGACATCCAAGAAGTGCGTCATCCGACTGCCAGCTCACATCTGTAAGGACCCAGAAGCAGTGACCCACGAAGGAAGGGATCGACAAACTCCTGGATCATTTGTTTATCATCTAGTATGGGTGTAGTCCATATGCATGTTCTGAGTGAGTCACATCAAAGTCAGCATGTCAGCCTTTTCACTGAGCTCCACCGCACTAACAAAGCATGATTTACATGTTGCTGGGTCCCAACTGGGGAGAACCCCATGTTCTGCACACATAAACACCCGCATTTATGACCAACCCTGAATCAAAGGGACACTCAGGGTGGGCTGACTGATGCCTTGTATTGATGTGTGGCTGCGGGTGGTCAACCAGCCGGGAGGCTGAAACCAGTCCTGGACTGAGTGATCCATTAATAAAAAACAGTTTCAGTGTACCACATTGAAACTGACTGATCCCATCTTCAGTGACATTAAAGGACAACGTTGAAACCAAACTGGTGATGACATCTGCCGAGGAGTTTGTGTTTTCGTTTGTTTTTTGTCTGTTTATTATCAGGATTACAGAATATGTACCAGTCTAATTTTCTTGACACTTGATGGCAGGGTGTAGGAACATCGAGGACGGAGCCATTAATTTTTCAGTGGATCCAAATTATTATTTTTATTGTAAATGACTTTGGTTTACTTTTGGGTCTACCCCTCTTCCTCTGATCTTAAACTAGCTTGACAGTGAATTAAGAGGTGCAGCAATGCTGATGACAAACACACACACACACACACACATACAAATAAAAAATCTTTTCATCTAAAAAAAGGACACTTTTGTTGTGTTCTGGCTGTAGTTTTCATACAAAACAGTTTTTTTCAGAACCTGAAACCAAATGTTTCTTCCTTTTTTTCCAGAGTGTAATCTTTTGATAATGCCACCATACCACCAGCATCCATGTGCAAACTGGCAAAACACAACTGCTCTCAAACTATGATGTCACAGCCCAGCATCCCACATATTTATTACAGCTCCAGTCTTTTTAGTGTTTTCAAGACATTATGCTGAGAGTTGTGCTGAAGATTTAAGTCTTTTAACACTCCTTTAATGCTGATGGACAAAACATGATGTTTATTTATGCTACTGTTTCTACACCTTCAATCGTGTCAGCCAAAGGCTTGAAACTGAATTTGTTCCCTGATATTGAAGCTTTCCACTCTGGACTCAGGGGAGCCCAACTTCCATAATACATCTTCAGTCTTCTACACAGCAGAGGTGCTTCATTTAATGTTATCAGGTGAGTTGACGTTAATAGATTCACAGATAATATTTCATGTGAATCTTGTGTGAAGGCTCTGACAATAAGTGCCACTAAAACAATCTCATATCTTGGCCCACGAGATCTCCTTTGTGTTTCTCTGAAGCAAAACTTAAACCAGAAAGGAAGTTTCTGTTTAGTGCATTTTTCTATTTTTTTAAAGATTACATTTTGACACTAATTGTTGACATCCCGAAAGTTCTTTTTTGATCAGTAATAAAAAGAAAAGTCATTCATCCTAAAAACGTTTCGAGTGGACTCACCACATGGATATATAGTATCACCTTCCCTCCGTCGGGGTACTTCTGTTACTCAGGCCTGTCACATCTCTGCTGTGGTTCCTCTGGAACTTATCAGCACCAGGATATCAACATGCTGCTCTTTTGTCCTCCGAAGTTTCAGCAATATGTTATTTTAAGTGTCTCATTTTTTTTCTTTGAGCATTTATTTAAGTGATGAAATGTCAAAGAAAATCCAAACCAGTCCCATCCCTCTTTTTCTTTAGTCTTCTAGTTCAATTTGAGACACTTTCACCCTCTCTTCAGGAACTGTTTCAGCTGTTAATCAGCTGCATTGAAAGAAGACAGAATCCAGCTGGATGACCCAGTCTTTGAGGAATATATCTTTTTTTCCCTCTCCTTTCTGCTGTGAGTCAATGTTTTCTTCATCATTTAAAAGTAATCCCCCAGAACATGTAATGAAATCTGGACAATGGCAGTAAAAGTTTATTATCCAGCAGATCAATCTCACCCTTAGACTCCATTAAATTTCTGTGTCCAGCTGGTAACCTTTCCTCTGAATAAAGATATTCTCCTGCAAATAAGCAACTGTCCGATGGCAGTCTTTCAAGATAAATCACTGTTCAGTCGGGGGTGACAAAGGTGGCAAAAATAGTATCACCTCTAAGCATCTACAGTTACAGCAGACAAGTCCAATACTTCCTCCCACTCCCCAGTTCAGTTGGTTGTCCATTGTGTTCAACAAAAGGGATTGACACTTTGAATTGGAGCCTGTGATGGATCGCTTTTGAGGTCAGACGCCTTTACTGGTATACCGGTTTCATCCCAGCCCAGCCGAGTTTCCAGCCTTCAATAGATATTTCTTGTATGGAGACGGAAGCAGGTGTAGAGTCATAGAGCAATTATGGGAAAGATGTCTTTGGTGACTGGATGCTTTTGTTTTTTACATTACTGAGATGGGATTTGTGATTTACGTACTCTGTAGTTCTTACTTGTGAGTCACACTTTACATATCAGTGGTTTAGCAAGGAGATGATTCTCTTTTAACATTTGCCGCAAAGATTTAGCATCATGCGCACAAACATTAAAAGGGCAGCACAAGGTGTGTTACAGTTGATAATATCAGGAAAAGGAATCGTCTCAATGAACTCATGCCCTCATACTAAAAGCATTATCTGTCCAAATCCATCTGTCTTTACGTGTCTGAAACTAAAAGAGTTCATTGTACCTGCACAGATATTATCTGAGCAACATGGGTTTAAGTGTATCACTATACTAAATGTAAGAGAGTCACATTAACAATTAAGTACCACTAACTTTATCTTTGTCATACCTTACATCATGATCGATGTATTTCCAATACAGGATAATTATTATTATTATTCATTTTTACATATATACAGTATGGACATATTATTTTGGACTGCTGGTTGAATTTATTTACTTATTTATTTATTTATTTTCGTTTTAGTCAGGACATTTCTTCAAGATGAATGTGGAGAACATTTTCATATAGGTGCAAAGTTTTTCGGGTGATTGTGGGAAATGTGTCACGTTACCTCCAAACCCTCTTTAGAGTAGCATCTCCCTTCCACGTCCTTTGAGATTGGTAGAAAAAAAAAAAGACTCACTTTAGTAAAAAAAAACACACGATTTATGATTTTATGACTCCTCTGGGCGACACTGACGGTGCCGGTGTCGAGACGACAATGCGCAAGCAACAGTGCCGTTCACAGGTCAGTTTTATTCTTTGTCGGTAGAATAGGGGCGGAGGAAGTGAGCTCATTAGAATCCTATAAAAAGAAAGTATCCGAGATCATAAAACGCCCGGCTGCAGGACTAAATGCACACTCACAGCCTGACAGACACAGAGTGGGAACCTCTTGTCAGGTTTCTGTCTGACCCATTGTGCGTCAGCATTCACTTCTTATTTGTTTCCATTCTACAGCGGGCTCTTTGTTTTTCAGATAAGGATGTCGATGGCATTCTTCTGAAAAATCTGATTTTCAGGAACACAAATTTCGCCCCATCACAGTCGGGCAAGCGTGGATACTGAGAGAACGCGCTCTTTTCATTGAAAACCCTCATTTTTTGTGACACAAAAAGTTAACGTAATTCAAGTGATAATTTTTTAAATTTTTTTATTGTTATATCAGTATTTTTTTTTTTTAAAGGATGCTCGTACTTACTTGGAATGGATGCTGTGTGGTAATGTTTCTCGTCGCTGCGCTGAAGACGGGGACATCCCAGGTATCAGAGGCGCGCCCAAAGGCGAACTCAATCAAGCCAGCTCTTTTGGAAGAGACACCTACACCCGCAACAAACCGCTCGACCACTGTCCACAGCAGGGTCACCAAGAAATATAACATCCTTGCGCAGGTAACTTTTAATTCATTAAATGTCTCACGACGTACACATGGACACGTAGTCCAACGTTTACGCACAGCCTGATATTGGCCACACGGATCAGAGCAAGTGCGATACTTTATTCTCAGTGGTAATCAACATTTTAGAAGTTCACAGTCAACCGTAGATAATAAGAAAAATAATAATAAGAAAAAAAATCTCTCTAAACTTCTCAATTGATATGTGACAGTGCCGTGGATAAGCGTGCGTAATTGTTCAGTTCGCCCCGACACTGTGGAGCGCACTTTAAAGGTGCGCGAACAAACTGGCCCTATGCCTTTAAAAAGCACTTACTCACGTGTGGATCTTTATTGGAAATTGCAGGGATTGGACCCCTCATAAACCCTAATTGCCTCCCAGACCCGACGCCACAGTCGGGTGCAGCGCACTTCGACAGTAAATCATTAATGCCAGAAATGTGAGAAAAAGTTAACACTTTGGGTAATTTTCTGTCTGGGTCTCAGTGTCAGTAAAATGGTCCAGACGCTTGCTGGGATTATGAGGTTCTTACTGTGGGGCTTCTGAGGGATGCACTTAGCGCCACTCAAAGTCTCATCAGCGCCTGCTGTTCAACAAAGTCCTGCAGCAAACATGTACTTTAAGACTATAAAGACACGACGGGTTTCATTCTGCTAAATATATTTTTAAAAAGTTGTGAACATTATGGGAGAAATATTTTTCCTTCATCATGAGAGGAATAAGATACTGTATTGATTGTTTTGTAAGAAGACTTCTCAGTATGTCAAACTGTCTCCCATAAATCGTTTTTTAGTTCACTCTAGAGAGATTTGGGTAATTAATATTAATATGGTCCGCCATGAAATTCTGATTTGCCATGAATGATCACTGTGAACTTTAGCTCTCGATTGAATAGACATGTGATAATGAGTCAGATTCTGCGGAGCTTAGAGATGCAGTTTAAGCCTCACAGTATCTTTTTGAGCAGCAGATGGCACTGCCACATGTCCTACAGCAGAGTCTGCATATCAGACGACAGAAACTGATGAATACTTCTTAATTGACTTACTTCAGGTTTGCGTTCTGACAGTTTAACCACCTGTATTATCACTTCTAATAATGATAATATTAGATATCTGACCTGATGTCCAGGTCAGACAGAAGACATGATTAAAAAGGCACTTCTCATCTGTAAAATGTAGAGGTTCAACCACAAGCAACTGTTCCAGACCATGAATGCCAGCTTACATTTTTGCCAACCACCATATTATCACAAATGTGGAATATCTATGTGTGACTTCAATTTCTTTTTCAATTTATGATACATACCATTGAATAGGTTGAGTGTAGACCGCTACAGGCACCTCGTTATTTTGTAAGTATGATTATGGTCTCTTGATAACACAGTGGTGTTTGGTATGTGAGTGATTGTGAGCTGATCATTTATGTGGGATATACAGTATATGTGATTCATTTGATTCCACTGAACATTCAAATACAATAGGTTTATAAGCTGAGAGGCAGTTCTTTAGTTGGCTGAAAAATTCTTGAGATTTGTTCAAAATTCACGAGAAATTTCCCCCAAACTCATCCTCATTGGCTTTATTTCAAAAGCTGTGAATCACTGTAGGAAAGAGTTCAACCTCCTATTGGAGATGAACTGTAGCAGGATGCAGGAATGGAATCTTGTGTTTTAGGCATCAGATAAGAATTGTTGTTCAAAGCTTTTGGTTGGAGGAAGCATCTGACAGCTTGATGTAATTTTACTTCCTGAAACTGCAGACGATGTTTGTCGAAAAGAGTTCCATTAATCACAACCAGGGTCAGGTTTTTGGCTTTCCCATGGCGTCAAGTTTTTTCTCATTGGCTACTTTTTTTTCACATCAGAAGTACAAGTGGATTAAAATGAACACAACCAAGAGGTATGGCACTTAGACCCTGATAGCCAGCTCTTGTGTGTGGCACTGTTGGCTCCTTGGAAGATGACCAGTATGAAGGGAGAACTCACCACTGTAGATCCCACAAGGAACTGACAGCATGGGGGTGTGTATGGATCTGTAAAACATCAGCCACTGGTCAACCATCCATTCTTTTTTGCATTATATAATTCAAGACAGAGGTTATTTAAACAAGCAACAATCTCTTAGGGCATAGGCTATAAAAGAAAAGCCAAGTCCTTTCGCTTTTTCTGCCGAACCCCATTTAAAACTAAAATGACTGTTTAATGATCCTAATTAGCTGAAAAAGTGAGAAAAAAGGAGAGGAGAAGTGTGAGTGCTTGTTAGCACCAAGCTCAGTTCATTCCTCAGTTTCCCATCTGGTGGCCTTTCCAGTCTGTGGGTCCCGAGGGTGCTCTGAGGGCCCTGCCCCGGAGCCATTAGGGGCCTACTGTGAAAACTACCTTTACTGTAATTGGACCTGTTAATGAGAGAGGAGACCTGTGCAACCTTCATTCCACAGGATTACACCTTTTAGCGCAGAGCAGCACACCTAACTAGATCACCATCACAAGCTTTCCCCCTTTCCTTCCTCTGCCTTTGAAGGGAGGAGTTGTGCAAGATGACTGTCTGCCACTCTTTGTGTCTAATGAATAAGATAAACCCAGAATGTAAACTTAAAAAAGGGTCTCGCTTTTGGAAACGTTGGATTCTAGCACTCAAAGAGACATGCCTGTAAACACATGTGTTTCGAGTGATGAAAGACACCAAGTCATGTTTGAATGACATGGTTTGTACGAGTGACTTACGCACAGCCAACTCTATGTTATCTGATACCGGCTGTCTGTGCTTTCAGGGCATATGAAGTTCATTTATTTGACTCGGTAAGGCCTCTGCCATTCATTAACACCATTCACAGTTTCGTGTTACATGCTTCATATCTGGAGGTCATGCACATTTATGACACAACGCCCAAATAAGTGTGTGGATGTGAGCAACTAGTGTGTGGAGAAGCCCTCCATAGATTTCAGGTCTTTTGTCTTCAAATGAAAATAATGGGAGCACAGCTGCTGCTGCTAATACTCGTGGGAGGGTTCAAATGATCCACTATCAATTCTGGGAAGTAAAAATATGTGCTTCAACCTCGGCATCCACACAATTTTCATACTGTCACAAAATATTCAACCCTCAGACTCAAAAGTCAGCAGAAAAAGCCAGACTTTATGTTGTGTTTTCTGCATTACTTCCATCAAATTATATCAGCCCTTTGGAATGACTCTACTTAGGTAAATATGGGATCCAAGACCAGGGGAAGCTTTCAAAGCCCAGCATATCCTGCAGTAAATCCCTTGTAGATTGTTGCTCCCGCACATTTGAGGTTCCTCTTCAAAGCTGCAGTGCTTTACCAGCACGAGAGCAGCACGAGACAGGCCCCGGGGCTTCCCTTATGGCTGTCTGTCTCTGCCTTTATCGTCTCACCAGCATACCAAGAGAGGTTGCAGGATACACAGTTTTCAAACCCACTTCCTGCTCAATATCCACCGCTGTGCTTTTATGTGTGAAGACCTTCCCAGGAAAAATAAGGGAGCGGCGAAGTAGACGGATGTGAGGTGCGCTGAAATGAAATGCCCTCCCTCAGAAGTTGCGATTGAGGTGTTAAAAACTTGACAAGATAAGGTGGGATTGTTGGTCGTGATTCATTTTTGGGGGTGTTGTATCATTGGATTTCAAAGGGCTGTCTTGCGGTTTCAGCCGTGATGGAAGAGGTGAGCCCCCCCTCCCCCCCATGCCATATGGACTATGAACTGTAATCGATCCAAGCCTGCTGGCCAGAGAGACTGATATGAATCAGAGCAGGTAGTGTGAAGTAATACCGCACGTGGCTGAGTCCATTTGTCTTTAAATTTAGATAACACCACATTCTTCATGTCAAGTCAAAAACTCCCACTGTATTTTCTTGAACTTTTCTTCTCTTCATATTTACTGCATTTTCCCTCCTCTGCTGTGATTATACCAATAAATCCTGCAGGTGCATATCGGATGACACAAAAACAGAAAACTCCACAGAGGTTGAAAGTTCATGCTTGACTTTGGAAATAGTAGTGTATCAAAAAAAAAAATCCAACAACTTCTTTTAATCATCTTTTCAGTGGTCTTTCTTGGCAGCAGATGCTCATCTGAGGAGTACTGAAATGTGGTTAGAAGCAAAAGTGGACAGTTTCGCTTTCTTGTCAAGAATTAGATTACATGATATGGCCTCTAATCTCTGTGTGTTAAAAGACAGCTCAAGCCAAGTGGCAATTAGTTTAGGTTAGAGTTAAAGCACTAGTATGGCTTTTCCAATATTCAGAACTTTACCGACCACAGCTCAGCCAAAGCTTCTTATTAACAAATTAAATATTATTTGTTCAATTTGTGCACAAGCACCGACATGTAAAAATGGTCAGTTGTGATTTTTGAGACAGGAACCCATATGGTGTAATTATTTCTTGGCTGGGACAATGGCTCCTTGGACTATTGCCGTTGCAATGAGGTTACAAAGCAGCCGGTGAAGAGGTTTCTCAAAGCGCCAGGGTGAACAGTTTTCAGTCAGTGAGATGCTGTTGGGGTCAACAATGAACTGTCAACAACTTTTCCTACAGAAGTAAACCCACTAAAATATCAGACTGACCCACTAGAAGACACTTTATTTTTAGGTCTGGATACTAGAGCGTGTCATTGGATACATAAGGCTGGTTTACAGCTTTAAAGGACAGGCTAAATATTTCATATTACACTTCCATAAAGTTAGGGACCTTGCCAGAGAACACTTCAAAAGGAAGGATAAAAATTTGATAAAAAGGGAATGTGTTCATTGATTAAGGCTGAAGTGGAACATACACACATTAGCTGTCTAATAAAGTATGTCTGATAATAATGGGCAGTGTCTTCGACACACATTTTTTGACAGGGACGCACAATTTTCAGACTACGTGCGTCCCTGGAACACAAGCTTTAAATACTTACAATAAAAAAGAAAAATCGATGCTACCTTTTACCTGCTATATAATATTGAGGGAAAAAAATGTAGTTCCATTCAACAAAAATATTCACAATTTATCCATTTTTCCAATTAAATTTCGAACCCGGAAATCGACATTATGTTTTGATCTTGCGTGAATTTCTAGTCACGCAAGATCAAGCGCTTAGGGTTAATTGGTCGCTCCAAATTGACCGTAGGTATGAGTGTGTGCTTACGTCTTTGTCTGTCTCTGTGTGGCTCCGCGGTGCACTGGCCCGGAGTCTCTGCTGCCTCACGCCCTCAGTCAGCTGGGATAGATGGATGAAACGGTTGTGACAATGAATGAATGAATAAAAATTGAGCTAACGGCAACGCGACGTCTGCTTATTTTACACGCTGCAGTGAGAGAACGATGACTTAGTCTGTCATTATCACCATGCCTCTGAAAAAGATGTAAAAGTTGGAGAAAACCCAAGTGACAATGAGTGCTTTCCTGAATAAAAAACAAATGTTAATGTAAAGAAAGAGACAGATATTACTGTGGACAGTACGGAGGAAGATGCAGAAGAAGCCAAGTGAAAACCAGTAAAAATCCAAACATTTGTACCGCAGTGGACGCGATTTTTTCCATGGGCGAGCCATGGCTAAATGTCAGCACCTACAACAAAATGCAGTTTAGAAAAAATGTCAGCTTGGTCCAGCGTCCACAGGGGAATATATAAATTAAAGGCAAACAAAATTATTGAGTGAAAAGCAAAAGTGTAAAAAAACTGTATTACATCTTTCTTTATTTCTTAAACGTTTTTTTTTTTTTAAAGAATGACCACCAGGGTGTAACATTTTGATAAAAATAATATTTAATTTTCATTTTTACTGAAACAGTTATGACATCGTTATTAATAAAATCATTAAAATTAACAGTTTGTTTAGTTTTTATATTGTACTATTAGCAAAACTCAATCCTTGAGTAGGGCTTCTACCATATATTCTGTTACTGCGTTTGGGATGCCTAATGTTGTGTTGGGATGCACAATTGTTTGTTGAAGCGCATCCCAGGGATGCACTACTTTCTTGAGCTAAAACTCTGAATAGGCACTCTTTATTCTGATCTTTGAAGATTAAATCAGTTTCTTCAGCCTTTAACTATTACAGTATGTATTCAAGCTGGCATGGCGTCTCTGATGAACGGTAATAAAACAGATTAGATTCTGCCTCAATGAGTTAATTGTTTTCTTCAAATATCACAAATTCATTTTTGACTGCTTTAAACACAAGTGCGAGCATGGACAAATATGTCTGCTTCTCAAACCTCTTTTGTTCTGATTTATAAATGCAAAAAGCTGGAGCTAAAATAACCCCTCAATTTTTCTTTTTCAATTTAAGTTCCTGCATGGCCATGGAACACATTGAATAAGTTTGGGTAAATTGATTTAGCAAAAATTTCATTCAATTTATGGTGTCTGAACATTCCATGATTGATTCTTAACATTGAAGAAATTAAGAAAAATGTATAATTCATCCTACACTCGGCTACTTTCATCAACAAATTAAAAATTGTGCAAGTCTGTCATAATGATGAATGAGCTTTCAATATTCCTACACATTTTTCTGTTTGTATAATTGTTTCCATGCGACCTCAGCCTAAGTCAGTTAGCGTGGCGTCTGTCCAGTGAGTCGAATCTTGTTCGCTTTCTGAAAGACAAGCACATCAAATAACAACTTCCCATGTAATGACAGACTAATATTGTTGACTGTTGATTTCAACATGTGGTGTGGGTTTATGTTTGCCTATTCTTTTAGCCATGGCAGCTCTGCTTACCTTTGTAACCCAAATGGAGTTAGCTGTTTATTGGGGCTGTAATGATTTTTTTCTCCCTTTTTCATTTTCAAGTTTATTATTCGTTGTTTGTCAGTGGTAAACTACACCGGATCCCATCTGTTGGTGCGATACCAGTGAAATGTGGTTGTGACGCTGATGGTGCCAAGCATGTATCTTCATGTCAGTCTACGCTGGACACAATTCACACATTCATAACTCACATCCTGATAATATTTACTGATCGGCATAGTTGAATATGTTGTTTTCAAGTGAAAGATGACTCAGTCCACCCATGGCAACAGAAACTCCCTCATAATCAACCGAATGCCTTAAAATAAGATAAAGATGATCTTCATTGTATCTCGCCCAGTGGGTGTGGACCGGAGCCAGAGATCCAACACTTCCCTGCAGCTGTGCAGAATGTCACCCGCTCTTGATGAGTTCCGTGCAAACGTGCAACATTATTACATTTGTTCAAGTTAATTGGATATTGATGTAATTTATGTGAAACTCCTGTGCTCCTGCTCCAAGTCTAACAGCAACAGCATTTGCATGTGCAAGAAATTATATAAAGACAAAAGATTCCAGTAAACCTTCACACGGATGCAAGGAATTTGAATGGAAAAAGTGAGCTTGGATTGAACTGTAGTTCTGGATGCAGTGAATGGTGGATGGTGGGTTTGTTGATCTGGCCTGGTCCTTTAATTGCTCTCACAGAAAGCACTCAAATGGTCTGTTGTAGATAAAAGAGTTACGACAGCTCAACAATTTGTTCTTGTAAAACAAATCAATGAATGTATTTTTACAAAGTACAACAGAAATAATGCCAAATTGATGTTAAATGACTCTGATTAGCTGCAGTATTATAAACACCCTTTAATGACATCTGTAGACTCATTAAGCCCCTGAGTGCCTTATTAGGTTTGTTGTTTTGATTTGGCAGAGGCTCTGTTGTCTTGGTCCTGGAAAAAAAGAAAAAAAAAGAAAGACTACACCAGTGAGAGATATGCCTACAACATGTTGTCCACTGTGATTGGGTGCAGAGGGACCACAGCCTGTAGTTTGATCACCCAAAACAAACAACCAACAGATTTTCCCACTTACGCCCAGTGGTATTCTTGCAGACTTCATTATCCAGGCTTTCAGATCTTTGCATGCTGCTGACACTGCTGTCACATCCTCATTAGAGTGAGGGTGAGTGACATTTGGTTTTGATTTCCAAAACTTCAAAAATGACATTTATATAACCTATCTGCCATGTCTCATTCTAGAGGCTATATTTGTTCTTCTCAAAGTTCCAGTTAGGAGTGTTTATAACTTATAGTGAGCTCATATACTTACAGTGTTTTTGTGAGGCAATGGTAGATGCTGTCCTCCACTTTGACAAAGTGTAATACTGTTAATGTTAATTATGTGATTTATAACACGATAAACTATGTTTAAGTCAAGGTCTGCTTCAGCTTTTGGATTTGGTCCAACCAAAATTTTGCTCAGCAGTTAAACTCAGCAATATCACACAGCAATTTAAGCCCCCAAAGACCTCTAACCTGAACATAACAAAGGTATTTTTTGGCTTGTTAACTGCTACTTTTGCGACCTGAGGTTCATGGTGCAACTGTGGTGCATACAATGTAATTAGATGGAATGCAATTATGGTTTGTGTTGCTGGGTAAGTAGGGGTTTGCTGGACTGTGACCAACAAATCCACTATGTTCTTTCTCTTCAGCAATGGTGGAAAACAGGATTGTGAAACTAGTACAGTATACATTCTGTATATATAACATTAGGTTATGTTGTAACTAATATTCTTTGAGTGTAAGTCTCCATGCAGCTGCTTATTCCATACATACTGGGATCCGTTCCCAGTTTACAGATGATGTTGGTTATTCAATAAGACACACCAGCTGCGCTGACTCAGAAACGTAACCTTCATAAGGCACCAGTGCGCATCATCACTCTGGACTCAAACCTGGTTCTGAGTAACTTTGATGTTAAGAGACAACCTCTCAACTCAGAGAACAGTCATTACAAAACAACCTTTACTAAACCCAGTCACATGACCCTTCTATGCAAACCCCTGAGCTGGTATTACAGCCAGGAACAATCACTTGTATCAAGCACTGTGTGCTTGATACAAGATGCTAACCATCCAGAGCCTCAGTGAGCCTGCAAGACACAAAGGATCCACGATGATCATGGGGTGAAATTATTGCTTTGATGAGCCCACTAGATACCAAACTAGCTGACATGTGTGCAGTCATCACCACAACTTAAGCAAAAGACAATACGGCTGCCAACCTCTTGAATTGTCTTCCAGGGGAGAATCTCTGACACTAAGTGCAAAGCAGCATGCAAAGTTGACTCTGCAAAAATCCTTCATGCTGAAAAAGAGCTCAAACCTCCAAAGGTAGTGTACCAGCATGCCAGGGGGCACATGTGTACCTGCTGCTTAACATGCACTCTGGATTAACTCCCTGTCAGGACAGCATACAGTAGTTATAATCTGCCCAGACACTCCTGTGTAGAGCACAAAAGGAGTAACCCTGTGGCTTTATACAAATGCCTTTCATATACACACATACAGAAGACGAATATAGTCATCTTCTAATTTTGGATGTCCTTGATTCTTATTGACAAACCAGATGACAGATATAAAACATTCCAAAGAAGTACAAGCCAAGTGTTGCAGCTTTTAGGGTTGTGAAGAACTGCTGACTTTATGGTTTAAAAGTATGTTTTTATAAACTGAATAAATGCATGTTTTCCCCAGCAGGTGTATCCATGCAGCAATGACAAAGAGTGCAGTGTGGGAAGCTACTGTCACAGCCCTCAACAGGCTGCGTCTCGCTGTCTCTCCTGCCGCAGGAGGAAGAAGCGCTGCAACCGAGATGCCATGTGCTGCCCTGGCAACCGCTGCAGTAACTGTACATATCTGACACACAAGCAGGGCTTCAATGCATGTTGTTTTTGGTTATTTTCTGACTGGAGGTGATTTAGAATTTCTTTGGAGATGTTGACCTTTGCAGATATTACAGAAAATGTGACAGCATCACAACAGCTAGCCAAGAGACCTTGCGTAGGAGCCAACACATTTAAATAATGGTGAACACATGCTTTCACACAAAATCCTCAATCTAATTGACCTGTATTGAATTGATGCTGAGAGGTCAAGAATTAATAGTCACATTTTTAAGGTGTTGTTTCATCATGAACAGTTTGAATGGCATTTATAGATGTTTGTGCAGAGACGGTTACCAACAAATAAAGACCTTCCTTCACAATCGCAGTCGGTTTTGTTGAAAAGCCTCCTTCAGCAACCACTAAAATAAGCTAGTGCCATATTGATCTGATCAAGCAACACAAATGGAATCAGGGTGCATATTGTTTTCTATCAAATTAATATTCTCTTTTCTTTTTCTGTCTTCAGATATTTGTGTCCCTATCTCCGAGAGTGTGCTCTCACCTCACATCTCCGCTTTAGATGAGCATTACAAACCCTCTGCCAAAGACCACAACTGGAGGAAGAATGGGAAGACACATGCTAAGCATCCTAAGCATACTCTTAAAGGCAAGATTATTAAGATAGCCTGGATAATTAAGTCTTTGAGATTCATATCCCTGAATTCATCGTTCACTGAAAAATCCTGTCGTCTCCAAATGTCGTTCTTCTTGTTCTGCTGTTGTTCTCGCTAAATCGGGTTTGGTTGGCTGGGCTTTTCTGTTTTGCGCTGTCTGCTTGCCCTACAGAGTTCATGGCCAATTCCAGTCCACAAACTATGTTGATAATTACCCCTCTGCTCGTATGTCAGTGTCTGAGAGCCAAGCGCACAGCATGGGAAACCTAAAAGAAACCACAATGCCCCTGCTTTTCTGCACCTACGTAAAGCCATACAAGCACTTTCTTTGACAGGAGACATTGTGTGATACACAAGTGAAAACCACAGAATGCAGGTTTAGCACAATTATAGGTAATGGCTCTCTTAGCCCCCTTCTTAACGTCTATCTCACCTTATATGAGTTTATGTAAGGACCTATCCATAAAGCAGTGTGCTTAATGAGACGCCGAAATTACTCAGCTTTAAATGGACCAACAGGACAGAAGGCTGCAATGCTCAAATCAATGTGTAGAAAGCAGCACTACTTAAACTTGCCATAAAAAAGGCCATTTACTTTTATTTGTGCTTGACTCTCTCCTTCTCCTAAAACATTATAGTGTTTATGCAAGTTACTACTTGAGAAAGAGAATCAGTGGCAATAAAGTAATGAACACACAGTCAGTCTATGCAGTCCATCAGAACTTAAATGGTGGAGCAGCTTTTGGCAAAAAAGTGGTGTGTGTTTAAGCATGTTTAGGAGAAAAAAAAATTGCATGACTAAATGGTGCGAAATATGTGTTCATTAAAGTATTGTTGACCTCCTGCCAAAGTGTCAGCCTCAGACCAGATGGAAAGTTATGGTTAATGTAAAGAATAAGCAAATTGTTTGCTTGATTTCTGTTGACAGCTCTATGAATTTCTTTGGTCTCTGACATGGCCACACATAATGCAGTCCAAACTCAGACATGAAGAAAGGCTAGCTTAAACATTTTGACATCGAAAACCATGGACAAAGTGAAAACATAACAGTCTAATGAATAATAATGATACATTTGCTTTATTTAAGTAGACCACTAAAACTCCAAGATACTGGATAGTTTTTGATTTTAAGTGGATCTTCTGTGTCTCTGGTGATACATTTGTTTCCATTTTGAAGTGGACATGTGGCAACTGAATATACTCTATGGAGATATACTATATGCTGGTTCATCACTGATCAATACTGTCTCTAATCTGTTTGTTAGGGCACGAGGGTGACCCTTGTCTGCGTTCCTCTGATTGCTCGGAGGGCTACTGCTGCGCCCGCCATTTCTGGACCAAAATCTGCAAGCCAGTGCTGAGGCAAGGAGAGGTGTGTACGAAGCAGAGGAAGAAAGGCTCTCATGGCTTGGAGATCTTCCAACGTTGTGATTGTGCCAAGGGCCTTTCCTGCAAGGTGTGGAAAGATGCCACCTCCTCATCCAAGTCCAGGCTCCACATGTGCCAGAAGATCTGAAATGGAGGCAGCTGCTGTCTGCGTAGAGGCCTCTGTCTCCATCTGCCAAGGAAAGTTTTTAAAGGATGGGTTGTGGCTGAACTGAAAGGAGTAAAAAAACAGAGACTAACAAGAGACAGAACAGACTGTGGATTCAGGCTCGCTATTCGGCAAGCGGAGAGCGAATGGGATAGCTTTAATGTGTTTGCTGTGAATGGTCCATCCCTTCACCCACATACAAACATGTGCCCTCACACAAAGGCACACATGCACCTCATGGGTTTCTGAGATCAATGCTGTGCTCACACACAAATACAACGTTTTTACACACTTTCATGACATTTAGGGAGCCACAAAGTTAACTGCTAAATGCTTATAGGTTTGTACCTTTTCGAGATGGATGAAACAGACGCATCAATCTTTCAACAAGTTTAAATTTATAATGAGACGGATACACTCTTTCATTTACACACAAGACATATGTCTACAAATCAAATTCCAAAGTCAAAGATTGGAATCACAATATCCTGTGTTTCAATACCGGAGCTGAGTTTTGCCATAATGTGTTGTTTATGTCAGTAAATCTCAATATCCCTTTCTGCACAACATTTATTTAAGGTTTAAAGAATTCAACCAATGCCAGGAAAGATATTTGTAACCAGTAACAATGTCCAGACTGACTAAATATCATTCATATGAGGGACTAATGGCTTACACCGTTTACTCTGGAGCTTGACTTGTTTGCTTCACAGACTTCAATGCAAGGCATAAAATTCTTAAAAGAAGAACGCATGAACATTTGCATCAGAGTGATGGGCCTCATATGGAACAAAGTCTCTGCCCGATATTTAGCCTGAAGAAGAAAGAGATAATGTATTGTATCCGTAAAGGAAACCTTGTTTGATCTGTCAGATACAGCTGTAATCTATTGTTATACAAATATGTGGGTTAAAACAGTTGCACTGAGATAGTGCTCTGCAGACTGTGTAGTTTTTGATACCAGTCAGAGAGTGGTTCTGCCTTTTTAATCATTTGAACCGAATTTAAAGTTTTAATGAAGGTACGTTTGTTTCCATTCACAAAGCCAGTAGGAATGAGAGATAAAAGAAGATTAATTAATTACACAAATGTGCCATAAACCGCATGTTTTCAAAAGAAAATCATAGTTTTAATCAATATTTTGTTGATTGCACACAGCCCTGTTTAATTTCTGGCTTATCAAATATGGCTGCATTCTTTCTTCTCATGAAATACTCTGCAGTGCTGTTGTCCCGGAGGCGAAGCATGCTTTTTTTGGACAACTTTAAACAATCATTTGTTACCTACATAGTCAATATAATATCACATTTTTGCTTTACTGTTTCGAGAGCATCAACTACAAATATTTGTAACAACTTAAAATATCAATAAGCTTTTATATTGTAAATAGATAGGAAACAATGAAAATGTATTTAAGAATCAATGTATATCATGTACATATTACAAAAAATATAAATCTTGAACGCTACAGCAAAATGATATAGGCGAGTGTGATGAAGGCTGATATGAAGGGAAGAGGGGACGAGCACAGTTGAAATAATATAGTTGAATTGATAAAAGCTGTGAGTTTAAGTAATGGGGAGAGGCATAGCTAACTGTGACTGATATTACAGACTCTGTGATTAAAAAGGGGTTTTCCGAAACAGAGACAAGTCCAATAACTTCCAAAATAGTTTGTGTAAAGGGTGTGTAAATGGTGTCAAGATTTATATCCCCCTAAATATTGTGTTAATACATTGCATTGATTTTTTTTTTTGTATTTACAATGATGAACGAATAAAAGAATGTATTTTGTATCATTGGTTACAAAAGACTGGTAATCATTTGGTGCATATAACACAAAAGACAGAAAAGGGAATGGATTGAATGTAACTGTTTATTGCAGCTGATGGCACGAGTTAATTTGTCGCTTAGAAAGACTTTGATCCGTCAGGGAGGTTGGGATTAAAGGTTGTCTGGCCTGAGCAGAGGAAAGATAGAACACCAGTCCTGGAGTCCAAGTCTACACACTGGTGGTGGTGGTGGTGGTGGTGGTGGTGGTGGCAGATGGATCTGTTGAGGCTAATGAAATGACAAAGTAAAAACATAAAATACCATTAGATGTTACCATGTCAACTGAATAGATAATTGAATATGAAGTAATCATCAAATAGAAAACAACAACAGACTAAACCAATAAATGCTGAAACTCTTCATTCGCCTTTAAACTCCACTGACTGTGGTTACATGTGAGAATTTTTTCATGACTACAAATATGATTTCAAGAGAGCCATTACAGACTGATGATTTTCAGATGTGATCTTGGATGAATATGCTAAAATGGTTGTCTTCCAGTGTAGAAGATATGTTTGGCTAGGTAGAGACAATGTATAATTTTACTGTAATAACTGAACGTAGCATATGATGACATTGATATTGAAATTGCTCAAGACAACACTTCCATGACTAAGATTACTATGTTACTACATTATCAACTTTCACAACTTGTTCTGACTGTTCTCAAGAGAGTAACATATTACTGTATATGTAGATAGATAGATAGATAGATAGATAGATAGATAGATAGATAGATAGATAGATAGATAGATAGATAGATAGATAGATATTGTCTCAGCAGTAGAGCCATGCTACTCTTTCTAATCTTTTGTTCAGAATGTTGTAAATGCGCTTTAAACCAGATGTAAGGATTACGTGACTCTTTGAACAGCTGCAGTGTCACAATCTGCTACCAAATCATTTTAGATTTACAATCATTGTGTAGTATAATTTCCAGCTTGACTGTCAGTATATATTTAGAGGGGGCCAGAATGCCAATATAAGCTATATGCATTGTGAAAGTAAAAAATTCTTAAGCTTAAACATGTGGCGCTATTGTGAAGAGACCAGACTCTTCCAGCCTTGTTGTAAAATAGCTGCTGGGTTTTTATCGGTTGTGTCTTATGTCCTCTGCAAATAATTTTTAATACATATTCAATTTTTCCTCAACAGTCATTAGATTATTTTACAGTCTATGGGAGAAATGAGGGCGTGATCTCTCGTGTAAATGTGTTCAACAGATGTTCAGTATTTGTATTTCAAGTTAAGTGCAGACTCCAAAAGGTAAAGCCATTTGCACCATTCATTGTCTTCTCTTCCCACTCTTTGTAATCTGCTTGTAATGACAACAGGGAAGATGTCATCTAAAAGATATCGCAAAGAACTATTCCACAATGTTAAACAACTTTATAGATATTCTGTTGATCTTTTTTTAATTTAAGGTGATGAGAGCGGCAATACGTCATTTTCTCACATTCCTTGATAGTAAAATCAAATAAAGAAACTAATAATGAATCACCCTCAAACTGCACTCTGCACTTTACAAGGTTGTGTTTTAAATGTAATAAGTGTCAGGTCTTTTTTTTTTCACACATGCTTTTGATTGAAAGTACTGACAGTATCCTACCTTTGTTTTGTTGGGTTTTCTATTTACTGAAATATTGGAATCCTTTTTATTTACACAGACACTGGAAACAGGACATTCACAATGACTGGAGACTTCAGGTCGCCATGGAAAAAAGCAGTAGATACAGACATAAATTGCTTTTCTCCTGCTCCAGGCCACCCACAGGTTTTGGAGTCTCCACTGAAAATCTGCTAATGAGACAGTGACTGTCACTGACTCTGCACTTTCCAATGTGTGTCAGCAGAAAATACAATTGAAGGAGTGCATATGGACAGGTTTGGTTGCCCATTAGCATGCCAACTGGATAAATATGCTAAATGATTTAGATGACAACTTTGATTCTGTGCCCATGGCGGCACAGTGTGAATCAGAAATGTAGCTTGGCTTTTTATGGCTCATGTTATTCACTGTGGTCGAGAAGGAAAGAGACTTCATGCCTTTATCACATGAACTTCTACTATAAGCTGTTGAAAAAGATGATGGCTGTCCATTTTATAATGACTATGGCACAAATATGGATTTAATTTGATTCATACTTTAATCAATCTGCATGTCTCTATTTAGCAAGAAAGGGAATCTGCATCTTAAACAAAGACAGACCTTGATAACAGTCGAGAAAAAATTAGAAACATATGAAGAAAGTTGTGCTGACCATAGGAAACATATAGTTGGATGAGTGCCTGGTGATGTTTTACCCCTCTATCACAGGAAATGCCATTTTCAAAGTGTTTTTAACCCCCATGGGACCCAAAATTGAGGAATGCACTTGTAACCTGAATTTGTAGGTATTACATAATAGTAATAGTAGTTCATAAAGGAGTTTACCAAGTAAATAATGTATAAACTGCCAGACTTTATCTAAATGATAACATCACTCTTTGTTGGCTGACATTGTTAATCTCATTGTATTTTCCAATGGAAGATGGAGGCTGTTCAGATTATAAACTCAAAAAAACTTAAAAAAAACCCTCTTTGATAAAAACAAAACAAAACAAAACTTATGGCCCAGGTCCCTCTTGAAAAATAGATTCTTAATGTCAATGAGTCTAACCTGGATAAATAAAGGTTAAAATAAAATAAAAAATAAAATTATTTTACTTAGAACCCTAAAAATCCATAAATCCATTTTTTTATTATGGTCTTTTATCGTCCAATGAAAGCACGTTTACTGAGGGGTCATATAAATGCCTTGGTTCAGCCAAAGCTAAAGTATATAGAGAAAAATGTCTCAGGTTAGAAATCTAAATATGCTCTGAAGTATTCATAATGCCTGGCAAAGCTTTAGTCTGGAACAAAGTTCAAAGTTATTATTTTCCATGCTGTGGCAGATGGTCCAAGAAAATAACCATTTCGACATCAGAGGTTATTCAAATAGATGTCATCCCTCTGCCAACACTCAATCCCTAAACCCCTGTCTGGTCAATCACTCCACTGCTATTAAACACTTGCATTAGTCCTTTATGGAAATAGTCCAGAGACTGTTTGTAATTTTTTTTCTGTATTTTACAGACATTGTGCCCCACACGGGGAATACCCTTTCAATTTCTTTCTCTTTCCTTCTACAAGCTTCATAAGCTTCTGAGCCCCAAACATTTAGTCAGTGGATCTGTTTGTTTATTGTCTCCCATCACACATTGTATTGTCACTAGAGGTTTGTTCAATCTATAACGATCAAAAGCAGATGGCACTGGAATCCTTGTCACTTGGTGCGAGGATACAGAACTCCTTCAAATGACACTTTCTGTCTCTTTCTTGACGTCAAAACATTTTTGGCTAAATATTATCCTTAGTTACATTTTAGAACTCAAATTGCTGTTGATTCTTCTTTTTTTTTTTAAAAGCTGGAATGACAAAATACTCCAGGGTTGGGTATTTTTGTGTGGATTAGCCAATCTTGCATAATGTATATTGTCAGTGTATTCACAAGACATTCCCATAAAGAGTTGGTCAGTAACTCAGTGGACTTGTAAGGCCTGGTGATAAGGCAGTACTTGTAAGGGAAACTCTCAAGATGACCTTGGGTAAAAAGGGCGAACTGGGGCATAACACGATGCTCATGTTGTAGGACATGAATTTGCAGTGCTGCTCTTGGTAATGACAGGGAATGCATCTCTACTACTCTTCATGCAAATGTTACTGCCAAAAAAGAAAAGAAATGCCTAGAGAGACAGAGTAGAGTAGAGAGTACAGTATAACTTTATTCATCCCTTAAGGAGGTCCTATCAGGGAAATTAATTTCTTCATCGCACACTGCACACAAAACACAGAAAAAGCACACAGAAAGCACCAGCACATAGAAAGTAGTACAACACCAAATAGAAAGATTAATAAATAACCCATCAAGAATATACAAATAGAAAATCATTAATCAAGTCATTTGAGGTTCACATCAGAGAAGGTGTGCTGCAGGGACTGTAAGTCCAACTCGGCCCGATGGTGGCAGAGTCTTTAGGTATCTCTCCAGAGTTGTGCAAATACGATTGTGCATTATCCAAAAACCTGCATTTTCTCACAAAGTCTTCACCAATGGCACCCACTATGCTTCTGGGAATGGATGAGACTGTCACCATTTGGCTGAACCTGTGAGATTAGCAGGATCTCCAGGGTTCCGGATATGCTTGGAATTGGCTTGGGTTGTTCTGCACCATAAATCAAATATATACTTGTGATAAGAGCTTCTTTTGCATGGAACCGAAACTCCCTGAAAGGTGTACAGTACAATATGTTGTGGGCCCATCGGTGACCAGTCTTTAAGGGGGTCAAGCCCACACAGTCAATTGGAAAACCTGGGAGGAAGAACAGTGGGCTTGGAGGTCCCATGGTGCCGTATCAGTTAGAGCTGAGATATTTAGAAACAGGTCAAGTGAAATCTACCAGGGGGTCACAGAGAATTATTACAACATTACAACATCACTCTGCCAACTCCCATGCTTTTGGTAAGGCTCTGTTCTATGGGCAGTATCATCATCCAACTGTAACCTGCACTGCAACATATGTGTAGGCTTAACCTGCAGGTATGTGCTCAGCAATAAAGCCAACTCAAAGTTCCATTCAATTGCAAAAATTCCTTTGCATAACGTAAGTACTCTTCCTTTGTTGTCTGACTCCTGCCCTTCTTCTGGGGGCATGCCTCTTTACATTAAGCTTACATATTACACACCTGCCCCCCCTCCCCCTTTTCACACTTGAGTGAGAAGTTGAAATGCATCCAAGTGAAGGTCAACCTTGTGTGTCCATTGCAACATATGGTTTTCATTAGGTTGAAATGCAGAGATTGAATCTTCTCATCCTTAGCTGTACCCATACGCTGCATTACAACACACATTTTGTGAAGTTGACATATAAGGTACCATATGCTCATCAGATTCTGTTTTTGGTTTTTTTTGCACGTGCTGGGCATATTGCCTTTTTGAAACCATGGAATAATAATATTAATCTGTATTAGAAGAGGATGGTGTGGTAGTGTGATGGACCAGGTGGGAGTCATCACTCAACCCTTGCTTTAGATAAGAGCTGCTCTATAACTTAGCCACATCACAATTATCTCCTGGTTTTTTGTTAAATGCTTACTATTTGTCCACCAAATATATAAGAGCCCTTTTGTCTCTATGCTTCTTTACCTTTCAGCATGACCAGTGTTGGAAATTATTAACAAGAAAGTGAGTTTTATGGACTTCAATCAAACAACAAATGCTAATTAGATTTTCATGTGAAGTTTTCCCCTCCTTGCCTGGGGGTGAGGCTGACACTCTAGTCTGTGTACTTCTGGAGTTACAGGTAGAGACTCTCAGTTAGTATTGTAGATTCTCATTCATCCAAGTCATGGCAATTCTTGAAGTTTGAACCTGAACCCTTACATACAGGTCTAAGTACTCCTCGATGCGTTGAACGGCAAAACTGTTGGGTTTTGGTTTGGCTTTTTTGTCCTTCGGGTGAACCAATTTGTGTCTGAGGGTGTTACTTGCACTGGGAAGTCCCCAGAAATTCTCACAACTGTTCACACCCTCAACCAAGTGAAACTGATAATAAACCTCAAAACTCAAATTATGTCCCATTGGGCAAACAAACTTCTTATGTCTTCATTGATTTAAACAAATAAATATATTTACTCCCCTCCAGAACAGAAGAAGTCTCCTGGATGAGAGGTGCAACATTTTGTCCAATGAGACCTCTGGTTTCCCTATAACCAGATGGTGTTGCCAGACATTCACACTGAAAGCACATTAGCTTGATTCAGTGATACCTCCAATGTGCCATCCACAAACAAGACCAATGACAGCATCCCTCCGGGAAGTGGAACACCAGCCCCCTTTATCCACAAAAACTGAATATCAGATTGTCAGTGTTGTGAGTGGAGTGCTAGTTCTTAGTATTTTCTCTCTTTATCTCTTGCTGGTACATCTTACAATATCCACATCAGCTGTCAGCTGAGGAGGAGACCCTGTACATATGGAATATGTAACTGGGTGGAGAGAGTCTTAATATGAAAGAGAACAGCTGATATTACAATGACAGCCCCAGAATGTGACATCACTGTGATTATGAGTGAGCATGCAAGAAAGAGTGACTGACAGGATAACAGGGGAAATAAACTACTGCTTTTGTAAGAAGGGTGGCTTTCCTGACTGAAACGAACTTGATTTGATAAGTCATCCGTTGTTACATCCCATGAAGCAGATGCATTGTAATTGTCAGTGTTTGTGTGCTTGTCCATCCGTCCATACGTCCGTCCGTCCGTCCACCAAATATCTTCACAACCGTTGCAGATAAAAAGATGAAAGAAAAAGCAGATTACCCGGGCAGCAAAGGGGATGAAAATGAGATGATGACGTTGACCTTGTGAAAAGTAGGTCAAGGTGAAATTTCAACTTTTGTACACTCAGGAACCAGATAAGATCAAAAGACGAGGGAGAAGGCCATTGTGAGTAAGATCATAGATCAAGGCGCTAGCTTTGATCTATGAATGTAGGTCAGAGCACTAGCTCTGATCTTTGACCAATGCAAGTAGGTCAGGGTAAAATTTTGAATTCAGGGGTGTCGCGGGATGTTGCAGTCTGTGAATTCCTTGGTTCTAGTTTGAAATTAACTGTAAGTGACTGTAACTTGCAAACAATTAAAAAAAAAACCCTGCAGCACTCATGCTTATTTTCTGAAAACATATTGCAATTATCTCTAGGATGATTAGCCACCACCGGAGGCAGCGGGCAGTAGAGCTGGTCATCCAATGTTTCAAGATCGGCGGTTTAATTCCCGCTCCCACCCAAAAAACACCCGGAAGTGAGCTGACAGTGGGAGGTGTCAGCTCACCTCCGGAGCACTGCTTAGGCGCTCTTTGAGCAAGGGGCCGTCTCCCTTACAAATTGCTCATTTGGGCGCACCACGAAGGAACTGCCTGCCACTCTACCTCCCCTGGATGCGTACCGGCCCCTTTGTGTGTGTCTTTGTGTGTTCAGGGCCTGTACATACATATATATGCATGATTTCAACTAACTAGATTGTGCCACTAATTTCCCTGCGGAGAATAAAAATCAGTACATAAAAGAAAAAAAAAAAAAGCAGGAAGAGCAAGGTTGGGGTCCTCGTCTGCCTGGCGAATATGTACAGAGAAAATGCTGAAATAATTACGTCTGTTCTAATCGTTAATGAGAAAGTGTCAGCAGCCTATAACTAAAATAAGATAACTTTCCAGTAAAGATGTCAAAGAAAACTTCTGTCATCTGCAATTATTTCCTTTTTGCATGTGCCTACATCTGCCTACAGTATGTGCAGGTGCTTGATTACAGAGGGATAACAGTGACAGAGACATTTTTCTGGGGCCCAGCTGTCAGTTGGGCAACCACTTTCATCTCATAGCCTTTTTTCTTTAAATCAAATATCCAGTATATTGGCATTGTCTGTTGTATTCGTTTGAAAGGACTTTGAAAATCCCAACCATGTTTAAGACATAAAACATTCGGCTCTGAATAACAATCTCTCTGATATGAAAAAATAGCAAATTATGATATTCAGTGTTCTGCAAACTAATCAGTCCATTCCTTAAGAGAAAAAAAAGGACAGGGTGCAAATAGCCTAGAATATCTATTCATCCATAACATTAAATCACTAGATGCCGATTAATTTAATATTTCATTACTTAATGTATTCTCGTCAAGCGGTTAATACCATCACTATTCTGTTGTAATACTTTTTTGTTTGTCTGACATATGTTCCTATACTTCTCCAGAACGTTCCACATGACTTACGAAATACTTTTTTTTTTTGTGAGATCAGACAATTCAACATCTTGTAGATGTGTTGTTGTTTATGGCTAAAAATACGTAGTGATACCAAACATTATGTGACACAGCTTTGTTGTAGTGTTTTTTTGAAAAACATTGTTGAAGAACATTTTAATCGTCTTCTTAAATGTTAATTTATCTGCCACTTTCATTTACCTGGAAGGCGTTGCAATGTTTTCCAGGTGGAGACGCAGCAAAAAATAAATGCTGGCCGATGTTTCAGACCTTGGAAATTTCCCCTCTGTCTGTTTTTCCTGTCCTGGTATTTGTTTATTTGTACTACAAGCAATCTAAATATTAGATTTTTTTAAACAAAAGGACAGAAAAAGGTCGGAAAACAAGACCCAAAAATAAGTCGAAGGCAAAAAAAAAAAGAGATCCATATATGTTTCCTGAGACGTTTCCAATGAAGGGTTCATCTGGACTTCAAGCAGGACATCCAAATAATAAATCCAATGTCTTCATGTGAAAGTTATGAATCGGACAACATGTGTTTAACTACTTTTTCTAGTCCAAGGCCTCACATCTGCATAAGATCCTGCAAATATTTTTCCTTATGGGTGATGTCTGCTTAGGCGTACATGCAAATATGTATATAACATCAAACGTATATAAAACCCATGAAGTCAGGTGTTACAGTTGATCCTTCCTCTGTAGCAGAACATGAGTACAGGACAATTTGTTCGTGAGATGATTTTACATCTCATGATAGAACTTTCATCACTATAATGATTCGTTCACTCCCGCCTCAGGCTGATTTCTAACAGTCTTTGGGGGTGATGAGTATTCTCTCTCTTTTCAATCTTAAAACATCTGCTTTGGCTTTTTAGATCTTTATCTCTGCCAGATTACAGAGTGATAAAAATTATGAGAACCCCATTGAGAGTCAGTTGTTTGCTGGTATAAACAATGATTATTTTCAGGAACAGTATGGAGACTAAAGAAAATTGAACAAATCAATACTAGTGAGAGTAAAGCCACCCGTACAAGTGAAGTTCTTAAGTTAAATATGACTACAGAAAAAAAACATGTCAGGTCTGTTTGATTTAGATACAGCACAACTAATGTTTGAATCCCCTTGATAGCAAGATGTCTGTTGTTGGTTAGTAATCAAGGCCACCATTCATGCCAGAGATGAGTTTATTGGATTTCTGTTACATTTCGTAACAAGAAGACGCGGTGATCAATGTCGCTCACCACATGATGCTTGTTTCTATTGCGCAGATTGGCTTGTGAGAAAAGTTGTCCATAAGAACGAAAACATGCACCAAAGCAATTTTTGCATCAAGGGTCGTGACTCAAGCAGAAATTATTTTTAGTGGTAATTTTCAAATTATTTGACAACAATGGACTGAAATATCAGTGTTTTATTTTCAACAGTTCTGAGAAAATTTAATTTGAATCAAAGCTTCAATCCAATCAAAGCCATCATGAAAATTTATTCTCCTGTCTCGAACAGTTTTAGAGAAAACATCCAGAGCTTGCAACGACATGGAAGGCATATATTTTTAATTTGATTGAAAATTCACACGAGTATAGTCGGTTTCAGCAACATTTAAACCCTTTTTCTTTGTTTTTGCTGTTTTCTAACATTTACATCAATGGGAATATTGCAAACATGTGACTGCAGGTCACATGACCTCAGGGACTTAAACTAGCAGTCATAACTTTTGAGCTGAGGAGTAAAACTACCATTGAAAAACCACAAGTACAGCATTGTGCTTTCATCTAGAATATTATTTTTTTCTAGACAAGCCCAAGTCATGATAATTCACCCACAAACATCTCCATTTTTTTGCAAACTTGTGTTTGATAAGTCTGGTCAAAAACTAGGAAGGAGGAATCCCAGACAAAGTATTTGCATTGAGTGATTAATATCAATGACATTTTTTTGGTTCCTTTTCCACTTTGGCTCTCTGTAAATAACTCTGTGCAGAAACAAACTTATAGAGAAATCCAAAGCTCTTGTAGGCTTGCCAAGTCCAGCTGTTATTGCTAAGCTATGATGAGATAATAATTTTGTTGGGTAGTAAATAAAAAACACATCAGCTGAAGCCGTAAAATCTCTGTTAAAGGTCTACAGGGTTGTTCCATTTATTTTAAACATCAGTCATAAAACAGAATAGGACTTCAATGTCACAAATGATGGAATTTAGGAGAAAAATCCCAACATGTCCACCATGGTCCAAACTGTTGCCCCAGTTAGTGATGGTTGAAAACAAAATCTCCTAACAAACAGAATCAATCTTCCTGTTTGTGCTCGGAGCAAAATTTATCCACACAGGAGAATGGTCAAATAAAGCCAGCTTCAAATAAAATGAACATTCAGTGCCTGAAATGGATATGGGGTCAACTAACAAATGCTATGCTTCTGAGCGCAGCATGTGAATGTGTTTAGCCTGGAATGCAGGATATGCCATGTAAGATTCACAGCCTCGCTTTGATCAGTGCTCACACTGATTTACAGGGTTTGGATCGAAGATTTGTGTGTGGTTTTATTGTCTTGACTAAGTTGAAGATAGCAGCCTTTTTGTTCAAAGGCAGGATTCTTTTTTTTACTGTGGAGGTGAGGACTTTACTGACTTCATGTGCACGTTGTCAAAGCAGGTTACATATTAGGTATGAAAATGTTTGCCTGTGTGTGGCAAGGAGCTGTCTTGTAGTCATGCTCAAAAATAGTTTGTTGGTGTCAACCTCTTTAAATCACTCTTTAGTGCCTGCATATGTTTCTGATCACCTCTCTAGAATAAAATCTGAAGCAGTTGCAGGTGTAAAGTCTACTATGTGTTCAGCTTTAGAATGGACTGTAGTTACTTCTTTTTCAAGGCATAACGAAAGTTACATCTTAAAAAATGCCTGCGTCATGTGCATCATTTAGCTATTAATTAATTTCAGGTAATGATAGTCTGTGATTCCATTTTGTCTCACATTGCTGTTTTCTTGTTAAATCAATATTATTTGTTCTATCCAACACTGGTGGTGTAACTCCTGTTGTCTGCATATCAAAGTACAGCTATGACTCCAACAGTTAATTAAATCAGAATGCGATCTTTCAGTAACTCTTGTCGACACACACTCCGTTTCAGTCTACGACTTCTACCACGGTGACGCCACGATGCGGCCTGTTCTTCCTCTCCTGCTTGGCACGACATGAGCTCAATCTGGACTAGAATTAACACATGGTCCAGTTTCCCCTCCTCCACCTTTACTGATGTCCTAAAATGCATGCCAAAACTTGTTGAATTATCCTACATTCTATAAAAAATATATTTTTTATAACAAAAACGTGAACAAAAGGGACCTGTCACATGTTGCTGAAGGTATCCACATGTTGTGGATTGTTCCACAGGGAGCATGCTGCCCGGTAACAGGTCATTGGAGCGTAATTGTATGTGAAACGGATGTCCTTTAAAGGCTCAGTCGTTTACGAGCCAGAACGGTAATTGATTGTGAAATTCGTTTTACTGCACGCCTCTGGGAAAACTTTTAAAACCTTTTTTGAGTAAACAAAATTCTATTGCAAATTATTTGCAAATGCTTTTGGTTGCAATTTAAGTTTTACACAATGTGGCAACTTGTTTTGGAACCATGCTTTCATAATTAGTTATTTTGCATCATTCGAGAGTGTTCTCACAGTTTGAGTGACAGTATTATTTGATTAGTAGCTTCGTGTGCTGTAAGAATTTGTTTATATACGACACGCACACATTTATTAAGAGTCATTCTGCACATCCTCTTTTGTTTTATACTGATACGGCTCTTGCACTCATCACGAGCGCAGCAGGAGATCCATTTGTCAAACAGGAAAACCCGATACTAAGCGTTATTGTGCTCCTTTCAAGAAGTCCACACGGTGACACTGCCCCTCCTTCTCCCGGGGGACAATCTTTAACCCCCCAGCCCATCCTCATCTCACTGTCATCCCTCATCTCTAAAAGGAGGCTTTGTCACAATGTCTCACTTTAGCAGTTTAACTTGATAGTTGCCATTGAGTGCTGGTGGGTGGCAAAGGGTACAATTTCCTTTGGCCAGATAATGAACTCCAACAATTACAGGAAGCTTCCCATGGCAGATTCACAGATCCTTTCTCTATCTGCCTGTCCTTCTGTCCTTGATCTCTTGGTTCTCTGTCAATCTATCTTTCTATTATTCAAAACCTACAGCAATCAATCTTGGGTTCCCTCCCACAGCTCAGTGGCGCAGATCATGGAATATTCCGCGCAGCGTGATCGTCTCAGATTGAACTCTGCAGCTCTACAACAATCAGTACTCTGTTACTTATCAAGATGATGAGACAAACACATGCCTCAAAGTTATACAAGCTCCTTCTTCCAATTATTTTTATTTCACACCAAGAGATGTCCGAGATTTTGCGTAACATCTCTTTCATTCCACGTAACCCTTAGTCAGTTAACATTAATTTCATTTCATTTCCCTGCTGTAAAACATTAATGGACATTTCCCTACAGTGATTTCTGTTGCACAGATTAGCTAGAGCAGATGAGACCGTTGCAGAATGTAACTGAAATCGTTTAAGATTCCTTCTGGAGAGCCTCACCGGAGAAGGCCAAGGCTGCGCCGCATTTACAGAAGGTTGCTCGATGGGTGGTTTGGATCCCAACAAGTTCTTTTGCTCTCTGGACCAAATTATATGCATTAAAAAAAAAAAAAAGCATGACTTCATACACCATGGGGAGATTGAAAAACAAACTTGTGCCTGATCATGTGTTTCAGCTAAACAGGCGTATTAATACAACTGAACTCCAGCGGACTGCTCAGGTGTGTCTGCACATGCAGCGAAATGTGTTTGTGTTTAATTTCAATTTGCACAGAGCCATTAATCAATCATGGATGTTTCTTGTAAGAGAACAAGAGTCCTGGGTGTTTATAAAAGATGATAGATGGCAGGACATGAATGTGGAGCACCAAAAGGTTAAGACCACACAACAATATGATACAATTCCTCTAATTATTTCCATGTGTATGTTACAGTGTTCAATACTGGCGTGACAAAGAGCCAAGAACTTAGTGGTTCTATAAATACAGAGAAAAGTGAAGATGAGCATCTGTCCCACACATCCTCGAACCAAATCAGAACTTTTGGATGTGCATTAGACTATAGCTATTTAATCAGTTCAAATAACTCAAGAAATAATCAACAGTTTAATCTTAGAATGTTGGCAAGTTGTTCAGGATGGTTTTGACTCAGCTGTTTTTTATGGCAGTTTTTCATTGTGAGAAATAATTGCTGATGGAAGAGAAACTTGAGATTCTGCATAAAATGTCTGCAAACATTTCTGGTGTCATCTCACACGTTGAGCAGACACAGAGCGGTCTAAACTATTTAATCTATAGTTTGGTGTCACAAACTGCAGCAGGAGTATGATCCAAATTCAAGTGTGTTCATGGGAAAAGTGTGACGACGAATCTGACGTGTTTAATGTGAACGTTACACCATAGTTTTCTTTCACCAGCCATACGCCTCCTCTCTCCCTCTCCATCCCGATGCACACACTAACACACACACCCAACACTCACACACTCTCCCTGGAGGGCGATCCTTTTCCAGGCTTCCCTCGTTCTCTGAGCGGTGGCTCAGTGGGGACCGGGGACATGAATGAACGACCTGGAAATCCCACTGTTTCGAATGACAGGTGTGCGGAAGTGGAGCTGCGAGCCTGGCCCATTATGGTTCTCAAAATTCATTCAGTAAAAAAAAAAAAGAGACGCACATGGGAAGAGTGAGGACAGAGACATGGCCCCACCCAGCCCACTTGTCCTTCCACTCACACACACACACACACACACACACCAGGGACCCAACTGATGTGACATCATGTCTCTGTCAGAGAGCAGACTGCATTGTTTCCAGCGACTGGCTCTAACTTTCTGCTTCCCCTCTCCCTCCATCCATCTCTTCTCTTGTCTCTTCCCACATACTCTTTTTTCCCCCCTCCCTCACTCTTCTTGTCTTCTCCTTTTGTTTTGTTTTTACCAACGACAAAGGGACGCCAGAGTGGAGGCTGGAGACATCTTTCCTCTCTGGCCATTTAAAGTGACTGCCCCCCACCATCCCTCCACTTGATTAGACAAAACACACACACAAACAGACACACACACACACACACACACACACACACACACACACACACACACACACACACACACGACCTTTGGCTGTGCCCACAGCTTTATCATTGGCTACTAATTATATTGCAGCAGTGGCCGTATGCATGCCATGCAGCCGTTGTTGACATTCCTTCCCTCCGCACACGCACACACACACACACACACACACACACACACACACACACACACACACACACACACACACACACACACACACAGCCACAAAACTGGCTGCCAACCCATTATTTATCAATCTCTCACTGGGAGGTTTTCCCACAGACACTTGCTTCTTGATTAACTACTACCACCCAGATTCATTTACAATAGGACGTGATAGCGAGCGGAGGTGCTGTATGGGCCAGTTCAGTCATGTCACGCTTTAATGAAATTGTTCAGATTGATTTTCTTTATGATACGCTAATGTTTTGCTTTATAAATCATTCCCACAATGGTTTCTATAGCCAAAAGCATCTCGAAAAGGCAGAAAACAACCATCAAAGCAAATATAGAGATAAGATTAATGACAGGACATGTATTCTGTACCAAAGGCACCATGTTGCATTTATGATTTCCAGCGTTATGCATATTTCATTTCTCTTCCTGGTGCTTTTTTAAAGCGCTGTATGTTCTTTTGTTCTCGGTCTGTCTGGAGCCACAACAAGCACCGTCATGTATCATCAGAGGTCACGGCACTCATCAGAGGAAGTGATTTATATCATTCTGAAGCGCTTCTCCCTGTAGGGGTCCCATTGTGTTTGAACTCAACACAACACACAGTGGTTGCAGAGAGGAAGTCTGTTTCAAGTACTAAGGCGTCATTTATTGTGTGTCATATTCCTGCCATCAGCTGCAGAGCATAATCGCTGTGGCACTCTTAAATGAGTAAATAACATTAAACACTTCTACGCTTTCGCTGTTTTCTCACTCAAGAATGCTTTTTGCCTCCGTTTTTCGGTTTTGTAAACACAGAGATTTGAAATGGAAGTGATTATGGCTCTCAAGCCTGTACGGGTCATTTTCTTTTTCCCTTTAATCCATTGTTTCAGTTTCACCATAAATAAAGGTCCATTCAGACATATTAATGTCACCCTGTGGTAGAAAACCAGAAATGACAAAATCTTTTTCTTTTCTTTTTTTTACCACAGCCATATCTGTGGTCTCTGGATGATGGACTGATATTTTATCAGAAATTACGTCATGTGATGTGAGAACACAGACATCTTTCTGTCCATCTAAACTTAAAGGGAATCCAAATCTCAAAGAATCTTCTCACGTGCTTTGTTCTCTAAACGAATGTCTGCTTTCTGAATTTTGATGATTGTCATGTCGTTTTGCTCACATTCACCACTGATGAGGGAGCATATGCAGTTTTTCCATTGGCGGCTGAATGATTATACTTGCGTTCAGGTGTCTGATTTACAATGTCCTGATAAAAATCCGGATTACGATTAAAAACCCAACTGTGTGTTAAATGACATCAGTGCTCCAGTGTGCGACAACCGGGTTGGTTTTGATTGCACTTTTTGATCGCTAAAGTAAAAAGTATTCCAGTCAAATCCCACGACGGCCCCCAAAATGCCGTCTTTGTCATAACCGACAGTGATGTCATTTGTTTTCTTTTGCTTCTCTTTGTTTATAAAAATGTCATATAACAAAAAACAATGCAAAAGATCAGATGATTAATAATTTATAACAGTAATGATGTCATCATATTTATGCACTGATTCTAACATTCTGATATAGTTTTAGTTTAGTACAGCATGAATACAGTATATCTTTAGCGTGTTAGATCTCAGAAATCAGAGTTGGTGTCAGTGTTGTTGAAATTTTTATTGAGGCAAAAAAGTCATCCTGTTCCATTAAGTCTGATGTAATACCCTACTTAAACTAATAAGTTAATATCAAAGGACAATTTCTGTCAAAATGTTGTCCTTCAGCACATTCATTGTTTTCTACATTTTGCTTGATATAGATAAAAAACATCTGTATTAAAAAAAAAAAAAAGCAGCAATCATCTTCTATTATGAGTGACTGCTTTGATTATGTGCTTACAATTTTTTTCCTTCCAAAATGATATCACTCACTTTCTCGAACATTTCTGGTAGAAGATAAAATAAAGCTTTAACAACAGCTTGGATATTTTGGAGGGTCAAAGGGATACATTTTTGCATGCTGGCACTACCAGAACCCTTTTGACAAAGTTATTGGTAGCTTTACTCTGGTTTCAAAACACTGATGGGTGATTCAGAAGGGGAATTTCACTATGGGCTTGGGTGTTTTCACAAGCCTTTTACTTTAATTCGGTGGAGCCCAAGCAAAAGTATTTTGCATCTTACTTCCCAGATATAGGCCTATCTTGTTTTTTAAGTTAGAAAAAACAACAGATCGTTTGTCTTTGAGGCAGTAACTTGGCCATCAGAGAGGAAAACACAGCACAGATGTAAAACGTTACGACGCAGAGCTGCTTGGTGATTCAGCCATCAGTCAGTGGAGGTCTCACCATCTCCTGAGATGAAATGAGTAATGCTAAGTGATGACAGTTATTGAAAGTGACCCTTAACATTTCATAGCTCTTTTTCATGTTGTGACCCCATTGACCATCAATTGTTACACTTGGCCAAAGGCCCCATGCAAAAAAAACGCTCTTGGTCCAGCTGTCTCCTCAGGCCATGGCTGACTCCTGAGACAACTCTAGTCACCCAACCCCAATTATTATATCAGGTCTCTAGCCATTGTTTTGAGGCTTTGAAGGATGTTTTTTTCTGTTTGTTTGAGAAATTATGGGTGTCCGGTCTAAAAAGAGGGAAAAAATTACCTGGGATAGAAAATAGAGCGACCACAATGCTTTCACAATGCTTTTTGCTTCTCCTTTCTCTTACCAGTACCCCTGGTGCAACCTGACTCTCACTCTATTTTAACTGTGTGTTTATCTAAACGTCTCCATGGAACAGGCTGATGTGATTCTTTAGTGGACATTCTTTCAGTGTTCTATGAGAAAAAAAAACCACAATTCCCATGCAATCTACTCGTCTCACATAGCCAAAAACTAGCCTATATACACATTACAATCGGTTCCACACAGAAATAAATGTATATTGTTGAGCTGCTACCTGGTTCCTGCAATAAATCTCCAAACATAAGAGGGAGAGAAAATGCAAAGTGAAAACATGGTTCTGCAAACAGAGGTAAACAAACAAATAAAACATTTGTGGTTAAGTTCTAAAACTCACGAAGTTCCAGATAGGGTAACTCATAAATACCAGCAACATAATATTATTTCTATTGAACTTCACAGAAGTTGTGTGGTGGTAAATCTCTCTTGACATTCAGCACATTGGACAGCTCACTTTTACGTGCCTGACATAATACTACTGTAATTGGTTTACATATAAGCACATGTAAAATAAATCTATTAAAATCTAGTCTGAATGAATTTTAGTGGTCTGACTGAGATATTAGTTTGTCTGGCAAATGAAGTGCACATCTTTGTGGTCATGTGACGGAAGCTATGTGGAGCTCCATTTAACCCGGTGACTTTTTTGTTTACTCCTGAAACATGATCTGAGGCCTCCGTGAGATAAGATCACCGGAGGGGACGGCTTTATTCTCCAATGTGACACTGAGCATATCTTTCAATCAACAGTTAAATGATGAAGCAGACCTGACCAACGGGGTTTAAATTAAGGGTCACTACTTTGTCCTTGTCTTATATTTACCACTTCTTCTTTTCCTTTTGGCTTTTCCCTTCAGGGGTCGCCACAGCGAATCAATTGCGTCCATCTAACCCTGCCTTCTGCATCCTCTTCTCTCACACCAACTACCTTCATGTCCTCTTTCACTACATCCATAAACCTCCTCTTTGGTCTTCCTCTGGGCCTCCTTCCTAGCAGTTCAAAACTCAGCATCCTTCTACCAATATATTCACTATCTCTCCTCTGGACATGTCCAAACCATCTCAGTCTGGCCTCTCTGACTTTATCTCCAAAACCTCTAACATGTGCTGTCCCTCTGATGTACTCATTCCTGATCCTATCCTTCCTGGTCACTCCCAAAGAGAACCTCAGCATCTTCATCTCTGCTACCTCCAGCTCTGTCTCCTGTCTTTTCCTCAGTGACACTGTCTCTAAACCAAACAACATCTCTGGTCTCACCACAGTTTTGTACACCTTTCCTTTCATTTTAGCTGAAACGCTTCTATCACACCTGACACTTTTCTCCACCTTTTCCATCCTGTCTGTACACACTTCTTCACCTCTTTTCCACACTCTCCATTGCTCTGGACTGTTGACCCTAAGTACTAAAAATCCTCCACCTTCTTGATTTCTTCTCCCTGTAACCTCACTCTTCCACTTTGGTCCCTCTCATTCACACACATGTACTCTGTCTTACTGCGGCTAACCTTCATTCCTCTCCTTTCCAGGACAAACCTCCACCTCTCCAGCTTCTCCTCCACCTGTTCTCTGCTCTCACTACAGATCACAATGTCATCTACAAACATCATAGTCCATGGAGATTCCTGTCTAACCTCGTCTGTCAGCCTGTCCATCACCATAGCGAACAAGAAGGGGCTCAGATCTGATCCCTGATGCAGTCCCACCTCCACCTTGAACTCCTCTGTCACACCTACAGCACACCTCACCACTGTCTTACAGTCCTCATACATGTCCTGCACTGCTCTAACATACTTCTCTGCCACTCCAGACTTCCTCATACAATACCACAGTTCCTCTCTGGGCACCCTGTCATAAGCTTTCTCTTATATTTACCACTATAAAGCCTAAATTACATGGTTGCACTGGGGACCATGAGGTTTAGTTGCTTTTGCAAAGGCTTTTTGGCTGGCACTGAACATTATGTCCCATCTCCTTGTCTTGTGGAGCACAGCCATCAAGACAGCTGCGCTTCAAGCTAAATGCCAACAATATCATGCTGACAGACTCACAGTGACAATGTAGAAAGATTTTTACCATGAACCATAAATGCCAACATTATGACCCTGATTGCAAAAAGGTCATAGGGTCACTGAAGGACTCATCTCCTGGTTCAAAAAAGTTGTACCAATCCATTCTGTAGATGTTCAGATGTGTTGATGGATAAATAAAAGCCTATAGAAAAAAGAGATGATCACTATATTCATTTTGACACGTCCTCTGAAGAACAAAACTGCACACAACAATTGACAACCATGCATTCAACAGCTGTTGAGACATTTAAAGTGAAGTGCGGTGGACAGACTGACAGACGGTTGACGCCACCATCCACCGTCACTGCCAGCAGGGCTAACAACAAACAAATAAGAAACTCGTGGCACTAAACATCCAACAGATGTAACTGTAATTCTATATTAGCGATGAAAGGCCTGCGAGGCAGCAAGTGATGAGACTATTACCATAAAGTGAGTGTTGCTCCACCGCTGAGTGAGAGATCTGTCAGACACAATCGAAGCATGTGTGTTTTTCCACTCATGAGTATCATCAGAGACCACCATTCTCCTTTTGGCTCCTGAATGGTGTTTGTATCCAGGGTGTATACACATACGCACACACACACACACACACACACACACACACACACACACACACACACACACACACACACACACACACACACACACGTACCCAGAGTGGTGAGTCAGTGACATGCTTCAGGTGTGTTTTTTGGCATTTGTCGTTGATCCTCTTTGGTCTAACGATGAGGAGACACTGAAGTCATTACACTCACTCTTTCCATTGTCTGGTGGTGTGTTACTGGAGTGATGCAGAGCTTTACTGAGCTGTGCCCCTAAATAGTTTGCATTAGTCACAGCTGTTGAGCTGCAACCAGCTGAGAAGCATCAGCGTATTAAACGGAATCACCAGCTGCGAATCTGAAAACACTCATGGTGTCATAATTAACAGAACACCCTATAGTTCGTTCAATCCACTAATTTTCACACGGCGTTATGAAACCTGTGTCTTCTCCTTAATGTCCAATCCATCCACTTTGGCGAACACATACAGATATTTCATGGATATAAATGGTTTGCTTGGTCTCAGCTTGATTGTGTGCATATGTGGTTATTTAGTGATTCAGTGCCAGGATGTCAAACCCTTACATCAGCACTTTTCCTGTTGTCTAGGAAAGAGGGGGTTTCCCCTAAATGCTCAAACCAAATAAGCCAAATCCCCAAGCATTAAAACAGGAATATTATATCCAACGTGGCAAGCAGCGTTTGCACCGGACGCAATCGTCTTCGCTGCGTGCACATCATGTTATTCAAGACAAAGCTGGATTACATGGTGCTGTTCATTAATTTCATCAGATCAATTGTGTGTATATGGCAAATGACTGCATCTACACTCCATTTTCTGTCATGCGAGCTGGATTTTGTCCTCCAAATAAATCCCTGACAGAGTTTAAGAAGGTAAACTGATCTCTCTCATCGAATCATAATATATTATAACCAGAGCGAATAAGAGCTCCTTGTCCAGCACTTTCTCTGCAAAATAAATGATTGTGTTCAACGATTCGCTCCATATTAAATTTCAGCCATACATGTCTGCAAATTGGCCCTCATACCCGAATTCCCATCAACCTATCTGGTGTTGTACAAATAATCCAAGTGTTACAAATAGGCCCTTTAACAGGCACGAGGCCGTGAAGTAAACAGTAAAGAGCCTCAACTTCGAACCTTAATTTGTCCAAAAAGCTCCTATTCACATCTCCCTTCCTTGTTGGCTTGGGTTTCACCTGTGGATGCAGGGACAGTAGTGTCCTTGTTTGATTCTAATCATGGTCCTCACCTCAGAAGTTTCCCCCTGGGAACTCCCCTCCTCCACCCAGCCTGAAGACACACTCACACTGACTCATTAAGTGTCAAGAAAAATTCAGACACCCCAGAGCTGTCTGAGAGGGCAAACCTGTGCTGCAGTGTGGCTGGAGACTCCCTCTGTCACTGGCCTTATCATCCCTGACACAAGGAAGTGTCTCTGCAGGCCCGTTTGAGCGCTGGAAGATGAACGAGGTCGTCAAGACGTCACAAAACCCCCGAGCAAAACAGTCTGAGTGTCGCTGACATTGTTCTCAGGTCATATTAGTGCAAGGTGCTTTATTTTTAGCCTAGGGTGGGCTGCAATGCTGATCCATGATGCATGTCGACACGGAAAAAATGTTTTGGGTTATGTTGTTTCTCAGCTATCCCCTAAGACAAATGAGGTTATAAGAGTGAAGAGTGCAACTCAAAACACATGTCTCAGCCGCCTTTTCCTTCTTTTTTCTTTGGCAACAAGTAGAGTAATTAGGGAGGCTAACCACATCCTTATTAACTCGGTTCTGATAGAATATTTCAAAACGCAAATCTCTGTTTCTAATATAGCCTCTCATCACTTTTCACATTGATAAGAAATAAAATGGATAAATGCACCAACATGGTATGAATCATTATCGCAAATAGATCAGATAAACACAAACAAAGCATTTCGCTCACAAAGGTAATTATACAGCTATATAATATTTCCTCCTCCTTTGCATCTACTTACACATTTTTTGCGGCAGTGAATGATTACCCATGGGTAAGAATTTACTTCTCCCACGTAAAATTGGCTTAAATGTCAAGACAGAATAAAAGGCAATTCAACCAACTAAAGGTCAGCTCAATCAGGCATGTTTATCTCTTGAATGAAACCAACAAAGCCTATTCTTTATGCGCTGATGGTGTTATTTTAGTGGTTGGGCTCTGCCCTCCTGTGGTCAGCACAGCAACTAGGTGTTTCAGAGGTACAAGGAACTTTCTGCTCAGTGGTTTCTTGTATTTCATGATAATTATGTCAGGAGACAAATAACTTCTGGAAGCATCTGGTTTAAAAATCGTTCCATTGTTTGGAATTATTCAGCCTCAGCATACAGATAAACCTCTTTCTGTCCATGTGAGGGATATATATACAACAGCAAGAAGGTCCTGGGTGTGAATCCCCCCCGTGAGCCGGGACTTTTCTCCCAGTGTTGGCGTGGATTCCCTCCAGGTTCTCTAGCCGAACCCTGACCCACGCAAGGTGGATAAGAGACTGAAGAGAAGATGATTACGGTCGTCTTCAAGAAAATGGATGAATGGATTTTTTATTTGATCAGTTCTACGTTTAGTCATGACTCCGTCTATTTTTTTGAAAATGTCAGAAGTGGGAGGAGACAGGGGACTGTAGATGCCCTCATCCAGATCAACTGACATACGTATGTATCCCAAAATGTAAGCACTTTACAAATCTATGTTACTGGTTTTGAAAAAAAACCCTGCCTTTTGGTGCATTCAACCACGTCTGGGTTGGATATTTTATTTTACATACGTGTGGAACTTTGATTACGTCATTCTATTTTATATTACTGTCTGTTTTTTTTGTTTTTTTTTAATGACAATTGAACAATTCCATGAGCAATTTTTGAAGAAGACCATGTCATATGATTGAGGATTGAATGAACCCTGCGGTTAAATATTATATTCAAGATTGATCGTTTTTTCCCTATCCCTTATGCTTTCATGTTAACCTCTTTTCCACATCTTTCGATGCAGTCTGTCCTGTTATGGCAATCTCGACTACCATTTGTCTGGTTTTATCAGTTGCCATGTTTACAGAATAACATTGGCACGGGATTGATTTCAAGCTTCAGGTTTGACCTGTCAAGCGACAGGAAACAGACTGAAGATAGCCTCCAGCTGTTTCCTGATGCAGCTCAATCTTCTGTATAGTATACTTTATTCTGTATTGCTACCAGCTGAAATAACATCGGCTTTTTAAAAATTCTATTAAAATACTCATTTTGCTCAGAAGAGATACAGATAAATTGGCCATGATGTGAGGCTTGCTTGCAAACGCAGCCTCAAATATGGATAATAAATGTCCTCAATCTGAAGAAGCTTGGATAATTGTGCTCATTGTGAACATTTTTGAAGCATGAAACCAGAGGAGCATGCAAAAGCTCCTCTTTCAACTACAGCCAAAATATGTTCATGAAGGTTTTCCTTTCCGTAAGAACTTCACAAGTATTTTTTTTTAAAATTCAAAACATGTTTCTGCCCATGCACTTTAATTATCTAAAATAAGCCATTGATTATTTTGTTTGTTGATTGTTTATTGGTGCACCAAATTCTGATTGGTCACATCTGATAAATTTTCCATTCAGTAATGACCACCTGTGCTGCAATGGAGCATGGGAATATTCTGAGGTTATTATATTGAGTTGTGTGTCAAACAATTTAAAAAAAAAGGTTTTCCATAATACTTTGATGACAAACATGTTTGTGAATCAAACACCAGAAGGCCTTTTCTTAAATCATATGGTGTCACAGGTAATCAGATTAATTGAACAGAAATGAATATTTTAGTGGTTTACGGTGGTTGTTATGTGAGTCTCAGATCTCAATAAGGCTTTTACCCAGGAATTTAAGTGCAGAAATAAACAACAGAACAAAAAGAGATTAGAGTGAATACACAAAATCACCAGAAGATTAATACAATAAGCATCTTATTAATACAATAATAAGATGCAGGGTACACCCCTGGCCCATCATAAAGTCACCAGTTCACCTACATTAGAAATGGCCCCTTGCTGAAAGAAAGAATGGGACTACTTATGATAGTTTTGTCACAATGTCATTAAAAGATTAATTGAAGGCCTAAATTCAGTGTTGGATCACTTTATTATTTATCATAATTGAGCCTAAGTTCAGTGTTGGTTCACTGTGATCTTCACGTCTTCAGAGAGCATGACTGTAGTGAATGTCGCTGCAGGGACTCAGGAACACTTCCAGAAGCTGCTGTCACCGTCATTTTTTCGCAGCATCCACAAACACATGCAGACGTGCAAACAGGAACCAGTTCATGAACTAGATCCAGAATTGCCTCAGTTCATTTAAGATGGACTGAAGCAAAGTGGAAAACCGCCCTGTGGCATGACAAGTCAAAATGGGACATCCTTTTTTTAAATCATGGATGTCCTCCAGGCTGAAGAGGAGACCCTTCAATATCTGTGGGGGTGGGGGTGGGTTGCATTAGTGCACATGGGCATCCTGCACATCTATGAAGGCACCAGGAATGCTTAACAAGACTTACAGGGTTTGGCACAACATATGCTGCCAAGTAGGCAATGTCTTTTTCAGGGAAGGCCTTGCTTATTTCAGCAGGATGATGCCAAACCACACTCTGCATGTATTTTTAGAGCAGGGTTCTTTAGTAAAAGTGTCCAGGTGCTTAACTGACCTGTCTGCAGATCCCACTCATTAACCCCTGAGGTGCATTATGAAACACAAAATATAACAAAGGAGACCATGAACTCTTGAGCAACTCAGACAAGAATGGGAAAACATTCTACTTTCAACATTACACCTCAGTTTCCAAGTAAAGAGGTGATGCCCCACAGCAGTAAACATATGTTAATGGCATGAAACTGCACTTTATGTCATTTTCACGAACAATTTTTCCATCTAAACATTTCAAACATTATCTTAGTGATTTGCATTCCTGCATTTGACGTCTTTATTACTGCAGGACAAACAGTGAAATGGATCACAAGTCAGCAGACTATCATTTCTGAATGCATGATTGAGGACACCCCCCCCCCCTTCCGACTACCAACACACACACACATTTATATTTACAGAACTCTACACAAATCCACCGGTTCTTGAAGCAATCAAGAAATACGTCTTGATCGACATGTTTATTTATAAGACTCTGCATTCCTTTATTAAGACCAGTCATAGTTTGACATTCGGGCCTTGTTGGAAATTTGACTGGTCCTCATGGCAACTGTCATTTCATAATATTCTGGCTATTTATTTGGTCATTCCTGTTGAAACTAAATATTTAGAGAAGCATAATGTTGAAAATGAATAAATTTACCTCTTAGTCATAGACATCAAAATAATACCAAATGTGCATGATTTTTTTTTCTTGCCCTCAGTCATTTCTGACAGTTACACTTCTCTGTACAATTTCTATACAGGCCTGTTAAATGTGTTTTTTCTTTAATAAGGTCAATGTCAAGGACATGATTACCTTGAAAATGAGATTTCCTGGTTGTAGAATTAAAGAACAGGGCGTTGCCTAGTTCTCGTCATGCTTATCCATAGTAGGCAAACACAGATGTACTGATTAGGGAAAAGTTTGACAATCTGTAGTCAGATGAGGACGTATGAGAAATCTGATGAGTAGGTAACTGCGACTCATAGAGGGCCTTCGTTACAGCTGAGAATTCAATTAGGAAACGTCTGACTCACAATATCCTAGAGCAAATTTGCTCTCAGGTTGCAATGTAGAAAACCCAGTGTCAGGGCTCAGTACTGAGGATGTGTGTGTTCTCCCTCGCCTCTCCAGGGGCCCAATCCATATAGGACGTTGAGAAAAGTGGATCAAGATCCATTCCTGACTTGATTTAACCTAACAAATTAGTAGAATTTAAAGCAGCTCTACATTTAACCAACCCGGTTCAGTGGAGGCTGATGGTCAGAATGTCCTTTACCACACATTCTGACATATCTCCCTTTATTAACTATAAACAAAGACCAAACATCTAAATCTAAGGTGAAACCATCAGAACTATTCTTTTTTTACTTGATAAGTTTTTATCATATCATATTTTCAGGGATACACTGCAGAGACCAAACCCTAACTGGGTTTATTGGTCAACTACTTTCCCGCATTTGGTGCATAATCACATTTTATGTTATATATTGGTAGAATATCAAGAGAATTGACGCCAACACATCTTGTGTATTGTACTAATCCTCATATCGGGGACCTGACGCGAGCACAGTGAACTTTTAAGGATTCGTCACTGTCTTCTTTCTCTGTCTGCCATATGTAGAATGTTTGGTTGTCAACTTATTTCACTAACGCTCTCTTGGTTATGTTCACTGGACATTAATAAGACATGATAATGCTATAATCATTCGTAGCGTGTTGGCGATTTGTGGATGCAGTACTCCCTTGTGTAGTATATGCAGTCAGCAAATCAAGAACATGCGCGGGGGAATTAAAAGTCACTCCTATGAGGTGTTTGTTAGCTTTTTAAAAAGTACTTATATGGATGTTATGCGTATTAAATGAAATTCAATTACATTTTTCCCTCCATCGCACCTCATAACTAATCACACGTTATAAAAACGTGTACCCGAACATGAGCATTAGCTAATTTACTAAGATTTTGGAGTGTCCAAGAACAGGTCTTGGATCCCACACACAAACAGTCCGCAGCCGGAATGGTGCGCGTTGGACGGCTCTGACCCATGACAGATGTTTTTGTGGAGTCAACATTCTTAATAACTGCTGGTGTAACGTTAGAGCCTCTGGTGCACAGCTCTGTTTCTTGCGTTTACTTTCAAACTTTTGATGTGGACTGACCTTTTCTTTCAAGGGGACTTTAAAATAAAGCACATGGCACTGGAATTACAGAGCCAAGGTTGAGAAACGACCCAAGAGATTGGGAGAGCTAGTGCCATCTAAATGGGTTTTTGTTAGTGCAACACGCACGCTTAACCTTCTGTGAATTAAGTTGGTATCCGGTATCCTGAGGCCAAACCAAGGGTGCGTTAATGACCGTGTGTAAATAAAAAAGAAAACTGATTCCGTAAACAAACTTTAAAAAAGGATACAGAACTTTAAAATCTATTTATTTGCTTCATGGCATTTTCTTCCATTCATCATCATCATCATCACCACGGATGATTGCCTGATAAACATTGAGCTTTTTCGATCACCATTGTTCTCCTACTTGATGTGACTGTTGGTCATGGTTTGAGCTTTGCATACTCCCTTGCCAGCAACTTCAAAAGCAGCTCCCTTATAGGTGGCGACGCACCGATCATCCGTCCGGAGGTCTGGCTGAATCTGTTCCCACACCTTCTTTTTAGGGTTCAGCTCTTTATCCGGTTCACCTGCGGTCAAGAAATGACTTTGAGACTTGTTAAACTCCTACCTTCTCTGCTCATCCATCACACAGGCAGGATTTATGGATTTAGAACATTAGCTTTATAATCTGTGATGTCATATCCTTCATAATATCTTTTAAAAAGCTAATATTCAAGCTCAAACACACTGATAGACAAATTTAACCACCCTTCGTGGATTGTTTGTGTGAGAAAACACTAATATGCTCTACCTACCAAAACTTATTGTGAGCAACTGATCCACAGCTATATCTCATTTATTTTGCCAAATCTAATTGTATTTCCTACTCTTTAATTAGGAAAAGTCTTAAAAGGATCATATTTTGCATCCAGAGAAACATATTAATGGAGGTTCCTGTTTCACCATACCTTTGTTTTGGAAGCTTGACATTTGAGAAACATTACAATCAAACTCGGTGGGGCTTCTGTGGGGTGTCAGCTTCATGGTTTGAGGACGCAAATGTGTTTCATTTCCCCAAGGCTGCCACTTCTGCAGGCTTTCGGCCCCCGGAGTGGCAACAATCAGTTTTGATCAGGAGCGTGAAAGGGTTTTTGATGAGCGACTTGTGCATATGTTTCACTTCAAGCAGTAGTACTGGACCCCATTAGCTGGGGAAACACAGGCAATTACAAGCATGTACCACACCAGCAGAGGGTTGGCTGCAACTACGTCTATGCTATGGCACAGAATAGGGAACCTGCAGAAGGAAAAAGGACTTGACTGGCTAGTTTGATGTGATACTGCTACTATGACTGCTAATGTAGGCGATCTGACAACTCTCTGTTTGATCTGAGTGAACTGAGTGATTTCAATTATTACCTTAAAAGGTCTCGAAAACTAATACAGAGCAGTAAAAAAAACAACAACTTTCATCTGTAATTTTTCCTTCTATGTACTTCACCAAACCACCTCGGTTTGTACTTAATTGTTTTGAGTCGATGCCACAACAAAGCCTTAGTGCTGCCTCTCGTCTCTACTCCTCCCCTTGTGTTCTCTGGGAAGAGATGCCATCAGGAGACGGGCTGATTGGGGGCTTGTTTCAATGCTGCATCCATACAAAATGATTATGGCTGGCCAAAGAGATCTCTCATGAATCAAATGGCTTTTATAGCGGCTGAAACATGTGCACTGCAGGGATAAAAGCATCAGCTGACACAGCTAGGTTGAGGGTACTTGGACCACAGATCCACCTACATCATACAACCCCCCCCTACTTTTTTTCCACAGGGAACTCCAAATCAATTGATGAAATGCACAACCAATCCTCTTCTCATTACCAATATTCAGCTCTCCAAACACGAGTTTTAGAACCGAAGTGGTTTAAATCACTACCACAATGGCCTGCTAGTTGTACTCTGAATTTGGGCCACTTTTATTAGATCAGTTGAACCTGACGGGGCAGCTATGGCTCTCTAAAGTGAGCATTAATTGCTCTATCAAATCCACACAAAGCTCAAATAAGGATTAGTTTAATGAGAGCTGAGCGGTGTCTGAGAATGTTTTGTGATTGGTGCCTTCAAAAGGAGCGAATGTGGAAACTTCATTTCCTAAAGTCAGGGGCTTTTTCTGAAAACTTTCCTGGGAAATTCTTCCAGCAGGCTTCATTGAATGAAAGTTAGCGGCGAGGAAGCAGCCATAGTTTCTGTTTTGGTTGGATGGGATTGCACCATTTAAGATTTAAGCTAATGATGAATCTGATTTGGAGGGTATGGGAACTGGATGATAATACCTGGGAAGCCCTGGAAAGTAATTTTGTCTCCTGGCACAGCTCCACTTGGAGGATCAAGAATTTCAATCTTGTCTGGCGAGCTGGCACACATGACCATAGCCTGGGACACCACTCCTCTCATCTTGGCTGGCTTCAGGTTACACATCAGGATTGCCATGCGGTTCTGCATCTGCACAGAGGACAGGAGATCAAATGCATCTTTATTTTCCATATGGCCTGGACAATAAAGAAGAAAAGGAAATTACAATATATTACAGTGCAAAACACCTTTAACTGATGATGGATGAAGCCTGCTTGGGTACGGGACATCAATATAGACAAATGCGGCTAAATCCGACCCAATGATTAAAAAAATATGTATTGAAGATTTTGGCTTGTTTGCTTCATTTTATAATCCACAGGGAACAAATAAGAAAACTTTAAACTGCCATTCCATGTGCTGGTGAACAGATGAACTTTTATTCAAGGCTTTATCCTTTAAGAAATTACGACATAAATCTAAATTCAATGGGTTTACTTTGAAAGGGGAAATGGAGGTTATTAATTTTTCAACTCTGTCCACTTTTGGAAAGTCATCAACTGTGTGTGAATTTTATGGTTTTGACAAAAAAACAATATTTTACATGCTATGTAGACACCTGTCTCACATTATAGATGTCTAAGACTTCTGCTTCTGAAAGGTGTCCATCATTTATCGTCCAACAATAATCCATTTTCACAGATTTCTCACTCCTGCTCGCTTAGCAGAAATAGATAACAGCCCGTATAAATAAAGCAGTTAACAAAGCTGATTTATTGATTCTTCTTGCAATGGACAGACGCAGACACACGATATGTGGCAGAAACACTGACAGCTGTGTGACAAGATGACTACTGTGTTGGTCATCTAACATTTGACCATGTGGACACCAAAACCCTGTCACTTCACAGCATTTTTAAGGTTCGAAAGATTTTCTTTTTTTCATTAAGTCGGTTTTTGTTGCGCATGATTTCAGAAACCATACGATTCCATTTAAACGATGCTCATCGTGTATAGACAGTAGAAAACACAAGTGCGATCCCCAAAAGCCTCGTGGTCTACGATTACAAAGAGAATCACTGGAGACCATAAAAGAAACTGGTGCTCTTTGCTTCAATGAAATTCTAGAATGAAATTAGTTTGCCCCAGGAGCAAATCATAAATTCATGTGACAATAAAAAAACAGTATAAGCAGATCCATCAGGACAAAGTTTATCCAAGACAAACCTTATTGTAGTCATATATTCATGTGATCAGTGGGTACGAATGAATGCAGCATCGGTTGTGTATCTGCAGAAAACAAGTCTCAAATAGTCTCAGTGGGGAATCCTCATGCTAACATGAAAACAGAATTTATTACTGTTTTATTGCGGAATTTCCACGGGTTCCCGCTTGCATCATTAGAAAAAGAATAATGTAATGAGATATATGTGACAGCTGTTGTTATATGACATCTAAACAAGCAGAATGTCAACTTATGAAAACTATTTTATTGGATTTGAAAACTTCAGAGGTTTTTTCAAAAACAACACATTACTGTTAGTCAATTATAAGGTGCATGGAATTCTGGATTCATACTTTTGTGTGATTCCTGAAAAAAAAATTGACAAAAAGAATGATTGCATCATTTCTCATCATTTTTTGTAAAATACTTATATTTTGATGGCAACTGCATACCTCAAACAAATTGGTGCCAGGAGCAACAAAAGCCTGGGAGCGCTGTGGAATTCTCAAAAATACAACTGGAACTTTTCCAAGCTAAAGAGTTTACTCATAACTTGTGATATACAGTATATCATGGCCCAATATGAAAAGGGTAACTCATCATAAGCGGGGACGAGGCGGGGTGTACCGCTTTGTGAAAACATGTGACACGATCTACACAAACAGGATCGGGAATACAAAGACAAAGGATTGACGTTTGTTTTTCCTTTAGACTGTACGGCTTCCCAGCATTTCCATAGATTATATTGCTCACGGTCAGGGTTTATTCTCCTGCTATAACTTATTTTACCCCTGAGTGAATAATAAAGCAGCGGTTTTGGTCGAAGGGTATTTTACCTGTTCAATAGGTATGTGATTGACCAGCCCACTGACCACCGTCCTGAGAGACTCCTCTCCCACGTCCACCTGCTCCACGTACAGACTGTCTGCATCCGGGTGCTTCTCGGCCGTGACGATGCGTCCGACACGCATGTCGAGACGAGACACGTCCACTTTGGCTTCATCCTGAGTCGGGGCGGCCTGCTTCTTCTCTGCTTTCACTCCTCCTAACATAAAATGTAATGCTGTTAAACTAAATGCATGGCATGGTTCTGCATTTATTTGTGTATTTACGTCTAATATAAAGAAAATGGAGTTGGAACTTTGGTCGGGTTTGTTAACATAGAGAATCAGACGGTAGCTGCCGAATCTTTACAGAGGATTTGTGAATCTGTGACAGTTTTCATGCTTTTGGAAGCAATGTGCATAATATTTTATGTAATAATAGAAGAAAGAAGGTTTCAGCCAACTGCTATATTGCTCAGGGAAATTGTAAGAAAAACACAACATGGTTGAAACAATCCTATCTGTCTGGAATCTGATTTAATTTCCTCCCTCCAATGACAGGCCTCAGGGTTGCATGCAGACGCATGTGTTTCATGTGTCCCACAAATAAATACAAAAACTAGGGGGAAAAAATATTTTTTTCCAGCACCAGAAAGTACAAGACAAAATAAAGATGCCAATTCTCGCATTTGTTGTACGTCTGTGACGTGTTAAATTAGCATAATGTCCGACCCTTGACTCGCCTGGTTTTTGCTGACATCTGAAGAATCGAGCGCTGGTCAAACGGTCACAGTGTTTAATCACTCGTCTCCACACGTGCTCTGGATAATAAGAATTTCAACTGCAGCCTTTGAAATCGGACATTTTCTCCCCTTGCGTAATCAAGGCTGCCCTGTGATGACAGCACAACACTGCATCACCGCCAGGACCACACAACGATAAGGTTTTGGTCTGAAGACTAACAAATAATGACTGTTTGGACAAGGTGAGAATAAAGTTACATTACAGTCTGAACAAATGACGAAATCACATGTGAAGCAGTTTAATTGAAAGGAGGAAGTATCTGTCATTAATATCTCCAACCTATATGGATGCAGTGGATGAAACCGCTGATGGAACCCAGTATGGACATCCAACATTATAACCGAATAGACTAACATGAGGTAAATCACACAACACCCTGTCAGTAACCGCAGTTAGACCTGCTGAACTTATCTTGCTGTTGTCCTCCAATGCAAAGATAAACAGGAGGAAACTGTCAAAAAGTGAATCAAGACACCTCCCTGTGTAGAAACGTAGAAATTAAATTAGGTGGAAGTTCTGTGGCACCATGTTCACGCAGGCAGAAGCTCAGACCCTCTCTATTTTGCAGATGAAAACAAAATCAAAAACTCCATATCCTGTTGCTAACAGCACTTTGAGAAGTGAGGGACTGGAGGCCTTGGAGCATGTCTGCTGCAGACGAGGCTGCAGATGAGTGCAGCCACACCCAGGAGTAGAAGGAGCGATTCTTTCCCAGTGAAGGAAGCGCACATTTCATGTCCAGAGTCCTGCTGGGTATCCCAGTATGTAACTATGTGGACCCAGGGGGAAAGTTAGAGTTCATCCTAGGCTACAACATGCCAATTAAATCAAATTTAATTTCCAGTAAATATTTTGCTTGTAGTTTAATACTAATTGTCTAGATCTGTAAAATCACATTTGCCTGTTTAATCACAATGGCTGCTCTGTTTTCGTGCTCTCTGTCTCCACAGTGCGGGTGGAAAAAAAAATCAGAAATTTTTGGATACACGAATTGAAATAACTGGCTGGGTTACGTTTCAGCATGCCTGCACTTTATACGACAACATGTGAAAAATAAACCTGACTGATTGACTGGCATCTGACAGTTTTCCTAATTAGTCCAGATATCTTGAATGGTTTTGTGCAAATTAATGGAAAAACTTCAGGAAGGAATTCTCTGGTTTAGCATTCCAAATGTACCACAGATGTAAAACAATTCAATCTTGTTATATTTGATACACAGGGATAGTCTTAGACTTTATGAAGGAGTCTTATAATGATGTGCATCCATAAAACGTTTAATATGAAATCATTCTCAAATGTCTTACTGGTTACATTAGACAATGACCCCAAATGTAGCTTATAAATTATAAAGATCCATAAAAAAATGAAGGTCCTCTAAACATCTTCCAACGGAGTCTGAGGGATCTTGAATGCATTAAGAAGCCCGTATCGCTGCAATCCATCCATATCATAGGATATTATAAATTTGAATGGAAAAACATGTTTGAAGAGGATCGATTGACCTGGATCTATTAATGTGCAAATGGAAAATATGATCTTAAACTAGAATACCATTAGAAAAAGAATAATGTAATGAGATATATGTGACAACAATTGTTACATGACATCCAAACAAGCAGAATGTCAACTTCTAAAAACTATTTTATTGGATGTGAAAACCTCAAAGGTTTATCCCTGACATTTACCACAACCCCCCCCCCGCCCCTCCAGCTGTTACCTTTTTTCTCTGGCTTCTTCTTACATTCATCTTTGGGAGGGGGGCTCTGGACAGAAGCAGCTGGGGAGGCGGAGGGTGCAGGACCAGAGGGTTTGGGAGGCGCAGACTTTGAAATGCACTCAACTCCGTTGTCAGCCAGTGGCATGGCCACCTCAGGTACTACAGGTGAGACGAAGGAAAAAGGTCAACAGAAATTTTTAAAAAAATGACAAATCACAGTCTGCAAGATTATATAATCGTCTCTTATGACTGATGCACTGAGTTTCCCCAAATGTTAAAGCATTAAAAAGACAAAGGCAAAGCAGCCCTTCCATGAAAGAGATCATTTACTTTACAAATACACTAAAGCTGCACTCTTCTTCGTGGCTCCTTTCCTGGTTGATTCAACATAATACAATGAAAATGATACAGGGGTTAGATTTATTTACACAGCCAGTGGGAGGACAGCTCTCCTGTTGCAAACAGTCTTGATGGGAAAATGAGTGTCCAAGTGAATGGAAACAAGGAAATGGAGCCATAAAGCACAAAACAACGTTCTACAAAAACTCGACAGCAAAAAATAACCCCTCATTTAAGGCGCCTGACGTTTCGATTCCTACAAAGTGTCGAGCCTGTGTCTGACAAACAGTGGTCTGCAGGCACACCGCTGTCACCATGATGTATTTTACTGACCTTAATTCTATGTTATGTTGGGACCTGAGATAGAGAGCCTTCCTGTTTACCTTGAAATTAAGTGCAATCACATTTAAAACTCACGTCGACATTAAAAACTGAACTTTTAAAATTTTCGTGACAGTGCTGACGCTTCACGGGCAAACGGTAAGATTTTACATTTGCACCATCATCTCTATTAAAACAATTGCAGATCGTTGTTGTGCCTTAACTCAGGCATGTTTTACACATCTCTACAAACAATAGAACCTCAGACAACGAGACAACAAAGACAACTATTTACATACTGTCCCAAAAATTACACAGTTAAAAAATCTATTCATGTACACAATTCATTTTAATAGAGGCACTAATGAGCCCAGCACAGTTTTAGAACTTCAGAACTATAACACTGAACTTCAACTGACTCTGGGTTTATCTATTTGGCAGCTGATGTGTTTTTCACAAGTCTCTATTATAACAAAGAACCCCTTTGAAAAATGTTCACAATTATCCATGTTTTGCTTCAAAGCCACTGAGAAAAACACAAAATTCAACAGAATTATATACAAGGAGTGGAAAAACAGTGACAATCGTATTGGAACACATTAATGATCCAACACTAACATATGGAGTTACTTTGAATGAAGCTAAATTGTTTATTTAGTCCCCGTCCGTTATTGCACCTTCCTTCTGGAAGACGTTACAGGCGTGTTAATGATCTGAACTACGTGACTTTAAACTTCAATGTATATCAGATGCACCAATGCTGACAGACACGAGATCCTCATCATTAAAGCACTGGGATTACATTGAAAACAAAAACTCTGGCTATAATTGGATGAGGAGAGAATGCACGAGATTTTACCAATGATAGTGAAACCACAAAATGCACTAATGAGCAACGACTGACATGAAATGCTCCCGAGTCAGACACGTCAAACCTCTTCCCATGAGCGGATGTAAAGGATAACAACATGAAGGTGTCGTCTCTTAAATACAAACACAAAATTCGATCTGCAGTGTAAACCTTTGATGGGAAGCAAACTAGACGTACCTCCCCTCCTCTTCTCTTTTTCCAGCAGCTGTTTTTTTAGCACCTCGATGTCATTCTTCAGTTTGGAGTTTTCCACCATGAGTTTCTTTTCTTCTCTGACATTGGCCTGGACAACTGTTGCAGAGCAAATTTTCATCACCTTTCAGAATGGGCTTATACCAACTGTAAATATACTACTGATGATGATTAGCAAGTGCTAATCATCATACTTTCCAAGTTTCCTTTGGCACTGTAGAAACCGTGGAATTGTCTGCTAGCAGCATGTCAAAATGATAAAATAGTCCTTTGCACTCTTAAATTACTGTACGCTTTTTCAGGTTAATGATGGAGCCAAACTCAGATGCTCGAGACAAACATTCAAACTTTACAATCCTGGTTTTTGCTTAATAATTTTATAGATTTTTTACTACTTTTAGGATTTAATCCAATCATTTCTGCACATATCATTTTCTTACTTGGGGATTTTGGGGAGAATCTTATGGATATTAAAAACAAGTTTGTTTGTTTTTTACAGTTATATGTACGGGCCTTTTCTCAGATTAAATGTGTAGCATTGAAGGCTGAAAAAGATATTCCACACATCTGAAGAGTCTGGGATACATTTTCTGAATCAAGCTTGAAGACACTGTGGGAAAGATTCCGTTTTTTTTTTTAACTTTAAAAGGAATTTTATGTTATATATTTAAAGAATTGGGAGTTTAAGTGGTGCAACTCTTCAGACAAAAACTTCTTACTATACAGAATTTACAACCTCAACACAAGCACTGTGGGATTTGAGATGTAGCCTAATGAGAAAATTTAGAAACTTAACTACTGATGACAGTAAACCATAAAAGCAAACATGCTTTTCTTGAGGCGGTGTGTGTGTGTATTTCACTGACTGGCTTTCTCCTTCAGCAGCTGGACTTGTTGCTTGAGGTACTCGATGAGCTGGTCGGCCTCGGCTGCTCGCTGCTCCAACCTCATCAAAGGATTGTAAGTGGACATCCTGAAGAAAGAGCGACCTAAAATCCTAAAAGACAGGAGAACATTCTTGACTAAAGATTACTAAGGAGTTTTATAGTGCTGGGTTTGAGTACAGCACATCCCCACAAACTACACTCTAACACGAACACAGAGCGTAGCCTGCAAGCCGATCTATGTTCCATATAGTCCAAGATGACATACATTTAAACATCAGAGTGGCGTCTCCATGGCTGTTATTTCTTTTTTGAAATTCTAAAATTGCAAATTCTTAGCTTGGTCTCAAAGGCATGATGAGAGAGTCAAAAGATGTTTTTGAGTACTACTTTTTTTTCTTTTACTATGTCCTATGAAGATTTTTATTTACAAAATTGTCCCAAATTAAAAGAACAAGAGCCTTCTGTGCCATTTATATTCTTTTAACCTTTTTGGCAAAAGGAGTGCTTGCTTTCGAGATCACCGTCTATGGTAAGAAATGTTGGATATTAAATTGAGAATAAAAACAGCCAATATTGCTTCCAAACTCAAATTTATGGAAATATTTTAATATCAAATTTGGCAAACCAGACTCATGAATGAAGTCCCAATTTACTTTGATGGTAACAACAGATTATCTATTCTCTCAACCCAGATTAAAATTATGCATATCTCTTTTGTTTTACTTTGAAGGGATTCTTCTACTAAGGGTCCACTCAACCAAATTACAACTGTCACTAGATTTGATGTAATATTTCTTTATCATGTTGAGCTTAAACAAATGACTTCTTGAAGAACGAAAAGAAGGATTTTTACAAGGCTGAGGCATGGGGAAGAAAACTTCTTACACATATTAAAGCGAGGCGCTGAAAAACAACAGCTGGCAGTAGATGAAAACAAAATGTTGGGGGATGAGGAAATTAGAAACACAAAAGAGCTGGGGTTGATAAAATCAAGGATCAAAGCATTGTTTTTAGAGAAACTGAATTGATTTAAACAGGACCAGTGGTGGAGAAATGGAAAGAGCCACATAAAGGCTGATCTCATTTGGATAACCTCTTAAAAAGGGTCCTGGGGCCGAGGTATGGTCTGCAGCATTGTGACATGAAGATGTCATTCAGATTGTTGAAGGAACTTATGCCATTCTTCACTGTATGGAAACTCAAAGTCCCATCCAGCTCAGTCTGGATCCGCAACTGTATAAAATTTGCTGATTGACATCCTAATGTAAACAGGGATGCTGTATCACCACACACGTCTTCCACAGTCTGCATAGGACATTTTATGTAATTTCTAAATGATAAGATCTCAGATGATACTCCGTCGCTGCACACAGACTGCAAGTGGTTTATCTGACTTTTTTATATATTTAATTTTTTAAATTAAAACTGTTGCATTTAAACACCAACTTTCACTGGCAAGATGGCGCGTGAGAACAGCCACCAGGATAGATGAGCTTCCTCCTTTTAGTCCAACAGCAGGATGAAAAAAAAATTGTCTGGGAGGATGCTTCCCCACCTATCAGTTGATCACGACACAGAAAATGACCTGATAGAGCAGCATTCTAGCATCATCTAAGGGCTTGAGAAGGACCTACACATTCCAGCTCAGAGAAGCGATGAGCTGCGTAGCCTGCAGGGTCAGCAGATGTAGACAAAAGTTTGCAGTGTGCTTCTTTTACATAATTTCCATTTAATGATAGCCGTGAATGCACAGGCAAAGGAAATGAAACATGAAGGAATAACCACCAAAAATTAGCAAACACAAGCGTGTTAAAACAAAAGGTGTGGTAAAGTCATTACATGTCTAACATGCCTGTAACTGTACTTTATGACATTACTGCGAATGGGAGACACTGAGAAGAATAAAATGACCCATGGTTGACAAGTAACAACAGCAGAAAACCACAAAAACAAATGACCTCAAGTGGTAGTCATTATTTTTTTGTTAAAATGGTACTTGTAATTATAGAATGTTGAGTGATTATCTCAATAATACTATGTTTCCTTTTAACTTGTTTAGGGAAGAGATTCATGCACTGCTGTATTGAATTCAGAGCACTACTTTTACTAAGTGTGCCTTTACATGGAACTTAATTATTGTGGACTTTCTGACCTTTCAGATAGATCCTGACCAAAACTAAAGGTGAGAAAAAAATTCCAGAACCAACATCAGGTGTCTGATCCAACAAAAACAGGTGGTTTGGGGCATGAAAAAAAAAAAAGCATGGTTCAGTTAGTTTACAGTATGAAAGCTATTTTTTTGTTTTGTTCAATAAAATTATGGGAAATTAAAGCAGGCTATCATGGCCATAAAACAATGAAGATAAAACACTAATGAATTTCAGAATGAGCACTGGTAATACATGGAGAGAAGAAAACACGAGATACAGCTCTAAAAAAAACAGCAGTCAGCTGTATAATAAATAAAACCCTGAAACTTTTAATTTATTTTGTGCAAATGTTCTTTCTGCAAAGATACGAGAAGATGAGGGAGCAATGACACAAAACTACAGCAGCGGTTTGCAAATTTACACAATGCCCAAGTTGTACACAATGACCATATTTGAGAATTGTGCTTCTGAGACATGGAGTAAGAAAGCTGAGATTTATTTTTACAATTTACACCATGAAAACCAAAAAATTTACTAATATGTAGCAATATGTAACTAAAGTCACAGCCAGAGAAATGCTGACTTTAATTTCAACAATTATTCTCCCAGGGTTCTTGAAGATACATTAAATAGATGATACGTAGTATTTTCTTGTGTAACTGTAATGTTGATGCATTTAATTGTTGTTGTCACGGTCAATATAAGCTACAACCTATTATTATAATTGACTATATAGGCTGAACTGTGAACCGATCAAAATGCTGCATGAGTAGTCAGCTTATGATACCAAGCCAGTCACTGTTGTGATTGAGATGTTTGAACAAATAAATATTTTTAGATAGTTATTACATAAATACATATTTGTATATTTATTCAATGTGTTTATTTTTTTTAACTCAAATTTTGAACTACTTATTTTTCAAAGTAATCTTGTCACGTTATTAGGGGTCACCATGATTTCATTAACTCAAGACTGATTTTAAAATGTACTCCAAATCAATTTGAATGATAAACACCGAGAACATGTTACATAATTCTTTGTAATCTAGTTCATATCTCTTTTGTGATATCTTTTTTCCTTGTCGCTTATGTTTTTTTTTGTTTTTTTTTACATGATTCTTCTTCTTTTCCTTTCGGCTTTTCTCTTCCGGGGTCACCACAGTGAATCAATTGACTCCATCTAACCCTGTCTTTATTTACATATTTATCTAAGGCGGTTTTATGCTTCATCAGTTTAAAGGCTATTTTTAATGAAACTTGCATTAATAACATTATACCTGTATATATAACATAATGGATTTTTCTGTCTTCTCTCTTTGTTTATTTGTCCATTCTTGATTATATGATCAATTCAAAAGATGAACTTTTTTTCTATGATGCCTCAGATTCTGTAGTTTTGGTCACATGTAATGTAAGTGACGTGTCTTTAAATACACTAGTATAATAAAAGGTTTGTTAACGTGCTGGGAAATGTCAAAAGCAAACCAAAACTAACTGGACAAAACAAAAACAATGTAACAAAAACCTGCAAATACCCCAAAACATATCGTTTCACTGTTACTAGATCCAAATCACGGAATTTGTGTAATAGACTGACGAAATAAAGATATTTTAATTTACTTTCTTTATGGGAAGGATTCACTATTGTTCATTAACTGAAACGGGTCTTCTGTTAGCTCCACTTCACAGTCTTCAACTAAAAATAGAGACAGGTAAAATCAGCTCATTTCTTGTGTAGATAATTTTAGCTGAATGCAATTGACATATTACTTTATTTTTTAATGTACAAGTTAAAAAGAACACATAATATCGTTTTCAAAACTTACATAGAGCCTGAGCAGCTGCTCTAACACGTTTCAGGCTGTGCCCGGGTCTTGACAGCCTGCTCACGGACAGGCAGCTAACAGTCACCACAGACACGTCGCTCCGAGTACCCCGTAGATACATATAGCATCAGGGTGTAGCATTGATCCATCATACTCGCTAGCTAGGTTTTGTATAGATCGACTACTGTCTCGAATGATAAGGTGGCCACAGATATCGCCTGCCTCTAAATTACATAAATATAAAATTACTCCCCAATAATACAAATTCAATTAATAGAAAACATTGTTCAGATGTAAACTGTTTTTTATTTTGACTTAAAAAGACGAACTTTTACTAAAACAAAGTGTTTTTTTGTACAGATTTTGTCTCACGAGTATGACGTCATCGGTCACGTTCATTCAGCTGTTCCTGTCATAGAGGCAGGAAAGGATTTCATTATTTTTAAAAGAAAATATTTTACCGATAATTTAAGGTTCGTTGTCTCGACATGCCCTTACGTGCTCTTAATTTACCGTGAGTAGACTTGGCTTTCTGGTGTAGTGCACATTGTGCCATTCATGACACGGCTCGGGTGAATGGGACAAGTATTGCCAGCACTTGGATGGGTGCTGACAGAGTGGATTTAAATGCAGCATCACTTTCATTGTTACACCTCGGAGTTGTACAGCTGGGTTTAACTTCACCGTGATAACGTATTGACATACGTTATCAACCCGGTTATAGTGTAAATAATCGGGTTGGCACCTGCTCCATGCACCGTTTGAGCTTCAGTCAGAGGATCATACAGGCATGCTCATCTGAACAATACATTCTGTTCAACAACCAGCCTCATGCTGTCAGGTTCTGACAGGTCCCCCTTCTATCTAGACCTGTCAAAACCCCATTGTCATTCATTGATTCTTTATCACACATCATTAATGTTATAATGAATTCTTGTTTCCCCCTCATTATTAGCAAGTAAAACCTGACAGGATGAGACCCCTAAAAGATGCCCAGCTGGGAGCTTTCACCTTCTTTGCCTCCGCCCTCCCTCACGATGTCTGCGGCAGCAATGGTCTCCCTCTCACCCCCAACTCAATTAAAATCTTGGGCCGTTTCCAGATCCTCAAGACCGTCACCCACCCCAGACTCTGTCAGTACGTTGACATCTCCAGAGGGAAACACGGTAAGACGTCCTGTCTTCTGACTTGATCCTTTGTTTTTATCTATGAAAATAGAATTGATTCCTGCACCTTAACTTTCTAACCTGGTGACAGTGGTTTTGTTCAACTTGTGTCATCCTGTAGCTTTTGTGGGATGCATGTTTGGATTCTGTTAATAGATTGTAAATTTGTATTTTCAAGTGAATATTATGATATTGTCCAAAACAGGATATTATATTAGTCAACCTAACAACAGATCAATACCACAAACTACAGCTTGTAAATTTAAGATTTTAATCTGGAGAGTCAGCCCTGCAAGCTCGGTCACAAGTTCCCAAAACTTCAGATAGCACTTTACCGGCTGTTGGGAATGTTAAGTTGCTGAATAAAGTTTCATTCTTACAAAAGATAAGAAATGCATTTAACAGTAAAGTTTAGAACAACAGTGGTACCTGGTTTTTCTGATTTCTTGTTTCTTGTTACTGTTTCTTGTCTACAGAACGACTGATCGTTGTGGCCGAACACTACGAAAGCAGCTTGAATGATTTCCAAAGATCAGGAAAACCTGCCAGGTGAACTCTTCAGTAAAATCCTTGTTAAATTTTCAGATATAATTACGCTACATGTGATGAACCTCATTGTTGCTTTTCCTTTTCCTGTCGCTGGTGAGCGGTTATACCTTGTGCTGTTGAAATATAAGGCTGCTGTCACTAAATCACCCTCAAATCAAATTGACATACTCTTTATGTTTTGGTTCACATTAGCCCAGAAAAGGTGCTGCAAGTAGCCTATGAGGTTCTGGAAGGTCTGGAGTTCATGAACACACATGATATGGTTCACAGAGCCCTCAGCGCACACAATGTGCTCCTGGACTGCAAGGTAACAATGAACTGTTTCATGTATATCAACACCCCGTTGACTTTTACTCATCCCTCCAGTTAAAACATGATGAAACGGTTGCATAAATGTAAAAATTTTTGTTCTGTGATTGATATTTTCTTTATAGGGGAATGTCAAGATGGCAAAGTTTGGCCTTTATCACATGACCGATCATGGGGCCGATGTTGATTTTCCCATTGGGTATGTGTCTCACTCCTCAGTCATCGCAGAGGGAGATCGATTACTGTTTCTCTAGAACTCCTCAGCTGGTGGGATTCAGCTGTGGGAGATGCCTGTTCAGGGTCAAAGGTTTTTTCTTGCGTCTGTTTGCTGTTAATAAGATCATAAAAAAGGCAATTGACCATAGCATTGATGCATAATGGCCCCTTCCATTTCATAGAAACCAGATTCAGGAGCATGAAAGTAGTTTCCTGTTTCAGGGACTGTAACGGATCATTAGACTTTTATCCTAATCCAGCAGCCTTTGTGTTCTATAAAGTATCTCTGTCATGTCCTCTTACAGATTGAAAATTGGAATGTCGGTAATAACCCGTGACTTTCAATAACACATATGGGTGGAAAATGTAATAAATGTCAAACGACTATGCATGTTGGTCTGTAAAAGAAAAAAAAAAACTCAATATGCAGGATTTCTCATTTTGGACATAATCTGGAAAGTATTACGGAAATAAATCCAAAATCAGCAATGCATAAAAACCTATAAAATGTTTCAACGCTGACCTGTAAAACCAGTCCTGTTTAATTCATGAGAAATGAAAAAAGATATTTCCAACCGAACCAGACCATGTACTTATCTAACCCTGTGATCATCACCTCAGGTACCCATCATACCTTGCTCCAGAGGTGATCGCTCAGGGCTCCTTCCACCCCAGTGACACTTTCTATGATGAGGCTCCTTTGCCCTCAGGACCCAAGACTGATGTGTGGTCTCTTGGGATTTTACTCTTTGAATTGTGTGCAGTAAGAATCCCACATACAACGAAAAACAAAAAAAAACATTAATTTATTATGCATTTATAAGTTTGCCTGTGTTCACCCTGTGTGGATTATTTTTTAAAGTTTGAATCCGTTGCAGGGCAGACGACTTCTGCAGAATATTGATATAAGCGAGAGATTGAAATTCATTCTAACGTTGGGTAAGTGAACGGGTTAGGATTATTGGAAGTATTTAGGAAAATGCGCCACAATCAAAAATCTGTCTTTCAGTCTTACCTCTGGGACTAATTAAGCATCTAGACTATTTTAGTGTGAGTTTCAGAGTTTTCAAATACCACTCTAGCTGTGTCCTCCTCTGATGTGCATGTTTTTTATGTAAGAAAAAAAAAAACCTGGTCTGTTATGACAGATATGTCCTAAACTCTGCAAGTCGTTCCAAACGGCTCTAGATGGTACAGTTGTGTTACTGCCTACTTCTGTATTTACCTTTAAACTCAACAAGGCTCATGTTCTGGTATTGCTCATCATTCCCAGGTTGCATGGATGACATTGTTACTGTTCTTGCTGAGGAACATGGATGCCTGGATATCATTAAGGTAGATACTTAATCAGATTAACTTTTTTTCAAGCAAAAAAGCCACATTAGCATCACTTGGAAATTAGGCCACATTATTTGGCTTTTATTGGATTATAATAGGTTTTAGTTGCTATTTCTTGTGTATAAGCTAAACACATTATTGTCTAGTAATTTAGGGAGATGAGTAGTTTTGAGTGAGCACCTCCTAAACCTGTTTGAGTTATGTGTGCTGTTATTGCACGTTTAAATGTGTACACTTGAACTAATGTGTCCTTTTTTTTTTATTACAGGAGCTGCCAGAGAATGCTCTTGAGTTATTGAGGAAATGTCTGACTTTCCTTCCATCCAAAAGGTGAATAGTTTCTACCAGAATTCTGATTATGTTGAAGGACACCGAAGCAGATGTGGGAAGTCCAACAAGAAAAAAAGTTGTTGTTTTGATTGTGTGAAATGACACTATAATGCGGTGAAGTCTTCGTTCTCTAAACTAAATGTTAACCCGCACTCTTGATATTTTCCTGCTATAAATGTGTATTTCTAATTCCAAGGCCGACCCCTGCAGAGCTGCTGGGGGACCCTGTGTTTAACGGCGTATCCTGCCTCTACACGCCGTTCCAGAAGCCTGTCAGCCTCTTCTCGTCTTCCTTGCGCTGCATCCATTTGGAGCTCCCGGAGGACATCAGCGAGCTGTTCAACGGTCAGCCCTAACAGTTCACAACTATACAAGAAGTCTTACACTCACCTCAACCCCCCCCCCCCCCAACCGTTGTGCCTTTCCATACGACTGCTGTGAATAAACAACATGATGACTGAGGATTAGCTTGCTTATATTTGGCTGCACCCGCTGACGGCCTTCTGGAGTGTTGGCTGTGCTTACTGTTGCGTTGTGTGTGTTGTCAGATGATGATGAAGACTACCTCTCAGAGCGGGCCATAGATGAGGTGTACCATCTGTGGTGTCTGGCTGGGGGAGACCTGGAGAAGGAGCTGACCAACAAGGAGATCATCCAGTCTAAACCACCCATCTGCACACTTCCAAAGTATATCTCACACATGCACAGATGTAGCAAACCGATGACATCTGATAGTTTTAAGTGTTTGACTGTGAAATATATCTGTCTACCTCACATGGCCTGTCTCTCCCTCCATCTTTTATTAGTTTTGTTTTAGAAGACGGGGAGTCGTTTGGACAGGGGAGGGATCGGAGTTTCCTGCTTGATGACACTACGGTGACTCTGTCACTGTGCCAGCTCAGAAATGTAAGAAACCCTGCAGACACACACACACACACACACACACACACACACACACACACACACACACACACACACACACACACACACACACACACACACACACACACACACACACAGTGATCTGTCAGCAACTGTGTTGTTTGTGAAATTTTTGGTTCAAGGGTGCTTTTTTTCAAAACGTTTCCAATATTAGAAGTAAAGATCTAATCTAAATGCTTTCCATGCTCTTTAATGAACTCTCTTCCTGTCACATGTTGCAAGCAGCGTTCAAAATATGGCCCTGCTAAGATTTAAGGTGCTTGTTCATCAAACTTAATTGAGAACTATGTATGAAAACATCACTATATTAATTAATATTCTAATATGTTCCCTTGCTTTTGGACATTTTTAATCCATCATAGATGACAGCAAAATGAATTTTAGTTGTTGAGAATTTTTGTTGTTCTTCAAGCTTTACATTCTCGTTCTTTTTTAGAGACTGAAGGACGTAGCAGGAGAAGCCTATTATCCTCTACTGGAAGACGAGTAAGCCACCTTTATCCATCAGCTTTTGTCCTCGTCCCTCTTGTCACTACTTTTCACACCTTTGCGACATTTATTTTAGCTTTGTAAATGCACATATTCATCTCACTTGTTCCTCCTTCAGACAGTCAAGTCTGCCCCAGTCCAACAGCAACAATGAGTTGTCGGCCACCGTCACCCTGCCACTCATCATCCGTGAGAGGGACACGGAGTACCAACTCATCCGCATCATCCTCTTTGACAGGCTGCTCAAGGTTTTGCCAAATTCATGCATGCACACATGAGGACACTTTTAATCCCACACAGATGGGATCACACTCGTGGAATTCTAAAGACATTTTTAATTCTGATTATTTCCCTTGTTTAATGTTTTGCGTTCAGGCCTATCCATACAAGAAGAACCTGGTGTGGAAAGAGGCAAGAGTAGACATTCCCCCTCTTGTCCGAGGTCTTGCTTGGGCTACACTGTTGGGTATTGAGGTACAAATAACTTTTAGTCCCATGTTGACAAAATGTGTAGTTTTTAGATTTAGTTTAGGCACTTAATGGTCCATCATTTCTTTTACTAAGGGGGATATTCAAGCCAGATATGAGACAATCGACAAGGACACCCCTATTCCTACCGACAGACAGGTAACTCAACAGCAGTAAAAAGTCAACTGGTGGAACTGATTAAAAGTAAATGAGCCCTTTTTACTTGTCGGGTGTCAATATGTTTGTAAATATTTACAGATTGAGGTTGACATCCCACGCTGCCATCAGTACGATGAGCTGCTGTCATCTCCTCAGGGTCACATCAAGTTCAGGCGTGTACTGAAAGCGTGGGTGGTCTCTCACCCCGACCTGGTCTACTGGCAGGGTTAGTCACCGCCAGGAGATTTTATAAAATTTGCAAGATCCTGTGTATTTTTCCTTCTTTTTCTGGTTCTGGAGTTTTTGTCTTTCCCTCATGAACGATTTATTCTTGTACTGAGCATGACTGGACACTAGGTGGCGTTCATTTCACATCTTGTAGTCCTCCATTATTTGGCTTGTTATGAATTTGTTTCAAGAAGTATTTTGATTGTCTTTCAGGTTTGGATTCGCTTTGTGCTCCATTTCTTTACTTGAATTTCAATAATGAAGGTGAGAATTTCAGTTTAGTCCAATAGATGTTTGAGGGGATGGTGTCTTCCCTGCTTCCTGTTGTTTCATATTTGTGACTTTTCTCATCACAGCTCTGGCGTATGCCTGCATGTCTGCCTTCATCCCCAAATACTTGTACAACTTTTTCCTGAAGGACAACTCTCATGTCATTCAAGGTGAGACAAAGTACCGGTAAAATGAGATGAATGAGCAAGACCTCTGCTCCATTTTACACCTTGATCTCTATCTTGATTTCAATGTTTTTGTCTATCCTGCTTGAGATGTAAATGACATTTTCATGCTTTTTATTTCCATATTTTTTCAGCAATGCCCAGTGTTTGATTTAAAGGTGTCAAATACCGTTGTAGATTAAGTAGAACGTATTTAACAGGGCCAGAGTGTTTGGCTTTCAGTTAAAAAACAAATTATCATTGACTTGCACATAGCATCAGGCTGTCGGCTCAATGCTGATTCAATCTTTCTTGCATGTTGTTCCTAAGCTGTGAAAACTAATTTCAGTCCGTCTTAATGGAGTTTGCAGCTGAGCCACATCATTTTGAGACAGGGGAAGAAATGAAAATGCGAAAACCCACAGAGAAATGTCACAAGCAATCCGTACATGACCAATAAACAAGTGGACCATACACCTCTTGAACTCCATGGGGAACGTAGCCATTATCAGTTTTATCAACTGCTCCATGCCCTGGAGAATATGCTAATGTTTGTCTGTCTGGTCAGGATTCCTTCATTGATGAGAGTTCTCAGAATGGTGGCAGCACAACATTGAACTTCATGGGCTTGAAATTATAAGAAGCTGCACACTGGCTCCTGCAACATTTTCGGACCTCCTGCTTCATTTACATTGATAAGAATAACAAAACAAAAAAAGCAAAGAAAGCAAAACTTTCCACAGTTCCATGCAGTATTATAAGGCAATATTTACAAGAAATATCTTAGCTGAGATTTCATTTCTTAGATAACTTCTTTCTTTTAATCTAATCCTTATCGGTCGAGTCCTTGTGTGTAATTTATTTTTCAATACCTCTTACAGTCTTACTGTTAAATCCTTTTTTTGTGCACCCTCTTTAGAAATCCAGCGACGCTGCACATCCTTTATAGCCCCTTTGACCTTTTTGCCTGTGTTTCAGAGTATTTGACAGTCTTCTCCCAAATGATTGCCTTCCATGACCCAGAGCTCAGCAACCATCTGAATGAGATTGGCTTCATCCCAGATGTAAGTTACACGGAGTGCAAGTTCCCTGGCATATTTACGACAATAGACAGCACTACTGAGATTCCAATATTGTCTTCCATTAAAAGTTTTACCGTTAATGTGAAGCCCGAGATACTCAGGAACGACTCTAGCATCTTGTTCCGCATCAGGTTCAAAAGAATTGATGATCCATAGATAAATGCATAAATTCTTTCCCTGTCTGACATTTTTTGTCCCGCATTCTCTGTTTCTGAACCCGCAGTGAGGGTCAAGTTCTCCCAGTAGTCCACTAGTGATGATTTATACAGCGACTAATGTCTGCTAGGCACACTTAATGACTGTCTTCCGAGACTTACCTATTTGTCTTGCTCTGCCATCTCTTCCTGCCCTTCCCTTTTCTCTTTACAGCTCTGCTCAGACAGTGACAAGGTTAAAGTCTTGGCTGTCTCTCTAGGGTTTCAGTTAGTGTTCTGATGAATGTGTGTCACCTGTGGACCAGCCTTTGGGACATTACCTAAAGAAAAGTGTGGTCTTTATCACAGAGGAGTCCGGGATTCCTCTGTCTCCCTGCTCCTGGTAGTTCCTGATGTTCCAGCTTCTTTTGTAATACGGTTTAAGCACATACCTGTGTTTGCTGATCAGAATTTAAAATTGTGTGGGAAGAAAATAGGACAGCTACTACTTGTACAAATGTTTCCCGTAGGTGTTGATTTTGATTTTTTCTTTTTTAATAGAAAATTGACCTGCAGTATTCTATAGCTACCATCATCTTAAAGTGCCCTCCTCGTACATTTATATAGTGATGGTAGAGGCTGCCATCCAAAGGGGTCAGCTGCTCTACAAGTCCAAATCAGAACACGCCGTATTATTGCTGTGGTCTAACACTCACTCAGCCAATGATGGAATAGCGATCAGGAGCAATTTGAGTTTCAGTGCTTTGACTGAAGACGTGTATCCACTGCGGTGGTCTAAAAAACCTCGACCTTCAGATTAGCACATAAGCCGCTCTGCCTGTTGAGCCACAGCTAGCGCTGCTTTGAACAAAGCTTTACCTTGAACATATGCTGCATTGAGATTTTGTCAATATCCTCGGTTCATTTGTGGCTCGTCAAAAAGAGAGAATGCTCCCGTGATGTTAACTCGACCCTTACTGCTTATGCAGCACTACCAGCATTGTGAAAGAGACGCTGAAATGATGTTTTCAGCTTTCAGCAAGTACGATATACAAATCAGCCTCGATGATATAGCTTTCATAATTGGCTTGACACTTGTCATTACATTTAATTACACTGTACAGATCATAAATACACTATTTTGTGAACTTTCAGAGACCTTTTCTTCAGTGAGTCAATGAATTCATAGTCCTTAAAAGACCAATTATCACTGCAGAATGAAATGTATTCATTTCCCATGTATGCATATTACACAGTATTTTACACACTATAAGGCACACCTAAAAGCATTTCATTTTCTCAAAAACCCACACTGCATCTTATAATCCAGTGCACCCTATATATGGAAAAAATATACAATAGGCCATTCATTGAAGGCGCGCCTTATAGTGCGGAAAATACTGTAATACACCAAGGATATCTTTACGCAGTTTGTCTCCCAGGAAAGGACAGATTGTGTGCATCCGTGCAGAAATCACAAAGTAATTTTTTTTTACCAATATTGTGGCATTCAAGGACTCCGTTCCAGTGATACCCTAAAAGCCATCAGCAGAGTGAGATTGCTTGTGGCCAGTTGTTTAATGTGGGCACTCTCAATTTGGCCACGTCTTCCCTCCTGGGTTTGCCATTTACACCTACACTAATCCAGTCTGGCAGAGACTCAGAGTGTAGTGCCTCTCCCACAAGCTCATCACTCATGGGTACAGAAGAGTTCTGCTGAACAGTCACCAGTTCCCCCGCAATTAGCTATCAATTAAGTGGCTGAGATAAGCTCCAGAATTCCTGCACTTTCTGCCTCAGACCCTTTCACTGCTGAATATTACAGAGCCCCAGGGAAGGTGAGCAGCGATTGGCAGGTGTTTTAGCAGATGGTAAATGGTGTGTGTGTGTGTGTGTGTGTGTGTGTGTGTGTGTGTGTGTGTGTGTGTGTGTGTGTGTGTGTGTGTGTGTGTGTGTGTGTGTGTGTCAATATGCGAGCTGTGTGTGTGGGTTTTAATTTCAATTTTACGAGTTTCCGCCTGGGAAAATGTGGAAGTGAGGGAGAAAGCGAGGTAGGAGAGAAAAGAAAGTTGGATGACAAGATTGGGATAATGAGATTCATTGTTAACTCTCTCCCCATTGACTAATATCCAAACACAGCGGTTTGATCTTTACTGCCATTTGTGCTCCACAGAGGCTGCAGAGATGTGCAGCCATGTGTACTGCTGTTCCCTAAAGAAAGAGAAATCTCTCCAGTGAGAAGGAAGCTCATTCATTTCATCGGCGCTCTTAACAAATTGTTTTAACTGTGCTGCACGATGCATACAAAGAACTTCTACACGAGATCATAAATGTGCTAATGCTTCTTGTTTCCACTTTTTTTTTTGTCATCACACAGCTTTATGCTATCCCATGGTTCCTGACTATGTTTACACGTAAGTAGCTCTTCTTTTGTACTCCCACTGTGGATATGATGGGGCTCTGTGTATAATCCACAGCTGTAAGAGGGTGTTTTGAGATCACTTCAATTAGAGCATCATTATAAAGAGAGAAAAAAAAGTCTGGATTTTTTTCTCTATAGCTGTGTTCTGTGCTTTCTCTCTAGGTGACCTTTAACAAGCTTCTATATAAGTCTGAAGGAAAATGAGTTGTTCCCACTCCAGCTCATATTTTACCTGCATATCTTTCTTTTGTATTTATGTGAATGTAATTAAAAATCTGGCGTCTTCTGATGAGACAGATGGTTGCAGAATTTAGATAAAAGTACGAGCCACAGCAGTCGGCATCCACAGGTCGAAGTTGATCTGTAAGAGGATTTATGATACAAATGTAAATCTATACGTCAGGTTCAGCTGTCTGAATCGCTTGAGTCAGTGTCGGTGTCTTATTTAAATTTAATCGTATTGTGTTCTCCATGTACTGCTGAAATATAAGATCTAATCATGTCTGTTGCCACTTATTAAACACAGAATATAAGTCACTGAGGGTGTTGGCATGGTGATTATCACACATCTATTTTAAGCTTGTTGATCGCAGTACAAACATCTTAACATCACCTGAAAATCTACAGTTTCCGTCTCAGGCCTAGAGAAGAAAAGACATTTTAGGCTATAATAAAACAAAAAAGGAAACCATAAATTCGATTGGTCGGGTGTAACACAAAATCAATTCCACTCAGTTCCGGGATGTCAAAAAAGAAGAAAAGCTTTCGATTAGTATGGATTCAATTCAGAATAGACACGCATCGATTCCTGTCGACGAGCCAGTTTTCCTCAGGGAAGGCTTTAAACAGTCAATACAGTCAGTATTTGTTTTATTATTTATTTTATTTCTGTAGTTTTTTAATGCCCATATCTATAAAATATTTAATTTCTGCTCCCTTGAGTGCCTGAAATTGGATTTTTTACACCACATCCAACCCGTATGCCCCCCACCCTTTAGGAACACCTGTGGCAGAGGCATGATAAAATATTCTTGCTGTTTTGTTTTTTTTACGCAGGATTTAAAATGTTTTGTCAAGAAAAAGAATGAAAAATATCAGTAAAAGTCACAAAAACCTTATTACTCAATGAATACAATCACACACACACACACACACACACACACACACACCCCTTATAGAAACCCTGCAGAATCCTGTTCTTTGAAACTCACTGACTCGTGTTGAGACATTTTTAAAAAAGCTGATTCCTTGGGAAAATTTTGAGAGAGAAGCATTTGGATTTAAATTAAATTACATTAAATTGTTTATGTTTTACAACCGCTTAGTATGCACTGGAATTAAAATTATGACAAATACATATAGCTTTGACATCACTTTAGTTGTCATTTTATGTGAGAAACTGATAAATGTTACAGATGTTAGCTGCACGTTTCCTTTGTTTTCCATTTTTAGCAAAATTAAACACTGTGTCAAAAAATGTGTTAAGACTGCTATAGAGAAATGTTACAGATTACTGCAGCATTTACAAGTTTGGTTAATGAATAATATATATGCAAGTTTGTTAAATATGTGGATTCCAATTACCATTGTATGCATTAGCATTATTTCACCATCTGTGCTGAAGTAGACATACATAAAGGTTTTATTTTGGCTGCTTCTCAGGCTGCAGTATGTCAGCCGACGGCAACATTATGCTTTTATTGTTCCACAGAGTGTTGCTGGAGCGCTATAATGTGAGCCTATTAGATCAGGTCACAGATAATACACAGCATTTAACCCCTATGTCTTCTAGGCATGTCCTCGGCACACTGTATAATAGCTTGAATAACTTCGCCTTCTTTATACAATTTTTATTCCATCACCAAAGAGGTCATTGTACACTCACCCCTGTCTGTCCAGCCGGCCCTGCGACTCACATGTTCCCATATGTAATGTGTGATGGACTTTAACACATCCAAAAGGTCTGGTTCTCAAAACTGAGTTTGAATTTGCTCATTTTTTCTATTTTAGCAACAATTGAACTCAGGGGACAATCTGTGCCCTTGGATCCAAATTTCCTCGCGTTTGAAATTCTGACCGGCAAACAAAAACCCCTGGCATTTACTGTAATAGTAGCCAAATTGATCTGAAGCTTGCTCTTTGCAGTGGAATATTTCATTCTTGGGTTAAATCCATCCACGCAGGCCTCTTCTGGGACGGAGGGAAGGCGTTGTGACCCTTTTACCCTGTATCTTGTACCTCCGGCTCTGTGTGAGTCCGGTATACAGGAGATGTGCCCCTCTGACTGCAAATGATCTGAACCTATGTGAGGCAAGGTTGGAGGGTCATCGTTCACACACACACACACACACACACACACACACACACACACACACACACACACACACACACACACACACACACACACACACACACACACACACACACACACACACACACACACGCTGCCTGTCACTCTCTTGCACCAGTCTTCTCAACTGAATGCTAATGTGTCAAGTGTTTCTGACAGTCCCTTTGCGCTTTGAGCAGCTCCACAGTCACTCTGCCCACACACACATTCGCACACACACACACACACACACACACACACACACACACACACACACACACACACACACACCTCACACCCGCCATAACAAACCTCAAGATGGTACAAACAGGTGGACAGCAGTGGCTTTTGTGCATAAATCTTAACAGGAGGAAAGCATGAAATTTGTAGATACTGGCAGTAATGTGAAAGTGGGATACGTTGTTGGGATGTGTTTTATTTGTCTTGAAACAACCAGAATGGGTTCCTTGCTCTAAAGATCCCCAGCCCCCCTGATGTTCTTCCTCTTATTTTTTCCACACCACCCACATTAGCTGCCTCCCCCACATTAAAATATTCCTCTAGGCAACCTAGATATGTTGCTCACTGAACTTGGCATTTTGAAGCCATCGAGCCATATTGAATAAATCCGCCATGCACATGCAAATCATTCTCATTACATCCAAACCCCTTTCCTCGTTTCTCAGCGTGTGCACGCCACACCCCGTCGTCCTCCTTGCAGGGTTTGATTGTGAGAGAGGCATTCGGTTTTCATTATTCAGTCATAACGTAAAATCTCCCCTTTGTTATGTTTGTTTTTGTGTAGATGTGTTTCCACTGCACAAGATCTTCCACCTGTGGGACACACTGCTCCTGGGCAACTCATCCTTTCCTTTCTGTATTGGAGTGGCCATTTTGCAGCAGCTTAGGGACCGTCTTCTGGCTAATGGCTTCAATGAGTGCATCCTGCTTTTCTCTGACCTGCCAGGTGAGACTACGAGCTTATGAGAAAATGCATCTTTCCTTCATCCCTCTTTGTTGCTCCATTCCATATTCAGGCTTAGCCTAATGGAATCTATTTTTACCTTTTGCCATAGGGGCCTCTGCAGGTGTAAACAAGGGAAAATCATATGGAAATGCTTTTTACCCTCCATAAAGCAGATAAGAATGCTGTCCGCATGAATGAACTACTGGTATTTGTTTTATACCTTACAGTTTTAATATATGCTGATGCTTTTGAGTTACAGTAATTCCTGGAACCTGGGGGTCAAGGGCTCCGGCCTTGTGTGTATGATTGAAAATCCCTGTAAATCCATGTTTAGTCTGTCTTTAGCCACTCAATTATTTGTTTTGTTTATTCTGCAGAGCCAGTCAGTGCTCTCAGAAATGTACTAAAGAGTTTAAGTGGCACGTTTAACCATAAATGCTTGCTTGCACATCCAAGCAACCTGGTGCACTCATTTTTTACATTTTTAAATAGTGATGCAGATTGTATGCCATCAAACATGTGAAACAGGGGCTTGATTCTTAATGCCAGCTTTATTTGAAAGTGTAGTTATTAGTTTTGCTCTGTTGGTTAAATGTATTTGTTCAGTACTTAAAAGAACGACTCCTGGTCCAAGGGCGAGTTTTACTGTACAGGCAAACGCTGACACATTACCACACAGGCTTAGATGTTTTTGTTGGCTGCTGATAACATCTGCAATGAAGGCTCCAGTAACTCTTCGTACTCTTTAATGATCCTTTTCAGTTCCATAAATTGATCTGTGCAGCGAGGCGTCTGCGATGTAAAACGGGAGAAGATTCATGATGTATCTCCTCAGAATGGAACTCGCCTTGGGCGTCATGCTGCTCAGTTCTCTCAAAAAGCAACGTGAAATTGGGCTTTTAAAACAAACATAGACAGGAATGGGTTTTTCCAAAAGGCACTCTGTAAACTAAGGCCAACAGCCTCCCTTTCTTCTCAGATTCAGAATTGCCATACTTCACTGTGTTATACTGCTCCAGTCACATTCATTTGATGAGGCGGGAGAGAAGAGGAGCGCTGGTTCTCCTTGTAAAGGTAAAATATTCTGGCTTAGGGCTGCACTCAGCTTCTTTGGCATGAGTTCCAGAGAGTGGCTCGCGCTGCCAGCTTGTTTCTGTGTCTCACTGCCAGCCTCATTATTGCAGCTTGTGTATACTAGGTTAGGTACAGTGTACGATTCTGAACTCCCTCTGAACCATTTTAAAAAATAAATTCTGGACTGTTGATCGACCTCTCAGAAGACCTGCTTACTTCTGCCTTCAGCTTTGTTTGAGTCCATTCTCAACATAGTTTTATAGAACTGGTTGTAGACGCTTAGATCTAAATCCTTTGATTGGTTTACAGTTTAACCCAGTATTGATCCCTCCTCCTATCATAGGATAGATAGATAGATAGATACTTTATTAATCCCGGAGGAAATTGCATAAAGCCACTGCTCAGGCATTAAATAACAAATAATACTGGATAAACACCAGGAGAAAAGGAAACATTGACATCACAGGACATACCACAAGACATACATTACACTAACAGACAGACACATGCAGCACTAACAGGACTTATATACTAAACTATAACTAAAATATAAACAGTATAAAATTTAAAAATATTACAGTATTAAAATATAAACAGTATAAAATAAAATCTAAACAGTATAAAATTGAATTAAAATATAAAACAGTATAAAAAATAAATAAATTATATTTATATATATACAACAGTATAAAATTAAATTTAAATTAAATTAAATTAAATCCATAGGAGGCATTCTTCCTGTAGGCTTATTGGTCCGGAGTGTGCAGGCTATTCATAGAGTTTCATCCGGGCGTTATGGGCTTCATCAGCATTGTGTGAACCTGCTAGAGTTCAGTTATACGCAAAAGTCTTGCAGTGCAGGTTTTATTTTATTTTTGTTTATTATTAGCCTTTGAAATTTTTTTAGGCCAGTCTCAGCATGTTCCGGTTTAGTGCATTACACACACACACACACACACACACACTCGCGCACACGCGCACGCACACACACACACACACACACACACGCACGCACACACACACACACACACACACACACACGCACACGCGCACGCACACACACACACACACACACACACACACAAACATAGAGAGAGAAAGAGAGAGAGACTTCAGTTATGGTAGATATCCTGTAATTTGTGCCCCCCCCCCCTTCTGCAATCTGCCATCAGGCATCCAGAATTGATGTCCTAATACAACTACACCATGGAGGCCTCCGTTCATTTGTTTCAGAGCAGACTCCACATGTTTATAACTACAGGAAGGACATGTGGGGAGCCAGAAAAAACTATATACCGTGTTGCTGAGTGCTGACTATACCTCTTAAAGGAAGAGAAATAGACTCAACCCAGTTTATGCAGCATGTAAGGAAGTAGAAGAAGATGTTGAAATATTTTTTTATCCATATTTTAAAGCTGCAGGACCTAGCTGATTTTAATTTATTTGCTGTTCATTCCAGTTATAAATTAGCAGCTAGTGTTACCAGAACCTTGCATCATAAATGCTTGCTACATATTTTCATTTACTATTGAGTTAATTGTAGTCTATGCATAATCTAAGCCTACATTCAGTGGCGATAGCATTGCTAATGGTAAAATACATTTTAAAAATGATGTAAGGTATGGATACATGGTTCAATATTAAAAAGACACACAAGTGGACTTGATATTTATTTCAGATATAAAGAAAGGTCTGTTGTATCCTGTCTACAACTGTCAGAATAAAAGTTAAAGGTCAAGATGATTGTACAGGACAGTGACTCTTAAATGATTCAGACACTATCCTTCCTCTGAGGCAGTAAATGGAACCCCTGACAGTAATTCTCTGTAACAAGCTTATTACACATAATGCTCTGAAGTCTATAGTCACCAATATTCCAATGAATGGGAGGGATCCTTCCTTTTAAAGGAAGTGATAGAGACAGTGAGGTCATGTACCCCAGACCTTCAGTAAACACACTTGAATCAAGGATTCTGTGTATCAATATCTCTGATGCAGCTCTGTTCTTCTTTCTTTTTGCTAATTTTATCAACATCATTCTGACCCTCCAGACAAAACACCAAATACTGAATTAATTTCAGTTAGGCTTTTTGAATAATTCTATAATCAGTATTTTAAAATAGGATTTAATGTAGAACAGGTAAGAGCTGTGCTGCTGCGTTCCGCCTCTGAGCCAGCAATGAATCAACCCTCCATTTGTTGGCAATTAATTCGATGTTGTGATTCCCATTTGCTTATTCTTGTAGCCCCGGGTGATCTATATTTTTCTCTTGTTTGGAGACTTTATTGATTCACTGTGGACCAGAGAGGCTCTCAGGCTGACAGGAACCATGTGTTTACTGATGATGCAGCAGCATTTGCCTTCACAGGACATTAGCATCTGTCACGGTGAGCAGAGATGGTTACAGAACTGATGAGCTGCAGTTATAGATGTTTATTTCCCAGAAAAGCAGCCAGCAGCATCAAGTGCTTGAGAAAATGTTGCGAACAAGGATGCAGAGAAAAGACAAGCAGTAGAGGGGGGGTAGTACATTGATGCTGAATGTTCAGCGCTGGGAGTACTCAATGCAGAAATACAGTATCTCCTGCATTTTAAATTTTTGGGGATTTGGCTGATCATATTTGAGTATTTTAAAATTTGATGTACAAATAAATACCGGTACTAAAAATCAACTCAAATGTAATTTTACCCAACCAGGCTAGTATTTATCTCAACCTATTAATGATATAAGTAAAAGAAAAAAATAAAATAGGTAAAAGAAAATATTTATTTAAATATTTATATATTACAGAAAATATTTATTTTCTGTAAATAAAATAAAATTTGGATATGTACATATTTTATTTACCAAAAAAATATATGGATATTTACACCCCTCCTTGAGTCATCACCTTATCGTGGTGGAGGGGTTTGTGTGTCTCAATGATCCTAGGAGCTAAGTTGTCTGGGGCTTTCTGCCCCTGGCAGGGTCCCCCATGACAAACGGTTCCTCGGTGAGGGACCACACAAAGGACGGCTCAGAGACCCTTAATGATGAACACAAACAATGGAGAACGTTTTCCCTTGCCTGGACGCGGGTCACTGGGGCCCCCCTCTGGAGCCTGGCCTGGAGGTGGGGCTCGAAGGCGAGCACCTGGTGGCCGGGCCTGCACCCATGGGGCCAGGTTGGGCGCAGCCCAAAAGGACATGTGGGTCCCCTTTCCTATGGGCTCACCACCTGTGGCAGGAGCCATAGGGGTCGGGTGCATTGTGAGCTGGGCGGTGGCCGAAGGCAGGGACCTTGGCAATCCAATCCCTGGCTACAAAAGCTGGCTCTTGGGAAGTGGAATGTCACCTCTCTGGCAGGGAAGGAGCCTGAGCTGGTGTGTGAGGTTGAGAAGTTCCGACTAGATATAGTCGGGCTCACCTCCACACACAGCTTGGGGTCTGGTACCAGTCCTCTCGAGAGGGGTTGGACACTCTTCCACTCTGGAGTTGCCCATGGTGAGAGACCCCGAGGACATGCTGGAGAGACTATGTCTCCCGGCTGGCCTGGGAACGCCTTGGGATTCTCCCGGAGGAGCTGGACGAAGTGGCTGGGGAGAGGGAAGTCTGGGCTTCCCTGCTTAAGCTGCAGCCCTCGCGACCCGTCCCGATAAGCGGAAGAAGATGGATGGATGGATGGATGGATATGTGCAATTTCCTCGGGGATTAATCATGTATCTATATCTATCTATCTATCTATCTATCTATCTATCTATCTATCTATCTATCTATCTATCTATCTATCTATCTATCTATCTATCTATCTATCTATCTATCTATCTATCTATCTATCTATCTATCTATCTAGTATTTATTGTAGGCGTTCTTTAAATATCTTACTCTCAACCCTGAATGGAAGATCACTGATATTTTAAATTTTTTGCTAGTTTTTTTAAAAGAATTTTGTGTTTGTTTTCATCGCTGGGTTAAAATGAAGCATGGGTAATTTTTAGCTGATTTTTTTGCTGAAATGTAGAGAGTACCTTGTGAGAAACATCAATACCCAGACATTTTCTACACCCTGATATAAAACTATCATCTAGCTTTGTAACGATGGAGTGAGACAGAAACAGAAGGAAATTAATATTCAGTTGATGGTCATGAGTAATGAGACATTTTTACTGTTTGGGTTGTTGTGTTTTAATATCAACGGTTGATTTGTTCTGTTCTCTTTAATTTTCACCTCCATTATTGTCAGGTCGAGCAGCAAAGACCATAAGTGGCTCTCAAGGAATAGTCCTACACTACTAGTTGTGGCAACAAGTCACACCACGCAATCATCACCAATATATAATAACTAAAACGTAATTATGTCTGACCGTAATGAAAAAAATGGCTCCTGAACAGAATTGGCTGCGTTTGGAATGCCCAGCTGAGCCCTGGACTTTTTAAAACCTCTATCAATCTCCGCGTCCTCATTCCCGCCTCTTTTAGCAGGAGGAGTGATTGCATGCAGCATTTGTCGCCCAAGGGAGGGAAAATGTATTTCCCTGAACTGGTTCCGAGCTTGTCAGTGAGGAATCTCAAACCACTAGCGTCTATTTTTTTTCCCACCTGAATGAAGCTTGTAAATGAGTCTGTGAAGTCTGAGTCCATAAGAGCTGACAACCCTCTAACCTTGACGGTACCATGGGATGAAGCGAGGGGAAATTACAGCTTCTATATATCATTTGAGCTTCGGCCTGGTGGAGGTCATACCAATGAGCGCTCGTTAGCCAGACTTAGGTAGAGGTAGAAGGTAGAGCGAAAGCAAGAGGTTGCCAGACTGAAAGAGGGTGAAAGAAATAATTCCGACTTCACCCAGATCCTAAAGTAATCCATCGAGTCCCCGCTCCATGATCCTCACTACTCTTGATGCAAGACGTAAGAGAGGGATGCATACTGTTGAAGTATGTGGAGAGAATTTGCTCAAATGAGGCACAGCAGCTAAATGATGGGCAGTTACGGTCATCAAGAGCCACAAGTACTGCTGGATGAATGCTCAGGGTTATTAATGGCAGAGAAATGCCATGATCAAGCAGCTCATTCCTGGAGCCAAGCCGGTCACACTTCATTTCCATCATCACTTGTGATTCAAGTGTCTTTCGCAGGAGTGAATCACATGATTTTTATGCTGTTTCACCTATTTTATCATTATTTCATACTCTCAGACAGGAGTCCAATCTGTTGGCAAACCATTGTCAGTAATAATTAAACATTGGGAAAGTAGTTATTAGTTTTAGCTTGACTTCAAATGTAGCACATTGACGTGAGTACAGCTGCAGACTTTGTGCAATGAAAGAAGAAGAAAAGTAGTCCATTTTTATTATCCCCTTGGGGGAAATTATCTTTTCACTCAGCTTTATACAGTACGTGCACACACACACACACACACACACACACACACACACACACACACACACACACACACACTCACACGTATATATATATATATATATATATATATATATATATATATATATATATATATATATATATATATATATATATATATATATATATATATATATATATATAAGATCATGCATGCATTGTTGTGTACAGGCCCCTGAAACAAACACAACACACTAGGAGCCTGTAGACATGCAATTAGTAAAACAACAGCAAACAGTATAGGGGGAGGCAGAGTGAGCAGCTTGTAAGGGGGACGGTGCCTTGCTCAGGGACACCTCGGCAGTGGCTGGGAGGTGAGCTGACACCTCCCACTGTCAACTCACACTCCGAGGATGGCTGGGCGTGGAGCGGGAATCAGACCGCCGATCTCTGATCATAGGGCTCCCGCTCTACCGCTGAGCCACTGCCGCCCCAATGAGCTAAGTGGAGCAGATGTTAGCATGATTATTCCTTCTAGGTGTTAGCATCGGTGTCTTGTGTCAAACTGTCAAGACTGTTGAAATTCTTCTAGACAGAAAGGATCAAGTGTCGCCATTGGTGGAACCAATAAAATCCTTTACTTAGATAAGCACAGTATACTTCGCTGTAAATAAAAGCCATGTATTTAAAGACTTATTTAAGTTAAAGTTAGTAGGTTGAATCAGGAAATATATTCACTGATCCCTACTACTGTTTGACTGTGACTACATGTAATGCTTTTAGATTTATATTTCTGTTTTTCATAAATGCAGCCCTACGGGGCCACAACCCAGTGTCATTTGTAGGTCAGTCCCAAGCCTGAATAAATGCTGAGGGTTCTGACAGGAAGGGCAAACAAATATGAGCATTGATCTAAAAACTAAATACTGAATCATATCGAGTGATTGGGGTGAAACTTAAAATTTAAAGGTATGTTGAATATGATGAGTGGTTATGCCCCACTGGTAGGATGTAGGTTTGTGAAAAAAATATGGAAATGGCTATAGTGAACATTTTTTACAGAAGAGGTATGAATATATGTGACCTACAAGAGTGGAGGTAAAAGCACGCAGGTAGATTACATATTGTGCAGACAACGTCATCTCAAGGAGGTCACTGACTGGACAGTGGTGGTAGGGGAGGGTGTAGCTACACAACATAGGGTAGTAGTTTGTAAAATGAAACTAGTGGTTCAGAAGATTAAGAAGACAAAGGCACAGCAGAAAACGATGTGAAAGGGAGAGTGAGTGTCGTGTGACTTTTAGACAAGAGGGGATACAGGCTATTGGTGGACAGGAAAAGCTCTCAGAAGATTGGAACATTACAGCTATGGTGAAACAAAAACAGGTACAAGAGTACGTAGGGTGTCTTCTGGTTGAAAAAGGGAGAAAGACTTGGTGATGGAACATTAAAATACAGGAAACCATACAAGAAAAGAGGCTAAAGAAGAAGAGGTGGGACACTGAGAGGGCCAAGGATATGGACGAGAATACACTGAGATGCGGCATAGAGCCAAAGCAAGGTTGGTAAAGGCCAAACGAGAGGCATGTGATTAAATGTATGCCATGTTGGAGAGAAATATCTCTTTTGGCCAGACAGAGGGATCAGGAAGGTGAGGAGGCTACAGTAATTAAGTATAGAGGTGGATATGTAGACACCAATGTTCCCTCTCATTTTTCATGTGTCTGGGCATACACACAAGCTTCCTGAGCACACTGAAGACCACTGTGAGCAACATCAGATGTGCACGCTGTGGCCTGACACAGTATCACTTGTTCAAAGCCTTGGATCGTAGCAAGTTACATGGCTTATTGAAGGAGTCAAAAACGGCAGCAATTTTCATTTGTTTACTTTTAATATAAGTGATTTGGCCCACTTTAAATGAAAAAGACAAAAAGTTGTTATCCACAAGATTTGTAGTATGTTAAATGGGAGGGTCCTGCTTTGGCCATAGGAAGAGTGCTGCTCTGGCCTAGGTATTAGGTCCAGTTGTGGCCTGGCCTGGGGTCCTGTTCTGGAAGAAATGATACATATACACCTTTCAGACTTAACATTTTGTTCACATTAAAACATTCACATTATGCACAACGATGTGTGTTGTTGCTTGTGATGCAGAATAAATTCCTGTAACACTTAGTCTGTAAAATATCTAATTACTCTTTTTTTATTAGCATTTTTACTACCCATAAATGATCTAGTACTAACAGCAGTTAATGATTAATATCCATAAATGAAAAAATCTTAATAAATGTCATTAGAATATGCACAAATCTGCCTTATATTTTATCTTATTTTTCACTTTGGCTTGATGAGTGGATGTGTCGCTGCCCGTTCTTTTCCTGTTGTTCACTAGCAAACCTGAATGGCGCGTGTAGCAGGGTGCACATGCATGACCGTCAATGCTCTGACTGGCTGCGTAGCATAAGTGAACCTTATCGAATCATTGGCTGGAAATCAGTCACTCACTAAGTTACAATGCAAAATGGTACAGAAAACAATAGGCTGACATGGAAAAGGATGGTATGCTAACGACACATGCCAAAATGAATAGAATAAGATCTCTGCTTTTCCTAACTCTTGGAAAAAACACTTCCTTCAACATGTCGGAAAAAACGAAATCATCAAATTTTATATGCATGCTTTTCAGTGGACCAGACTGGTTTTTAAGGAAGGTTTGTAACCAGAAAAGAATGAATTAAAACAAATAATGTCCTTTTAAGATTTATTGGTGCACAGTTGTCAAGTGAAGTTGCATAAAATACAAATACTCAAGTGAAATATCTGGAATTTCCACTCAAGTATAGTATTTGACCTTTACATCATTCTGAGAAACATTTTTAAATAATTTCATTTGATAGGCTGCTTTTGTGGTCTTCATTTCCTTATACTTTTTCTTTGTTTTTCAGAAATTGACATTGAACGCTGCGTTCGGGAATCCATTAACCTCTTCTGCTGGACTCCAAAGAGTGCTACGTACCGACAGCACGCCCAGCCGTCGAAGGCCGCTGGTGAGAATGTCTTCGGGAAATCATCCTCATACTACTCGTCAGATTACCAGGAGATGCTCAAGACAGACCTGGTGAGTTTTATTCATCAATCATTCAGTGACACAGATATACAACAGCACCTTTCTTTTCTTTTCTTTTTTAAATTGTTGCTGCCGAGTGGTGAACTGCGAGTGCAGTGTCTTTTTATACTGAATCCTTTGGTATAATGCCAGACCTTGTTCCTGATACTGTATATGTTGTCTGAGGTATTGAGCAACTATTTCTGAATACTGTTCAAGGTCCTTGTGTGGAACACAATATGAGAGTAGATAACATTGGATATATATTTTTTAAAAGAGTGATTAACACCATTTTACATTTTAGCTCTGGGGGTAGCAGGTTCATGTCTGGTGAGTTCAGTATTGCTCAGAACAATAACCTTATGTAGGAATTACTGTAATTTAAATTAGTTAATGGAAAATTCATACAAAAAGGCATCTCAGGAGCCGATGCCATTATCAGCAATGACTGTAGCTAGCTACTATTGAGATCAGGCTTTTAATGAAAAAGACAGGGAGAAATAATGTTGGGCAATAATTGTGAAATGTGGTTGTAAATTTTTGTTATTTCACTCGGAGTATATAAGTGTGTTTTCACAGTGTCAGGAAACCACTAATAATGACTTCTTCAACGTTTCGCTGGGAGTGATGTGACGTGATGTTGTCTAGTGTTGAATGCAGTGTTTATTCATTTGAAGTGTTCAGAAACACATCTCATCTTTGTCACATCTTGTCGCCTCCATGCAGGGAACATGATGAATGATTTCATCCTTAGTTTTAGGTATAGTTGAAACACCATCATGCACTTTCATGTTATTTATCATGATGAAATTATTAACAAACTTAAAAAGCTTCAGATTTGAGTCCATCGTTTTTTTTCTGTTTCATTCTTCTTCTTTTCCTTTCGGCTTTTCCCTTCAGGGGTCGCCACAGCGAATCAATTTCCTCCATCTAGCCCTGTCCTTTGAATCCTCTTCTCTCACACCAACTACCTTCATGTCTTCCCTCATTACATCCATAAACCTCCTCTTTGGTCTTCCTCTGGGCCTCCCGCCTGGCAGTTCAAAACTCAGCATCCTTCTACCAATATATTCACTATCTCTCCTCTGGACATGTCCAAACCATCTCAGTCTGGCCTCTCTGACTTTATCTCCAAAACCTCTAACATGTGCTGTCCCTCTGATGTACTCATTCCTGATCCTATCCTTCCTGGTCACTCCCAGAGAGAACCTCAGCATCTTCATCTCTGCTACCTCCAGCTCTGTCTCCTGTCTTTTCCTCAGTGACACTGTCTCTAGACCAAACAACATCGCTGGTCTCACCACATTTTTGTACACCTTTCCTTTCATTTTAGCTGAAACTCTTCTATCACACATCACACCTGACACTTTCCTCCACCCGTTCCATCCTGCCTGTACACACTTCTTCACCTCTTTTCCACACTCTCCATTGCTCTGGACTGTTGACCCTAAGTACTAAAAATCCTCCACCTTCTTGATCTCTTCTCCCTGTAACCTCTCTCTTCCACTTTGGTCCCTCTCATTCACACACATGTACTCTGTCTTACTGCGGCTAACCTTCATTCCTCTCCTTTCCAGGACAAACCTCCACCTCTCTAGCTTCTCCTCCACCTGTTCCCTGCTCTCACTACAGATCACAATGTCATCTGCAAACATCATAGTCCATGGAGATTCCTGTCTAACCTCGTCTGTCAGCCTGTCCATCACCATAGCGAACAAGAAGGGGCTCAGAGCTGATCCCTGATGAAGTCCCACTTCCACCTTGAACTCCTCTGTCACACCTACAGCACACCTCACCACTGTCTTACAGTCCTCATACATGTCCTGCACCGCTCTAACATACCTCTCTGCCACTCCAGACTTCCTCATACAATACCACAGTTCCTTTCTGGGCACCCTGTCGTAAGCTTTCTCCAGATCTACAAAAACACAATGCAGCTCCCTCTGGCCTTCTCTGTACTTCTCTATCAACATCCTCAAAGCAAATACTGCATCTGTAGTACTCTTTTTTGGCATGAAACCATACTGCTGCTCACAAATGCTCACTTCTGCCCTTAGTCTAGCTTCCACTACTCTCTCCCATAACTTCATTGTATGGCTCATCAGCTTTATTCCTCTGTAGTTGCCACAACTCTGCACATCTCCCTTGTTCTTAAAAATGGGCACCAGCACACTTCTCCTCCATTCCTCAGGCATCTTCTCACTATCTAAGATCCTGTTGAACAACCCAGGCAGAAACTCTACTGCCACCTCTCCTAGACACTTCCATACCTCTACAGGTATATCATCAGGACCAACTGCCTTTCCACTCTTCATCCTCTTCAATGCCCTCCTTACTTCATCCTGACTAATCTTTGCTACATCCTGGTCCACAACAGTCACCTCTTCTAGTGTTTGTTCTCTCTCATTTTCCACGTTCATCAACTTCATTAAGGTTACAAAATATTCAGTTCCACAAACAGGTTGTTCTTATCGGAGTCTGTTTGTCTATTAGTTGGACTGTTAACTGGATGACAGGAAAACAACAAGATGAGTTTTTATGAAATGTAATTGGGAGGCTGGCAGGAGAGAACCCATTAAATTTAGAAATGGATCCAGATGAAGGGACAAAACCAGGATTTTTTTTTCTCTCCCACTTTGAGATGTGACCTTTTTTCCATTGGGTGTGGTTTAATCAAAAGGGACTGCTGGGCCTTCTTGTAGGTTTGTGCTCTACCAAGTACCCTTTTATTTTTATGTAAATTCTTCAAGAGTTTAATTTTACCTCAGCAATATATTCCTACACCCAGTTAGGAAACAGTATAAACCGTTTCACGCCATTATTCCAACTATGATGAATTAACTTTGTAATCGATAATCATTGACATGTTTCAGCTTAAATACGTAGGAAAGCAATAAATTTAATAGTAAATGTTTTAAAGGAAATACTGTACATAAATCAATAGCACAGAATTTCACTGTATTTCTGTGTAGAATGCCTGTCACTCTGAGGATATAGATGTAGGCGTGCAACATATATTCAATAAAAGCAGCATAGAAACATGTAGATAAGTCTTCACTGATATGTCAAGTGGTCCTGATGCTCTTGTCCTTGTTTCATTTTGTGGTGGAGTCTTGGGTACCTTCCCACCTGAATGCATTGTGTGGAGAAATATTCCGGCGAATCTTGTCACTCCTATCTGCTGCATACTGGGTGTGATTGCTGTAATCTTACATGTGCTGTCAAAGCGAAAGGAGGAAGGCAAGAGTGGTGGCATTGATCTATTGCTGCATCTATCTGTACCACACCTCTTCCTCAGAAATTGTTCAAACAGGATTTCAGCAGAACTCTCACCGCTGGAGTAACATAAAATACACACAAAGCTAATTGTGCTGCTTGAGAGTAGGGAGGAAATCCAGGCAACAGAAAATCACCTAAAACAGCCTAGAAAATCATTTGCTACATGTTTACCTTTCTCAGATCAATCTAGAGGAAGTCCGTGATGTCTGTAAGATGAATTTTAGACCTTTAAAATCTCCTTTTTGACAGTGATTCCAATAATTGTGACTTGTGATTAAAGCTTGTAGTAGATTACATGACATAAGCTATTTAGAAGTTTACAAAAAAGACAAGCTGGGATAGCCTCCAGGTCACTGTGACCTGCTCAAGCGGATGAAGCGGGTTGCGAAAATGAATGAATGAATACATGAAGTAACAGTTGTCAAATCAGTGCTTCCCACTCATATATTGGGATGTTTAAAATTCAATATATTTTAAAGAGGAACTCTATCTGGAGTATTATATAGATTATCAGCCATGAATGGAAGCGCTGTCAGAGATTACAACCCTGATCCTTCTGCTCCCTGAATCCTCAAGTGGAGATTCACTGACAGTCTAACACAAAACTTTCTCAGGAAAATTTACTGTAAAGTCAATTCTGTTATTTGCTGTTGTTGTCCACAAGGTCTTGATCCCAAAAACAAAAAAAGTAGTGTGGCTGACGCATTATTTATGCTACCATATAATGTCTGTAAGCGTTGCATGCGTCCCATTTCCTCTCTGCCTGGTAACCGAGCAAAAAGCTCCGTCAGCAGATTCTCACCCCTTGTAGTGAACAGACATCCATCTCACCGGACAGCTGGCGTCCACTCAACTTAGTCTGAGGGATTGTATGAACAAAAACAATCTCCCCTCCTCTTTTCTCTGAGTTGCTGTTGGGAAAATTCAAACTTGGCAAAACAAATAGAAAAGTGCTCGACACTTTCAACGTTAGATTTCCTCTCATCAGTCATCATCTTCATTCTTTTTTTTTTCTTTCCAGTAGGTGAAGGTGGCCTTTGTGGCTCTCAAATTATGTGTGATATTTTTATTTAAATGCAAATCTTTCTACTTGATTGACATTCTTTTGTAGCAAAGCAGACTAAACACCCATGCATGAGATGTTTGTATTTGCTATCCATATACTGTATGCAGCCACTCATGTCTTCTACATAGTTGTCTGTATACAAGGCATTAGAAGAAGGAGCTCAGTTGTGGCTTCAGGAAAGAGAATCTTGGCTCCAAATGAATCAACAGGAGCAATGAAATGGAGTCTCCAGAAAATCAATATGGAAAACACTGAGAAGTGTTGCTGTGACATCCTCTCCTCTTCTGATCCCTCCATCTCCTACAGTGTGGGTCGAGTCATCTTCACGTTGAGACTCTTTCCCAAGACACTAGTGTTTTACATAGAGAGGATGGTGTCGGTGTTGTATAGAAACTTCTATCTTTAACATTAGTATTTTGGAGAAATTTATATTTGATATATAATGTATCAAGTTCAGTATTATGCATGAGAGGCTCGGGGCATTCCCTGTGGATGCTGTCATCTAACAGCTGACAGAGCTCAGTGTTCAATAATTGAATGAATAGATTTCCATGACTAAACAGGATTGCTTTCTCGTTCCAGTTTTTCAGCACCAGTGTATCATATTTCCCCACGAGCATGTAAAACTGAGAGAATGAATTCTCTGTCACATACAAAACCCCTGCACACAAAGACAGTGAATAGCTTGTCATTTTATTTTGACTAATATTACTGTGATAGGTCTAACTATTGTGTAATTTGCAAAATTCCACCTCTAACGGTTGCCTTTAAAGATGGCCACAGAGAACAAGAACACTTCTCCTCCTCATTGTCAACACATAGTGAGTCATACAGCTGACGCTGGTTTACCTCAGGGTCACTGGAAGGTTTTGTGTCCCTGCTACACTGATATTAAACTGACTGATTTCCTAATCCAAAAGCTGTTTAGATTGCAACATATTCCAGTCACAAGTGATCATAGTATAGCACTGCTCTACTTTATTCTTTCAGCAGCAGTACTGTACGTCATTATTGTACAGTATGAATGACATATTTTATTATTAAACAATAATAATTTAAGTCTTGCTTATGCGACACTGACACTGAGTTATATTTCACCAACTGTAACTCAGTTGTGAGAATCTGAGGCTGGACTTTGTCAGCAAAGATGTTGATGAATTTTCATTAGAGGAGGCCATTTTCTCTGTCCTGAGAAAATTTGTAACATCTTAGATCAAAAAAATTGTGTGGCTGCAGTTGGGGGCATTTACTGTCAACATTATTCCTAGATCATGTACTCAATTATGCTCTTCTCTCTTTCTCTGAATTTGGCAGACAAATGTAGAAATTATACTCAAACTCCAAAGGCTTTTATGTGAATATCACAGTGCAGATACAATCATAGACTTTGAAGGCACTCAAATGAATCGTTGACCTTGTCATTAAACTTTATCTAAGCTGCACAACACTGTTGGTCCCAGTTAAATATGCGCAGTGATTCCTTTTTTGTTGGCAGGGTACCATGACTATACTGTAGATGCACAAACAAACACAAAATCTCTGCAGGTTTCTGTGGCAGCGGCTCCATTGTGGCTTCATCATGTCAACTGAACTCCTCATCTTGCTGTTCGGACATCCACTAGTCTTTTCAAAGAGGTTTCAAAGATTCTGGAGCCAGATCTGCTAGATCATCTTTAACAAAGAGCGTTTTCCCAGAGCCAGTGAAAGCAGTTGTAATTAAACCTCTCCTGAAAAAGGAGAATCTAGAAAAAACAAAGATGAACAAAGACAGGCCGATCTCAAATCTTCTATATTTTAAGTAATATCATTGAAAAAGCTGTTTTTCATCAGCTAAATTACTTTCTAAGACATAGCAAATTCTATGATGTCTTCCAGTCAGGTTTTAAACAGCATCACAGCACTGACACTGGTCTGACTAAAATCTTGTAAGGAACAACCATATTAGTTACCATTGCTATGCAGATGACACACAGATATACAGTGCGCCCTCGTTCCTCGGGGTTAATGCGTTCCAGGAACCACACGCGATTGACAGATTGCGCGATAGAGTGATAAACTATCTTATTATTTACAGTAATTGAGAAGTTTATGAACCCTCCCCATACTGATATTAAACCACCTATCTGTATCACCTTTTCCCACACTTTTATTGACTGTTTAAAGCACTTTTGTGTCTTACTCAGACCAGAAAAGTGGACCACATCAGTCTAGTACTAAGGTCTCAGCTGCATTGAAATAAATTTTATTTAGGAGTCCAAGTCCGCATGGCATTTGAAGGCTTTTTTTGATGTTCCCTTCTTTTTAATTTTAAATCACAGCTTTTATTCTTTCACTTTTAAAGGTTTCTTTTTCTTTTATTCTGATGGAAAGCACTTTGAGTTGTTGTGAGCATGAAATGTGCTACACAAATAAATTTGCCTTTGCCTTTGCCTCATCGCTGTCAAGATAAGTCAAAGGGAGAAAGTGTCAACAAGCTATTCTCATTAGGTACACAGAACTCATGACAATTAAGTCAACACACAACTCAGCCTCAGGCAACGGCAGGCTAATCGTTTACTGTCTATACTTTATTTGTATAGCCTTATTTTTATTCTTGATTTGATTTATCAGCAGCTAATGCATTGTTGCTTCCACCTATATTTAATATTCCATACAATGAAATGGTTTCTTTGTCTTCTCCAGTGGTAGAGAGACTAAACTCTCATCCAGTATGTTTTAAGCCAGGATTCTGGAGGAGATTAGATATAGAATGCAATGTTTGCCAGGACTTCAGCAAACAAAAAGCTGCGCCAACCAAGGAAGTTAAGACCAGAGTTTGAGCCAAGTCATGTTGAGGAAGTTTTATTTACATAACTTCTAATCATAATCATATCTCAAGGTTCAGTAGCAGATCTGGAGTGTAACATTTATTCTAGTTACAGGGGTGAGGAAAAACTGCCTTTTAACAGGTGGAAACATCAAGTGGATCCATAACTCGAGGTGGGCAACCTTGACTGGTTTGAATGGGAGAAAGATAAGGAGAAATGTTGAGAGAGGGAGTAAAGTATGGATCAACAGAGTGATACAACGGTGTTCCATGTACTTGAATTTTATTTCATCTTGTTGAAAACAAGATTATTGTACTTCATCTCTGATTTCAGGGTCTCGTGCTGCTTGAAGAGCTTATGTGTCCTTGAAAGGAGCTTGGTGGAATCATGGAATTTTACCTCTACTTCTCTCATTTCTGTGATTGCGCATCAGAAAGAAGAGACTAAAAATGCATCAAGACTGTGATAAAATCTATGTAAAAGGCAATGTTCTTGGTGTTTTTCCAGGAAGATATTACAAAACACAAAAAAAGGCGATTCGCTTATTGTGATATTCATTTCAGCCCGAGCATCAGATTGTTGGGGTTTGACCATTTCATTTGTTATTAGCTAGAAAAGAATACATTAACATAGAAAATATCACAACTCCTTGCTTGCACTTGTTTAGATGGACAGTATTTAAATAGCAGATTTATGACAACATATCATTGTTTGGCTGACTTAATGTACATTGCAGCATTCTCATGTTTCTTCAACAACTTCCTTCTCATATGTATTTACCACTGAGCCACTGCCACCCCTAATGATGATGGATGTGTTGGTATTATCAAGATATCGCATTAAGTGCAGTATATACTTAGTTTACTATATGATCTTGTTAGTTGTTAGGCATAAGATTACAAGTTAAAAATGAGGTGAGCAACTTTCACATTGCAGTGAACCAAACTGTTGGTCATGGCAGTAAGATATCATGAATATGTAGTTCCCTGCTCTGCTTACAGTCTGTTGTGTGGCTTAAAGCAGCTTTTCTCAAAATCCCTGCTGACAATTCAAAACAATAGAGTCGAATTGTTTGTTGAAAACCATGTTCTGTTCCTCGAGTCTCTTCCCTTTCCCCTTGTGACCCTGTGTTGATGCAGCAGAGGGAAGCGTTAGTCTTTTGTCACATCCATGTAGATGAGTCCTGTGGAAAACTGAGACAGAATCACAGCTGGAATTAGATACCTGTTTAAATAGTCAGGCCATGAATATTTATTAAAAGCATATATAACACAGCAGAAATATGCATGGTCTTCAGGAGAACAAATAAAGAAATGTAGAGAAAGAATTGCTGTAGTATAACTAAGAATTCTTTTTTTTGTTGGGATAACCCAGTTTATCTTTCCTGCACCTCCACCTCTATTTTGCTGAAACATATCAGATCTTTAAAATCCTGTTTGAACTCGCTAAATTCCTGTTTTTTTGGGTTGTTTTTTTTGGGGGGGGGGGTTCCAATGAAGAGGTTGTTCAGTTTGTATAGTTTGGCTCTCAGACATTGTATGGATTGAGTTTTGGCATTTAGCCCTTTTGTAACTCACATTTGAATAAATTGAGACTGTTTCATGACCACTCGGGATAAAAATGCATTTATATTTGTCTGTTTGAGTTTTTTATTTTTTATGTTATGTTTTTCCAATAGTCAAATTATTTCAGGGTTCCTGGAAATAAGAAGTGTGTAATATAATGTTTTCACCTCTAGGGAGACCAGTTTTCAGTCTCCTGCAGCCATGCCGCCGGCTCTGTGTTCTAATGAATCCATTTGGCAGTGCATGTCATAACTGGTCAAGTTCCGATCACTCCAGCTGGTGCTCTCTGAGCTATAATCCAGTTTTTTTGTGGCACTATATAATGAAATTCTATTCTTGAGTTTGCAGATGTAAAAGTAGCAGCATAAATGATTTCATTAGGACTGGAGATGCAGGCTTTCAATCGGTTTTCCTGTATTTAAAGATAAGATCATTGCCAACCAGAGACTGACTTTCTGTCTCTTTCTTTTTACAACGGTTACTTATATTTCCCTTTTCCACTGTTCAACAGAAATTCTGTGAATGCCTCTACAGCAGACCTCTGTCTTTCCATCTGATCTCATGTTACTTCTTGTCTTGTAGACTCGGGAGCCTCTGGCGCTGTCTGACTTGAAAGCAGAAGTATCACCCAGGATTTCAAGCGAGGACTTAATCGACCTTTGTGAACTGTCCTTGGCCGGACCCAGCAAGAGGACCAAAGCTGGCAAGCCCAAAATAATTGCTGTTGACATCCGCAGTGTAGAGGAGTATCCTTATCATTTAGCTGTAGCCATGATACCTTATCTTGGATCCTGTCATGTTTCAACACATTCTCTATAGTAGCAGTTGTAATACTAAATGCCTTCTGAGGCATGTGTAGAAATGCAACACTAGGGCCGAGAGCACTGGATTGTGTCCAACAAAGTAAAATCAACAAATGCTCTGCTGAGAAGTGTTTTCACATCCCCAAGACATGCAGTGAGACCGATAAAAGGTTGCTTTGAGTAGTTCAGCAACATAATTTACACCTCTAACTCAAAGCATTCTTTTTCTTTGTAAGTTTTATATGTTGTAAATTAGCCAAGTTATACCTTTGAGTCTTATAAGAATTAAATTGGTGATTTGATTTCTTATTTCAGTTGGATAAGTTACAATTCTTTTTTAAGTGGTGCTGACTTCTGAAGCATCTGTATTAAGAGCCACTTAGAAAACTGGAAAATAATGATTCCATCTGGCAGAGATGGAAGTCAAAGGTTTATATTTCTGAGAGGCCACACAGAAAAACCAAGTGAAAAGATGACCGAGAGGGGTACAATGCAGTTCAATCTTTAGTTCATTCCTCACCTCTGGCCAATCGCATTGTAAAGTGCATATAAATGTCAGGATCCTTTATACATGGCCTGTTAAAGGCAGAGCGATTTTGCCTTACAGCTCTAAATAAAGTCACAAAAGAGGACTGAACGATCGGTTGTTCTGCATCTAAACCGGCAGTGAAGACGGTTGCAGTGTTTAATTGATATCTGTGTCCACGGAGCAAGCCTGTGAGGCTTATGTACACAACGCTCAACCAAGAAATTTCAAAAGTGTCACATTGCAGTAAGCTACTAACTCAAAGAAGACAACAATAAAGCAAAACTGTTGATATATCACAAGAATAACAATATCTCTGAGCACAGATTGATCATCATGTAAAATGTCACAACCTTTAGTTCTTCAAACATCAGCATTTCATCTAAACTACATACTATGACAGCAATGGTTCGACACTGTTTTAACACAAGGGGACATAGGGAAGGGATTTTGTTTTCTTATGTTGTACAATCTGTGTTGAAGATTTCTGGTTTCAAACATGCAAAAATTGTGAATCTTCCTACGTGGAAAAGGTGTTGAAGTTAGCAGGGATTCAGCGCTACAGTACCAACCAGCCTACAAGCACATCTTGAAAGGTTTTTGCTGGCAAATATTTCCTTGCATGCAGGACACAAAGGAGCTTGGGCAGGGCTGTAAACATCGTGGAAGAGCTTGTAGAAACAGTCTTCACATCTTTCCGAACAAATTTACAGAAACTTTTACTTAGACAATATTATCAATTAAATAATCCTGATTCTGAATCAGCACCACAGTTTCTACAATATGTTACAGCAAGGTTCATTATTACCACTACTTATTGGCACAATCTTACAGTGATCTATTGGCTCAAACAGACTCCTCACCAGTGAAATCTCCCTGCTATGAGTATTTTTGCATTTAGTGTCAACGGCGAAACAAAATGGTAAAAGCTGTGATTCAGTTATCTCTCCGCTTATTTATTGTGTTTTTTTTATATAATGTACTTATCTGTCTCAAAAACATGATTGTGCCATAGCTCTGTTGGTCTGACATGTAATACTTTTCTCTTTGGATGTTAAATTAGGATTTATTAGTGAGAGAGTTAACACACAGAAACAAAAAAAATTGTGTGTGTAAATGAAGACTTTTTACTGATCCAGTAGTTCTTCTGAAGTATTGCTAACCTCTTGAATTTTGAAATGTAGCCATGGGCAATGAGAATAAATCGGCTACAATCCAATCAAAGGAAGAAGGGTTCAAATTCAGGGTGGTTGTACATCTTTGGTTTTCTGTTGCCAGCTTCTGCAACATTCAGTACGGCCCTTCATCTCCATTCAGGCTAAAGCAGTGCAGATGAACCAGAGCTAAAAGCAGTCTCCTTCGCCTTTTGGCTACAACACTTTCCTCTTTTGTATCGGATTTTATTTCACTTTCTTTCATGCCTGAATTTTGTAGTTTAAATGTAATAGTGAGGTGGTCCTTGAGCTGTAATATACATTGGAATAATTTTGATGAAAATTGTGCACACAAAGGAGGCTCTTTTGTTAAGCTAAATAATACAATGCAAGTCTGAGTGAAGACCTTCTGTGTGTTGATATACTACAGTATATGCCAGCATGTTCGGTGTCCACAGGAAATGATACATGGTTTTTCAAAGGAAGTTCAAGTCTTTTATGGTTTGAGCAAATTGCCCCTTTGACCCCCATTTTAAAAGTTGAAATAGGCCAGAAAATAGTTTTTGTTTGTATATAAAAAGCTCATTTTTCAGCTTCTTGGTTTTCACTTGACAACAAATTTCTATTTTGTTGAGCATACACAAATTCCTATGAAGGTCCCTCATACTGAAAGAAACCATTGAGTCTCTTAAATTAAAAATGAGTATTTCTCTGCATGTCACAATCAATAGCTCCTTTATCCGTCTTGTGGATCTCTGCACAAGAAAAATCAAACTTCCTTGTACAGATGGGGCATTTTTCTTTAGGAATATTGTTTTCAGAGAAACCTAGCTGCAAAAATACAAAAGATGTAAAGGAATGAGTTTGACCCTCCAGATCATTTGTACAAATGCAAGAAATAAAAAGCAGTCAATCAATAAGGATTAATAAGGAATAAAGCAATGCATTTAGAATTGCAGGCCCTCTAGCTAAACCCCTACACTGATAGACAGGCTCTTCAGGCTAACTCAGTGGAGAAAGCGGATTTGACCACTTTCAAAGGATTTTGCAACCTTTGTTCACCTTTTATCGTGACCTTGGGCAAAGCTCTGTAGGTATCTGCTATTACGAAAGTGGATTATATATGTGGTGTAAGTAACTGGTGAAATGTCCAGGGTTTAACCCCAACTGGGACTGGCTCCACCTCCACCCCCAGGACCCGGCACGGGATTAGAGTTTGCTGAAAATTGAAAGATGAATTAGAGCAAATAAAGACTCGATTTAGCTTTCAAGGTCTGCTGATTAGTCTCTATTGTCAACAATCTTAGATTTATTTCTTGTAATTCTAAAGCTATATCCAACAAAATAGGACTTGCCTTGTAGTTTATTGTACACTGCATTATGTAACACTAGTGCACTGACCTTCAAATATACCTGTTCAGAACTAATCGATTGTTCCCAGTATTGTTTCTTGCAGCTTTCCTGAGAAACATTTCTCCCCACCCACTTCAGGCTTGAGACCGACTCTAATATAAGATACACAAAAAATATACAGAAAAAAACCCAGAGAAATATGACAAACTAAATTATAATTTGTGCATGTAAGTACTAACTTTGCATTGTCCAAATGCATTAAAGGTCTGCAGGACACCAGTCTTAGCTTCCTTCTGGTGGAAGGAAGCTAAGACTAGACTAATGTGCTCTCTATTGTTTTTTGGTTAATAGTCAAACTGCAAAAATGCAAAAAGCCTTCAGTGTTTTTTTTGCATCTCTTTTACTTAAAGAGAACAGAAAATAATTCTGAACACCAATCACATCTCATAAAAGTAAAGTCTGAGGCAATTCTTCAACATCCATTTAACTTATGAATAGCTGTGCTCTTGTTAGTTAATTTCCCAAGATTGAAAAACAGTGAGATGTTGTGTAAGGGTCCACTCAAGAAATTTTAGCTTATTTAAGTTGTTCATCCATTTATTTAGTACCTAAAACACATAACCAGTGAGGCAGAGAACTGCAGCATCATTTCCAACAGATACACACACACACACACACACACACACACACACACACACACACACACACACACACACACACACACACACACACACACACACACGACTGAGTGGTATTTGCATAACTCTAGACATTTCCATTGTGGTTTCTAATGTCTCCAAGTGGCTTACAGGTTTTCCCTTTTATTAATCCCAGGTTTCCAGTCATAGATAAGGTAAAAGCTCTGAGCTGATTAGAGTCGATCCTTGCAACACTGAAGTCATCAAAATGAGAGTTTGCAGCCCCAGTGAGTTTTAAGAATCCTCAGTCTACCTGATTAAAGCTACGCTCCTTAACTCCTCCGTCCTCAGCTTCAGCAGAGGCCATATTTCTGGCAGCATCAACATTCCTTTGAGCACATCGTTTGGCATTGATGGAGAGCTTGTGCAGTGTCCTACAACAGGAATCCTCCAGAACTACAGAGGACGTGTCATTGTGGTCCTAAGTCATGCCATGAAGAGTGCCATACTGGTAAGAAAGCAACCACATCAGTGTATATTCTGTTTAGTAGATAAACGGTTGACTCTAGTGTAATAGGTGAATTCTACCAAACCAGTTATGTGTTAATAAAATAGTTCAAAGTATTCAATTTTACCAGTTTTGAAAGTTGGCGTTGTCTCAACGAATTATTGCTTTAATGTGAAATTACTCACCAACACATATGAAATTTTAATTATGGCAGAACTAAAGCATAAAAAGGGGTCATTTACGTAAAATATGTTGCGTAATTGTGATGTGCATTTTAACAGTGTCATTTGAAAGATCTCAAACTCAAAACCTACCATTGCTATTTGATATATTGCAACTATATAGAAACTTTTTCCGGCGGGACAAACTCTTGACTCGTATATGAGTCACATTTTTCAATATTCTTTATGCTGGTGGCCATAAGAGTGGAAAGCTCCGTTCTAACACAATTCTCACTTTTTTTTCTCAAAGCACAATCCTCCACCCCAGGCAAGTCAGCTTCTCTTCAGTTTGGCAATCATAAGCACTAAACAATGGGAACGATAATAATAAGAATGAATGGACACCATTTCGAGTGCAGAGCTACACCAAAGCTGTTCAGTTTTCACATTGTCATTGCACCAAAGAGTCATAATCCCATGGTAGTTTTACCCTCATGTAACGCCATCACCATGAAAACTTGTCTGTTGGGAATTAGAATCACTGTGGAGTCATTATAGGTTTGATAGCTATTCATAAAAAAATATGCACATAAATATGTCAGTATTCCTCAGATGGTAGTAAAATGATCTTTTCAGTGTGTTTCTGAAATGTCAGTTTAGACGAGAGACACTGATTGCAGATATTTAGTTTGGTATTACCTAATAAGCGATCACACAACGATTGGACATTATTAAACCCATTGCCTGGATTGAGGACAAACTATTTTTGTTTTTATTTGAGATAGGATGGAAATGTTTGAGGTTATTGCAGGATTTACTGGGAGATAAAACTGTCGGTCTGACTAGCACTGAAATGAAATTTCTGTAATGTTACAGGACAAAGTGGACCGATATGCGGCATTGTTCAAATTTAATTGGCCCCACTATCGATCCTGCAGGTTCACCACAATTTATCAAGGAGTTAGGTGTCACCAATAGAAATTCTGAAACAGACAGAAACAGAGCTATCAATGAATTGATAGCTCAAGATTGCTAGACTGTTGGACTGTTTGTACTAGTACTGCAAATTTTCAAATTAGTCTGTAATTGCTAGATTTTGATGGATCAAATCCAGATTTGATTTTTTTATTGTGGAGTTGTGTTCAAGTACACTTCTAACATTCTGAAACACAGCCAAAGTCCAAGTAGCTTAATTATTGAGAACAACCAAAGGGCAGTTACATCTGTTACATTCAAGACAACTCCAGGAAGCTCTATATCTAGAGCCAGTAGAACGTTTGAGGTGCATCATCATAAGCAAACTTGAAAGATATAAAAAACAACTCAGAATGGCATGATGTAGGGTGGATTACTATTAGAATACTGTTACTTTTAGTACCCACCTCCATCTCTTACATCAGTGTTTGAGCCTCCCACGCTGCAGCTCTCCTACACTGTTGGAACGAATATTTTGCAATTCATTCGCATCAATAGATGTAGGAGAGAACCATTGTCATGTTTGAGCTGAGGAGTGCATGGATGAGATGAATGTCCACAGAGGTGCTTTCAGTATGCTGCAGAACATTAATGTCCTACGAGTGATAGACTGGCATGACTGGACAGGGGAGAACCTGTGCTGTACTTGTCCAAAGTCACAAGGAAGCAGGATATCATCTTTGTGGAAATAGTTATATTGGTGGAGCAGATGCACTGCCGCCTGGTGACGGTTATGGCTAATCAAAAGGAAAAGTTTCTCTTTCTCAAAACTCCTATCGGGCAACCTGCAGGATGATTGTGGGACATCCCCATATGACCACAGCCCCCTAAGGTAGATGATTATAGTGGGATATATCAGTAAATGGTGGTTCCAGCTCAAGACTGTGCAGATGCATGTTCAGGTGGAGGTGCAACAGACAAGGCAGTGCAGGAAGAGCATCACCTGTGCATAAAACTGACAAATCCTGAGCAATAGTTAGTTTCAGCAAGTCTATCTGATGTGAGTAGGGGTGTATAGTTTTTCCTGCTGCATGTCATTTCAATACAATATAGACAAAGTGAACACAGTGGATAGCCATGCATAATGACACTGTCTGGTGCAGCGCAGCTCCAATTAGAAGCAGCAGATTTATCAATATATCTGTCCCACTGCCGTCAGGCGTCTGCAGGGATGTAATTAAATGAAGGAGAAGCTTTTCGTACTGTCAAAAGCAACCAATTTAAATGTATATATGTGTTGGAGTGTTTAAATCAAATATTTAATTTACTTTTGAAGTATTGTTTTATTTCTGTTGATTTACACCACATAATTAGTTTGCTCCTGTCGACAGTACTCAGAATTGGAGCAGATTTTTCTTAGATGTCAGTGGAAAGTTTCACACAAGTATTTCCCTCAACAATATGAACAGCTGTGTTGGCACCGTAGCTCCCACCTGAACAACATGCATTAAAATACCACATGGGACAAAGTGAATTGAATAGTTTTGGCCATTTGAAAGTGTTGTCTTAGCCTAGAGTCACTCTGGTTTGGTTATGGTTTGGTTTGGTTTTGTACAGTTTTGTCTCAGTGCACAGTCATTGTGGTTTGTTTTGGGGGGTTTTAGGTGGGTTTGGTTTGGTTTGGTTTTGTACAGTCTTGTCTCAGTGCACAGTCATTGTGGTTTGGTTTGTTTTTTTTAGGTGGGTTTGGTTTGGTTTGGTTTGGTTTTGTACAGTCTTGTCTCAGTGCACAGCTATTGTGGTTTGTTTTTTAGGTGGGTTTGGTTTGGTTTTGTACAGTCTTGTCTCAGTGCACAGTCATTGTGGTTTGGTTTGGTTTGGTTTGGTACAGTATAGTAAATTCGGACTGTGTCTTTGCCTCTTTTAGAAATGGCAGTAGCAAAGGATGAAACTGTATTTTGCGTAAATCATTGTCTGTTTCAGCTCTTAGGGATAACTTAGCTGGCTTCAGCAAGAATAGAGGGAGCTTTATTTATTATTATTCTTTTTAGAGTGAATTGGTGAAGCTTAAGATTTTTTAAAACATGGGTATATTGCTTCAGGCAACATCCCTTTTTAGAAAACATGCCCTCATTCCATAGTTGGAAAATAAGAGCAAATATCAGTACCATCCCTTAAGTGAAGAAAGAGTCATGAATATATTAGGAGCACTTTTTGTTTCATAAAGAAAGATTGAACTGAAATTCATAGGTGATGTTTTATGTGATGTGTTGTATGGTGGATTGAAGGGAAGAGAGAATCACACTACATAGCACTGTGACTAACACTGTACTCGAAATTCCCAATCTGACATTTATGGGAAACCTCCGGAATTCATCAGATCTTTTAGTCATGAAGGTCACAAAATTAAAGGTCAATGAAGGAATCAATTGTGCTTAAAAGCCATTCAGTGACATTACCATCAGCTCTGGGGCAAAGCAATAAGTCCACTTAGTTTTGTCCGCCTTTCCTGTAAACCTTTGACATTTAAACCTTATTGGCATTCAGAAGTAAGTCTGACATTCCCAATTTTTTCTTGTGGACAATATTTTAAACTGTGGTCCAAAAGAGCGTTGAATGTTCGATGAATGTTTTTCTTAAGATCTCGACTCAGGGAATTTACTCGTTTCTGCTTGAGGGGTCACAAATAAAATCTATGTTCGCTCAAAAGGCTGAGGCATGAACTGATGTCTCTGTTTTGAGGGAGAATTTTCCTTCCAGTAGGTAATCTTTTACATCGATGGGTTCACTACATGTCTGGGTGTAATGTTAATTTGAATTTTAAACATTAATCTGGATCTAGTTCACCCTCATTTCTGGACTGCTGCACTGCGTACTCAGCCCTTCTCTGCCGGCCACACAAAATGCAATTCAGGGAATGAGTCAAACATGAGGTTATTTCCCTTTCCCAGCTGTGCTCTGACGTTTTGAATGGAGTTCTGATCTACCTTTTTGCTGCTGCTGATACTTTTATGTTCATAGCCAGACACATTTTGTAATGTTTCATCGTTGGAGAGAGAAAGAAAGAACTCTCTCCAACAGTTTCATCTCCCAGTAAATCCTGCAATAACCTCTCATCATTCCTGAAATATGAATTAATCAATAGAATTACAAACTAATATATGATTTCATTACTCGAAAACAATCCAACAATTTTAGTCGTATAATAATTTATTACGTAATTAATATTGAAAGCCCAAATGTGAGTGTAGGTTAAATAAAAACAAAGTGACCATGTTGAGCCGCATTTTGTAATAACGGTGCATTTTGTAATAAACGTCCAAAATGTAATAACTTTTTCATTTCGTTTTGTAATAAAGCTGCATTTTGTAATAAACTGCCCCAACACATTTTGTAATAAATTTTGCCACAATATGTAATAACTTATTACATTTTGAGAAGATTATCACAAAATGCACTTGGAGCTTTTTCATACCTGGCATCATGTTGAACTCTGTTGGCTGTCTCAATTAAGCATGCATGCAGCGCATGATCTTTGTAGAACTGATGGAGTAGCCAATCAGATTACAGCCCACCCTCCCCTCCCTGTCTGATTGACAGACCATGTAGACCTTTGAGTATTTTGTCATACATAGGTTTATTGGGCTACATAGCTCTAAGGGAAATTGCATAAAAAACAACGACAGTCACTCTGTACAAATTCATTGTTTAACAAACAACAATAATAGGTATTTTTACATAATGCACCATGTTATTACATTTCCTAGAAAATAAAAAAAGTTGCACGTGCATTTTGTAATAATCTTCTCAAAATGTAATAAGTTATTACATAATGCAGCAAAATTTATTACAAAATCTGTGTTTATTACATATGAAATGAAAAAGTTATTACATTTTGGACGTTTATTACAAAATGCGGCTCAACAGACCATCTTAAACTTTGTCAAATTCAATGACTGGACATAAGTTGGTTTTATTTTTCCTTAACAAGTAATTAACCCAGCTTAACTGCCAGCATTGAACTTTGAATGGTTTGGCTCAGTCACCAGACATTTTTACGTGAGGGTTAGGTTAGGGTTAGGCTTGGGTAAACATTGTATTATGTGATGAATAGCTATTGTTTATTTACTTCCTGATATGATTAGGAGGACGTCATGTGATTGGTCCTGTTTGTCTGCCTGTTTGTCTCATAAAAGTGTCTCATGAAGTTTGATAGATTTTCTTTCACATAGCCAGTAGCCAATAGCTAGCTCATGAGGACCCACTATAATTGGAAATTAAAAATCATTTATTTTATTTTACAGCACAAACACAGAGACTTTGGCCTTTATGACAGACTAGTCTGCATGCTGTGAGCCATTGAGGTAGCACAGAGAGGGAAAAGTCACAATACGTAATAGTCCTATGTGTACTCTGACAATGATGATATCCTGACACATTACAAGTAATACCTAACAGACATTGCATCAAAGCATTTGCAAATTTTTGAAAGGCTGCTATTGTGCAAAGATGTTGTTCATCTAGTGCACCACAAAGGAGAGGAAGAATGTGAAGTAAAGGAAGCCACATAATAGTATGTGTCAGGTGATGAGTGATTAAAATTTCTACAAGCGTTCAACTGCCTTTCTTGTTTTGTTTTTGTCTCTTCCCAGTTTGCAGCACACCTAGTGAAGGTAAATTTCCCACGGGTTTGTATCCTGGATGGAGGGATCAACAAGCTGAAACCGACCGGCCTCCTGACAGTCCCATCCCCCCAGATCTAACCTGATTCCCCACTTCAATTTAACTGGATGAGTGAAAGAAAGAAAAAAGAATCGCTGTATTTTACTTTTTGTACACGTTCCAATTGAACTGTTGAACAAAATTAACTTCAGTGAAGTCAGACAATTCTTATGCCATTCTCAGCTCAGCTGACTGAATAGTTTTATGCATACAGGCTTAAAGTTTTATAACATTGTCTCACAAGGGAAACAAATCTTCTTTGATCAACGGGTCCATGTTGTTAGCTGTGGCTATCTAGGGCAAATCTAAAAGTTATGTGTCAGACTCTGTTCTTACTGGGTGCCTGAGTGATCTAATGTGGTCCAATGTCAACTGTTTTGCCATAAAAACTGCCTTTATGCTTTGTTTTTGAGACATTCAGAAGTGTATTATATACAGAATGTTTCATTATTGATTGCATTATATTTTGAGGTTTTTCCTGTATACCGTATGAAATGTGAAAAAAGACAAAGTACAAAGTAACTTTAGAAACTATTAAATTTCTGGAACACAACTGTCACAAGCACACCAATCAAAGTGTCAAGGGAAGAAACTTGGAAGATCACAATGGTTTGTGCATTTGTTAATGTTACAAGTTGTGGACTGTTTATGTTTACCTCAACATGTCTATGAACTGTCTTTATGATATAACGTACTGTGTGCTATGATTCTATCATGTGTGTCTAATAAAACTGATAAATTTGAACAAACTGTGTGTGAGCACTATTTTGTTGATTTAGCATTCAGTTACGACTGGTATACAGTATTAATTTGACTCTGATGGCTTAGGCTATCTTTCTTTTTTCTCAACAGTTTATAACCTGACTGACATTTGTTCTTAGTTCCCATCAACAAGCTTATAAAACCGTACCTTCATTTGCAGCAATGTTCAAATCTGGAGCGGTTCAACCTGTTCTGTTTCTTACCTTCATTACACCTAAAGATACATGACCACATCAACTGCCCGCTGTTTTGCAAGTGCTTCAGCTGTCCGTACATGCCCAACATTTCGTAACAACCAGAGGTGACTGTTAGAACGTGGAACGCATAGAAATCTGTACATATAAAAACAGGAACCACCGGGGAGTTCATTTACAAAAGGAAGAGCTCATCAAAGGAACTTCTTTGGTCTAGTGTGCAGAGGTAAGATCGTAATAAGTGATAAGTATAGTTATATAAATATATAATTATAGAAATAATTAAAGATTCCTTGATTCAGTTTCATATTATGACAATAATATCCAAGCTGAGAGGATTTTTTTTGCTTTAGGAGTGAAAATGGTGACATATGAAGTGACCATTTACACTGGTGAGCGGGTGGCTGCCACTACTTTTAGCAACGTCTATATCAAACTGGTGGGCACAGATGGAGAGAGTGACCGTACCTGGCTTTTGGGATTCAAAGTTGTGTTATCCTTCATCAAAGGAGCAGTAAGTACAACACAAGCTTTTCTGAACCTGGGACAACAGGATGGGTGCAGCCCTGCAATAATTTTTTTGCTTTATTATTGATTATTGGAGTTTATTTCATTGTTACTTCAGGTGTCTAGTTTTTCTGTGAGTTGCGACAAGTCCATTGGAAAGCTGGTTCTGGTAGAGATTGACAAACAGCGTTACCCACTCTTCCCCGAGGACTCTTGGTTCCTCTGTAAAGTGAGTGTGAAAACCCCCGAGGGGGATTCCCACAGCTTTCCAGTCTACCGATGGATCACCGATAGTGAGGTGCATCGCTTCAGAGAGGGAGCAGGTTTGTGCTGTTCACTGATCACTGCAAATCTAAAAGACAAACATGATGGACAGTAAAGATGTTAGAAGGAAAAGGAGAAAGATCATGCCAACATAATGTCTTGAGCAACAATTTTACATCTTCTTGTGGTTCTGTCTTGAAGCCCTCAGAGTTTTTGAAGACACCCATCCTCTCGGCAGGTACGCTCGACAGCAGGAACTGGACCAGCGAGGAGAAGACTATCGGTGAGAGCTTGGAGCTTTTTTATTCTCGCTTCATGCAGCCCAAACTCATTTGCATCTAAATCTCCTCACATTGTCTTTGATTGATATTCATGAATCAATCACAAAATGACATTACATCTTTAGAATTTCCCAAGTTAGCTCATAATGCTAATGAGTAATGTTTAGTTAATGGATATGTAGTAAATGAATTCCATACACATAATCTAAATGAAACTACAATTGTGTTCATCACCACTCTACTCCTCATTTTACCCAGCTGGCATGTGTATACAGAGGGAATACCCCAATGCATTGAGGCAGAGGGCCCTCTTTCCCTTCCTCCTGAGGTCCGCTTCTCCTTCACCAAGACTACAGAGTTTCTCTTCACTGCGTCCTCAGGGTGAGCTTAAATTCTATCATCTTTTATTTTGTAAGCTACCCTATTTTTCCTGCCTATCAACTAATTAATGCATCATTGAAAAGTTACTTTTTTATTAAAGGCTGGCTGAGTTGCAGCTGACTGGGCTGGCTGACATCCAGGAGAGATGGACTGATCTTGATGCCATCAGTAGGATTTTCTGGTACAAACGGACTAACATATCAGGTACTATGTCATCAAGATGCTCAATATATGTAATATACTCTACACTAATATACAGGACATGTACTTTACTTTGTAGTCTATATAAAATTTGGAATAACATGCTGAAAGTTTAGATGCCTTTGTACTTGTGTTGTGTACGTATTTCAGTATTTATGGGTTTCCATTTTAATTAAACCATAATTTTCAAGTTACCTTTCAAACTCAATAATCTCTTTGGTTCAAAACACTAACCTGAGCTAGTCAAGGCAGGAAAGAATTTTGCTTACAGTCTTCTATTAGCTTTGAAAATTTCAGCTGTTGATAACCCAACATTTGAAACGCAAGTCAGTACACCTCTGCCCTTTTTCCAGATTATGTCCAAGCGCACTGGAAGGATGACGCGTTTTTTGGCTACCAGTTTCTAAATGGTGTCAACCCAATGATGATCAAACGCTGCTCAGCCTTGCCCAGTAACCTTCCTGTCACTAATGACATGGTCTTCCTACAGGGTCAGACAACCTTGGAGGTTGAAATGCAGGTGATTGAATCTTGACTGATCTGAGCATTAATCACGTTTTTGCCACATTTTGAGTTGCATGAAAGAGTTTGATGTCCCTCTTATATTTTTATTTCGTACACTGCATGTGATAACTAGACTTCTTTTTACATTTGTATGCAAGTAAGATTATTTCTCCTCCTCATTAATATTTCAAACAGAAAGGCAACATATTCCTTTGTGACTACAAGCAATTGGATGGTGTGAAAGCAAACATCATCAATGGGAAGCAGCAGTACTTGATGGCTCCTCTTGTGCTTTTGCACAAAACACCTGATGATAAAATGATGCCCATTGCTATTCAGGTGAGATTAACACTAAAATACAGCAACTAGTAAAGCTGAGAGTGTTCAGTGGATATATTCTTACTTATATAGGGTTCTACTAACATGGTTACTGTCTAACCATGGTACATGGTGTCTTTGAATTTTCTCTGCGTGGAAGAGAACTTTAGATCTACAATTATAAAGCTCAAAACAGCACATTGTCCTGAAAAGTCTCTGTAACTGTACAATAAAAACACACTGTACTTTAGCCCTCATTTCTTCAGAAATAAATGAACAATGTGTGTCAGAAAAAGCCAAATTTAAAGCTTTCAGTATTGACAATGCGATTTACATTCAAACACACAAGATAAAGACAATTGGACTGCTGTTTTCTTGTGCTCTGCCCTCAAAGGGGTCTTTTTTGAGGAATTCTAACCATTATGTACTGTGGCCATGTACTGATGACTATAGGACATTTGTCTTTGTAACAACCCTTTCCAACTCATCAGTTGTTTTCTTTCTTCTGCAGCTGAAGCAAATTCCAGCAGACGACAATCCCATCTTTTTCCCGACCGATTCCGAGTATGACTGGTTGATTGCCAAGATTTTTGTGCGAAGCGCAGAATTCAGCGAGCATCAACTCAATGTTCATCTGCTGCGCACTCATCTGCTGGCAGAGGTTTTTGCAGTGTCGCTGCTGCGCAACATGCCAATGGTGCATCCTCTGTATAAGGTAACAGCTGGGGAAAATACACAGTCACTTTTCAACTTTTCATCAATTTATTGGCAGCAGCTCCATCAGAAAAGTAGTTTCTTACTATAACTGGAAATAAAAATACAACGGTAGTTCTCTTTTCCAACTATTCATATGTTGTCTGTGGTATTTTCAATGACATACAATGATTAAATGCCGTGCAGATCATTACATTCTGTTTCTTTTTACACTTTAGGGAGTGTCTCCAACTTCTATTTGGAGTCATAGTATCTTCCAAGCTTGATGAACTGTAATATTTATTGGATATTTATGTGCAGGTCCTTCACAATGCTAAGTGGTATAGAAGCATTGGGATATCATCACATGTATTAAAGCATACATGTAATAACAGAGTTGTCCTTGTCCCCCAGCTCCTCGTGCCTCACACTCGCTACACTCTGCAGATCAACTTCTTAGCTCGGCTTCTGCTAATATCTGAGACTGGAATTTTTACACAGGTACAAAGAACCCAGCACACCAATCAGAACATTACATGAATGTTTGTTTATTTACAGAAAGTGTCTAAGTATATTCTAACTCATTGTTAGTTTGCAGCCTCTGGTGGAGAGGGAATGATGATGTTCCTGAAGAAATCCCTGTCCTCGCTGACCTACAGCTCCCTCTGCATCCCAGAGAACATAGCGGAGCGTGGAGTTCAGAATGTGCCAAACTTCTATTACAGAGATGATGGACTCAAGCTTTGGGATATCATCCACAGGTAGTAAAGGGACTTCTGTATTATGTACATTTGTATAATGCTCCTGACGTGGCCAATCATTGAAGTACTGAACTTAACATAAGTATTGGGCGTTAATATTGGGGAAATGAGATATATTTATGCAACAGGTGGCTGTCAAAAAGGATGTGGTTTCAGTGTCAGTGGTTTCTTATTTCACTTCTGTCAGTTTGTCTAAATACAATGTCCTCTGAACAGTTCATTTCAAAACAGTTGTTCTCCTGTCAGAGGTGCAGCTTAAAGTATGCAACGACAGCTTATTGGCTCTATGAGGCTCGTGTTTATTAGCAGTCTCATATGGAGAAGCTACTGTTCAGTTTTTGTTGAAACTCGATGTTGGCATGCTGAACCTATTCAGAATCTATTCAGAACAATAATGCAGCAGTGTTTAAGGTGTGGTCGAGTTATTGTTGATTTGCCCTTACATGTCTTAGATGTTAGGGTTTGACAAATGGCTGCTTTAAACCTTAACTGATGGCTCTTAACTGAGTTCACCCTCCCAGTTAATATGAAATCTTCCTGTCTAAACTACTTTACTGGAGAATCCAGGCAAAGTAAGAGATGAGTATTCTGAAAGCGATGTGTGGAAGGTGTTGTAACATGATGTAATTCTGAATACAGCAGTCCTGGTTTAGTTACTACTTTATAGCAAAATAACATATAAAAAATCGAACTTATTTAAAGGGAATTATGTATGGGGCTGTAAGCAAGATATTGCTATCGTAAATTGCCACACTAACTCACTTCCTGGATCTGTGCTAGGCTAAGCCGGAGAGTTGTATTGATCTTATCAAACTCTCAGACAGCTGTTGACAAAAATGTCAAATTATTCTTTGAAATGATGCCTAATGATTGTATAATAACAAAGTATGAGCCAAATAAGATTTTTTTTCTTACAAAATATTTCCACATTTCTCAGGTTTGTGCAGGGAGTGCTCGGCCACTACTACAAGAACGATTCTGAGGTCCAACAAGATTCTGAATTGCAAAAATGGATTAAGGACATATTTGTGCATGGTTTCCTTTCCCAAGCAAGCACTGGTGGGTTTCAAAGATAAAAAAAATATGCTCTTAATGAATCATTTCAAGCTTATGTATACTTAAATTGTAAAAGTGTATGCAATGATTTCTAGATGATTCAAACTAAATTTGATTTATTTTTGCACATTAAATAAAACAGTTTCTTCTGTCCCATTCTTAGGAATCCCTCAAGCCTTTACTAGTGTGCCCCAGGTGGTCAAGTTTGCCACCATGGTGATCTTCTTAAGCTCAGCACAGCACTCAGCTGTCAACTCTGGACAGGTGAATCCTTGCATCTCACCTGGATTAACAGTTTTAATGTTGATTCTGTTACTTTTTTGTATGGGTTCATGAGGTTTAGCTGTTTTCTATGACCTAGAGAAGAGGTACATGCTTTGCAACCAAATTTTGTCTGGCTGAGGATTTTTAATATCAAGCAGAGTGTGCAGTCAGGCTAGGAGGAATGTGAAGCTGCTTTCTTTGGCATTACAGAACTTATTCAACAGATGACATTCTCACAATGGTATGCTTAAATAGTGGCTTTCCGTTGACTTCATTAAGATCATCATCTTAGTACTTCTTTTTGTTTTTAAGTACAAGAAGGAGTACAGCTGAGACATATGGGAATTTGATAAGTTGTGCATGTACAGTATCTGTTGCTTGCACAAGCAGAAAACTCAGAGGATGACAAAATTGGGAACATAATGAAAAGGAATCCAGCAGAAAATGAGAGGCATTTCCCTCAAAACCACTGAATGTGGACTTTATTGAAGTATTGGAGGAAAGGTCAGGGGACCACCTAATGTGTTAGGGTAAAACCTTTGTAAACTATGATTGTATCAGTACAAATTATTGCAGAATTGTGAAAAGTTTCAGTGTGGGCCAGTAAATAGATCGGCTGCAATCATTCATTACAGTATGACTACAGTGGCTGGATGCCCAACACTCCCATCTCTCTTCAACTGCCTCCACCAACCACCAAGGGTACAACAAGTGAGGCCACTATGCTGCAGACGTTTCCTGATGTCAACACAACAGCTCAAGGAATGGCCACCATGTGGCTGCTCAGCCAACAGTCATCTGACTTTGTAAGTGTAATGTGCTTCTGAGCAAATCCCTTCACATTTAGTTTCAAGTTATGGAAAGTGAGTTAATATCATTAAAATCATCTTTGATCCACTGAAAAAAATCATGCTAACCTCAACTGTACATTGTGTTGCCTATCTATATTATGATGAATGTTTTGAATAAAAATGTTTAATAAATTCCATCAGGTCTATCTTGGCCAATATCCGGAGGAACATTTCAGCGAGGAGGTTCCCATCAAGGCAATTAAAGATTTTCAAGGAGAGCTTGAGGTGTTAAGTGCAGCCATCAAAGTCCGAAATAAGAATCTGGATGTCCCTTACACATACTTGGATCCTATGGAAGTAGAAAATAGTGTTGCCATTTGAAAAATGACTCCTTCTGGGTGAAAATTCAGTTTCATATTAATAAAGGTGACAACAATAGGAACTGTATCTTCTGCTTTGTTGTTGTTGTATCAAACAGACACTACTTCGTGTGACTGTGCTATACGAATTTATGACCGATACACAGTGTGCAAAATTAGCCATGGTTTAAAATTATCCATATCCTAAAGCTTATTGTGGATTGCTTCACCAATTTGTATTGTCTACCATGTTTCCTTACAAAATAAAGGGTGATGGTGATGTCTAGATTGTGATGTTTTGCTGGGAGTTCCTTATTACCTTCCTTACCTACACGTACTGTATCTGTTGATGTCTTTATTAAAATTTGTTGAAATGTGAAAGTCTGTAAATTACTGTTTTCGCAATTTCCTCCGGGTTTAATAAAGTATATACATCTGTCTTTCCCCCCGTCTGTCAGTCCATCCATCCATCCGTCTATCTATCTACATATATACTTGTCTGTCTGTCTGTCTGTCTGTCTGTCTGTCTGTCTGTCTGTCTGTCTGTCTGTCTGTCTGTCTGTCTGTCTGTCTGTCTGTCTGTCTGTCTGTCTGTCTATCTAAAGGAATAACAAAGTCTCAACAAATGGATTCTATCGTCCACTAATTGCTTTACTTTTTATTTGTCTGCATGGCCTATTTTTCTTCTTTAAAAATCTTTTTTCTCTTTGGCGTTGTTTGGTGGTGTAGTTGGGCAATGGTGCCCCAAGCTCAAACACAAAATTAGAAATAAATAGAGCAGAAGTTACCTTTTTGATGCCTCTGTGGCAGATAAGCCCTGATCTACAGTAGTGTGCTGGCCTGATATCAGACAGTGCCAACACTTTACAGTTTCCTGTTGGCAATCAGAACCACCCAAAGGTCTTGATTCATTGCAGGCTAAGTGTTCAGTTCTTTGAGGTCATGAAAGAGATGATGAAGGAACTTCTAGACAATCACAACTAGAAGGCAGGGATATTCAGGCCAAGCTGTTTTTTGTTGATTTTTTCATGAGGTTTCAACACTATTTAAATGCACCAGTGGGTTCACATGGTTGGTTGGGCCCCTAACTCAGAGACTGATGGTGAATGAGTGTGTCGTAGAGGTGATTGTCTTCATTAATTGCCAATATCTTCAAGTAGCAGCCAGACCAAGGGAGACATCCAAGCATTTTAACATTTTAACATATTTAACATGTAGGAGTTGCTGTCCATGTAAGAAAAAGATGGACATTAATGTTCTTACACTTCAACAAATGATCAATACTTTTTCTTCCTCTTCCTTTCGGCTTTTCCCTTCAGGGGTCGCCACAGCGAATCAATTGCCTCCATCTAACCCTGTCTTCTGCATCCTCTTCTCTCACACCAATTACCTTCATGTCCTCTTTCACTACATCCATAAACCTCCTCTTTGGTCTTCCTTTAGGCCTCTTGCCTGGCAGTTCAAAACTCAGCATCCTTCTACCAATATATTCACCATCTCTCCTCTGGACATGTCCAAACCATCTCAGTCTGGTCTCTCTGACTATATCTCCAAAACCTCTAACATGTGATGTCCCTCTGATGTACTCATTTCTGATCCTATCCATCCTGGTCACTCCCAGAGAGAACCTCAGCATCTTCATCTCTGCTACCTCCAGCTCTGTCTCCTGTCTTTTCCTCAGTGACACTGTCTCTAGACCAAATAACATTACTGGTCTCACCACAGTTTTGTACACCTTTCCTTTCATTTTAGCTGAAACTCTTCTTTCACACATCACACCTCTTCACCTCTTTTCCACACCCACCATTGCTCTGGACTGTTGACCCTAAATACTTAAAATCCTCCACCTTCTTGATCTCTTCTCCCTGTAACCTCACTCCTCCATTTGGGTCCCTCTCATTCACATACTTCCCCTTCTTTCCAGGACAAACCTCCACCTCTCCAGCTTCTCCTCCACCTGTTCCCTGCTCTCACTACAGATCACAATGTCATCTGCAAACATCATAGTCCATGGAGATTCCTGTCTAACCTCGTCTGTCAGCCTGTCCATTACCATAGAAAACAAGAAGGGGCTCAGATCTGATCCCTGATGCAGTCCCACCTCCACCTTGAACTCCTCTGTCACACCTACAGCACACCTCACCACTGTCTTACAGTCCTCATACATGTCCTGCACCGCTCTAACATACAGTACCTCTCTGCCACTCCAGACTTCCTCATACAATACCACAGTTCCCCTCTGGGCTTCCTGTCATAAACTTTCTCCAGATATACAAAAACACAATGCAGCTCCCTCTGGCCTTCTCTGTACTTCTCTATCAACATCCTCAATGTAAATAAATGAGCTCCAAGGCTAGGGTTGATCATCAAAAACCAATCCACATTTGAGGCTGTTCCAAAACTCTAATTCAATCGGAATCTTTTGAAAAGTCATTTGAAAATATTCAGATGTCTACAGTATTTGTTGTAACATTTGTCCTGCTAAATAAAGGTTGAATAAAAAAGAACCTGTAAGTATACAATGCAACAATTAGCATACGATGGGCAGCAGTGGTAGACTCTTTCCAGGGGAGCTAATTTCAGTTACATTTCAGAACCCCTAAAAATAATAACAATTCAATCAAGGAAGGGAGGGAGGTTGTGTCTGATGATGTTTGAGGAGAATTAAGCTGTCAGTATGATGTTAGTGTCAATTGAAGAAAGTCAAATTGGTCACAGAGACCACAGATGGTCACAAATTGGTCACAGAGATGGAGATTAAGCAAAAGAATGGATTGGTTTTGGAGTTAACTCATGGGGTGGTAAATGCTGCTAGCTAGAAAGGAATTCACGGAGTTGAAATCGATAAATCATTAGTGGAACATCATTGTGAAATCATTGTCAGAACACAAACGATGCTACAATCATACAGTACTAAGGTTGAGAGTGACTGAAAATCTCATTTAATGCCATTTAAAAAAGAGGGCACCACTCGCCTGGAGGACTAAAATGTGTCTCTATTCAGGTGGATGTCAATGTGTGGCTACTGTCTTCAAAAGAGCAAAACTACAATTTAGCAGTAAATTTTTGTTAAATAATGTAAATGCAGTGAGCATCAACTGTCACAGCTAAATGTGCTCTTACTCACCCAGAGCTATTGGCTGTACCTGTGCTGTTCCCCCTCAGCTGATGGCAAGCAGTTAAGCTGGGAGGTTATGCATATAAGTTTTTCCCTGCTCAGTTGGTGTCTCCAGAGAGTAACACCGTCAATCGGCATCTGTGTTTCTGTTTTAATGGGAATTCGAGTTGAGTGTGTGTTGGAAGGGTTTTTCTTTTCTTTATTTAAAGTTTTCTGACGGTATTCCTCCTTCAGCCAGATACTATTACAATTGATTCTATATTTATCTCTCCCTTTTTCCACTGACTCTTGTCCATGGTGTTTGCGGCATTTAGCTGAATGCCAAAGTTACAAAACTTGATCAAATCTGACGTTGTTGATCGATAGTGACTTGACTCATAGCGACAAAAAAAGTGATGTGCAGTAAGAGCTGCCTCTAGATGCAGATACAGGTTGACCACTCCATTTATCAGCGACTGACAGGCAGCTGTCTTTGAAATAGTACAACGGCTTACTATTCCATGAAACAACTGTAAGTTTCAGCTAATACCCTACTTGAAAAATCTGATTTTAATGAGTAAAAAATTCTGCTTTCAGCAACAGCAGCAGCCAGTTGTCTTAATCTCTCACAACTTAGTCACGGTATTCCAGAAAACTGGTATTCGGGTAGACAGGTCCTGGCAGGTGCTGTAGCACATGCACGCAGATACCGACAAATATAGAGCTTTGTTTTTTTTTATGACCGGCAAGGCTTCATTTAAGTTCTCGTCAAAAGTCATTTTGTTTTTATGTTGAGCATGTTGAACAATTGAAGATCTCATAAAAGATAGAAGCACTTTTATCATGCTATTAACTAAAGAGGTTGCTCATCCGAAAGAAATATTTAATGCTTTTGTGTCTTATTCTCTCAAATGACACTTAATTAGATTATTAACACAATCTCAGGACTCCATCCCCCGACTCGCTGCCTGTACTCCTTCCCTCCTACAACTGTGCTACAGCCAAATCCAACCCACTATACTACCAAGATAACTCTGTGACACCAGACATTCATCACAAACACACCCTTTCCCTTTCACAGAAAAGGAAAAACAACCGCTGTAGTTATAACTTGAAGGACCTCTGTCAGGTAAGATGATCAAGGATTATAAATAGCTGAGCAACGTCAAGGCTGTAACTTTGTTTTACTTCATATTTCTATGTCATTGACTACTCCTTTCTCTCTACCAGGGTTTTTCAACTCCTCAAAGGCCAAAATGGTGAAATATGGAGTGACTGTAACCACTGCAAACCTTGCTCAGGCAACCACTACAAATAATATTTTCATTAAACTGGTGGGCACCAATGGGGAGAGTAAACATACATGGCTGAAAAGCTTTCAAGGATCTGCTGCATTCCACCTTGGAGCAGTGAGTCAGGAATTTACTTGGCTTTCACAACTAATGTTACAGTGTATTTCTTGAATTTACACCTGCAGACAAAAGCATGAAATCATCAATTTTTGTAATTATAGTTCAAACATCTGTGGATCAGCCACACCCAGTTTTTCTTTTCGTACTTTCATATAATTGATGTTGATCTTTTTTACTCTTCAAGGTGCTATTATTCTCAAAGTCTCCCTCTAAATTTCATTATTATATTAAAAAAACAATTTCAAAGTAAGATAGAAGTGGATCGATGTACAATGTGTGTGTTTTCAATTCGCTATTATAAAAATTTTATGCTTTCGCTGGTTGCATCTCTAGGAATCTCAGAGCTTCTCCCATTTTGTTTTCAGAAGTCAAATTTTTCAGTGTCTTGCCCCACCTCTCTTGGAAAGTTGGTGCTAATTGAGCTAGACAAAAAGCCTCTCCCACTCTTCCCAGAAGATGCCTGGTTTCCCAGCAAGGTGGCAGTGAAGTCCCCTGAGGGAGACCCGTATAACTTTCTAATCCATCGCTCGATCTCTGGATGTGAGGTTCACCTGTTCAGGGAAGGAACAGGTTTGTGGAATTCTATGTAACTGCTCTACCATTACTAAAAACACAAGCTACACCAGAAAGGGTTAATTTCTTGATCTTTCTCTCAGCTTTGAGGAACTTTGATGACACTCATCATCTCAGAAAATACTCTAGAGAGAAGGAGCTGAAGCTGAGAGAAGAGCAGTATAGGTGGGGATAGTTTGCTTTTCATGACTTATGTGATGAAATCTATGAATTTGTTAGCATCATAGAGACTTCTGATTTACGAAATCATCACATTATGATAAGCAGAATTCAGTCTTTCACACTGTAAATGTACTTGCATTGAACTGTTCTGTATTTCTCAAATGGGATGACTACAAAGAAGGATTACCTCACTGCATGAAAGCAGACAACCCTCTTTCTCTGCCTTGTGAGGTCTGTTTCTCCTTCACCAAGTCCACAGTTTCTCTACACTGCCTCGCTTGGGTGAGGAGCTAGCTCCCGAATCCTTGATGCAATAAATAAACAGCCTCTGAATAAATACCCAAATTGAGAAGTGTCATTAGAAATGAAGTCTTAATCAATGCGATTCTTTGTGACTGATGTTTTCCTTTCCCAGGCTGACAGAACTGAAACTGAAGGGACTTACAAGTAGCAAGAAGAACTGGTCTAACATTAAAGGCATTGGCAAGGTCTTCTGCAACAAAACAACACCTATATCAGGTGCAGCTCTGATGGAAAGTCACTGAAACATTGAGGCATGTGTTCTGTATGTACGTACCATAACTATTTAGAGTAACATACAAGTTGTAAATCGTGATTTCTTTCCAGTTTATGTGCAGACCACTGGAAGGACGATGCAATTTTTGGTTATCAGTATCTAAATGGCGTCAATCCCACTTTGGTCCAACGTTGTACGACCCTGCTGGCTAACCTTCCGGTCACTGATGATATGGTATTTCTCCATGGTGGAGGCTGCTTAATGGAGGAAGTACAGGTATATTAAACACATGTTTATGAAGATTAAATGATAAATAAGTTATTTTAAAACGCTAAACTTCAGTAATAATGGCAAAATGAAATCTTTTGTGTGAAGAGCAGAGCTGCAAAGATGTTTTAGTTAAACAAAAAGACAATGTGAAATGTGTTACAGCAAGAAAATGAGGGTTTAATCCATTAAGAAATGCACTTAGAAGCATCTTATATTCCTCTTAAGTGTTGTGACTTGGTAAAATATGGCTTTCAGAAAGGCAACATCTTCCTGTGTGACTACAACCATTTGGATAGAGTGAAAACAAATGTCATCAATGGGAAGAATCAGTACCTGATGGCTCCTCTGGTGTTGCTCCACAGAACCCCAGAAGATCAGCTGATGCCCATCGTCATTCAGGTGAAAGAACATTGGATTTATGCCCCTCATCTTCTCAACAATAAGATTTTCTTCCGAACACATACATGTGCACTTGAGCATTTCATTTGAGACCCCTTATTGCATGGCTAACTGTCATAACGGATACAACCATGTCGTGTACTGGGTTTGGATATGCTTAATATGTGTTTACATGTTTACACTGTATATGTGATTGTCAGCCAACTAAAACAAAGGAGGCCAATCAGATTTTCTGAAAGAAATCACAGGCAACAAATCACAGGTAACAAATGACTCAGGTTGAAGGACATACCGAACCTTAACACATGGAGAATTGAAAATGTGTCAGTGACTGAATCTGTGTGTCACCAAATGCTGATATATCTTGAAAAGGATGTAAGACTTTGTGGTAAGCTACACCCGTGTGCCAGCTCTGCCAGAGAAGAGGATCATTGGAGCACATCCTCAGCTGTTGTCCAAAGGCCTTGGGAGATGGCAGGTATCATTGGCGCCACGACCAGGTCCTACGGGCAATAGCAGACACCATCTGCACTGGCATTAACACCAGTAGGCGGCAACACCCAACCAGGAGTATAATTGCCTTTGTCCAAGCAGGGGAGAAACCTCAACCCTCCAAGAAGATTCAAGGAGGGCTGCTCACAACATCAAGGGACTGGCAGCTCCTGGTTGACCTAGGGAAGCAGTTGCGATTTCCAGACATCATTGCAACTACGACCCTCCAGCCAGACATGGTGCTGTGGTCTGGAGCCAGCAAGCAGGTGGTGCTCCTTGAGCTAATGTTTCCCTGGGAGGACAGATTGGAGGAAGCTCAGGACAGAAAGCGAGCAAAGTATTCCGATCTTGTGGCAGAGTGCCGGAGGAATGGGTGGAAGGCCTGCTGCGAGCCTATTGAGGTGGGCTGCAGAGGTTTTGCAGGCGAGTCCTTACATCAGGTCCTAGGGCTCCTTGGGATTTGTGGACTGCACAGGCGAAGAGCCATTAAAAACATCTTGGAAGCATTGGAGAAGGCTTCACGTTGGCTGTGGTTGAGGAGGGGGGATGCGTGGCGTAGTGGGCTACCTGGACACAAGTCGGGGGACTGATCACTCCTGGCTGGGTCGCCCGGAGGAGGGTGTCTGATTCAGACCCGACACACCTTATGAGGCCGGGAGAATCACTGATGATGTGTTCAGGTTGCACTAAGAGGTGTATAATAGAACTAACAAATATAACACTAGTATGAGCATATTCCATTAGGCACCTACACATATATATGGTAGTATACATATTTACTTTTTCAACCTCTCATTGTGTCCTTTTCTGGTGACATATCTTTAACCTTGGTTTTGATGTCCCTGAGAGACAGCCAGGCCTTGCCAGAGAAAGCTACTACAGCTAGACGGAATCACATTACCTTCAAATTTCCTACAGTTTAATGAAAATAAGCTGTTAGAACAAGTAAAGAGCAAAACCAATCCAGGAAAAGTTCTTATCAGACTGTTTTTACAAACCCTTATGCCAAATTAAACAACTTTAAAATGGATTCTTAAAACATTAGTGATTTTTTATATTTATTTCCATCACCTGCTTAAGGCCTCACACGATACGTCTTCACTTTTCTTAGTTTTACTTATCTGACAATAGGACATGTGTCTTTGTAACAACCCTTTCCAACTCATCAGTTGTTTTCTTTCTTCTGCAGCTGAAGCAGATTCCAGCAGATGACAATCCCATCTTTTTCCCGACCGATTCCGCGTATGACTGGTTGATTGCCAAGATTTTTGTGAGAAGTGCAGATTTCAGCGAGCATCAACTCAATGTTCATTTGCTGCACACTCATCTGCTGGCAGAGGTTTTTGCAGTGTCGCTGCTGCGCAACATGCCCATGGTGCATCCTCTGTATAAGGTAACTGAAAGGGAGAGGACTATGTATTATTTAAATTTAATTTATTACTGATGGTATTGTATAAACGCTGTCTTTACTTTTGGCTTAGTAATCCCTTTTGTTGTGTCTTCCCTCAGCTCATCATACCTCACACTCGCTACACTCTACAGATCAACAATCTGGCTCGAAGTCTTCTGATATCTAAAAAGGGAGTTTTCACACAGGTATGAATGGATCAACATAGTCAGCAGTTCAAACGCCTTATCTTTCTCTAACTATACTCCTTCATCATTCTCTAGTTTGCAGCTTCTGGTGGGGAGGGAATGTTTGACCTTCTGAAGTGCTCGCTGTCCTCATTGACCTACAGCTCCCTGTGTATACCAGATGACATCGCTCAACGTGGGATGGAGAATGTCCCTAACTTCTACTACAGAGATGATGGACTCAAGCTTTGAGATATCATCCACAGGTAATATAACTATTGGAAATACTAATAAAAAATGCACATTCATTGCGTTTCTTGCTATATTTGCAATCCAAGTGCAATCCCAGAGAACAATAAAAATCTATGCTGCATTCTACTGAACAGGACGTTTGATTGACTTTCCTCTCCCCTTCATTGAGATTCAGCTAGTGCTAGAATATATCCACAATTTGAAAGTGTAAAAGAAGTGATTTCTACTATAATTATGCAAAGACCCACCATGTGATGACAGAGGGAAGTTAGTTTGAAACTATAATCTTGTACAATGTATCAGTTAGAAACATATGATATTGATATGTTATCCTCTTTAATTAAATATATATATATATATATATATATATATATATATATATATATATATATATATATATATATATATATATATATATATATATATGAATGACATACACATTGAGGAATTCAAGGAAGAAATGTAGTAGGAGGGCAGATCTGTGGCGGTTGCCTTCTTTATGTTCACCACATAATGACAAGACATTGTAAGGGATAAAAGGAAAAATAAAAAGGCTCCATCATACAAATTGGAAGGAAATCAAAAAGTTCAAACATGTTTTTTTCATGAAATTGCTCATACTACTGTGTTATTCATGTCACAGCAGGGGCATCTGCAAGAGGGAATGTGAAGTCAAATTACATTTCCATTTTCTGCATGACAAGTGTTCTTAAAGAGAAAAACCTGCCATGACCTTTTAAAGGGCTGTTTAGAATTTACCACGATGTTGTAAGTGCTCAAAGCAGAGTTGTTCTTTGTTTGAAGGCTTGTGAATGGAGTGCTCAGGTACTACTACAAAACTTGATGACGAGGTTTGCAAAGACTCAGAACTCCAGAAGCGGATTCATGACATTTTTGTCATTTTTGTCATTTTCTGTCCTAATCTCCTTCTCATGTTCTATTAGTCCGTAGTCTCCAGTGTGCTGTCACACGCCATTGTGTGTTGAGGTGGTGGGGCCAGGAAAAGACATATGGACCGTCTTAACAGACTCATCCGCAGAGCGGGCTCAGTGGTCAGGCTGAGCCTGGACTCTGTGGAGACAGTTCTGGGGAGCAGGACCATGTCTAAATTCAGGGCCATCACGAACAACACCAGCCACCCCCTGCACACCACCTTCTCCCAGCGGAGAAGCACCTTCAGCGACAGACTGCTGTCACACAGCGCCTCCACAGAGAGGCTGAGGTCCTCCTTCGTTCCCCCGTGCTATCAGGGGGTACAATGACTCTCTCAGGAGGAGCGGGGGGGGGGTCAGCACGCGGTTAAGTGGATTTGGATTTAATTGAATTTTATACTGTTTATATTTTAATTTTATACTGTTTATAGTTTATTTTTTTAGTATATGCACTGTTAATGCTACATGTGTCTGTTAGTGTAGTGTATGTCTTGTGGTATGTCCTGTTTTGTTTTTGTTTTTTCCTGGTGTTTGGCTGAGCAGTGGATATGTGCAATTTCCTCCGGGATTATTAAAGTATCCATCCATCCATCCATCCATCCATCCATCCATCCATCCATCCATCCATCCATCCATCTATTTTTGAGCATGGATTCCTCTCCCAGACATGCACAGGTGTGCTTAAAGAATTATCAGATTTTGTTACACAAAAGACTTTCTATCTATTTATCCACGTTGATTCTTTTTTATGAATTCACAGGAATCCCTCAAACATTGGCTACGGTGGCTGAGATGGTCAAGTTTGTCACCATGGTGATTTTTACTTGCTCAGACCAGCACTCTACTGTCAACTCTGGACAGGTGCATTACTAAAATGTATCGTTTTTAATGTATGATATGATGTAAATGTTTTAAACAACAAAAAAGTCCTAATAAATTGTAAAATTCCCAAATAAATCATCATTAATATAAATACAATTCATCTCTCAAAATGATGTCGTTTATATGTTGTGCTTCATGATTTGCATCTTTGTTAATATTCATTAATTGAAGTATGACTATGGTGGCTGGATGCCCAACACACCCATCTCCCTGCAATGTGATGCACCAACCACAAAGGGGACAACAGGTGAGGCCACAATGCTGCAGACGCTCCCTGATGTAAACACAACGGTGCAGGGCATGTCCACCATGTGGCTGCTCAGTAAGCAGTCATCTGATTTCATAAGAACTGTAGGAGTAGTAATACTTGGACATGTATTAAACAATGTAGTAGTCCATGTCTTCAACTTAATACCGCAGTGCTGCTTTTTGATAGGTTCGACTCGGCCAGTACCCAGAAAAGCATTTCTTTGAAGACGGTCCCTGCAAGGTGATAAAGGGCTTTCAAGGGGAACTTGAAATTTTAAGTACAACGATCAAAACCAGAAACCAGACTTTGGAAGTCCCGTACACGTACTTGGATCCCATTTTGGTGGAAAATAGTGTGACTATTTGAATATCACAACCAATGACAGTTTGATGTTATGACTGACAGTTTGCTGACTAATCATCTCTTCTCTCCCACAGGGTTGGTTTCCTTGTAAGGGAATACTTCATAACTCAGTAGATCTTACAGTGATGACTATTCATTTTTTCCTCATACTGTGACTTTCCACAGCTAATTTTAAATCATCTCATGGAAACTTTGGGAGGAAATTTTAAAAAATTGCTCAGCCCTGATGAAACACGGATTTGCCGTTTAATCACTGCTGAGTTAGCAGTTAGCATCTCTGCTTGTTTTGTCAGTAAAAATGATAAAAGTTTCAGTCATCAATGATAAAAAATGTAAACTATCCTGCATTTGTTAAATTAACATAATGGAGTTTAGCTCCATTCTGTTGAATTGCATGTAATGCTTCCCATAATAAAACTATATTCTAAGGCCTCCAGGGTCTTGACACAAGCTGAGCCTTCTGTATGCCTTCTGCATTCATTTTGTACGTGTTTGGGTAAGTTTTCAGACACTTTATGGGTTTGGATAAGACAGATGAGACAGCAAAATACCACTGGAATTGATTGACAGCAATGTAGCAGTTCAGAAAAGGTGTGGAAAACATGTATATACAATGAACAGCTGCCTTATATGAGATTATATTGATGTAGCATATTGACAGAAAGGATGCATGGAACCTCTATCATATCCTTTATCAAATGTTAAACATACAATTCTTTTTGCAGTTGACTGTCTCTGTCATGCTTTCAATCTTGAAGTGACCTGTTCCCTTAGTGTTTGATTTACATGCAAAGTGAACTACTAAGACATTGTATTTCCTGGTTCTCAACCTTTCAACGGAAAGACTGATTAAGTCTTTGCTCAGTCAGCTACTCCACTCCGTTTTTTTCTTTTGTTCAGCTGGTGACCATGTTCTGAAAAAAAATGTTGACCTTGCACCTACTGATCTTAGAAAGCTACTGCTTCACCATGTTGTCTTGATGGAGCAGATACACCATCAATAAGGGCAGCTGGGTGGATCCAGATCTTCCAGCACTGAAGAGCGATCTCTGCCAACGAGAAGCCTGAATCTTCCACTACTCGTTCCTATCCAGAGGGTTGAACAAGTCTGTAAAGGTTATCCCTTTTTCACTGGTCACATGCTTCAAAGGTCTCTTCTAAATTGAATGGTTTCTATGTCAACCTATGTTCAGCCGTTAGCGCTGCGTGTAGATCTTTTGTCTGGCTTTAGCTTTGAACTAAAAGCTTTTTTTAAAGACAATTATAATTAATTTATGTGTGCATGTGTTGAATTGTCAGTAGCTCTAAATTGGAGCTAGGCTTAAGCATCTGAAAATACCCGTAAAGGTCTTGATAATTGTGGTCAAAGACAGATTGGGTAGCGAGTTGGCACTTGGGAGGCGAGCACAGTTCATTCTACTTGAACGTCCTTCACTTCTCTGTGACGTCCCACTGAGCACTGCTGAAGATGAAAGCATTTTCAAATAGTTACCCAGCAGGTCCAGTTGTAATTTAGTGAAGTTCCGCTCTTTGGATAACCGACAAATTGTACTAGTTTGACCTGTTCTTAAGCATAATGAAGGGCATCACTTCTTCATCATCCTTATGACATTCATGAATGCTCCATCAGCACAGAGCTGTCTCCATGGAAGTGTTATTCATTAAAAACGACCAGTGTTGTGCTTTATTCCCAATCTACTGAAGGTGAATGAAATATCATTACCTTTGTGTGCTGTTCCTTCCTCTCTGTGTGTGTGTCCACGTCCGTAAGAAAAGACAGACTTCTTAAAACAATTGGGAAATGACACAACGACATAAGCAAACAAAAAACATTTGTGTTATTTTTTGCCTCTGCCTTCTGGATTTCTATCTGCTACAATGGTTTATCTTCATAAAGGGAATGTTTGCTTGTCCTTGCTGTCCTAAACAAGCTGCCCTGAGGGAGAATTTCCCGTTCAGGGATTAATAAAGTGATTCTTCTTCTTCTTCTTCTTAAGGAAGACTTTGTTCATAGCAGTTCATCATCGGTCTGTAACAGCACTTGGTGTTCATCTCTTTGGACACTGATATAATACCAAAATTGCAAAGCTCATTTGACCAAACTGAAATTTGATTTGCTCTTTGCGTTTGCTGTGTGTGTGTGTGTGTGCGTGTGTGTGTGTGTGTGTGTGTGTGTGTGTGTGTGTGTGTGTGTGTGTGTGTGTGTGTGTGTGTGTGTGTGTGTGTGTGTGTGTGTGTGTGTGTGTGTGTGTGTGTGTGTGTGTCTGTGTGAAATCATGAGACTGAGCTGGAGAGATGTGAGCCATCATACCTGGCCGTTCAGAGATCATTATACTTCTGGAGAGCAGCATGAGGTTTATCCGATGAAAACTTTTCACTTCTGTAATGACGGACATTGATTCAGCTCAATGGTGTGAAAACACATTACTGTACATGTGTGCTCTAAAAAAGAACACGGACATGGTGATGCTGAAGGAAGCTTTTGTGTGCTCTCTGTATGGTCACTAAGCATAGAAAAGCAGTCTCACTTTGACATTACGCAAGCGGTTTTGTATATTTTTGAGCAAGTAGGGTAGCATGGAGAACATTTACAATGGTTAATTGCAGTTCAATGTACTGTATAGCAGAGTCAATCTAACAGTGTTCAAATGAATGACTGGAACTGTGCAAAAGAGTTCTTATTATCTCTTTCATTTCTGATTTGCCAGCCTTTGGATGTAAGTATGGTTCATGGCCATGCTCTACCTTCTGAATAAAAAATATTTATCTTTTTGCTTTTCTGTGTGAAATATGGAATATTAGATGAAAATAAATCTGTTGATTTGTGTATCCTCAAGTAGCTTTGCTTGTCATCCACAAACAACTTTTTACTTTCTTTTATTTAAAATTTTCTTTATACGTACAGTATGTAAAAATTTAATGTAAAAACTGTTAGTAGGGGACTTTGCTCTCTAAACCCTATAGTGGTTGAAACAAATATTACATCAATAAACAACAGGAAAATGTCTTTTGTTTTTGTTCAAAATCATCCAAATCTCTACATGTTTTCTTTTGAGTGCTTTTGTAAAGAACCAATCAGTTTTAAGCATATAGTATGATAAACACTATAAATCAATAAGCAAATGTTTTTAATTGTGAGCCTGGTTTTCATTCCCTTACTGTTGTTCAATTTCTGTTTGAAAGAGGCATATGTAGTGGCACAAAGCTAGTGTTAGGATTTCATGACGAAAGCCACAGTCTTTGTGTCTTCTTACAGTCTTCTTACATTACAACATAAAAACACAAATTTAGAATTGTCTTCTTTAATTTGGGTGAAATTGGAACATAATGTGATTATCCCACCCTTAATGGATGCTTGGTTGGCTCTTTCTTTTGTGTTCCAGATACCAGTGGGTGTGACTGTCTCATCAACAAATGGGTGTGCATTAGTCAATCAATTTATCAACTTTTATTTGCACAGCGCTTAATCACATCAACAGACATTTCAAAGTACTTTTACAGACAGATTAACTTAACAGAGCCTTCCAGAGCAAGCATAAGAGACAGCAGCGGGGAAAAACTCCCTCATTGAGGAAGAAACTCCAGGCAGGACCCAGACGCCGGAGGGGCAGCTATCCGCCTTGACCAGTTGGGTGGAAAAGAAATAAAATGGAGATGGGGACAGGTCAAGAGAAAGAGAGATGTGGTTTTGATTTAACTGTTTGGTTTTCAACAACACATGTGCTCCACTCACACATATATGCTAACATCCCTGTCTTGCTGAGAGTCGCCTCATAAACCACCGATATTGCTTGATATGAAATAAATTATGAAATTATGAAAGTATTATTTGGTATATTGGTCTAAAGCAAGTGGCTTCACTGGTTCTCAGAGAAGCTTTCAGACAGTACAGTGCAAGAAGTGGGGTCTATCTAAGTAGCTAATCAATTAGATACTTCAAATGTTAATCAATACTGCATATTAAATGTGATTTGTGAAATTCAATCACTGCAGGCTGTCTTCTTCTCCTTTTTATTGGAGACCTATTATCTTTCATGTTTTCGTCTGCTTTTGACACCTTTGTGCTCTTACTGTCTACACAGACAATCTGGACCTGGGGTCGAAATTGTAGCTCAACAGCACCACTAGTGGTAGAAAAAAATAACAGCACACACACAGACACAGACACAGACACAGACACAGACACAGACACAGACACACACACACACACACACACACACACACACACACACACACACACACACACACACACACACACACACACACACACACACACACACACACACACACACCTGCTATCAAAAAACAAAAGGACTTTCAGCACTTCAGTCAAATGTATTTTATTTACATACTGGTCTGGATAAATATGAACTTGGTAAACGCACCCATGCATACAGAAAACCTTAAAAATTCCAGCCAAAGCTCTTCATTGTCATGTCATACAAAATCCAACTGTATGATGTGCTTTGCAAGTTAAAGACAGTTACATCATGTCATATGAACATACCCACTTTGTGCACTTTTAACACAACCTTGCACGACACATGGTTTCAATCTGTATACGTTATTTTATGAAAATGCTGCAATACCGATGATATTGATTATTCATGTCTGAAATGAAATAACATATAAAACACACGACAAATTGGATTGCAGATATTTAGACTATGTACACACAACTACATTTACAATAATACTATTTTTCAAAGCCATAAGAAGCTGTTGATATCATCCTTATAAGAAACTGCACATAATATGATAAAGCACATACTTTATAGTTAAAAGCAACTGGTAATTTGCAGGTTTTGAAAATCATACACTGATTTTGTTTTCCACATTTTAAGCATCTTAAAATCATAAGTGTTTAAATTACTTATTCAAAAAATCAGGGTAAAAAAAAAAAGGTGCTAAATTTCTCAGCCCTCTTCTGCCAAACAGGTCTTTAAAATACTGAGACAATAAAAGCAAAGCTAAGCTGTTTCAACAGAAGATGAGCTAAAGGGACTCGTGTTTGTTTTATACTTTTATATCAAATTTGATATCACCAGAATCTCTGAGATTCAGATGATTCAGAATCATTCATTGAAGTTCTTTTTTAATCTCAGTAAATGTACATAATCTTATATTTTGATCCAAGGTAGAAATTTTGAACATCAAGCAGATAAAAAGTAATGGCTTTTTGTCAATAATAGTGAGGTAAAAAATTTTTAGACACATAAGTGAAGGGAGAATCCTCACTGCAGGATGAAATTAAATACGTGAGTGTGGGCGTCTTAGCGGGCCGGCTCCTGAGCTACCAGAGCTGTTAGATGGGCAAAATTTCCATGGTGAGAAGGTACATGCAGGTTTCAGAGTAATAAGATCATGAAGTGAGGAGGATGCTGAGCAGCTGGGATGATGCTGGGATCCATCCATGACATTCAATTCATTCTTTTAATCCATGGACAGCCAGGAAAGAGAAAGAGAAACCTGTTCTAACAGTGGGTTTCTCTAACAGACGAATATTCGAGTATTGTTTGTGAGGTGACAAGATGGAGTGAAGAACATGGGGCGTCAGGAGGACCCCAGGCAGACAGAGGGGTTGTCACGACAGAGTCAGTTCTCCTTGAGATAACCCCCTCTCGTTTTCTTTCGACCTATCTCTGGTCTGTCAGTCAGAGTCTCCTCAGATTGTGCTCCTCTGAGCAGGAGCCTTTCCTCAGGGTGATGTCATCCACAGCCATCTCGCCGCTCCTGCCTCGCCCACGCTCCCCTTTCAGGATCACCTGTTTAACAGCAGCCAGAAACAATAAAAACACTGTGGTGCTGAGGAGCAATCAACACATGCCACCATACTGACGTCAGTCGTTTTTGCAAATACCCTCATTAGAAATTTAGATTAACACCGTTTTTTTCATTGCTAAAAATATTTGCTGCAAAAAAAGCTTTTAGAATTCATGACTGAAACTTTGACGTGTCGTCTTATACTTACACTTTCCAAGCCTGTGCCCCATAATGTGATTTGGGTGTGCCTCCAGCCATTTCCACCTGTCCGCCCCCAGACTGCTGGGCTGTACTGCTTTCCCTTCTTCACAAACACTTGCAACATCCCCACATGGTGTCCCGACAGCTTGTGCCGGAATGACAGACACAGATTGCCATCATTCCAAGGTGGGGTGAGTGGGAGCACCAGCCGTGCCCCTCGTCCGGTTCTCTTGTTGCCCACCTCAGGAATGGTGAGGTACCGTCCACCTATAGGGAAAATTTATGGCCAATCAATGACTGGCATCTTATCAGAGGTGTACCCCGCCTTTGGCTCACAGCCAGCAGGGTTAGGCTCCAGTAGACCCCTGCGCCCCCCCCCCCCCCAGGCAGATAAGCTGCTTCAGACGTGTGTCTTTCTTTTCCAGTGAACAGATTCAGCTGATTTCAGTCACCACAGCTGCCGATGCAAGCATCATGTACAGCATAGATAACTAAAGTAATGCCAATTCTTGTGATTTGACCCTTTTACATGTAGGTAGGCCAGTCTCTCTGTTACAGCACACATAAACATATTCATCTTTGACAGCCAAGTGCTGAATCCGTAGGAAAAGACCTATGAAAAAATAGACAATTGGAAAAGACTTGACCCACTTATATTTCATCACCTAAAAATATAACCGGCTGCCGGTGGCAAATCGACTTTTTCTTTTATTAATGCATGCATTATTTAATGATGGGTTGCTGTATAGTTTTAAAAATCCAAAGTACTTCTGGGTAGTGGCTGATTAATATTTGCTTATCTAAGCAGATCTGTATGTGGCTGATGTTAACTACGGGGGGGGTGAGATATGAATCTGGAGGCCACGGAGGCTTTCTGCATAAATTATGAGCTGCCTTTGTGCCAGCCCTCTAACAGTCATGAGCGTTTGCCAGTGGCCATTTTTTAGAAATGTAAGTGACGGCAAGTAATTAGTTTCAGGATTTACAACAATGTAAAGCTGCCGTAAAAGCCATGCATATGTGGGCACAAACACGTCCATAAATATTATTCTTTCCAGTCCACTCCTGATTACTCAGTGCTTTGTTTTTGCTGTAAACACTTCATAGAGATAAATAACTTGGTAAAAGTGGACTATAGAACACAACACTAAGCCAGTGGGCAGGACCAGCCAGATGTAGTTAATGTCATTTAAACACAACGTTGTTTAATCTCTACATCCCGTCCCCTTCACGTTTTCTCCTTGTTTCAACCCTAAGAAAAAGGGAGCAGACTTTCCATTTAACAAGACAGGTCACACAATTTGCTTCTGTCTTGTATCACTTTGTAAGCTAAATTCTAATCAGCAGGAAAGACCTGGCAGCTTCCTTGGAGTAATTTTTTTTATTTTTATCTTGACCTGTAATTGAGTAGAACAAAAGTGACTCATGCAGATTGTCTGACTCTGTGGGTGTTTGCCTATGCGTGTGCGCCAGATTTTGTCGTTTTCATTTACTCACATTATGCGTAAAAATGTGTCCTTACTAGAATGTGTTGAGGTGCAGAAGAACAAACGTCTTCCTTTTAATTACCTGATGGATCGGGCGTTGTCTCCCAGTGCAGGTCTCCGTCTTTGTCTCTGATCCAACCACAAAGACCATCATCAAAGGAGCAGCTCAGATACCCCGACTCTGAAGACAGTAAAACACACTTTTCACTGAAGCGGAAGACGTATCCATTCCCTCTCCTCTGTGTAGTGCTTCACAAGAGTCCCGCTGTGTGTCTCTAAAATTACCGGGAGTGAAAAGATTGTTGCACCATCCTCAAATGAATAGAATAAAAGCGTGGACATGTGTTGTGGTCTTAAAACCCACTGATGCATTAAATCAGTTGGAAAATGTGATGCATAAACAGCAAGTCTCTGTATTAATTCATGAAAATACATTATGTGAGTGCGTATATACTACACTGTCAGGTGCATAGTAATAAAGTAAATTATGTTCGCAACTTATGACTTATTTTTTGGGGTGACGCCCAGACAATAAATTAAAGCAATGAGGGAATATGGTTTTCTTGTCAGACATGGATTGATGTAGAAATTGGATTGAATCTGTTGTTTCTGCAAAACAATCAATTTTCTCCCATTGAAAAGGCCTTGACTTGACACCACATCATAAAGACTGCACTGAGAACTGAAACATACTCATAAATTATCATTAGGTGATTCTAATCTGCATACTGGTGACACTGATGAATCACATTGAAACAAACATGACAAAAGCTGTGGTTTTATTGGTATTGTGTCGATTCCACACCGGGAGAGCACTGATTTACCTCCAAATGATCATTTAATCATTCTGGTAGTCAAGCAGCTCTGCCAACATAACATCAAGAGGGAAAACATCTGACAGCATATTCTGGGCTGACAGCCATTATTTAAACTGATTCAGGCAGATGTCATGTGACACCTGGTTAAAGACCTATCAACACACATCTGATCGTATTGTGTCTTTGCCTTGGCAGCAGAGTTGATTGGCAGTTCCACGTCGCCCACAGCAAACGCAGCTCCTTCCGTCAGTGTTTGAACGCCTGCTAAGAGCAGAGTTGATGCTGATTGTCCATGTCAAAGGTGTTCTACTCACCTGGGTCATCTTTGGCTTCATCCGCTGTGTTGCCGAGCTCGATGTCAAAATCAATGTCGAGGACGGTGTTATGGTCGTGGTTCCGTGGGACTGAGGAGAGACGTGAGGGAAGCAAGTTTAGATAAAGGATTAGCCAAGGGGTCATCCTAATGCTGTATTTTCTCAATTATATTCCCATTCTTGGCTACCAGAGCTACACACATTCAAACTAATGAGACCGCAATACCTGCAGAAACACACATCAGTCAAATGTGAACCATGAAGGAAAAGCATGACGGTTCTTCTGATGCAATGTCTGAGCAAACCTGGATATATATCACAGACATATACGCATACAGCACAGCCAGGCTTGAAATAGTCTCTTTCCTTCTGCAATGGGGTCACACTGCCCGAAATAGTTTCAGCTTAGATGTCTTATTAAAGGTCAACTGACAAGTGAAGCATAGGGTGTGGTCTGTTTTACTTTTACAACAAGCTTTCATAAGAAAATATGCTTCAGCCCTTTTAATTTGAAGGATGGACAGCAGTTTGAACTGTTGTTTTGTTTGACATCCTGATGTAGCATCCTCATAAAAGGTATGAAGTGAATTTTTTGTCAGTTGAATCATGTGCTATTCTGCTTTAGTATTTAAGACCACATGTGAATGAATAAAAATGGTTTAACGTCAGTAGAATTTGATGAGACTAAGTACTAATAAAAAAGAAAAAAAATACTCCCAGCATCCTGAGAGGATTCTTGTTTTTATGCCATGAATACACTGTAACCTGTGCTTGAACCGCTGGTCTCCTGGGGTCCCTGACATGTGTCCCCTCTAGTCAGCCTGAGCATTGAAAGGGCCCATCCCCATGCTGGCAGACTGATATGCAGCGTGACAGTTGAAGGAATCTGAGAGTGGGGAGGCCACACTCACATTAGGCTCTCCAGTAATCCCAGTCATCCCGATTTCTGTGTGTGTGTGTGTGTGTGTGCGTGCGTGCGTGCGTGCGTGCGTGTGTGTGTGTGTGTGTGTGTGTGTGTAAATATAATCCCTTCATTTGATCCTGTCTTGACCGACAAAACTATAGCAAAGAAAACTTATATTTACTTCATTTAGTTTTCCTCGATAAAGATTCATTCTAACACGCCATTCATTCTCTATGTCATTAAGAGTAAAAATTCTGAAATATCAAAATGACCAAAATGGTCAAAATATGGCAGAGTATGATAATGAAGACTTTCAAACCATCTGGATTGTCCAGAGGAGATATTAATCATTTGTGCTTCATAATGAATAAGCACCAATTCCTAAAAAAAAAGATATAGAAGAGTGTGAAAACAGGAACGGAAAAGAAATATGAACTTAATATAAATAGTAAAAGAACTGATGCATTAAAATGGATAATAATAGGAATAAAAATAAACCATAGAAGGATGAAATAGAGAATAAAGATTAAAATAACATTAAGAATAGCATTCATACAATATACACAATAACGCACAACTTTTTATAAATAGTGCAGCAGTGTTGAGGTGCATGTTAAAGGTTTGGAGCCTGTTAAACAAAGTCATCTAATCAAACGTTCCAGAGAAGACCCCTATCTAAACTTTATTTTAAGAATGTATTGTGAGTTGGAGGATATCTGCTGGTAGTGTGTTGAATGCTGCTACTGCTTCTGGGAACCAGCAGTGTACCAGTAAACTGGTGGAAGATCACTGTGGCTTGATATAAAGTTAACTTTTTATTAAAGGAGGGGGCACCTTGCAGTCTGTGCTCAATGTAACAAAGAGCTGGTGGGGGACAGTTAAAACTGGAATAATGTGCAGGAGACCATATGATGCTTCATCTAAACTATGAAAGTCGAAAGACATCTGAGGTCTCCCATGAAAGCAGAAGCTAATGTCTTCTGCAAAGGTCCAAATTGGAAGGCGACTACAAAGCTCACAGACAGCATCCCTTCACTGGAGGCTCGACTAAAGCGCTCTTCAAGTCACAAAGCTCTTATTTAAATGATTCCTTTTTCTGTCTGATTAGCTGAGTTGGTGCTCCGCTTTGTCTCTCCCCTCTCCTTGCTCTCTCATTTAATTTGAAACATCAGAAAGCTCTGATATGTAGAACTGCTCTGCCGTGGTGTGAACTATTAGATTGATGTCTCCCTCAAGCAGCGCAGACAGGTGTTTCCGTAATCTCCTCTTCCCTGTTTCTTTTTCCGTATGATGTGATGCCATCTGGCAAGAAAGAGGGTTGTCCTGTACTTACTCCTTTGCATCTCACCCTCTCTTTGTCGAGGGAGCTCAATATTAGGTTTGGCGAACTCTTTTCCTGTGTCTACAAGTGAGGATAATGACAGAAAATGAGCAGCGAGACACCGTTGAATTTTTAATTCACTTTATACGGCACGTGGAGCAGGACTTCATAATAAGCTCACCGTCAGCTGTTTATTTCCATAGGCTTGTGTATCATTTTGATATTGAATTTACATAAACTGTGCATGCTTGTGTGGTTTAAAGTTATATTTAAAAAAAATACTCGTCTAAACTTTAGATTTTTTTTACTTTCATTGTTGTCAATGAATTCCCTGAAAACAAATCTAATGACATATATTTCATTGACTGGAAAGGATATTTTTAAAAGTGCTGCAGTTTTTATCAGAATTCAGTTGTGCCTTCATTTATTTATGGAATTATTATTTTCAGATGCAAATTAATTAATGTATTAAGTTGTTTAGTGAACTCAAGAGCATTTATGCCAACATGATGTTTGTTTGTTTTGGAAAAAAAATAAATCAAAATTTAATAAAGGAATTACAGTTCAAAGAGACCACAAGGATACTGAAAAATAATGAGCTGCTCTTTTTGGTACATTTGTCTTGATAATTTACAACGATCAAAAACAGAAAAGGAGTTTTGTTAGCAGCATGATAATTACACATTTTTGTGGCTTTTATTAATGGCATTGAGTAACCAGGTTTTGGAGATTGTCAGTATTAGCCCTGAAACCATGAACCATGAAAAAATTGCCAGTATAATCACATTTTTTGAAAATTAAGTCTTTACCTACCCCTTCTGAAAAATTAAAGAAGTAAAAAGAGACCGTTTTTGTCGTAAGGCTGTGAGAACAAAGCGATGCAACATGGCGGCAGCAGTGTTGGCTGGAGCAAAACCAAACTATCTCACCCTCCTCTCACCGCCCCAACGTTTGGGACTGAGTTCTGTTATTTGGTTTGAATTGAGATCATCTCATTTAAACAAAGACTGATGATGTGAAATGGGTATCAGAGATACATGCCTGGCAGAGAGCATGCTGGGACATGTGGATAAACAACAGGCTGGCGGAGGAGCAGTGTGTTTGTTAACAGATGCCAGAAAGATAATTAGTGAGAGAAATATATTCTTCAACACTGAAATTTGTCATCCTGTGAAAACAAGCATTATTTCTTAGCTTGTAATATGAGGTTGGATAAAGTTGGACTTACATATTCATCACCATGATTTTTTTTATATGACAGCATTAAATATAAAGCAAAAAAAAAAACTACTTGGTGAATGCTTTATTTATTATATATACATTTTTGTATAGCATATTTCTTTTTCGCCCTTACATTCATCTTCACATTCCTTTCCAAATGCTTAGCATTAAATCAGTGATACAGTTAAGCTGGCAGATTAACTGCACGCATAAAATGGCTTCTCACTTCTCGCATATCCATATGTTTGAATAAAAAAACAAATCATTTGAAAAAACAAGCATCATCTGTCAGGTAAAGACCCGTCTTGAGGTTGCAGATTGTGAAACGCATTATTATAAAGACAAGTTTTCAGCATTCGCAGTAAGTAATGAAAATTTACACAAATTTGGTTGGTTGGTTTGGGAACCTGAGAGCTGAAGAACATGAACTGGGTGACAAGCTGTACCACAAATATGTGCTAAAGCCTGTCATCCAACGGTCCTTCCTGTTTACTATTAAAGCACGACACAATTAGAATGTGCTAATGCATCACGCAAGGGACGCCCTTAGAGAGGAAAACGGCCAAGAATTGTTGTGAAACCTTGAAGTGTGGAGCATTTCAGCGTCTTGTTATTTCCACTGCTAGACATTTCCCTCTGGAACAGAACCAGAATATAGCAGCGCCAAGAAGAGTAAATGTTGGACTTGTTTTGTCAGGTAGCAGGTATCATGACACTAATGACGCGCTAACAATGCTCTATAGTTCCTGGACTTGCTAAATGCTCTAGGTAATGTTTCACTTTAATGGTTAACTTTAATGGTTAAATCTTAACTGTGACAACTTTCTGAAATGATAATATGTGTGTGTTATTCTGATAGCGTCACCCATTGATGAATGAATGAATGAATGAATGAATGAATGAATGAATGAATGAATGAATGAATGCAGGTTTGGTAAGTTTCTGAACTTACTTGAAGCTATATATCACTGATAATATTAGGGTTAGCTCAAAGCACTATCAGCAGAGTCATCAGCCTCCACCACCAGTATACTGTATGTCCATCAATTTCTGAACCTTTCATTAACTTGTCTCTCCTGATTGAAATATTTGTATGCAAGGCTGTGATTTAATATGAGGCCAGTGGAGAAAAAAAAAGATCAAAACAAATGAAAAGATCAACCCCTTCAAATATCGATTTGAATAAGTTAATCAATAGAAAAATGGAGAGGAAAGAATGACTGTGAGATATATACAGTATATATAAAAGAAAAGAAAAAGGAAAGCGAAAAACAAAAACTTAGTTCTTACTGTGTACATCTCCTCTCTGTTTGGTGACCTCCTTCTGGATGGTGTTGTCCACTGGTGTGACCAGTGATGGTGCTGGAAGCCTAGTAGGGGGAACTGGCTTTGGTGGGATGAAGGGCTTCCTGGTTGGGACAAGGGGCCTCCAGGTGGAAACCGCTGGTTTACGAGGAGGAGGGGTGACCCTCTTTGGCGGGAGAGGGGCTTTGGTTGTGGTCACAGGTGTGGTTCTCGTGGTGGTGGTGGTGGTGGTCGATATGGGTATGAGGATTCTCTTTTGGGTCACGGGTGGGCGGGTGGTGGTGGTGGTCCTCCTCTGATCCACGTCAGGGATGTAGTTGTGATGATTTGAAGGCAGTTTCCCTGGTCTCATTGGATCAATAATCACCTTAGGAATGGCTGAAATAATTAGAGAATGCAGATAGAGCACTAATATATGAGCATTTAACAGCTGATGAGGTGTGGAATTGCAGATTAAGAGCAAAGATTGACTTGACTTTTGCGGAAAGGTGCTTTATTTCATCTCTGGAGACTTCTCCCAATTACTTATTAACTAAATGTCAACATCCTGAAACAAATTTGGTGCCTCAAATTCCGATGAAGAAAAAGCTTAAAGTTCACATTTCTCTTTTTAAAACAATTAGTAACACATTTCTCTAAATCAGTGTTAAAAAGAGAGACACAAGAGGATGGTTGTGTTGTTATGCAACACTTAATTCGCAAAAAGATACATCTCATCGAGTAGATTTGTTATTTTCTAAAATTAATTTTGATTTCTAAGGGGGGATTTTTTTTTTTTTATCCGTTGATGTACTCTGGCCTGATTAGTGATTCTTTGTGTGTTTGCAGCCGGGGGCCTCTCAACGCCAGGCTAAAGCTGCCCCGTGTATGCAAAATGATCTCTGCGCTAACAGAGGCTACCGATGCGCCCTGGAGATCACCTTTGCTCTGCTTGTGCCATGACAGCCACACCTCCATTTACTCTGCTCCTCCACACATCGTTTGAGTCAGGAACAACAGACATGGAGGGTTGAGTGCGATGTGGTGATGGGTTGGGGTAGGATGTGGGGGAGGGGGGGGTCCGGTGGGTTTCATGGGTAAGGAATGCCGGTGAACAAAGGCAAGCGGTTTGAGCTCAGTTATTGCCTTCTCAGGTTGCAGGCAACTTTGATATTTGACACACAAATAGGATATTGCAACTTGACTCCCAGAGCACTTGTGGCTTCACCCTATGGGCAGGTGACAGAGTGAAGTATTTGCAGAGCACTATGCCAGAAGGCATCCGTTCTGCTCTGTGGACTATTACACCAGTCACGACTGTTAGGTGACTAAATAACTGTGGAGAATAAATTACTTCTTCACCTAAGTTGCTGTGAAAAATGCTGGCAGAAAGACTAATGAACTGAGTGTTAACAGGTAAAAAACAACAACACGTGGAATAGCAATATGTCACGGCTCATGATGACAACGGAATGGCTGATTAAAATGACCAAATTTCAAAACTGGAGTCGAGGCTCTCTCTGGGCACACACGCTAAGGCAGCAGCATGAGAAGTAATGACTGACAGCAAATACAAAGAGAGGAATTTCAGTACTTGTCTGGATATTCCCCCTACTCTCTCGCTTTCCCTACCTTTTTTCACAAAACAGAAGGCAAAGAAAACAGAAGTGTGAGGCCCTGTTCCTCTGTGGGAAAGCATGCTTCTGGGTCAGGGTTTTTTGTTTTGTTCTCATTTCTTACGTCTGCAGTCGTGGCCCATCCCCCTGTAGCCGTCTTTGCATTTGCACTTGTAGGAGCCCGGCGTGTTGTAGCAGGTGGCGACGCTGCTGCAGTGGCTGCGACCTAAAGAACACTCATTCACATCTGAAAGATAACAGAAACGTAATGATAGTCAGATTCTGAGGCGGAAAAAAACCCGTCAGACATTACCGAATATTATACAAGCTGATTGCTTTACATCCACCTCAAAGCGGACTCCTATTTCACAGTATTAGTATGATTAGTGGAAGCACTTGAGAGCAACAGCGATCACTCTTCAACTGCTAGGAGAGGACTTTGAAGCATTTTTTCAGTTGAATAATGAATTCATGTATGAAGACTGAAAATTCAAAAACATGAAGAAACCAAGAACTGGTTTGATTCAAGTCTTCTTCCTAACAAGAGGTCTTTTTCATATAGTGTGCAATCCATCTATACATTTTCATGTAGACCATCGTAATTGTCTCGTCTACATCCACTTATCATCGCAGGGGTCATATAGTGTTTTGTTTTATAATTCTACTCAATGTCCAAAATCTCAACACTAAATCAGTTGTTCAGTTTTTGACTGTTCAGAAGTAGTGTCGCCTCACCACTATGGTGGCACTTGATCCAAATCATCAAATAAATGGCTTTCAAAAGAAGCTACAGCTAAAACACCTTCAACCTTGATCATCTGAAGTGGGGATGTATTTTAAACAGAGAAAGAACGACTTGGCGCTCAATGAGCTCTGCAAACCGGATGTGTCTAATTGCAGCAATACAGCATCTCAGCAGGAGCAACTGAAGTGGAATCACACTTTATCAAGACAGCAGAGAGACCACACGGTGTCCTGCTTCTGATGCATCTCTGATCGTAGTAGTTCCTCATTAACTGAGGCAATAATAAGTTAGTGGCAGCTTTGCATTGGACAATGCATAACATGCTCATAGTGGGACACACTATAGTGTGCAAAAAAAAATGAAAAGAATGTAAAACTTGCTGTAAAGAGCACACCTCAGCCAGTGTGAACAATCATTCACATCATTCTGGCATGCGTGGCCAGTGCCCCACCCATTCACAAAATTAGGAAAACAGCCAATCTATCAATGTTATAGAATGTGGAGATAAACTCCTTGATACACCCCTTCAACCGAGTCAGCACCAAAATAGATAATAGATTATCAAACGCCCGCTAGACACGGCTGAAAACATCCACCTCCTTGGTGGAGGAGAAATCTGAACAAAATGGGATGATAACAGGAAGAGCAGCGTCGATTAAGTGTTCTCATAAACTAGTACTTCACTGCAGTTCCTATTTTGTTACTGGTATCATTGTTTTCTGATGTTACTGTCTATGTAGTGTAGAAACCTTGGTGCGTTTCCTGAGGCGACGTTTCCTCTCTAAGCAGCAGTTAAGAAACGTGGTTGTACTAAAGAGGTTGTAACTTTGTAAAACAGACACTTGATTTGACTGTATTGTTCAGATAAATTAGAATAAAACAAGTACTGTGATGTTCCTGCTTCCCATTTCTTATGCTGCATAAATTCATTGCCAATATGAGCAGGATTTAAAAATGATTGAAATTACACATGCACACGCTCGACTGGTGTTGAAAAAGGGGAAGAAGCGTGTACAGGTAGGATGGAATGGGTGGAGAAAAGTGTCAGGTGTGATGTGTGATAGAAGAGTTTCAGCTAAAATGAAAGGAAAGGTGTACAAAACTGTGGTGAGACCAGCGATGTTGTTTGGTCTAGAGACAGTGTCACTGAGGAAAAGACAGGAGACAGAGCTGGAGGTAGCAGAGATGAAGATGCTGAGGTTCTCTCTGGGAGTGACCAGGGTGGATAGGATCAGGAATGAGTACATCAGAGGGACAGCACATGTTAGAGGTTTTGGAGATAAAGTCAGAGAGACCAGACTGAGATGGTTTGGACATGTCCAGAGGAGAGATAGTGAATATATTGGTAGGAGGATGCTGAGTTTTGAACTGCCAGACAGGAGGCCTAGAGGAAGACCAAAGAGGAGGTTTATGGATGTAATGAGGGAAGACATGATGGTAGTTGTTGTGAGAGAAGAGGATGCAGAAGACAGGGTTAGATGGAGGCAATTGATTTGCTGTGGCAACCCCTGAAGGGAAAAGTCGAAAGGAAAAGAAGAAGAAGAAGAGGCTCGACCGGTGAAAATATGTGTTTTCATGTGCAATTCTGTGTCGACTGTGTGTGTGTGTGTGTGTGTGTGTGTGTGTGTGTGTGTGTGTGTGTGTGTGTGTAAAAAGGGCATAAGTCATAATATCTCAGCACATCCGTGACCTTTTTGTAAGTGTTATCTGTAAGAGCCTCACCCCAGAGACCTTGTGACAGTACCTAGGCATTGGTATTTCCCGTTGATGTATTGCAGGTCAAAGCCTTCGTGACACTTGCAGATGTAGCTACCAAAGGTATTGATGCATTTCCTGAACCTGGGACACACCGCTATTCCTGTTGCGCACTCATCCACATCTGACAGAGAGAACAACACAGGCTTTTATGCAGAAGAAGAATAAAATTAGAACATTTGTATTGATTTTTTTTTTTTACATACAGGATACATTCAAAAAAGTTAGTCAAAAATGAAGCAAATTTTTGTATTCATACCAGAAGACTTTTTTTCACTTTCCCTGGTTAGTATTCTTTTATGGTGGAAAAAAAAAGTGTATTATGTATTCTATTCAATGAGCAGAGCACACTGCACATTACCTTGGTTTATTATTTAGACCTACTCCGAGTGTCTCTGTCGACAACCTTTGTTGGCATGTGGCCGTTAGTATTTATGCGCTAAGAAGCTCAAAGCATTAAGCCATTAAATTATTTGTATCTTAATGCGCTGAGGCACCGATGTGCCATGGGGACTGTCGTTTAAAAGCACCTTCGAAACACAGCAGCACCTTTACCAGTCTGGAAATGAAGCATGGGAAGGAAAGTGTCAAAGATCGCCTCCTCAGCCAACAGTTGAATGACTGAATTATGGTGAATTATTACACAATATCTTATTAAATCTGGACCACCAAGGCATCCTTACAAAAAATCTTTACGGCAATGACAAATAAGGGAAGCATTAAGACAAAAGAGTTCCAATAAAAGCCTCTGCATGTATGCAAACTCCTTCGTCTAAACCTCTGGTAATGTGACAGAATCACTGTCGTAAATATGATTTGAAACTCTCCATAAAACTGGTCAATAAAAACAGCAGCTTCCAGAGGGATCCGGAAACATCCAACTAAACTGCCAAAACACCTGTGGCAGTCAACCTTCCTTCCCCTCTTCCATCATTTGTCTTTATTGACGGCCACTCCCCCATTAACCAGCCTGCCTAGCTGAGTGGGACTATTAGGCGACATGGAACGATCCATCTGGGACAGCCTGCTTTAAACCTCACAGGGGCTAACTGCGTCAGCTGCTCCTTCATCTGTTAGCGACCCATCTGCAGGAAGGAGGCGAGGGTAATGAGCAGGGAAGGGGCGTGGGCCCTCCTTTATTGAATTTCTGCTGGAAGTAGGTGGAAATGAAGCTGCAGTATGACTTGGATCAATACAAAAGAGACACGCTGGTAAATATTTTTGGATGAATTTCAGCCTCACTGGATAAAAGGTTTTGTCTGAGTCACCAAATTGCTTCTTGCTGTCCTGAAACACTTTTATTTCCTTAGCAAGTAGACATGATAACCACTGGGAGGAGCAGACAAAAACAAACTTTGTTGCTTTGCTGTTCATGGGGTAACAGTTGTCAGGCCTGCGCTGAAACAGAAAGAATGGGACGTACCAATGCAGGTCCTTCCGTCCGGAGCCAGCTGTAACCCTGGTGACGGACACTGACATCGGATCTCTCCTTTCAACACCTCGCACCCATATTGGCAGTTGGCCATGCCACATGTACGAGCGTCTGATGGAAAGAAGGAAAACAACAGGGGAGAAGTTTATGCTGCTTTGACTCTCACTTTCCTTTCCGCTCCACACTTTATCCTCCAGTCGGTATCAGCGGCCAGTTCTGATATTAGCCGAGCTGACCCTGAGGTGCAGACACCAGAACCGCACACAGAGCCATTATTAGATTCCTGTGCTGTGCAGTTGCTGTGCGCTCATACGTCCACCCTCCCTCAGCCACTTTCACCCTATCCTAAAAGTACAGCCTCATAATCCATCTCCACCCTATCGAGGCGCCAGCGCGCAGCACCTCTGTTGTTGAGCCGTGCCGAACAGATCAAGACCCTCCAAAGTAATCATATAATGGAAAAGATTTTGTTAAGCCTCTCTCAATGCCGACGGACCCTAAAAAGGAAATTAAAAGCGCCGCTGTCACTGTTACTCCAGCTTGTCGTGGGTATCTTGGTGCACTGTTTTTATAACTGAGGCGGGCCGGGCTGATTAAATACTACAGCGATCTATTGATCAACGTCGTAGTCAGGGACAAAAGAAGAAACGCGAGGGTTCGGAGCACTTCGTGCCATCATTACCCAGCCATACCTAAAAGTGTTTGAGATTACCTCAGGTGATAAGCAATTCCTATTTGAAAAAAAGGGAGGAAGATAAATTACCTTGGGATAAAAAAAAGAAGTAATTAAAATGAGGTAGCAGGCGTCGTGCCATACTTGGGTGGGAAAGCAAGCAAAAAATACTTATCTAAGGGGAAACAGAATTTACATGGAGACGTGTACAGACATCAACACCCCATCTATGGAATACCTTTAGGCAACTAATAAGAAGTGTATTCACTAGTGTCTAAATATTGTCTTCCTTTCACATTTTTTTCATTTAAGCCCTCTTAGGGTTCTTCGCAGGGGTTCCTCTGACATTGGTACAGCTGTAATGAAACAGATCAACATGGGGCTTTAATGAAAACAGTCTATCAAAGGACTGCCAGGTTGCTGTCAGAGGTAGTGGGAACATGTATTTCATAATATAATACAAATGCCATCGTGGTCCCAGGCTTCTCAGCAGCACACAAAGGCTGCGGATGCAAAAAGGGGAGTGAGCTTGGTTAAATATAGATCTGGAATGTACATGTCCATATTTCATTCAACAGTAAATCCACTGCGGACAATACCAGAGGCCTGTGTGTGTGTGTGTGTGTGTGTGAGAGAGAGAGAGAGAGACAGACTTACTTCCACAGGTCCCGTCAGGCAGCAGCATGTAGCCGTTGAGGCAGTAACACTTGTAACTCCCATAAGTGTTCATGCACCTGTGTTTACAAGGCCTCGGCTTCAGCCCACACTCATTCAGGTCTGCAGACGGAGAGAAGCAGCATTAGTGGACCGGAGGGCAAAAAGGTGGAGGTGAAGAGGTCAAACCTGTGTGTATGTGTGTGTGTGTTTTTGGGAACGAAGAGGGTTTCTTCAAGGAAGTTAAGAGCTGCCATGTTCTGGCAAGCCCGCAACTTCCCTCTTTGATGGTTCAACAGGAAGACAGTGTCAGCAGCCAACCCACCTATTACCTGCACGTGATAAAAGATGCTAATTTATCCTTTGACACACCACTGGTTCAAGTGGTTTGCAGTTGCTCCAACCAGTAGTCTTACATAGAGTTCTACTTTTTCTTTTTTTTAATCACGTGTTGAAGTAGAGGAATCTCAAAATGAACCATGGGAATCTGATTAGAGCATTATGCTGTGTAACTCGGCTCCTGGGGGAGAGATCTGTCATTTTCTTGGGTCATTCTCATGGGGGATACTCTGACTAGAGAAGCAAATGTGTAACTAATAACATTAATTTAAAAAAAACAACAACCAGCATTCTATGTGAGTGGAGCAGCTCCTATAAATGTTAGTAATTTTACCTGTGAAAGGTGTGTGTCCTCTGTGTGACATTCAGACATATACTGTATATATAAGGGTAGAAACTTTGACACATCATAGCAGGAAGGACGCAGGTAGAACTAATTACATTAATTATGTCTTCATTCCTGTGAGGTATTTGAGCTGCGGGGCCCTAGGATGACTTATTGACACTCCTGACAGGAACAGGGAGCCAATTAGGGTTCGTTTCACCTTTACCTGAACTCCCCTTGTTTAACAAGCTGAAGTGGCCTTCATCAAAAATGTATATAGATGCTCAAAAACAACATGTTTATTTGTCATAGACTGCACTGAATGTTGAAACTAGTGGCCTAATTTACACAAAACAAACTAATGAGAGTTGGGCATTTAGAAAACAGTATAGTGCTGAATTTACAAGAGGAACAAATAATACTAAAAATGCTTATATCTCACTGGTTACGTCAGCATCTTTATATTACGCATACTATCTCAGTGGAATACTTAAATAGAACAATGCCATCATCTCTCTTATTAGATACATCTGCAGTATTACCCTTAGATATCCAAACACATCTAGAGGAAAGGTACATAATGTTGTTGTAGATTCTTGTTATAAAGTGGAAATAAAGAAGAAATAAAGAAAACAGTATTTCCCTGTGTCACAAAGGGTGTGACCGCAGAGGAAGCGCTCGGTGTTTGATCTTCATTGCATCATATATTGTACATCTCAGGTTGTGTTCTGAGCTCAGAGGCAGTTGGTCAAAGCTTGTTCCAGATTCACTTCAGAGTTCCTGCCAGATATTATGGTAAAACGGCATTACTGATCAGAAACAGTCAAATGTGACCCGTCTCCAGGCTAAAACATAAGATGCACAGAGTGCATCATATTCAATAGAATATTGATTACACTGCGGTTCTTAATTACTCTCATTACTGTAATTAAGAATTCTTGCAGCTTATCTGTTCTATTTTAAGCACATTTTAGTATTCAAATAATTAGCAGCCCATGTAAGTCATTTTTGATTGTCTCTGAACCCACACTTTGAGAAACAAAAAGATCAAACATTAGCTGTTAAGCTGCTATGACACAGAGGAAAAGCTTTCATTTCATTTGGCTTCAATCCATTTTCCTCCCGGGTGGAATATTCAGGATGAAGATTTACATTGTAGAGAAAAGGTCTGATGTCACTGCTCTTGAACTGAAGTGAGACTGGATGGTATTAATTCTTCTGCTGGAGTGTTTAGAATGTTTAGATCTCCCTCCACACAGCCGTTAACTTCATGATCAGTAGAATGACTCAGATTTATTTCTTACTCCCATGGATTTTTACAAATACAAGCTAATAATACAAATCAAGCCACATTGTGCTGGAGTGAAAAATCAAGAAAGGCAACAAGAAGAGTGTGATGATCAGGTCTGCAGGTTTTGGGTTTTAGTCCTGACCTTTGACATTTCAGTGCCAAGCTTACACGTTCTCCCTGTGGCTACGTTTGCACTCTCTGTAAGCTCCCTCCTCCTCCCACAGGATGAATGGAAAGTTTGATTGAGGGATGTCGGTTGATGGTTGTGTTTGTTACCACTTGGAATTTCTTCAGAGTGAAGCCGATTTCAATCTGCATGAAGTTTGAAATACTCGTTCAAGCTGACTCTGAAGATCAGTTTATTAATAGTTCAGATAATTTGAGGCTACTGCGTGCTTTTCAGTACCAAAGGTGATCGTGGTAGTTCCTAGGTGGGAGTTAGAGTGTTTAGGGTTAGGGTTACTCATAAATAGTAATGAACACAATGTATAGTGATGGGAACTAAAATTTCACTGGCCACAAAAATATTGCATATTAGATCAAAACACACTCAGACATTGACCCTGGATCATACTGGAATTAAGAATTTGCCAATATCAATTTTGGGGATAAAAGAAAACCAAATATGGATATTCCCCTGTATGGATTTGACAGCGGGATATCAGTTGGGTTCTTCTTGGGAGTACCAGGCTCAAAAGGTGGAAATCTAACTTGAAGGAAACACAGGAGTTCATCACATTAGAAAGATCACACAGGTTCCAAGGAATATTAATAATATGGGACCCCTCCCTCTGTCACTGGGATACAGTAGCAGCATCACAAACAGATTCAATCTCAACCATACAGCACATGGTGGGTCATTTTTATCTTGGCTGGTGAATTGTAAATAGTACCACGTTTAGTTCTGTGGAGGTATGCAGAGTGCATTTTTTAAAAAAAAGCCACATAGCTCCTGCATTCAGTGTGTACCCTAGATTCCTTTGGATGGAAGATGAAAGAGATGCCCAGGGTGTCTGTCCACGGATCTCACTTCATTAACGTTAGCATCTGTTGAGCTCAAGTTCACCACCAGCCTCTCCGTCCAGTTCCATGACTGTCACTGCTTCTGAGTGTATTTGCTCCAGTTTTTTTGTTTTTTTTTTAAATGCACTGTAATCATTACATGACAGCCAATTTAAAGAAGTATTCTAGTGGTGCTTTCAATGAAGAGTAAAGACGTTTAGACAAAATGCCCCAATACTTTTTTCTCTGCTGTCAAGCCAGCTAAATGCTAAAGGTCATGTTTGAATTCATGAGCAGATACCAAAAAATGACCACATGCATATAAGATTTTTTGGATTTTGCAAGTTGCAAATGCAAATTTTGGATGTGAAAGATTCGCCTCTTTAAGCTAAACCAACAAGCCAGACAATTTTTTTTTCTCAATTTGCAGCTGTCAAGACAAAATAAATACTGAAATTGCACTTCACAAATTGTCTCATTACCCATCCCAAATTGGACTGCATTTGCACAAATGTTGGTGTGCACACCATGAATGTGAAAATGACTGCCTTTCTGGATTCATCTTCAAGCTTCATAATTCTTTATCAAATGAAACCAAATGAAAATAATTTGTCCAGTCATGTCAAGTAGAAAGCTAAACCTTGCTCAACATAGTCATAGTCCAAACCCAAACCCTACAACAGTTTCTTTCTCCAACATTCACACCTGCACACACAAGCAACCACACTCTTTCACTTCTTTAATTGGTGGTGACCACCACGCTTGCCTCCTTGTATTTTTCCCCCCCACAGTAAACAACTGACATCCTCATTACTGCAATTATAGAAACCATAGTAGCTCTGTGTCAGCATGGCAGAGAAACATGTCTCTACTTGCTTGTTGCACTGAAAAAGAAAAACAGCTTAAAAATGTAAATGAGGGATTATTGAAATGTTTGCATTCTCAGACAGAAAGAGCTCCGTGAGCATCGGCACATGCCTGACACAAGACATAGTCATGCCCCCACCCTCCCCTCAAAAAAAAAAAAAAGAAAAAGAAAAAAGAGACAAGACAATGACAGAAAAAGAAGAGACAGGGAGAGAGAGAGAGAGAGAGAGAACAAAAAGGGATGGAAAAAATGAGAGATGGCTGACATGATCACCGATTGACAGTTTGACTCCACTCCAGGATTGCACAAAAAAAAAAGAAAAAAAAAAGAGCAATCACGGAGGGCCAGTTCCCCTCTGGGGTGTTCACTGTATGGTAAATGGACAGCTAAGACACATTGAAGTGATGCAAAGAGGGGTGATTTAGTGGGTCAGCTCCACTGAGGTATGCTGTGTTACATTCCCGACACGCCTCTATCACTGACAGAGAGATTAGCTGGGGCTCTTTCTTGGGGATATGCTTGTCTCTAAAGGTGATAACATTTGGTTAGAACTTAAGGCCTTGTGCTGGCAGGCGATAGAGAATTATAAGTGCTGAGTCCACGACAATGATGGCTTTAAATTGAAGGAGGACCTCTTTGTTCCGGGTGCTCAGGAAACTAGGGAGGAGAATAAGGGTGAAGACATTTGCAGGGCAATGAGGAAAAATAATGATGGTTCATTGGTCCTGAGGAACTGACCTTTAGGAAAAGAAAAAAAAAAGAAGTGAAAGGAAGAGAGGTCGATGCAGGGTGGTAAAGATTGTGACATGCTTGGCATTCATGCTGGCATTTCTGCTGAGAAGCTGCCCGTGGGTGGTGTCTCTCCTGCCAGGGGGAGGACAGGAAGCTGCAGCAGAATAGTTGGGAGTGACATTCACTCCCTCTCAGTCCACGCCGTGCAACACCATGCATATACTGCTGATCGGGAAGCAGAGAGACTGCTTTGGGGTGCTTGATCGACGAATCTCACCCTCCGTCACTCCTCCCGCCGGCTGATGGTCCACGGGAAGAAAGAAAGGAAGGTGACTGGCCCACAGCGGTGGGGTTAAATAGCCCAGTTCTTCATCAAAAGACAATTGATTAGAGGGCATGGGGGAGAGTTGGGGAGGGGGTGGGTTGATTGAAGATAAGTTTGAGCAGAAGAACAGAAGAAGAGAGAGAGAGAGGGAGAGAGAGAGAGGGAGAGAGATATATAAAGAGAGAAACAGAGATGTAGTGAGAATGAAAAGCAGCAACAAATGGATTAGAACACCTATGATCTCACCACATTCCGGAAAAGTAAAGAGGAACACTATGCAGCAAAGAGGATTACACATGTGGGAATCAGACATGAGCTGAGCATCAGATTAGAAGATCTGGGGCACATGGGAGACACAGGATGTGTGTTTGCATCCCTTCTTCTCCTGCCCTCTTCTCTCTTCTGAATTCCTTTTTTTTTTTTTTTTTTTGTCTTGAGGAGCTGAGAGAATTACAACACCTCACAGATTCAGAATTCCACATGTGATTAATGAATTCCGTGATAGAACGACAAACTATTTCTTATTATTTACGGTAATTTAAACGTTTTGTGAACCCTTCACATACTGATATCAAACAATCTCTTCTTTTCTTTCCTTACCCAAACTATTCATCTTTTACAAATATGATTTCGTTTTTCGTGCCATTTAAAGCTAGAATCAAGCAAAGGTTATAAGACAGTCAGCTCTATTGACTTTATTTCAGCTCCTGCTTCCTGCTTTCTAGAAGGCAGCGTGTGTCAAAAATCGCTCCAGTGCCCGATTAATGACCTTGTTATAAAAGAGAACATAGAGTTTAAAAAAAAAAAAAGTGATGTGGAGTAATTAGTTGATAATTGAAGAAAAACACACAATGTGATGACATACATGCAATACTTTAAGTACTCGCAGCTGTTTGACAGCCTTGACGATAAAAGGAGAAGGATAGAATGTCTTCCCCAACAAGCAAAAAGATTAAATTAAATACAGGAGAAGATTGTGGCGTTTAAGAAGACAGCTATCTGGCTTCGCTGATAAGATACTGAAAGGTCCAGATGTTAGCTAATATTCTATTAACAGACCTTGTTTTCGTGGTCCGATCATACTATGAGACATGCATCACACCTGAACAGGTATTAATTATATAGTTGGCAGAAAGACAAAGTGGTGAGTAGCATCTGGAAGCAGTGCAGCTGTAAAGCTTCTGATGTCTGAGACAACACTCCTGAAAAATCTTTTAATAATGTCTTTCCAGCAGGTCAACGACTCGTAATTTAATCTACCTGAACGGAATAATCATCTTATTAAAAACAACTGGATCAACAGAAGGAGTGTGCTGTCAAACAGATTATCACTTTATTGAGTTTATTTGCATAGAGAGCGCACACTCATTTGTCATCATCGTGTTGTATGACAGACGTAATTCTCCTCCACCGAGAAGGTGAAGTACTTTCAGAAAATAATAGGAAATTTTCATTGCAGTGCTTATTATTCTTGAGGGTTGGCTGCTTATCAGCTTGTAATAATCAGACTAATTTCAACGATATTTTGATGATATCCATTTCGGATATTGAGGGTCTTCTAACTAGAAAAAGCTATGGAAGACAAATTAATACAAATTAAAACTTTTTTATCAAGTGAAAAGAGTTGGCACAAAAAAAACATGAATTGCTTACTAATCCCTTAAACCAGTTTCACATGGGAAAACATATCCAGGATTCTGCTGACGCTTGCTCTGTGGCTTGTAAATGTTTTCCTGAATCTAATTGACAAAACTCAGCTTTGGTATAGGGTTCTTTTTTTTTCCATTAGAAGATTCTGTTGTGTAGCTAATCGTCATAGCGACAGCAACACCATGCAAAATGGCCACACACGACTCCAGTGATCCCCTCATCAGCTATGAGAGACAGGAGCGTCTGCACATCCCCGTCACAGTGGTTTCTAAAGCAGCTTTCGGTTTGTGTTGTGCAGGATGTGGATGACGCAACAAAGCAGTTAAGATTCAGATTTCCCTCTGACCAATCAGCTGTCCGCAAATGTCTGGTCCTTTTTGAGGCAGTGCCAAAAAGGTAGCACCGGGTACCAGGTAGTTTTTAACTATTAGAAAACCAAATATGTGAGTGGAGCCAGTGCTACTCAGTGAGGTAGAGGCTTGAAGGCGTTAACTGATTCCTCTTATTACCATTTTAGTACCACTTACATTCTCAGCGGCATTTTAATGCAGTGCTTCCAATTTCTCAGGAAAAGGCTCAAAATTGGTCTGAAAATTAGAAATGTTTAACTTAACTTCCAATGAATAAAATGAACTGATTTTTTTTTTTTTTTTTTTGCTGTGTGGTGTGGGAAGCAGCTCTGGGTGAATCATTTCACTCAGCCTCCAGATAAATGCAGCGTTTCCTTCAGGCAGGATATCAGAATACTTCAAAAAAAAAAAAAACCATCCGCCTGGCATATCAATAGTAAACCTCAAATCAATGTTTAACTGGGTCTGCATTTAAATGAGGGAAAGTAATCTATGTCTTTTGAATAATTAAATTGATTTCAATAGCTTGTGCCAGCTCAAAACAGAATCCAAGGTTATCTCCACCTAAATGGGCTGAAAGGACAAACCTGTCACTCAACACTGAGGAAAATGGCAAGTGCCGTGAAAACAGCTACAGCTTATTGGACAAATGGGGGGTGGGGGGGTGTTCAATACACAATTGAAAGTACAGTCTCATCTTGACAGGTCTTGGAATCACATTTATCTGGTAAGTCGGTCTGAATGTTTGGCACTAGGGTCTATTGTCATTGGCTGTGGGATGCTGATCCTTTCTCTTCTCCCCTTTTGTTGGAGATTAAGACAAAGTGCACCCGTCTTGCCGGGCAGACAGGAGCCACCTAGAGCCTCAAAATGCAGGATGAGTCATTTGGAACATTCCGGGAAGGATTTCAACACCTCTACCCCCCCACCAACTTCCCGAGTCCAACACCCCAACCCTTGTTTTTAATTACAGACTATCCTATTCCTGTCTTAGGGCGTGAATTCCACAAGTATTTTCAAGTTGTTGGATGCACATCATCCTTTAAGTTTTAACACTTTTCACCAAATTGAAATTTGGCAGTCAGTGAAGAAAAATGCACTTCGGCTGAGACAGGGACACACACGCACACACACACACACACACACACACACACACACACACACACACACAAACACACACACACACACACACACATGCACACTCACACACATTTAAATAGCGTTGCCCTCCAATGAGCCAAGTTATCTCAGGTTAGTAATTGAGATGTTATCTTCGCAGGAGTGCATCCACTCCTGGGATCATTCAACACGGTCTAACCTCTTGCTTTCTTTCGAGCCAAATCAGCTCTCTGCCTCTCTCCTTCTTTCCTTCTTACTCTCCACCACCTCCCCCTTCATAATTCCCGACTGCTAACAAACCAGCTCCTCCACTGAGGGGCAACATGAATATACCGGCGGCGCTCAGGGCAGGAGCGTGTCAGCAGATGTCTGTGTCGCTTCAGCTTTTGAGTCACGGGTGATCAGACGGACCACACATACATTCTGACTTTCCCACTTTTTTTTTTTTTTTTTTGTGGTGCTCATTTCAACATCAGTGGTCTGAGACAAACAAAGAAAAGTTGGTCGCCAATGAAAAGTAACAGCTTTGTTTTCAGATTGTTCCAGATGGGAGCTCACCTTGATTGCAGGTCTTGCCGGTGAAGCCGGGGTGGCATTTGCATTTATTGGGTCCCACGCAGTCTCCATGCTTACAGCCAGCTTGACACAGGGCTATTCAGGGGTGGGATTCAGATTGGAAGAGGAACATCAGTGCAGCAAAGCAAAGCATTTATTTTCACTGCTTATTGACCTGTCAATAAATTATCTGTTTACTCCACATTACAGCAATAAGACACCAATATGACTCATTGACGTAGGAAATGTGTTTGTTCCCTTCTCCTTTTGTGACAGTGCTATTATCATTGACGGATGCTAATGGAGTAGACATTTTCAGCAAACCACTATTGTCATTTCTTTTCCTTCACATTGAAAAGAGGTGGATATTGGAAAAGTTTTATTGCCTTTGCTGATATTTGATCATTTCAAGCTGCATAAGTTAAATGATACGGCTGAGCTTCAAGTATCCAGGAAAAGCTTTGAGCTTCCTAGTTTTAAAAATACATGGATATTTACACAGGCATCCAACCAATGAGGATTAACAAAGCCAAAAAAAAATATTCCCCTTAGACTGCAGCCGAAACAATTAGTGCACCAAAACAGTAGATGGTAATTAGTGCCTCGATGGAGCTACCCTACAGATCCTACAGGGTGCTGATATTTTGGGTGTGTGCAAAGAAGTGGTAATCGCTGCAGCTGCACAGCTCCACTGACTCTGTGTCAGAAGCTGGAGGCTTACCTTGCTTATCTGACGATGCTTAGTGCACACTTACGCACATCTGATTCGCTGGACCTCGGCAACATGTGACTAATTTTCATTAAAAGCTTCATTAATTTTGCCATAATGCAGTGCAATCAGAGGACTTAATTATGACTGTGGTGAAGAGAAGCAGCCTGCGTGTGTATGTGTGTGTGTGAGAGAGAGAAAGAGAGAGAGAGTGAAAGAGAGAGAGAGAGAGAAACAAAGAAGGAAAGTGGATTTATCCTGGTGTGTTTCCTGCGTCTGAAAAGGAATGACGGCAGTTTTATTTTTGGGCGATAAAGCTATGGAGTTTACTGCACTGCCTGGATATTAAATTTAAAAACCCATCCTACCATATTCCCTCTTCAAGACACGCTTTACCTTTGGGTTTATCAGCATGACAATTAGAAGAATAGTTCCAAAAAATGATTTGAACTGTCCCTGAGAGCTCGGCGCGCTTCACTCAAAGAAAACAAACCCAAAGAGACAGAATCAAAGTGAATTAGGGACGCGTTCAGGAGAAATGCTGCAAATTGACAAAACAAAATCAAATATGACAAAGGAGACATTTTTCAGGGGGACCGTGGCTTCATTTTAGCTCTTGATCTTATTGAGGACAGTTCTATTTGGGCTTTAAAATAAGATAAAATGTGTCCTATCCACATTGCAACTGACCAGTTGTTTCCTGGAGAGAGATTCTGTTCTCATTTGTACTTTATTGATTTTCATATTTGATTGTGTTTTGTGCTCTGCTTTATATGTCTGTGCTTGTTCGTGAGTTGCATATATGCTGAGGTAAAGATCAGGAAACGTTCTGGCCGACAAAGGCAGATCTGAGGTTTATTTGCTGGTCGAAACCTGTCTGTAATACTTTATAATAAACGACTACCAAATCAATGTGGGTACTTTGGACGACGCTGAACACTACACGTTACTTTCCATGAATCACATCTGATTTCCCCTTTGGATTCGTAACCGTTTTGTGTTTGTGAAACAGCTGTATCTGAAGTGATTAGGGCTTGAACTCAGTTTCTGGAAAGCTAACATTTGTCTCAGAGTTTAAAAGGGAACACCATCTTCAGTGTTCATTAAACATTTGATGGACTAAGCCAAAAAGCTTCACACTGCAGATAAATGTGTGGAGAATCGACATTTCTTGGCTCTCTGAACCATTCCTCCACTCCAATCTTGACCAAATTTTCTCACATAACATATTTAGATGAGCTTGAACTGAAATAATGCGAGATTTATTTCATGCAGACTCCCGTAAACTCCGAATGCAATGTGATTTAGCAAGCATGTGATGAACAGTATGCACACACAGTCTTATAATATCTGATGGGGTTTTGAAAGGCCTTGATGATTATGTGCTGCAGCTGTGCATTGAGATATACTTTACTTTATAATTCCATATATATCTATAATTTAGTCAGAATCATGTATATAATATATACCCTATCTATCACTTAGTATCTCAAATGCCCCAAACAAAGTGAAAGCAGCTTTGAAACAGACTGAGTGACATCTGATAAACCTAAAGGAGTAGGAGGCATTGAAATTTCCTCTCAAACACATTCAGCTCGCCGTGCAGCAGGACGAAGTATAAAAAGCAACTTTGAGTGCTCAGGTTTCCATGTATAACACCGTCCATGCTAAAATCAAAGGCTCGGCGGTATGTGATGAATTCTGGAAGTGGAGTCGATAAAATCTCCACAGTCATTCAACTTTATGAGGCTATGTAATCAAATGAAAGGAAGTATTGTGACTGCCCTTGGAGAGGCCAGCGACATGAGCCTGTGGAGTTCTTTTTGTTTCTCTTCCAACATGGAGGAGGATCTGATTTGCAGGTCCAGAGGTGGGCTTTGCCACTGAGGGTATTTTTACCCTGTGGGAAATGTCCAGTGTTCATTAACTGCAGCAGACATGGAGTCTAAAAATGGTCACGCCATCTGGAAGGCCGACCATAGCGAGTATAACCCGCGTTCCACGAACACCATCAGAACATGCCGAGCGATGACACACTTTCACTCTGTTAAAATCAGCACGCCGCTACCTCAGATGGGTATTCGTTTGATCCAGTGACCGTTGGATGCCCATAGTAAAAAATTAAGGAAAATACTATTTTTCATTGATGTAGATATCGTGACCACCTTATTTTTATACTGCATGGATCAATATTTAATCAAACCAAAATGGGGACACTCATTATCATTTCCTTAATGACAAGTTGCATCATCTCAGAATCGACAAAGTAATTACCTTGAAATAACCTTGTGTGGATTCATCATCAGTTGATTTGCTAATTGATTTTTCTAATCAATGAAATCAATGTTTGGCCTTTAAAGTGCCAAACAAGCAGCCAAAAACCCAAGGTGATGATTTAAAAAATTGGTAAATTGTCAGCCTGGCTGCTCGTCACCCAAAATTATTCAGTTGATACCAATGAAACACAAAGAAGGAGAATATTCTGAGTGTTTGACGTATTGGAGGCGGATCATTTAGCACCTGGTGTTAAATGTGTTTTCCCTCAGTGGCAATTACACATGATGGAAATGTCAAACTGGTAATGTTGTAATGAACATTTTATTGAGTTAAGCCATAAAGTATGATGACATCAGTATTCTCCACCTGACTGACTAGATCAAAATGACTATCTGGTCACATATATAGGGCATGTCCGACCAGAGTTAATACTCAGCTCCTGGTCTGACCATACAGATAGATGTTACTGATGGATTAATTAAGACTTCATAGATTTCAGCTTCAAGGTTTTCATTAATATTCTGAAGGCTGAACCAGTGGAGCCGTTGAATCGTAATGAGACGCTGGAGAACTTTAAAATAATTAAAGTTTGATGTTGCTTCAGGTGAAATCAGGTCCGCAGAGTTTAAGCTGTTTGCTTAGATCTGAGGCCAGAGGGACAAAGATGGCCCCTGCCGAGTGACACGAGGTGTTAGCATTGTTGAGGGGGGGGGCAGGATTCAGAGGATGTGCCCCCAGCAAAACATGTCTATCAAGATTAATTCAAGAAACATATGGAGCTAACCTTGGGGTTGGCATCTTATCCCGGCTAGTCTGTGAGTTAAGGCGAAGAGAGCTGCAAAACAAATAGCCAAACAAACACAGGATGCAGGTATTGCTAAGTCTTTGAGAGACAAATAAAAAAAAAGGAACATGATGTTAGAGGGCACAGCCAACATTCCTGAAAAAAAAAGATATGAAAACAAAAAATCATGCACACATTCTGGAGTCACACATAATCCCAGCTGTAGATTTTGAAATCATTTACAATTGAGTTTTGAGGATTCAAGAAGTAGCAGTCTCCAGGGATGTTCTCTTATTCCAGCAAATGTGAACTACATAGGCTACTCCTTATCACTCTCTTGTAAATGGAAGTGAGCAGACCCATTTTCCTTACGTGCTGTAAAATTATAGCTCCCTAAAACTGCCCTAAAAGATGAAAATCCCACCAGTATTATCCAATGAGATCATCTTCTTGGTTCCTTCAATGTAAAATCAAACGCTACAGCTACCCAGCTGTGAAGTAATTATTTTTAATGAGATATCTGAATTGTGTCATGTCTTCTTGGGCATGTTTCTTTTATTTCTGCACACAGTTCTTTTTTTAAAGCATGAGTTTCCAATTTTGTTTTCGCATTATTAGCTCAAACAGGATGAAAAGGCACATTTTGAGGGGAGTCTTAACAACCCAGTGATCATGAAAGGAAGTGGAGTCGACAAGGAAACCACGCAGACAATCCTGATAAAGTGATTTAGTTAAACAGAGATATCACTTTTCTGCTTTCAGTGCGCACTTGTTAGCTCAAATTACAAATTCAAAAGTCCTTCCTTAATCCTGTCCGTGCCATTTGCTGAAACAAAGGCTGCACTCAATCACATTAATCTCAGTCTCAGTGGATTTGTAAAATCCAGCGGGACGTCTGAAGAAATTATACTGTGTGATCTACTTAAAATAGAGATCTTAAACCGAGTTCTCTAACAATGAAGAGAAAATAATGTGTCTTTCTCCCAGATTTTCACAGACAAGTTAATGGAAAATCAGTCAAAACCATCTGAGACATGAAATGACAAGTTTTTGGAAGCACGATCTGTCAGGTCTTTCAATCCTGCGGTGGGTTTCACTTTAAAGAAATAAAACCTGTGTTTCTAGACAAGACCTGATTGTTAATGTGTTATTACCTCCATCAGTGCGGCCATACTTATGTCTGCTTTAGTTGTTTTTTCTGGTTGTCTATTTGTCAGCAGCATTATGGCCCAATTTTCATGAATTTGATGGATAAAGAATGGGCCACAAAGCACCCATTACATTTTGAGCAGATCCAAATGGGTCTATACATGAGTTGTTTCATAAAATGTCAGTGCAGAATTCAGTTTGCAGGTTCAACCCTCCTCCCCGACTCGACAGAGCAGAGGTGGATATTGAGCGAGCGAGTTGGCGTATTAAGAGGAGGACAACAAAGCATTAAGGACAACAAAGCAGCGAAAAGGAGAAATGTAATGTTTTTTGATTGTTTCAAAGGACAGATAAGTGTACCTCCTAGAAACTCACATTTTTGGATTTTTGTGCAACTTCAAGTGAATGTTGATACAAATGCAGACCAGCAGATCTCTGTATCGCCAAAATGGACAAAATCAGAGCATCTAACGACATCTAAAAGTTGTCTATATGTTTGATAGCTTATTTATGAGACCTGAGCCCCAGACAACACTCCAGAAGCATCCCGCCAACATAAACTCTATGTATGACAAATAGAAGGTTTATTAAATGTCATGTTATTATAAGATGAATTTGCTTAAAGCTTATATAAGAACACTCCATGTGTTCTTTCGCAGAAACATTATTTATCATAAATTCTGTCAGCCATTCTTAAGTAGGGGCACTGTGTATGATTTAAAGGAGTTAAAGAATAATTTTATTTGAGCTTGACTTTAAATCTTTATGGAAGATTTAAGAAAGAAAATCTAATCCATTATTATCTCTAAAGCCATTCTTAGCTATTAACGGATTAAACCTAGATAAAGACTGATTACAGATACAAAGAGAAGAAAACATGAATTGATCTCTGATCTAGACCACACCCTTTACAACCTCACTTCCCCACCTGATACATGTATGACACTGACACTAGAAGAGAGGTGCAGATTTGTCCATTACCAACTAAATTCAGACTAACGCTTAGACATAATCATGATGTCTTTAGTCAGTAATTAAAATATTCATATCAATCTGTGTATGTGATTTTCAACATTTTTTGGAACATCTAATATGATTTAAAATAGCCTCCAATTACAATCTCCATGTCTGTTTCACTGCTTCTCACATCTTGCATTTGCATAATAACACCAGCCAACGGGATCAACCTGTTGATCAGACGGCTGCCCATCTTCATGCACAGTGGCTTAGGCAAAAAAAAAAAGGAAGTATTTTCAGCATGATTATTGCAATGTGTATTATCCTGAAAATCCAATTAGTGGTAAAACCATTGAACAAATGTTCCAAATTCTGCTTTTGGCAGCGAAATGTTCGTGATAGCAACTGGCTGGAACGAGCAGCTTCAAGTGTGGCTCTGGCTGCTGGATGGGCTCTGAGAACGTTAAAGGTGGAGATTTAGTTTCCTATAAATCTAAAGCCTTGTTTCTTTCTCCAGCTGCTCCATTTCCTTTCCTTTCTTCCTCTGCTGACACCTCTCACCCAATCTGACTGTAATCACCTGTAACGCCTTGCCGCTACACCGTCTTCCTCAGACCATAGATTTAAGTTTCTCTGACTCTTAGTCTTTCTGAGTCTTCTCTCATCTGTTCTTTAACTTTAGGAGCTTTAAGACAAAATCTAGCCTGACCTATTAAATTTCTCATTCTTTGAGAAAAGCTGCACCAATGGATTGCTGAGCTCCTCATCTGAGAAACTATATTCACTCCAGTCTAATAGTTTCTATGACCAAAAATACATTGCAACGGTCTGTGATGGAGACATCCTTTCACACGCAAACAAAGGTACATAAAAGGTTTTAATTAACATCTCAAAAGAACTACGGAATACCAAATGTCTCATGAGAAAGGTTTGAGCCTTGCACCCAATCAGGAGCATGTGGAAGCATTAAGCCAGGCAACCTTCCAGTGATGTGACTCATGGACCAGATATGGTGTTTTTTGAGGAAGCGGTGGAATGAAACTTCCCTAGCTCTACCACCTTGACACGGAAGATAGGCCCAGCATTCGCTGGTTTCTGGCTCAGCTGGGAACATGTGGGACTCCAGAACAACAAAGAAAACATGTCGGCACACTGCTGTTTGGCTGGTCAAGTGATTGATGTCACACAACTGTGCTGTAATTAGTTGTTAAATAAATGTCACGTATGATGTATCGTCACGTTTCAGTCCTAGAGGTTAAAACAATGAAAGTTTGGCCTCATGGAACTGCGACGGTGCAACGGCATGTGTTGGGGAACTTTTCATTAATGTTTGGGTTTTAAGTGGGTAATCCAAGCGTCTGTGATAATAAAGTTCTTCTTTCTTATCCTCATCCAAAACACACATCTATTCTACTTTAAATTCTTTGTTTTTTTCTTTTCTTTTTTTTCAACATGAGAAGCTGTAAAGGCTGAGAGCCCAGCAGAGATGCTCGAGGAAGTATTGGGCATGGAGACAGCTGACTCCTGCCAGGATTACTGCAGAGTCTGGCTCTACATTTAAACAAATACGATCAAATAATACACTTGAGCTTTCTGAGAGAACCAGCTGTGTTTTGGCCTAAATCATTCCTTCTCAGATTGGGTAGTTCAAGTGTCAAGGCCTTGGCAAAATGTAGAGGCCCACTATTGACAACAGGAAATCGATGCTCCTAAAGATGCATGTCAAGGTCTGCTCCTTAAACTCCTGGCACTAAATAGTTTTTCTGATTCCAAATGTTTTGCATGAATAAAATCATCATATTAGGTAGATAAATAACAGACTTGTCTCTAAAAGATCTCTAGTTGATTTAGCAAAAGGAATACAAAACTGGGGTCATGAACTTGAAAGACATTCTGTACTGCACTTCACCATCAAGGGAAAAAATTGCACTCTGCCGCTTTTACATAAAATTGGACTGAACAAAACTGCTTAACTAAACACATTGAGAACTATTAAGCTGTGGCAGCACAGATTCCATCCAAACAAGCAATGTCTGACATATTTTCCCATGAAAACAGAAAATGCAATGATTTTTTTTTTTAAAAAGGGACAGCGGAAGCATCGTATGAAGAGCTTCAATACAGAAGAACATGAATGAAAATATGATCATTTCAGAACTGAGAATCACAAAATGAGTGGATTACTAAACATGACTTTAACAGGTTATAAATTTTATAGACAAAACTGACATGAAGAGTTATAAACCTTCAAAAGCCCTTTTTTTTTCCACGGCGAGATATTAACATTCCATCATCCATAAAAGTAATAAAACAAAAGAATTCCAGTAAGCTCATTCTTTATTAATTAAGGCTTTGTTGTGAGTTGTGTCTGCTTTGTGTTTCCACTGTGCGTCGTAAGCCAGGACACTTTAGACAACATTTTAGACACACTGATCGAAAATGCAACACGGATTTTCAATTTTTACTCACTGTTCAGACTAACAATAACAGCAGCACCATTTGTCAATGGGGAGTATTCAAAACTAGAAATACAAAGAAATTGATCTTTTTATGGAAGTAATGAATGGATTATGAAAACAAGCATCTCCAGTAGAAATAAGACATTGGCAACAACAGACGTTTGCCCAGAATGTGATCCGTCTTCACAGAAGAAGACAACACCTGGCAGAACACAATCTTCCACCAAACCTGCATGATCTGGATCCACACCAAACATCATAAAATACATCATCCTCATCTGGAAATGTTTCTAAAATTGTATCAGATGACTCAAATACTTGTTAGCTCAGAAGGTAGTTGTAGTCCAGGCCAACTTGATACCCTATCCTGTAGCTACTAGATTAGATTCACCCCCACATACTGTATATGTATTTTGATCCAACAGATCCACATTATTAGCTGGATTTCCCCCTTAGAGATCAACATCAAAACTAATTTATAATATTTTTTATATTGTTATTTATTGGGTATTTCTTGAGAAACAAGAGTAAAATTCGAAAATTCCCTTTCTTTTAATGTCAAGAGAGAAAAAAAATCCTGCATGTGTCTCTTTATTAAGGATTATTTCAACATTTTATAGGTTCTTCCACGGAGTCTTGTGGGACTTGGTTCAGAAGTTTTTGTTTAATTAGGCATAAAACTGTCTTGTTGAAGAAAAGAAATTCCTGGATCCAAATCATGTGTGATCCAAACTGGATTTATCTTTGGGCTCATCCCAAAAAATGATAGTGAAATAACTTTCTGTGTGAACCTGTTGAGGAACAAACCACCCGACAGATAACGGACTCCAGTCAGTGATCACATCTACAGACCGTGCTTCCACCCCCTCATTGTATCTGCAACATGGATTTAGCTATCAAATATCAACCGAGAAGAATATTAATTTTAAGAATGCATGTCCAAAGCAAGCACAGCACAGTGGAAACAAAACCAAAACCGCCATCAGTTTTACAAGAAGAAGGTATTTTTATGTCTGGAATAGGGTTGGATGAGATCGATAGCGATCTTATCTATATGCTAAAATATGAAGCCACTTCTCTTGGCCAATTTACTTAAATTAAAGACAGGAAAAACAACTAGAAAAGTAGCTTCTAGACTCCCCTGAAACTCTCGAATCCATATTTCTTTAGTTAGAATTTATACCTTCTTTATGCTAAAGTAATCAGCTGCTGGCAACAGCAGCATCTAGCTCTTCAAGTAAAAGTTGTTTTTGTAAATGCCTGACTGTTTAACTTGATACATGCTAAGTTCCTGCAGTGGAAAAAGTCTGTTAATGTGTTAACCCCTTCTTGATTAAAGCCCCACAGTAAAGCAGCAGCTGCACCAGCCCCGGCGCCGAGCCAAGCGGACGATCTGACATTCATGGGGCAACTGGCCAGTGTTAGTATCCGCACATCCCTGGGTAGCATTACAGCAGGATATTTACACAATGCAAATATCTCAAACATGTTTCCCATTGATCATTCATGCAGTTTGTGTGACACATGCACGTGACAGCGACAGGAAACGTCCTCTGAATCCTCTGAGGGGTGTTGCCGGGCTAACAGAGGAGTCGAGGTCCGTACACCTGACGACATTTCCACCGTGTTCACACCACTGTTGTTGATTTTTCCAGTCCATTTTTTGTTTTTTTTTAAAATAGTAACCTAAAATTATTTCCCATTTATCTTTTGAATGTGTCTACCTGGAAAGAAACACCTGCAGTGTGAATGTAAATGTCAACCTCTTCATCGAGCCATCTCGGCCATCAGTCTTTACTCACAGACCGTCCCAGGTGCGATGCTCCATTAGCCGCATGCCTTGTGGATGTGAGAATGTGCTTGATTGTTTGTGTGTGTGTGTTTCCCAGCCTCACACAAGAGAGATAGTGTTACAGCATCTCATCCAATACAGCATCTTTTACCCCAGCATTAAACCTAGCAACCTTATTAGCCCTGTTTGCCCCAGCAACAGCAGCAGGCATGGTGACACTCACGTTGGCAGTGACCCCAGGAGCGGCGCGTCCAGCCCCAGCAGCAGTCCACCCTTGCGCCGTAACGACACAGGCCGGTGGATGAGGCCATCTGCCGTGGCCACCTGTGAGGGGATGACATAATTAGTTCACAGCCAATCATAATCCCTCTGAAAAGCAGGGGTCTCTTAAATGCAGCTTGGAGCGAGGCTTTGACGCATTTACATGATTCACCTCATTTTCCTGCTGGTGAATGTTTTCTTGGCTGAGTTTACCCTTGTCTGAATTGAGAGTCTAAGGATAGAAGATGTCATATGTTGGACAGATTGTACAACGCTTTGAGGCATATTCACGAATTGTCATTTTGGGCTATGTATAGCTCTAAATCAAACTGACTTTACTAATCTGAGCCGACACTTTTAAGCACATTGTGCCTCCTCAGCGGTGCCGGAGGGGCCAAATTCTGTCACATGTACTGTACGTGAGTATGCAAAGAGAGACATTTTGGCAATTTGCCTCTTTTGCGTGAGAGCAGCAGCATTATGATTTATGAAATGTCAGAAACCTGCAAAAACGTGAAAAATGTCTGTTACAATTTCCCAGAAGTTAAGATGACACCTTATAATCCAATCTTTTCCCATTCCTGAGAAGAGAGATATGCAGTTTACTGTCATACAAGACAAGAAGCAGCAATATTCACGTCTGAGAGACAGGAGACAGGAAATGTCTGCTTTTTTTATTGCACGAAAACACAAAAATAGTTTGTTTTTTTAAATAACACAGCATAGTTGCTGCAAAAATTTTTAATGAAATCAAATCCATTCAGGTCTCTGTAGAAATAAAAGAAATTAATATTAGATATGAAACTTGCATTGCATTTTCTCAGGATGTTGAACTATACGCTTTTCCTTTCTTCCCAGCGGCAGATTATCTTTGTGTCGCTGGAAATGAAATTGATAGCACATCACATCACATTGGTTTGTACCATATCAAACTGGAGACCTGTGCCAGACCTGATTAGAATTTAGCCTTCAGTGTGGATCGCTGCACCACATCTGAGAGGATCACATTAGTGTTCATAGTGGCTCATGAAGCAGATTCTTTTCTATATGATGTCCTGTCTGCTGCCTTGAAAATCTTTTCTACATCTTTTTTACTACAATAACACATCACTTTGTGTCCTTGTACCTCATGTTTAAAGGGAATATCATATATTTACCTTACAAGAGAGAATATGCACATATTGACATTTAGAAACATATACAGTAGGTTATTTTCCTTTAATGGTTAATCTTCTATAAGAGAAGTCACAACAAACAGGGCATCGCTTCTTGTTAGATGCATGCTGCATGTGGATTACCTTTTTATCTGTTGCAAAGCTTCAACTCATTTTTATGGGAAAAAGTATGAGGAAGGAATAAATCAGTTTTGGAGTGCTGATGAAAATCCACATGGTAGAGTCTAGCTCAGAGAAGTGACCTAAAATTTAACCATCGATAAATGAATCAGAGTCAAAGTGAGTCAGCTTTGCTGCGTGCAATTAATAAAACTATGTTTCTTAAGTGCTGACAATATTTAATTCACATATAGAAATAAACTAAAATCTGAGTGACCTGTAGCTATCATGCAGGTTTTATGCTGGAACTACTGTATTATAAACAAAGAAGGAATTCTAATATCCTTCCTTCCGTTTCTTTCTCGTAAGCCTACCAGAGTGAGGTTTATCTTCAGTATTCAAAACACATCTGTTGCCACCTTCCCTACCTGTTGGTGTTTGTACACCACCAGGAGCAAATGCTAATACTCGCCCCAGCTGCCAATCACCTCATTAGAAAAAACCCCAAAACAAAACAGAGGAGAGGAGACGAGAGGAAAGGAGAGGAGAGGAGAGGAGAGGAGAGGAGAGGAGAGGAGAGGAAAGGAAAGGAAAGGAAAGGAAAGGAAAGGAAAGGAAAGGAAAGGAAAGGAAAGGAAAGGAAAGGAAAGGAAAGGAAAGGAAAGGAAAGGAAAGGAAAGGAAAGGAAAGGAAAAAAGGAAAAGCACAGTTGAGGTTTCAGAAACCACTGCCTCTGCATGAAATAGTATGACTTATCGCTCCATACTGTACACCTGTTACAACAGTCGGTGTGAGAAAACTTCTGCTGTCTGGAACATTTAGATTTGGGAACTGAAAGCTGATTTCATCCTGATCTTCTTGCACACACACACACCTCAGTTTGTTTATCAGAGTGTATAATTGTCATCTTAAGAGTATGGATGCATATGGTGCAGCTTTCAGCTCCTGCGCATGCGCCTGTGTCTGTACAACATGTTTTCAGATTCTGGTCGAAGTTCCATGATATCAAAAATTATTCACTGAACCTGATGATTCCCAGCAGAAAGCTGCACAGGCAAATATTTCATCACATTCATGAATAGATCTGGTTAGTTAAAAAGATGTTTTTGCTGTCTACCAGTGCGCTGTTATATTCATAACACAACTACCTCAATAGGGAACGGGCCTTGAATGAAAGTGATGGCAGCGAGCCACTAACACCAGAAACTCTGTGTGAACTCCAGAAGGAATCAGCCGATCAGGAGGAATGACGTGACCTAAGGCTGTGTTTCTGTCTGCTGTTCTATTCTAGTTGCTTTGGAAGCCTTCCTTTTGCCATAAATAGAAAATCACATCTAACAATGATGAATTCCAGATGTTACTTACAGATCAGCTAATGCGGGGGATGATACTTGAAAGCTAGGTACTAAAAATCTCTTTATTTGGTATTCTCTTTAGAAAGTATTGATTATTATTTAAGCTTGTGTGTAATCAGTCACTTTTTAAGAGAACTCCTTGTCAACGGTGTCAAACACTTGGTTTTTTTCATTTTCAGACAACACATGGAATGTCTTTTCTGCAATCTGTAAAATCTGTAAATGTCAGCTAGGTGTCCAGAAAGCGATTCATTAAATGTTTGTGTTGGTTCTCAGTCATCCAGTAGAGACAATCAGCCGGACCAACCTGAAGCAAGTCCAATCGATTCTTTAATTTGTGCTCATCTTGTTTATATGATGGGTTTTTTTTGGGTTTTTTTTGTCATTTTCTAGACAAAAATTATTTTAAAAAAGCCAGACTGACTAATAATGAAAACAACCATTGTCTTTAGCTCAATTACTTTGTTGAGACGTTGAGATAATTCAATGTAACGTCATTAACAGAATGGAAAGAACAGAGGGATGAGGAAATAAACAAGCACGTCAGTCGGTAAATGAAACTGATGGAAGCAGAAATTGTGAGTTCTCTTTCTTATATTTAGCTTTTTATCTGGTTTTGCAGATGAGACGACACAAAGCTAATTAAACGCCACAAGTCCTGGATGCAGGAATAAAAAATTTCTCTCTAATGCTTTCTCCCACATACTGTATATGTGAATATACAGTGAGCTACACACATAGGGAATATCCTGCACCATCTCATATCGTATTCTTACCGATTCATTTCAAACGCTGACCATTTTATCTCATTAATACTGATACTATATCTTAGAAAACTGAAGAAAAAACTCTTGAAAATGGCACGTATCTCAGTTTATCTCAAACAACAATGGGAATTAAGGTCATCCCATATTAAATCCATCACCAGATATGTCTTTTCCTCAGTGATATTCTGCTCAACAGAGAGCTGGAATATGAAATGGTTGCCTGAATAATACCTGTATTTATTACCCAGAGGCTTTAAGTAAGGATCTTAAATTGTACTAAGCCTTGAAGGAACTCAAGCAGATAATTATTACCCTTCAGCCATGCAGTGTGACACCTCTTCTCGGGCACAGACTATCAGAAGAGGTTCTTCAGACAGAAAACTGAGCTGTCGATATCCACAGTACTTTTTCTTTCTTTTTAGTTCTGGCAAGGATGTTAGTTTTGATTTTCAGCAGGATTACACAAAATTCACTGGTTGGATATCCACAGCATTTGGAGGCAGGATGGCACACGGGCCAGGGAAGATTCGACTGAAGGTTGCTGCGGGTCCTAGTGTTTCAATATTTCAGTTTTTTTCCCTAATTACGCAGAAGCTGCAGGGCTGGTTTTGACAAAACCTTGGAACAGACGTGGGAGAGGGGCGGCAGGGAAGCCAAACAGAGGTGCCTTAATGTTTGGCCTTGGCGGCAGTGTGCACTCCACTAGTTCCACGGTTCACTAATGGGCACACAACTGGCCTGTTTCCTCTGCCTGATGAAGAAGAGCTGCAGGTCCGTCACTCGATCTCCAAACAATACAGCACGTAGCGTCATAAAAGTGGAGGTCTCATTCAGAAAATGATGATAGTTTCTGTTTTCTGTCCATTAAAGCTGACGTGTACTGATTAATGCAAAGTGTGATTGCTGACTGGATGTTATTCACAAACAAGCAGCTGTATTTGCAGCATCTTGGTGTGAACGACTTGCTTCAACTCGCCAAATTTAGCTTAGGGTGTGAACACATGAACTTAAAAAAAGGTCTCTGGTGTCTCAAAGCGTCACACTGGCTGCACGCCCAGCAGATCTGCATGCACAATGTCATCTCATTAACATGCAGTACCTTATGGGACTGAGAAAACAAAAGTAGCCAGGAAAATAACATCTGTGATAATGTACCAACCCATACGCAACCATAGCTAACCTCCCAGAGTGTGCATGGGCCCACTTCTCACTCAGTCGCTCTAGCTGAACCAGGATGCTGCTGCTCATGTACTGACCAGCAATGGGTTGAGATATTATAAATGATGTTAAAAAATGATGATGATAAAAAAACAGAATGCAATTTAGAACCCTTCGTCTTGCTTTCAGTAAAAATTATTGATCTGGTGGAAACATATCAAAATCGGTTGATGTCTCACAGACAAAATCACAAATAAGCAAGGAATTAAAAAAAACAACAAAATATGCAATTAAAAAATAGATTTATACATATTTTACCCCAATGTGTTTCACAAATTTCAATGTAATCTCAATTAATATCCACTTACCATTCTATTTGCTCCGTGAAGCTGCCAATAAAGTAACAGGTCAAGCAGGTAAAAACCTTTTATATAGTGGTCCAACAATTTATTCACTCACACGTGAGCTCACTTGTGTTGTGAGGCAAACACCTGAATGCATGTTTCTTGATAGGTGAGATGACACAGACCTCACGCTTCAGTTACTGCACACGACAAGGTTACACCGTAAATCTCCCCCTCAACTCATAATAAAGATACCACATTCTTCACTGTGGCAGCGACACATGCCAGACACTAAACAACCGGAAAAATTATATGACAAGAAAATATATTGCATTTTCCTCACGCTGCTTGGCGAGTTAGTCGTAAGATGTGATTTACACAGAGCTTTAACAATGAACCTCAACCTGCATGAGCCCAAAAAATGTAGGTCTGACATCACACCACCAACACAAACCTAAGCCAGCCGTCAGCTTCGGATCATTACAGATGAGGTCAGGTATGCGCAACTTGGCTGCATTGAACCTCAACAGTTAGTGACATCACTGAGAAAAGCCGTTTCTGTTGCCTCTTATTTTGATAACTGTCTGCCCTGCTTTTCTGTTGGTAACCAGCTGTCCTTCAGCCTTTAGTTGAATGAAAGATGTCAACATCACCAGCACACTGTCTGCAGGTAAGCACATAATCCATGGCTACGGGGAGGACAAAATGATCTTGATGCCCATGAAGGACCTTTCAGGTCGAGATGAAAAAAGCCTGTAATAAGGAATGCTCTCTAAAAGGCAATAAGTGAGGGACTAGAAAATAAATGGCTTATTTTGCTTGTGCTTGGTCTCAGGGGATATTATCTCAATGAATTAATCTTGAAGGGGAGGCTCAGGCCTGGGCAAGTTCATACCCATAGAAATTGGTAAATTATGGCCATGTTGACAAGGCACTCCATCAGCAGTGATGGTAATAATGAGCAATATGCTCCTTCTAGGCTAAGGTAAATTGTAATTACACAGAGGCAATGCATGAAATTAAGGTTAAAGCCTGAAACGTCTCTTCAGACAACGACCCGCCGCACAAACATCAGCCAATGGGTTGGATTAAAAAACAACAACACCCGGATTAAACTGTAAAGCAGTCACACACTTTTTCTCCCTACAGCTTTGGGAGTTGCGTCTGATTTTTTTTTTTTTTTAAATAAAGAGCAAAGGGATGAATTGAAAGAATTCAGGGGTGGGGTGAGGGTGAAGGGGGGCTGTATACCTTCAAACGTCAAAATCGATCAGCAAGTTGATTCAATGGCAGTCAGTCTGGAGCCACTTTCTTCCAATCCGTGCACAATATTTCAGTAAGATTAGTCCTTATCTTCAAAAAGTGTTTCATTCATTTGAAAAAGTGACACCAGAAAGAAAATCTGGCTTTGGGGCTCAGCCTGTCTGACGAAGATACAAGGAGAAAAATACAATACTTGGCTGCATTCTCTGTCAGAAATTTGGCGTCAGAACTGTGTTTGTGTAAGTCTCTCTTCCCGTCTGGATGGAGTTCGGTCCAATTCTGAGCTCTAGGAATCGGTTATAATTTGTTAACTTAATAAGACACTGTGAATAATAAAGATCACACACTTTGTGAAGCTGTGAAATCCCTCCTCACATTAGTCCTAGAGGAAGAATAACTGTCTGTCCTGCCAGTAAACGTGACTGTTAAAATGATTTTATCACAAATAATTTGGAAACTTGTCTTTAAAAAAAATAAAATTCACAGACTCAACTGCTTGGAACTCATATTACCAGTTTTTTTTGTTTTTTTGTTTTACTACTGAGCTGTTAAACTAAAGGATTACACTACAGGGAAGATCTGGAGTCATTCATGGCAGATGCAGCTATAAGGCAGTCTGGCACGTCTCCACACCTCTTTTTGAAAGCTTCACCGGATTCTTGTTTAAACACGAAGTGCTGGGCCATGTGCTGTCACATCACTTTATAATGATCTGCACTACACAAGACATTGAGAGATTTGTGCACGTGTAAACAACATTTCAACTAAAAACAGAATGCGTGCTCTGAGGCGCAAAACAACTTGTTAGGATGCTGTTCCAAAAAAAAAGAAAAGAAAAGAAAAATGATAACAGACTGGAAATGATGAGGATAAAGGAGAAGTAAAGACCACGAATCGGCAGGCTGCCCACGGCACATTTGAGAACACTCAAGTCAACATGTTTTCATTCATATCTCTAAATTCAGTTTTGAGATTTTTAAAATAGGTGTTTCATTTTACGCCGATGCTTCAAACTTGCTGCACAGATTTCACATACACAACGTGAAAATTGATTAAACTATGCATATGTAGAGTATTTATACATGTATATATATATGTATATAAAAAAATGCTGTTTTCCAAAAAATTGATGCGACCAAGATGACCGGATGAACCGTGTGTCCTCACCTGCCGTCAAAGTCTGCACTTGCTCCAAAGTAGCAGCTGTAAAACAAAATCAACTTTATCCATAGATCCATTGTTTCGGGTTTTCCGTGCCCACGCTTCTTCTTATTAGCTGTAATCCAAAAGACACGGGAGGAACCCACGGAGGAAGCGAGTAGATGAGGACAACAACAATAATAACAACAGTTTCTCCCGGAGTTGATGCGCGCCCAATGCGCGCAGGTAGGACGGGTCTGCTGGCGTCTCTCAGACTGTTCGTGTGTGATATTCAAGAGGTGCGGGAATGAAACCAGCTGCCTGCTGCGTGTTTGTGTGCGTCTGTGGAGCGCGGCGCACTCTGCCAGGAAGAGAGCGCACAGCTCCCCCTGCCTATCTCCCCCTCAAGTTCAGTCGATGGGCTCTCCAACCCGCAGCAAAGAGTAAAGACGAGATCTCCGATAGTTAGCGGCCAAAAACATGTGTGGATCCCCGATAGGGCCGAGCGTGTGGGAGTTCCGGGGTAACTTCCCTGACCCGCATGGCCTCCAGTAGCCCACCGCTAAGAGGAAGCGGCTCCAGATGCGTGCCTTGCAAGACGCCTTAATTTATTGCGTGGCCTGCTGAGGCACGCAGGTGCATCGCCCACCCAGAGAGATGCAGCAGAGAAGATGAGGTTTAAATTACTGAGTTGAACTTGGGAGAGGACAGAAAAAGGTACACAGCATAGAATAATGTGATTTCCCGCCGCTTGAATCACAAACAGAGCGTCTTATTCACACGGTGGAGAAGCGCGCTTCATGCCGGGAGGTAGAATAACTCACCACGAAATGCGATTGGGGGTTCAGTGACAATTTGGTGGCTCCCTAAGTGTTTTCTTTTTTTTTTTAATTAGTCAGTAAAATAATTATCTACAAAGAACTTTAAAAACGCGTCATATCTTAAAACAACGCAGCAGTGATCAGATAAACCTGATCACTGGCGTTTGTTGATATTCACCGCCGCCCAGAATGTCATGCCATGATCTCCTTGTTGAGTCCTGTCAACTAGGTGATGATAAATCTGAGGTGGTGATGAAGTCTGACATCCGGAATGAAGACGGAAATGTCGGTCTGGTGTGTAATTGCACTATTAATCACTATCTCCGTGAACGCGCCGTAACAATTTGATCGCATAACGTTTTATTAAATGATGAAATCAGTTGTGGTTGAAGGAGAACATTTGAAACTGTCAAATAATGATCCATGAAAATAATTAACCATGTGAAACGTTTATTTAAAAAAAAACAAAAAACAAAAATGTATTTTCAGTTTTATAATTTGGTAAAGAAATTATTGGTTCAGTCAATTTTAATAAAGAGATGACAACTTCACTTATTTATTCATTATTAGAAACATATTCTTGTCCTGAGTTCAATTTTACCCAAGGTGGACAAACAAGGTTCCTTAAGTCAAATTAGACATGCACAATATTTCATCTCCAGTATTTTACATATGATTAGTGTCAACTTAATTTTTTTGGAGCTAGAAGTACTGAAAATCCAAACTTTTCTAATCAATAAAATATCACTGCAGGGGCTTATTGTGAAGAAAATAATTTGTGTAGTTTAGTGAACTTCATCTTTTAATTAAGTCTGTGAGAGAAGTCAGACATTAAGTTGCTTTTTCAACACAATGCTCTTCTTCTTCTTCTACTGCAGAAAAAAAGTTGAAAAACATGGAATATGAAAATAGAACACAAGCAGAGAAACTTTAATCGGGAATATATGAGACGAAAACAGAATGAGATGCATTAAGGAGTAGAAAATAACATTGTGTTTTTCCTGGAAACTGCTGGAGGTAATCAAAATACCTAAAAACTGTTTTCATTCTATCGATTGTCTGAAAATACATAAAAGTCAAATAAAATACAGGAAGAAAACAAATGGTGGATATACAGTATATGCATATTTAAGACGACTGATTGTGCCAGATGGGTTTCTGTCATCCATTCCAACGGTGAAAGGTGATGGTTGAAAGGGGGAAAAATCCCCCAAAAAATGTAACAGCAAATTGCTGTGAGTAATGGAATTAAGTTTAGCTTCTAAAATAAATGTAAAAATTACTCAATTTAGAGTTTAAGAGAAAAGATATGTCAAAACATGATCAATGGTTGCTTCAATGCAGCCAACAGGGTGAACACAAATACTACTTTGTGACAGAATTACACTCTACGTACATAACTTTTGGGTTTGATTTGTATTTTATCATAAATTCCACCTAAAAAAAACCTGAAACACTATTTCACATTCAGCTCCTCTTTTAAAACTTTAACATTAAAAGCTCTGTTTTTATGTCTGCATTTTGACTATTACAGACAACAAAGCTCAAATTAACCTGTTGGTAATGGATTTACTTTGTTGTGTAATTACTACACAATAAACCCACTCAGCTCAGCGTATTACTGACATCATGCCGCCCATCAAAATGCTCCATGAGGCTAATCGCTAATTAACTCACCTATACTGTTTAAACAAAGAACTGTGTCTTCCTCAAAGCTCTCCTCTCCGTCTCATTAAGGCAGCGCTGCCTCCTCATTTACTCGTCTTTATTACCAAATGTATTTCTGTAATGTGCTCTTGTGCAAAGCCACAAGCATCAACATCCCCCTTATGAAATAATTCCAGCCCTTGGAAAGAGTCGGTTCTGAGCCCATTCAGCTCGGGATAGATTGACTCCGTTGACTGAATTCTGATGAGCCTGATTCTGGAAAAAGCCTGCGCCGCTCGCGTCAATGTGGGGAGGAAAACCGACCGTCTCTCTGGCTACTTCCCCAGATTTCTCAAGCAGCTGGAGCGCACTGTCAAAAGTGACAACATGCGATTTCTCAGAGAAACAGATAACCAGGGCGGAAGAGTATAGAAAGGGGGGGTTGTACGTTTAAAATATACAGAATTGGAATTTGGTGTGAGATATTCAGCTGCTGGGCTCTGAACACTGCACATCTGATCAAGCATACTGACCTTTTCACCAGCCTCATAAAATATTCACCGCTGCTGAACGTATAAGGGAGTGCATACCACATTCCCGATCACTCTTCACGAAGAATAATCCATTTCTCTTTAGAATCACCATAAATGCTATATTTTTGCTGAAGTGATGACTTTAAATCAAATTTTTCGCTTCCGCTACCCCCCCCCCCCCGTCCTGGTTTATTAAAAGCTCACACAGAGGGGAGATACGCACAGACTCACTATCTTTAAATACTGAAGGGTTCTAAATGCTGGATTTCTTTCTTCTTTGGATATTACCTTCCAACGGGGGGAAACAGACTGCTGAGTTCACTCGCCAAAGGACGTAGGCAGACTATTTTCAAAAACAGCATGTGCAACGTTTCTGTACGTAATTTTGAAATGCAGGAAATTCCTGCTGCTTCTGTTTACGTTGAGTTTAATCGCTCACTTTAGACAAAGACACAAAGCTCCTTTAGAGCAATTAAGCTCAAAATATTTGAGAACATTTAACTAATGTGAAGAGTAGTTGTCAAATGGCGCTCCTCCACCTGTTTATCGCATCAAAAATCATCACGGCGCAGCCTTCACCTTCAGTCTGAAACAGATTTCAGAGGACGACTTTTACTTGTCCGTAAATAACAACCAACAACATCTGGTTTGTTTTTGCTTTTCGCAAAAGAGCTTACAAAAAAAAAAAAAAAAAAAAAGGAAGTGGGCAAAAAGAAAACATCTAAGGAACAGTTCAGCATCCCAGGAATACTTCATCAAACCTGGACCACAGTGAAGATCCTCTGCTTGATATCCTAACTACACTCTGGTGTTTCCAAATGGATGGCACCGACTTCCTGTTCAGGCTTTTGCAGCGGTCTTCCCACCAACATGTTGTTCTTTGGCGAGCAGCTTTCAGGCTCCATCGTAATGACCTGAACCGAGTACCCATGAGTCTCTGCGCCCCACGAGCGATCCAAGTCCACCAAGCCCATACAATGTTTACCTGTCGTTTTCAAACAGAAGAATAATTTCATATTATCATCCAGTCATAATCCAGGATATCGCAATTACAGTCGTGACGTTTCCTCGTTTTTACTGGTGCGTGTTAATAAAAAAATAATGTAAAAATAAGGCTTCAACTGTAAAAGTAAGAAAACTGAAAAGACCAGTTCTGATGCACACCTTTAGGCTCCTGTAAAGCATATGCGTAGGGACAAAAGTAACCCACACTCCTTCTCAAGTGGTGGCATAAAAATGTTGATATCCCAACAATAAACCTTCAGAAATGCCGTGCATCCCTTCTTAATGTTATCAAACTGTGTCGAACAGAGAAATATTTAATTCCTCTTCTTATATTATTATCATGACTGACATTTGGAATTAAAGACAGAGCGGACAAACATATAACTGTCCTATACAGGTGCAGTTTATGAGATGTTAAACTTTAATGCAGCTGCAAACTACTACTATAAATGTTATGTGAGGTCCTCAGCAGGAAATGACATCATATCCTCACCAAATAACACGTCGCTAACGCTTTAACGAAGCTGCACTGCTGCCAAGTGGAATTGAATACTGAAAGTGTTCCTATTATTCCTGAATGTTCTCAGCATTAATATGTTTTCCCAGATGCTAACATTGTCACACCGATTATCACACCTTTCTTTTTCCTTCACAAATACACTTCTGATGTTACGTAGTAAAGCCGGGAGGTAACAGATGGCGGATGTGAACACTGGTCGGCCGTGCTGCCTTTACGGTTACAGTCACAGCGACAGGCTGCTGGTAGATGGGATCAGACAAGGTTGGAATACGTTAGTGAGTGGGTAGAAAACCTGCTAGCTGAAAAAGAGATCTGTTTCCTATCAATTAACGTGACTCTCAATCCCTGCGACAGCTTTTGCCAGGTGCATGAGAGAGGGCATCAGACTTGACGAGGCATCGGGGAGCATCATCATATTCAGAGCGAAGTTTTGATCAACCGGAGAGCTATCAGGTTGAAAACACCGCACAGTTCAGCTGCAGCTAAGACCCAAAGGTTTCTGTTTGACGAAACACTTCCCCTCGTGTCTGACAATACTGATCTGGTAGCTGCTCAATGTCACTTTGTACAAAACCGCCCCAAAAACATTTTTCACACTTCTCAAAAGTGTAGACTTTGTGACAGAGTGGAGGAGTGTGGTTAGGTTACACTGAAAAAGAAATCTGATGAATCTAATGGTACGCTACGACTAGGACAGAATGTATTCGAACCACGTCACCTGTTGGGTCAGGGTTAGGCTGCAAGAAAACTGTGAACAGTACCTATGAGTCTTCTTTCGAAGGGGAGCTGAACAGCAGTTTGATCTGCAAAGCGACAAAGGATCATGTGTTCCTGAAACAAGACAGAAAAGGAGTGTCAGACCTGGTTCATGCAATAAAAGTCTGAAGATACCTGTCAAGATTTACAACTTTTGTGAGCATCTATAAAGCAACAAACACTATGATTTTACCCCGTGGTTAAAATCTAGTTAAACTTCCTTTCCCATCATGCAACTAGTTCACTATAGCTTTATAAATGTAGCCACCCTAGGTTTGTGGAAGACTCCAGGAATGCATGTTAGGTTTTGTCAGGTTATTGATTATCCATTGTTGGAGGAGTGTTAACAGATATTCTACAAAGACAAATTTCCAATCCCATTGTCAATATTTTCAGCCATCTGATTTAGAATTTCTAGACATGTTAAAAGAATGTCGGACCACTTAGTAAGACAAAATCACCACTTCATCTCACATTTCATATCGATCATATAATACTTGGAGACGTGTTTCTTGGAAACTTACCGCAAAGGAGTTTCTTGTTAATTTTCTTGTTAATTTCCATTTGAAGAATGACTTTTGTGTCCTTTCTACCTCACTAAGTCCCATGTAACAAAGTCAGGACAACCTTTATTAAACCCTACCTGCTACTACTGCACTTGAAGCGATTCCACTTGTCATTGCATGGGGTGGAACTTAATGCAAGGCCAGGGACCGGGTGTCCAAAGTTAGCAATGAGTACCAATATTTCATAGCCTTTCACTCTGGCGATGACCCATTTGTCACTGTGCTGCCGTTCTGCTATAAAATGATGTAATACAGCTTTTATTCTCTAAGTATCACCTGGGTGGCTTGGAAACAAAGATAGATGAAAAGTGGATTTATAGAGAGCCCAGAGAAACACCAACACACAGGAGGGAGGGAACAGAGGAGGGGAGCTAAAACCTAAGCTAAAGAGGTAGATAATGCATCTGCTGGTTTAGACGCAATATAGATATTTTCATTTGTGTGGCAATTGGGATTTCTTCTGGTTCCAGGGCTTTTAGACCACACTAGATAAATCACCACACACTATTAGAGCGCAGTACAATTAACCATTATAAGGAAATCGTCTGCGCCTCTCGTGTCATGTCTTTGCAAAATCTGTTTCTCCCAAGGAAATAAGCTAAAGGTGGTCGGTGTTGTGACACATCAGCTCCACACGGCCAGGACCTACAGCAACTTTTACACAGATTCCCCCCAGAGGCACTGACAGGTCCCATACATCATCAAGGGATGGGCCCTCTCAAGAGTACAGTGGTGTGTCTGTGCTGAGAGATAAGGAACTGAGATGCTGCGGGGTCTGAACACCCCCCCCCCCACACACACACACACACCTCTTGTAATTGCCTGGGGAATCTTAGATCCTGAGACATGTAAGAGCCAAAAGATCCAATTTTGCATATAATTTGGAATAAAAATCTTACCAATACTGAGCAAGAATAAAGTTACGCCAGTCAGTTCATGATGTTTTGTCATCCTAAATTCACGTTACAAGAGGAGCTGATTACATTATCGCAGTTCGACAGTAACTACAGATGGCATGTAGATGCATCACAAACTTGATTACAGTACAGTTGCTTGTGATTCCATCTTCTACAGTCCATATTTCTCTGGTGTGCACATGAAAAATCAATATTTAAACATTAAAACACATGAAAACATACCTTGTATGTCAGTGTCTCTTGGAACTTCTTGCTGTAAAAAGAAAACGAAAAGGGAAAAATATTAATCTTAAAGTGTTACAATTAAGATATTGCAGTAAAATATTGTTTAGTCGCATCGTGTCAGTTGGCCAAGGACAGAATAAGTTTGCAAAAAAAAAAGCCAAGAAGGACTTCTACAAAAAACAAAAATGGTTTTCGCTGAGACACAACGACGAAGTCAATATGTGACGGTTAAAATGAGCTCGGTCATCACTGAACCTAATTAAAAATCAACATGAAGAGGTTTGGGGGTTAAAGGCTAGTAGGGTCAAAAGGAGAGAAGTTCAACTTGAATGTTTAATAAAACGGGCAGTTTAGCTTCACAGCTCATAAAAGCCTGTTCACTGCCTAGAATGTCTACACCTGCAGAATATCCACACGAGTACCTGGAACATGACCTGAGGGGGACATGCTAAAAGTAGCAAGACGAAGATTGACACAGTCAGGTGAGCAACCCCCCCACCCCCCCACCCCCCACACACACACACACCCTCACATATTTTGCACAATTGCCTTCCGGAAACACAGCTTCTTGTTGTCCATAACAGCTGCAAAGTTGTTGTTTTTTTTATATTTAATGAGGATTCAGGAGGGGTGAAATGTTGGGTTAGTGAAAGTCAAGAGAGGAAAAACTTAGTGGGAGAAACGCCTGTATATTTACACCCCCCACCCCCCAGGGACACAGATCTACGGTCAGTTAAACAATGGCCGCAAAAAATACATCTGCCTCTGCTAATTATCAAGTGCTGGTACTGTGGATAATTTAAATGCTGGCTGGTATATTCCATTTTTATCTGATTCTTTGCTGGGTATAAAATATAACACCAAGGCTTTTTCGACTTCAGCACTTTGGGGTTGTGAGACTGTGACTTTTAGGTGCTTCTTATTCCTTAATACTTGTTAATCCACCGGCACCTTCCCTCTAATGAACATGAAAAAAGTATGTCTTCATGAAAATCACAATCTGCTGAGCAAAATGAGCTGCACAAACCTCGCCTTGCTGGTATTTGACCAACATCTTCCACTGCCTTCTTCCAGACATACTGCTATTAATGGTGGTATGTCTCTGAAATCAGTATGAGACCTCTAACAGACCCCTTAAGTTCACTTGAAGCAGCAGAGTCATCTTCATTAAACAGCAAAAGTACTACTATGTGAAAGGAAAGCCATGAAATCTTGCAAGGACATAATTGCATGTTCTAAAATAGAAACCTGAATAAAACGCAGCGAAACATAAAATGGCTGTAGAGATGAATACAAGGAATATGTAGAGTATACTGACCTGGAGGTAACCTGTGAATATAGTGAAATAAAGCTCTATCTAATGATAGTAATAACAAAAATGATGGCAATAACAACAAAAATAACAATAAACGTTATTTGCATAGTAAGAAGCATTGCCCAAACGTTACAACAAAGACTTTATATGCATAAAAACATGTTAAAAGCAGCATAAATAACACAAAAATCAGAGCAGACTTGGCCTCAGCATTCTTAATACCAAAGTTATAAATATAATTTAACCAAAAGGTTATCAGTTGCTACAGCAGCAATCTTACACAACGGCTGTATATTTAGAAACAGTCCGCCTCATCGAAAGATTTCAGAGGTATGCTACCTTCTTATGTTTTTGCAGGGCATTGCAGTAATATTAGTCAACAGACTGCTGCCATAGCAACAAGATCAACATCATTAAAGTAAGGCTTCTCACTTTTTCTTCTATTCCATTGTTTCATTTTTCGTCTCCCTTTTAACAGTATTATATTTTCTTTTTTTTTACTTCAGCTAAGTTATTTACTCAAACTAGAGACTTTTCTGTCTCAATCTCCCGCAGCATTTTCCCATCACTCCCACATCCTACTCCCTGCTGCTGGAAGAAAAAACCACTAACAACATGACTTGACGCGAGTCTTCACTTTTGAATATTCAGATTATTCAGCTTTTGCTGAAGGTGAGGGTTTGTGCCATCTAGAAAAAAAAAAAACCCCAGAAGTCTGGGGAAAGCATGTGATCACGCGGGACAAAAAGTCTTTCGAACATTGTCAGGGAGCCAGCGAAGGTCGACCAAAGAAACAAAGTCAGAAAGAATGTTTTAAACAAAGAGCGCTGCTAGCTGAGTTAAGCAGGTACAAACCTCTTGGGAAAGCTGAACTTGATTGCGTTCTGGATGAATCCATAGCAACAGGGACTAATGACAAAGGCGGCCCCTGCCTGGATGCAGTGCTCCATCACCATGTCTGTTGCAACGCCGCAGGCATGGAGAGCCACCTGAATGGAAAAATTGCCAAGAAAACAAAGAACAGAAGCATTTCTCTTAAAGTAAAATACAAGATTTCTTAGCATCCTTCTTGATCAAACAGCCAGACCAAAACAGAGAGCATGCAATCAGTCCCATTGATTACTTCATAATGGTTGCGGCCATTAAATACATCTGTGCTGTCAAAGATGCAGTCTAGAGGAGTTAGAGCAATCAAACTGTATTAGTGCTTTGGGAGAAAGGACATGAATGCATCAGGATTCCCACTGAATGGGTAAATTGCCCATGGTGACGAACACCTAGCTATGCATTAGAAATGTGGTTAAATATTGAACCCCGGAAAGGGACTAAAAGACTCAATTCTAGAGGCCGCCTGCGCTCAAACAAGCTCTTTCATCCAGTCCATCTGCAGAATTTTTTTCCTACTCCTCAAGGGCAATGACTTTAATATCCAAAGCATAGTGATAAAATAGATGATTTCCTCTCAAGCATACATTAGTGAAATAGATTGTCTGTTAATGGTCCAAATAAAAAGCATTATCAACAGTCTGATGGCAATATCTATCCATAATTGCTAAAATGGCTCAAGCAGTTGCCTCAAAACTTCTATTTCTGCCTTCTAAGAGTCACTTGGCATCATGGGTCTGCATCCACAGACTGTTGCCTTGACAGCAGGGCCGCAGAGAGGAAGGTCATCACTGGTTGGGACAGAGTCACTAAAATATCAGAGGATACACTTCACAGAGAAGAGCGAGGTCTCCTCAGTAGACTCAACCTGCACTGCAAGATATTAGAGGTGTTAACCGAAAATCAGGTGTTTGTGTATGACATTCTATGCATTATTATGACTGGAAATATATTCATAACAACAGGAACAATGTTCCATGGGAACATTGTGCATTTATTCATCAGTGAAAATCCTTGATTTCACTTTAAAAAGTTATACTTAAGTGCAAAGTCAAGCGAGGAAACTACTGTAACAGCAAGCAAGAACCGTGGAATTAACATCAGTTGCCTTCATATCCCGGCATCGTTTTGACACTTAATTTTCTTTCCTGCATTTATTCATGGAATCGGGAAAAAGCTGAGCTCATTTTCTTCACATGTTTCAGCCTGCTGATTAGTTGGAGAGACTATCAAAGACTGCATGATGTTACATCCCCCACATTTACAGCAACAATAATTAACAAAGAAACACCATCACTCTTTCCCAAGCTGCTTAATGTAGTACATTAGTCATGCTGTGGTAAATCTTAATTACATTTTTTAACCTATAGCCCTGGTTTAACATGAACACAAAGACACTGAGCAAGAAAAAAAGGCACTGAATGAAAATAAAACACAACCTGATGTGTATTGATAACTAATTATGAATTACTAATTCTTGTTTGTTGAAGTCATTATTTTAACAATGTCAAGATTTTTTTTGTCTTTGTTTAATCAATATTAATGATGTCCTAGTTAGGTGATCTGCTAATTACAAAAATGATAATGAATTGTGAAAATACATGCAAAAAATATTTTAACATCCATCTCGTGTGTATGTAATATTTGTATGTATGTAATGCGTTGTTGAACACGCCTCTCTTTTTACTGGAAGACGAGATCATAAATCAAATGCAACCACTGAAGGTCCAAGAACCATTTATAAAGTTGTGTGCTGCATTAATCCGTCTTTTGAGGACAGGACAGACCGTTTCACTTTGCACCTTCTGCTAAATAATGTGATCAGTGGAATAATGGAGCTTCATTAATTGCTCCTCTTCAAGGTCTAACCTTTGTCTGGAGTCAAAACCATTTCTTGCAGTAAACAGGAAGGTACAGTCATTATACCCTTCAAAAACCGAATAATGGAAGCCTGTATGCCTTAGAAAACCTTATTTTTTCTTTTTAGAGTCTAAGAAGAAAAAATAAGATTTTCAAAAAGAGATAGAAGTTTTAAAATCTTTTCTGTGTAGAATATTTTAGATTTTCCACTTCATCCAGTTTTGTTTGTTGCACACGAATATTACCAACAAATTTCCTTCTTTATTGTTTGTATATCAGTTGTCACTTTGAACCAGACTAGAGTGGTACAACGAATACTCTGGATTCCTTGAAGGACATCGGCACTAAAATTAAATCTGAAAAAGTCTTATTGGAATTCCTCAATAATTATTTTACGTAATGCTTAGAGCAATAACAGTCGGTGCATTTTTTGTTCAAACGAACATATAGAATCAATTGCAGACAATCCAACCCTGAAGGTGAACCAATAAAGGACCTGAACTCAATAAAATCCAAATCAAGTTCAAGCTCTACAACTTTCCATGCCTTTGGGGTCTGCTGGTGCGACGCCATCTGGTACGAGAAAGGCTAAAATAAATACACCGCATGCAGAGGAAGCGTCAACGTCAGTTAAACACCTGGGATGTGGAACTGCAGAAAGGGAGACCAGTCTAAGAATAGACACACCTCAACTTAATTAGTCTGATTAAACGAATGTGGTTAAAAATTAGTACATGTATTATCCTGCAGGAACAGAAATCAGTGTAATGGTTGGTCCTTCTGACAGAAAAAGCTGTAATACAGGAAGGAGCTAATCCAAGGCAACAGCTGAGGCTTCAAACATATAAACCGGCATAAACCAGTGACGAAAACGGATTTACTTAACACCTGTTTCACACATAAATCTTATCATTTATGTGAGTCAAAAAGTTTCTGACTAGACTATACAAAACACCTACATGCTGAAGAGAAAAATAATCTGAAGTGTTTGTTGCGAAGTGGGACAGGTCTCGGAGGAACAAAGATGGGACAACAGCTAATGCTAATTACAGATGGTAAATATACATCTCTATTTGTCCCTGGGAGAGTTTAAGTCAGGCAAAAAGGTGGCCTTTTAGAAACTGGGCAGAAACACAAACAGGAAGACAAATCTCCATGAAGTGTTTTAGGGAGAAACACGATGACCTGAGGAGGATAAATAACAACACTGATCAGGAGTGAAGACGATGAAGGGTTTCTATGGGAGAACAAAATGCTGCCTGAGTCCAAATAGAATTAAAAGGCTCCAAAAAGATAAGAGGATGCCATTTTTTAAATCACACAAGTCCTGCTTGTGTGCGATATCGTTAGTTATGGACCTATTTGCTTTAAATTGACTATGATTATCAATTTGAGAAGAGCTCTTTAGGTAAAAGTGGATGTTTTAAATACATGAGGGGAGTTTAGGAACATCTGAGTGGTATGAAAGACTGGCCTTTAATTTGCCTCAACAAGCATAGTAGTTGAAAGCTCATAAAACTTTTATTCTATTGTTTTAGGGGTGGTGAAACATTAAACATAGTTACAAGATAGGACACACAACTTTAGAAAAAAAAAGCAGTCCTGGCAAAGGAAATAAAATGTGTGATGAATTATGACTTGATTAATTTTATTACAAGCACTCTGCAGAAATTACCTTTTTGTCTTCCAAACATGATTGATTCCTTTATAGTTGTTTTACCCTCAGTGCCATTCTTTTACAGTGATCTTAAAGCATGTTTGGATAGCAGATTAGAAAAAAAAATAGACAAACAATTATATTCTGGGTGAAGATATCATTGACCTTATGATTATCAGAGACGGGACAGTGAAATCCGCTGCTCGGCTGAAGAGCAGAGTACTAAAAGGGTTCTGATTAAAAGCTCCACTTCAGTTAACGAAACGCCCTCTTGTCTGATCTGACAAAAAGGAAAAAAACAAATAAATAATAGAAGGCACCTCTTGGCATTTTCAGCTTCTCGAAAAAGAGACGATGACATGACTGTCTCCAGCATGTGATGAGTGGCTGAGCGTCTCTGAAATACATCAATATTTTAAGACTAAAAATATGATGTCTGTATACCCCCCAGTGAAGTCTGAGGCAGTAGTCACATGTTGTGTCTGCAGTATTATTCAAAGGTGGTATCGGCTTAACTACACGTACATGCACACACACACACACACACAGACACAGACACAGACACACACACACACGCACACACAGACACACACATACTTCGTGGTGACTTCTTCTTTTCCTTTCGGCTTTTCCCTTCAGGGGTCGCCACAGCGAATCAATTTCCTCCATCTAGCCCTGTCCTTTGAATCCTCTTCTCTCACACCAACTACCTTCATGTCTTCCCTCATTACATCCATAAACCTCCTCTTTGGTCTTCCTCTAGGCCTCCTGCCTGGCAGTTCAAAACTCAGCATCCTTCTACCAATATATTCACTATCTCTCCTCTGGACATGTCCAAACCATCTCAGTCTGGCCTCTCTGACTTTATCTCCAAGACCTCTAACATGTGCTGTCCCTCTGATGTACTCATTCCTGATCCTATCCTTCCTGGTCACTCCCAGAGAGAACCTCAGCATCTTCATCTCTGCTACCTCCAGCTCTGTCTCCTGTCTTTTCCTCAGTGACACTGTCTCTAGACCAAACAACATCGCTGGTCTCACCACAGTTTTGTACACCTTTCCCTTCATTTTAGCTGAAACTCTTCTATCACACATCACACCTGACACTTTCCTCCACCCGTTCCATCCTGCCTGGACACGCTTCTTCACCTCTTTTCCACACTCTCCATTGCTCTGGACTGTTGAGCCTAAGTACTTAAAATCCTCCACCTTCTTGATCTCTTCTCCCTCTAACCTCACTATTCCACTTGGGTCCCTCTCATTCACACACATGTACTCTGTCTTACTGCGGCTAACCTTCATTCCTCTCCTTTCCAGGACAAACCTCCACTTCTCTAGCTTCTCCTCCACCTGTTCCCTGCTCTCACTACAGATCACAATGTCATCTGCAAACATCATAGTCCATGGAGATTCCTGTCTAACCTCGTCTGTCAGCCTGTCCATCACCATGGCAAACAAGAAGGGGCTCAGAGCTGATCCCTGATGCAGTCCCACCTCCACCTTGAACTCCTCTGTCACACCTACAGCACACCTCACCACTGTCTTACAGTCTTCATACATGTCCTGCACCGTTCTAACATACTTCTCTGCCACTCCAGACTTCCTCATACAATACCACAGTTCCTCTCTGGGCACCCTGTCATAAGCTTTCTCCAGATCTACAAAAACACAATGCAGCTCCCTCTGGCCTTCTCTGTACTTCTCTATCAACATCCTCAGAGCAAATACTGCATCTGTAGTACTCTTTTTTGGCATGAAACCATACTGCTGCTCACAAATGTTCACTTCTGCCCTTAGTCTAGCTTCCACTACTCTTTCCCATAACTTCATTGTATGGCTCATCAGCTTTATTCCTCTGTAGTTGCCACAACTCTGCACATCTCCCTTGTTCTTAAAAATGGGCACCAGCACACTTCTCCTCCATTCCTCAGGCATCTTCTCACTATCTAAGATCCTGTTGAACAACCCAGTCAGAAACTCTACCGCCACCTCTCCTAGACCCTTCCATACCTCTACAGGTATATCATCAGGACCGACTGCCTTTCCACTCTTCATCCTCTTCAATGCCCTCCTCACTTCATCCTGACTAATCTTTGCTACATCCTGGTCCACAACAGTCACCTCTTCTAGTCTTTGTTCCCTCTCATTTTCCACGTTCATCAACTCTTCAAAGTACTCTTTCCATCTTCCCATCACACTACTGGCACCTGTCAATAGGCTTCCATCCCTATCCTTAATCACCCTAACCTGCTGCACGTCCTTCCCATCTCTATCTCTCTGTCTTGCCAACCGGTATAGATCAGTCTCTCCCTCCTTACTGTCCAACCTAGCATACAAGTCATCATAAGCTTCTTGTTTGGCCTTTGCTACCTCTACCTTCACCTTACGCTGCATCTCCCTGTACTCCTGTCTACTCTCCTCAGTCCTCTCAGTGTCCCACTTCCTCTTGGCTAACCTCTTTCTCTGTATACACTCCTGTACCTCCTCATTCCACCACCAAGTCTCCTTATCTACTTTCCTTCCAGATGACACACCAAGTACTCTCCTACCTGTCTCCCTGATCACATTAGCTGTAGTTGTCCAGTCATCTGGAAGCACCTCCTGACCACCCAGAGCCTGTCTTAACTCCTTCCTAAAAGTCATACAACACTCTTCCTTTTTCAGCTTCCACCATTTCGTCTTCTGCTCTGCCTTTGCCCTCTTCATCTTCCTCACCACCAGAGTCATCCTACACACCACCATCCTATGCTGTTTGGCTACACTCTCACCTACCACTACTTTGCAGTCACTGATCTCTTTCAGGTTACACCGTCTACACAAGATGTAGTCTACCTGTGTGCTCCTACCGCCACTCTTATAAGTCACTCTATGTTCCTGCCTCTTCTGGAAGAAAGTATTCACTACAGCCATTTCCATCCTTTTTGCAAAGTCAACTACCATCTGTCCTTCTGCGTTCCTCTCCTGGATACCAAACCTGCCCATCACCTCCTCATCACCTCTGTTTCCTGCACCAACATGTCCATTGAAGTCTGCTCCAATGACAACTCTCTCACTTCTAGGCATGCTCTGCATCATTTCATCAAGGTCCGACCAGAATTTCTCCTTCTCCTCCAGCTCACATCCTACCTGTGGAGCATACCCGCTAACAACATTGAACATCACACCTTCTATTTCTAGCTTCAGACTCATCACTCTATCTGACACTCTTTTTACCTCCAGGACATTCCTAACAAACTCCTCCTTCAAGATAACTCCTACTCCGTTTCTCTTCCCATCTACACCATGATAGAACAACTTGAACCCTGCTCCTAAACTTCTAGCCTTGCTACCTTTCCACCTGGTCTCCTGGACACACAGTATGTCTACCTTCCTCCTCTGCATCATGTCAACCAACTCTCTACCTTTTCCTGTCATAGTTCCAACATTCAACGTCCCTACTCTCAGTCCTATACTCTTGGTGTTCCTCTTCTCTTTCTTCGTGCGAACGCACTTTCCTCCTCTCCTTCTTCGACCAACAGTAATCCAATTTCCACCGGCGCCCTGTAGGTCAACAGCGCCGATGGCGGTCGTTGTTAACCCGGGCCTCGACCGATCCGGTATGGAAGTCATAGGTTTGACTATGTGACTATCTGTCTTAGATAGTCACATAGACTATGTGATAGTCTTAGATATCTTAGATATCTTAGATAGTCTTAGATATCTTAGATAGTCACATAGACTATGTGACTATGTGACTATTTCACATTTATTTTTCAACAGTTTAACGTTAAACTGATGCTAAATCCTAAACTACACCACAATAAAATAGGAGTGGATATTTACAGTATTAATCATCTTTTATGGCCTTTTGTTGCAGTAAAATCAATCAAATTCATGAAATTGTAAGATTTTCTTTGCAACAAGTTCAAATTTAATATGGTGGTCATGATTGCCGGGGACTGCGATATTTCTAGGCTTGCGCCAGCCATTCGCCACTTCGCTATAGGCGAAGTAAATTCCAGAGTGGCTACAAGATTTTTGGCCTGTGTAGCCACAATGGTGTTCTTATTTTTAGGAAAAAAAGTCTAAAACTTACAACTTTTTTTGACTCACGAAAATCCCCGAGTGATAACATAAGAAAACAATAGCATGCGGCTATTTCCGCATGCTGATGGAAATAGCCGAAGTGACCCGAACGCTCCCGATCACTAAATATGTACTCGGGTCATGACCTCCTTTCATCCGATGAAAAAAGGATTCTATTTTTACAAGCTAAACCCGCAAATTGGTGTACAACAAGGCAAGGATGATCGATCGAGAGAAAATGAGAATAGAGTGTTTTATAGTAGATTTTGTGTTAAAATTCTAATTGAACAACAAATGGTGAATGCTGAGAGGGGGTAGAAGTGGTGACAAACCGATCAGAAGGTAAATGAAAGATATTATCAATACTTTTTTGTAGTCTTAGACTTTTGATCCCTATGACCGGCAGGAATAACCAGCGATGCATGTAAACGTGTATTCACCTCGCTTGCTATAATAGCAAGTAAAACTTACAAGTAAACATTGAGTAATACCAATAATCAAATTTATTAACATCAAAGTGTCAAAGTCAAATTTAAAATGTCTTCTAGTCTAAGTAAAACTTGCAAGTAAACATTGAGTAATATTTTGTATGACTGAATCTTCACATAGTGAATGCAAGTCTTCAATTGTTGAATCTCACATTTATACCTACATAAAATAGGATAGAAATAAAGATTTTAAGTTTGAACTGTTGACTTTAGTGTATATTTTTGTAGGTAAACTGATCAGAAGATTTTGCCCTCAGAATGCACCACAGTGCAGGAAAACAACCCCATTTTCTAAAAAATTTCCCGGGGGAGGCCCCCCCTGTGGGGGGTATCCCCCACACACACCCCCACAACAAGCGTCGTTTTACACCCCCCAACAATTGAAAATTTGCATTCACTATGTGAAGATACAGTCATAAATGTAGCCACAAAAGGACACAGGCCAGTGTCTTATTGTGCCGGTCCCAAGCCCGGATAAATACAGAGGGTTGCGTCAGGAAGGGCATCCGGTGTAAAACTTTTGCCAAATCAAAGATGCGAATCAAACCTATGACTTCCATACCCGATACCCGGGTTAACAACGACCGCCATCGGCGCTGTTGACCTACAGGGTGCCGGTGAAAATTGGACTACTGTTGGTCGAAGAGAGGAGGGAAGTGTGTTTGCACGAAGAGAGAGAAGAGGAGCGCCAAGAGTATATGACTGAGAGTAGGGACGTTGAATAATGGAACTATGACAGGAAAAGGTAGAGAGTTGGTTGACATGATGCATAGGAGGAAGGTAGACATACTGTGTGTCCAGGAGACCAGGTGGAAAGGTAGCAAGGCTAGAAGTTTAGGAGCAGGGTTCAAGTTGTTCTATCATGGTGTAGATGGGAAGAGAAATGGAGTAGGAGTTATCTTGAAGGAGGAGTTTGTTAGGAATGTCCTGGAAGTAAAAAGAGTGTCAGATAGAGTGATGAGTCTGAAGCTAGAAATCAAAGGTGTGATGTTCAACGTTGTTAGTGGGTATGCTCCACAGGTAGGATGTGAGCTGGAGGAGAAGGAGAAATTCTGGCTGGACTTTGATGAAGTGATGCAGAGCATACCTAGAAGTGAGAGAGTTGTCATTGGTGCAGACTTCAATGGACATGTTGGTGCAGGAAACAGAGGTGATAAGGAGGTGATGGGCAGGTTTGGTATCCAGGAGAGGAACGAAGAAGGACAGATGGTAGTTGACTTTGCAAAAAGGATGAAAATGGCTATAATGAATACTTTCTTCCAGAAGAGGCAGGAACATAGGGTGACCTATAAGAGTAGTGGTATGCGCACAGGTAGATTACATCTTGTGTAGACGGTGTAACCTGAAGGAGATCAGTGACTGCAAAGTTGTGGTAGGCGAGAGTGTAGCCAAACAGCATAGGATGGTGGTGTGTAGGAAGTCTCTGGTGGTGAGGAAGATGAAGAGGGAAAAGGCAGAGCAGAAGACGAAATGGTGGAAGCTAAAAAAGAAAGTGTTGCATGACTTTAAGGAAGGAGTTAAGACAGGCTCTGGGTGGTCAGGAGATGCTTCCAGATGACTGGGAAACTACAGCTAATGTGATCAGGGAGACAGGTAGGTGAGTACTTGGTGTGTCATCTGGAAGGAAAGTAGATAAGGAGACTTGGTGGTGGAATGAGGAGGTACAGGAGTGTATACAGAGAAAGAGGTTAGCTAAGAGGAAGTGGGACACTGAGAGGACTGAGGAGAGTAGACAGGAGTACAGGGAGATGCAGCGTAAGGTGAAGGTAGAGGTAGCAAAGGCCAAACAAGAAGCTTATGATGACTTGTATGCTAGGTTGGACAGTAAGGAGGGGGAGACTGATCTATACCAGTTGGCAAGACAGAGATGGGAAGGACGTGCCGCAGGTTAGGGTGATTAAAGATAGGGATGGAAGCCTATTAACAGGTGCCAGTAGTGTGATGGGAAGATGGAAAGAGTACTTTGAAGAATTGATGAACGTGAAAAATTAGAGTCAACAAAGACTAGAACAGGTGACTGTTGTGGACCAGGATGTAGCAAAGATTAGTCAAGATGAGGTGAGGAGGGCACTGAAGAGGATGAAGAGTGGAAAGGCAGTCGGTCCTGATGATATACCTGTAGATGTTTGGAAGTGTCTACGAGAGGTAGCAGTAGAGTTTCTGACTGGGTTGTTCAACAGGATCTTAGATAGTGAGAAGATGCCTGAGGAATGGAGGAGAAGTGTGCTGGTGCCCATTTTTAAGAACAAGGGAGATGTGCAGAGTTGTGGCAACTACAGAGGAATAAAGCTGATGAGCCATACAATGAAGTTATGAGAAAGAGTAGTGGAAGCTAGACTAAGGGCAGAAGTCAACATTTGTGAGCAGCAGTATGGTTTCATACAAAAACAGAGTACTACAGATGCAGTATTTGCTTTGAGGATGTTGATAGAGAAGTACAGAGAAGGCCAGAGGGAGCTGCATTGTGTTTTGTAGATCTGGAGAAAGCTTATGACAGGGTGCCCAGAAAGGAACTGTGGTATTGTATGAGGAAGTCTGGAGTGGCAGAGAAGTATGTTAGAACGGTGCAGGACATGTATGAGGACTGTAAGACAGTGGTGAGGTGTGCTGTAGGTGTGACAGAGGGGTTCAAGGTGGAGGTGGGACTCCATCAGGGATCAGATCTGAGCCCCTTCTTGTTCGCTATGGTGATGGACAGGCTGACAGATGAGGTTAGACAGGAATCTCCATGGGTATGCTGTTTGCAGATGACATTGTGATCTGCAGTGAGAGCAGGGAAGAGGTGGAGAAGCTAGAGAGGAGGAGGTTTGTCCTGGAAAGGAGAGGAATGAAGGTTAGCTGCAGTAAGACAGAATACATGTGTGTGAATGAGAGGGACCCAAGTGGAAGAGTGAGGTTACAGGGAGAAGAGATCAAGAAGGTGGAGGATTTTTAGTACTTAGGGTCAACAGTCAAGAGCAATGGAGAGTCTGGAAAAGAGGTGAGGAAGCGTGTACAGGCAGGATGGAACGGGTGGAGAAAAGTGTCAGGTGTGATGTGTGATAGAAGAGTTTCAGCTAAGATGAAAGGAAAGGTGTACAAAACTGTGGTGAGACCAGCGGTGTTGTTTGGTCTAGAGACAGTGTCACTGAGGAAAAGACAGGAGACAGAGCTGGAGGTAGCAGAGATGAAGATGCTGAGGTTCTCTCTGGGAGTGACCAGGAAGGATAGGATCAGGAATGAGTACATCAGAGGGACAGCACATGTTAGAGGTTTTGGAGACAAAGTCAGAGAGGCCAGACTGAGATGGTTTGGACATGTCCAGAGGAGAGATAGTGAATACATTGGTAGAAGGATGCTGAGTTTTGAACTGCCAGGCAGGAGGCCCAGAGGAAGACCAAAGAAGAGGTTTATGGATGTAATGAGGGAGGACATGAAGGTAGTTGGTGTGAGAGAAGAGGATGCAAAGGACAGGGTTAGATAGAGGCAATTGATTCGCTGTGGCAACCCCTGAAGGGACAAGCCGAAAGGAAAAGAAGAAGAGGTTGTGAAGATACAGTCATACAAAATATTACTCGATGTTTACTTGTAAGTTTTACGTGGACTAGAAGACATTTTAACTTTGACTTAGACACTTTGATTTAATAAATTTAATTCTTGGTATTACTCAATGTTTACTTGTAAGTTTTACTTGCTATTATAGCAAGCTGCTGTCTTGGACACAGAATGGGGCTTTTTGTGGCTTGCTCAATTCGTTTACACTGAGCCACAGTGGCTTAGTCATACTAGCTTCCAGTGCAAGCCCAGTATTTCAACTGATAAAAGAGCATTTTCTTCTTTATTTTAGAGTCAACACACCAAAGGTTATTGCTAATTACATTTTCTCTTTGGCAGAATGAAAGCTATCATGTAAAGCAAGGTAAATTGCTTCAGAACTCTAATACGTAAATTGTGGATTATTATTAAACACAAACAAGGCAAATTACCTCCTGTACACTTGGGAACAGAACATATGAACACAATGCTGCCAAGACAGTTCTGATACACTAATTACCATAGCATAAAAATATTATACAGTGAAATTTCTATTGTGACTATTCATAATTTAAACAATTATCAGGTTGCAATGATTGAACATTTCATTTCATTTGTGCATCACAAACTTTTTCTTTGCAAAGGTTTCATTTACAACAAAAATTAGAAAAAGCTTGAACACTGAATTAAAAATTAGAGGAGTACTCATGCTCACCCCAATATGAAAGGATCCGGTGAAGTAGTCCAAATTGGCTTGAATGAAGTTGATGTTTTCCAGACCGAGCTCAAAGCTCCGATTCTGGGCCCTGATCAAGGACTCTTCTTTGTTCTCTATTAAGATGACCTTGAATAAAAGACAGAAATGTGCATGGAGTATATAAGTGCCACTTTTTGTCAGACAATGCAAAATGAGCAAGAATAAACGCAAAAGCAGGGCAACACTAGGCAATTCTCAAAAGCTTTTTAAAAAAATCAACAAATGCTCAAAATGAACAATAAGCACATAAATTTGGTTATTAAAAACAATTATATGGGATTGTTCATTTTTTTGGTCTTTAACCCCTGACCTATTTTGGCCGGTTTTGGTACCTTTGATATTTGTCTCTATATACCACATAACATAATTATATACAGTTTGTGTCCCTTATACCACTCTTCAAAGGAGTTTTTTGGGGCAAAATAGACACACAGTCAAATTTGAAAATGGAACAAATTGTATTTTATTCCACATATAAACCAAAAACATGCTCATCAATTTGATTTCAAACTCAAAAAAGGCTGCCATAGGCTTCTAACATAATTATATACAGTTTGTGTCACTTGTGCCACTCTTCAAAGGAGTTTTTCAAAATAAGACAGAGGTAAAATGCACGGATTGCGAGAGATGTTTGCATCATGTGACAAAATTAACGAATCACAAGACATGTTCGAATCACGTATATACATGCGTCACCGCTTGTGCGATGGCGACTACATGGACAGAAATACGGCGCCTGCCATCTGATTATAAGAAGCCATTTGATCCGCTTGTCTTAGATCAAATGTAAACAATCATATCTCCGGTTTTCCGGGGTCAATCGGCTGCAATCGGTTTCATCTATACTGTCGCGGAAACATGCGCACAGCAATCCATGGTTTAAAATAGTTTAAAAACATCATGTGATCTGATCAAAGGGGCGTGATCATAGGGCTGTAAGAGTTAAAGGTTCATTCAGGATGTAGGATTTATGGAATCTACAGTTTGAAAAAGAATATAATATTTAACACTATGTTTTGATCATTTTACCATCTTCACGTTGTACCCACTGGTTGTATTGCCTTGTTTCTACAGGAACGCAGAACTGACAAACCAAACATGATCTGTAAAGGGTTTTTTGTATTTTTGGTGCTTTAGTCACTATAACAAACAGAGAACCAAGGACAGTCTGGTCTCAACAAAAGAGACCTATAAATCTTATATAAAAGCCATAATAATAATAAAAATGCTTTTGTGCCCAAACAAAAAAAAAGTTACCTGGCAATGTGGAAATGTGTGAGCCAGAAGAATTCCTACATGTCCCTGCAAAACAGAATGAAGAAAATAGAATCACAGCACACAAACACAACCTTTTCAGAGTTACGCCATTTCAGACCAAGTATTACCCCCTAAGCATTTTCACATTGTCCCTTCTACCTGTGAGGATCAGCCTACAACAAAACGCATTTAAAGATAGACAAAGAACATCAGAGGGCAGCACTTCAAATCAGCTGGCTACTAATGGAGCAGAAGTGTAATGTGGTCACGGTCAGCTGAACTGATAAATATGCATGCAGAGCCGAAATGTTGGCTGAGTTCACATACCGTTCCACTGCAGAAATCCACTATGATGTGTCCTGGCCTGGCTAGCTCTATAACCATCGCAACCAAGTTGTTCAGCTGTTGCCTCTTCCGGACAGCACGGACATCTGACATTTCTCCTGCTAAAGACAGGAACAAGCACAAAGGGAAGTCTATTACAATGTGGCTGATCCCCCCCCCCCCCCCCTATTTTCTTTTTCAGTAATAACTAATTGTAATTAAGTTTTTAAAGATAAGACCATAACATGCTTCTTAAAATTCACAGTAATGGTTTATCATGATTTTTTGGTTAGTTTCTTTTTCTTGAGTGAGCAACTGGTTCATGCCTTCACTGTTCAGATTTTGATTTACAACCAGCCAGTGCAGGTAATGGTTTCCAGCCAATTGCCAACAAGGGACGACAAACAATCTTTCTACATCATCGAGAGCAAGCCTCAAAGCCATAATCGAATGTCCTCCTCTTTGTGGGTACATAGTGCTCGCACAGCAGCGTGTACCCCATTAACTCAAAGCACATTTCAGGCTCCTGCATTTTCTACTCTGCCTTCTGGCGCCTCACGTCAGCAGTAGGTTGTTGATGCGCTGAGCTGATGTCGTCACCTGTCCATAAATCTGGAGTGATTTGTGTTTCATTTACTTCCGAGTCACATCCCCATATCCACACAACTGATTCATCAGAAAAACGTGGTTTCTACGCTGTCCAGCTCATCGTGCTTTGTACAAAACGGATGAGTTGGAGGAGAGGAACCATGCTCCAGAGATGTTTCAATGCAGAGGTCTGAAAAATTTAGATTTTAGAATGGCAAGGAACTGTCTAAAATACAGAATTAGTGGAACAAAAGTGTGGAGCCTTGAAAACCCTTGAAAAACAATCTCATGCCGTTAAGACTCCTCTACTTTATAGTCTTTATAGCAAATAGAATGTGATCAGACAGCGGACATTCTCCTAGCATCCTGATGTCTGCCATACCCAGACTCTTCCATCAAACTGCTGGGTGGAGAAGCATGACTTTTCACTCCATACAAAAAGTTTCCACTACTCCAGTGCTGTGGTGACATGATTTACACTGCTGTACTCAATGTTTGGTATTGTGCTTTTGATGTGAGGCTTGCCTGCAGCGCTGGGCCATGAACCCCATTCCATGATGCTCCTGGTGCATAGTTTTTGTGCTGATATTGCTGCCGTAGGAAGTTTGCAACTCTAAATTTTCAATAATGCCACCTGTAATTGGCTGAATATACAATATAAACAGAGGATATGGGACACCTAGCCAAAAAACAAAAACAAAAACCTGTCCCTGACCAAACTCCTATCGGTACATGGATGAGGACAAAAATGACAATAGCAATGATACTGAACTGAAGACAGAGTCCAAGGGATGAATGTCATTATCAAGATTCACTTTCAACTTAATGACTCGATTTGTAGCTAATTCATTCGTATGTTCACTTCAAAATCAAGTATGTGTTTGAGGTCACACAAAGAGTCAAAAATTTTTAGTAAAGGTTGAACAACTGTTTTAGACACATTCATGTTGTTTGACCAGTCAGTCATGAGTCTTAACATGAATGAAGTCTAAAAGGTGTATGAAGTGATCTTTGTATAAAATTGTAATAACTGACTCACACAGTATTTGTGAGATTGACTTCCAGCCTTTCTACTCAACAGCTTTTTGTCTGGTGAAAGGTCAGCACACAGCTCCAGTATGAACCCATCGCTTCCACAGGACTGAGTGGGTGGCAGCACAGAACCTAAACCAATGTCAGTTGACCGCTTTGTTTTCAATTTCAGTTTTTAATTTGGTTTGAGGGAAAAGAGCGATAGTGAAATAGGTTTTAGAAAGAACACGCTAGAGAAGACTGAACCTTTCATTGGCTTTAAAGGAACAAATCTTGACTTTAAAAAAGTGAACTTTATGCAGCTTTATTAACTTTAATTTTTCAGCAGACAAATTGAAACACAGTTGAAATTTAAAACACAGTCGAAAATCTAATTTCTGTTTTGGAAATGCTTTGGTAGGAAGAAAAGTGTGAGCAAAAATCGATATCTTAATTAAAGATACAAATAGTTATAGTTTAATATTTTATTACTGCTATCAATACTAGATGACCTGAAACATCAATCCCAGAAGGGAACTTTTATTTCCCTCTGAAAACTCATTATAGGTTTTACTTAGACCGTTCTTTTTACATTACAGCACATACCTTTAAAGTGCGGATACACTAAGTGGCTTATAAATATTTAACATGTGATTTTTGCTGGCTTTCACTTGCAACACAGTTGAAATCATCCTCATTATAGATTTAATAGCAACAGTGTTGGGTATCCTTATTCTACTCTATTAAGATCGAGACTATTATTTCTGGACAAGTCATATTTTTGTCCAATCACAACTGTATAGGTATTTCAGAGGAGCAAAACATCCAGGCGCCTCTGTCAGGTATTACTTTAATGAGCCTGCCTCAAAATGGAGCATGTATTTTCTGTATATCTTAACATAGAGTGAATGCACAAATCCTTATAGAACCAACCTACTGGGGAGGTTTAAGGGATGTGTTCTACAAAGGCTGAACGCTTCGACTGATGATGCATCAGCAGAACAACTTTTAAAGTTCTGTATTTCTGAAAACAGATCTGATGGAATGTCTTTTACTTTTCATATTGCAATATACTGTATGTTGCAGAAATAAAACATTGTACAATCCATTTGTATTTCTTCCAATATTATATAGTCCTGTTTGCAACACAAATTTCTGATATAGCTGTAGTCATAACAATGAGAGTCTGTAGGAGACAAATGAAGAGGAGGAGGAGGAGGAGGAGGAAACAGTCTGAAAAGAGAGGAAGCCAGTTTCTGGTGCAAGAAGTGTAGGTTGATGCCTTGAGGTAAAGAGATCCCACATCTCTCCCCTCAAGAAGGCTTTGCTTTGGGGTTAATGTGAGGAACAACTCTGGAAGCAAAAAACACATGGCGAGGAATACAACATCACTGGCTTATTGATTCAGCTCAGACATTATGATATGGGAAAAAATAAGACCTCTGGAAACAATGTTTCTGACAAAATTCTGCCACAATCTGTTATATTTAAATGAAATACAAAGGTTCTATAGGAAACTCCAGAAATGACCTTTGGAGGACTATATACAGTATATATACTGTATATATATAATATACATGGGAACCTTCCCTGTAACACTACAGATAGTCCTGTCACAGCTGTTACCCTTCAAGTGTGAAATAAATTTAATGCAGCGGTAATGTCTCTGTCACAGCTATCAACATCCAAGTTGATAGTCACCAGGGGAGGAGGAATATTTATCAATGTGGGACAAGAGGCAAGGCCCTCTCATTGAAGGATGGCCTCTCTGTTCATAAAACTAAATCACTTCATGGATTAATGATTCCAAAGTTGTCAGGTGAAGAATAACCAAATCTGTTCATTATTAGCCTTGCAATGGCAACAAGGTACCCTGAAAGTAGTGCTTGACCAGTGCATAGACTAGTGCATATGGAGGACAGTGTAAGACCATAGAACAAAGCTAGTGTATAGGTCAATCAAAGCACTAGCTTTGATCTATGGTCTTACTCACACTGGCCTTCTCCCTTGTCTTTCTACTGTATCTTATCCAGTTCCTGAGTGTACAAAAGTTGAATTTTGACCTTCACCTAGTTTTCTCAAGGTCATCATCACATTTTCATCCCCTTTGCTGCCCAAGTAATGTGCTTTTAGTTTCATCCTTCTATCTGCAACGGTTGCAAAGATATTTAGTAGACTAACGAACGGACTGACAAACACGATCACTGACAATTACAATACATCACCGCTTTGAAGCAGAATGTAATAAATACAACCACGACACCTGAATAAAGTTCCAGTTACGTGACAGAACAGTTGTAAACTGCAAAATAGTAAAATCCTTATTTAGCAGCTAAAAGAAGAGAAACAATCACAGACAGTGTAATTCACAGAGCTCAGACAGACAGCCATCTAACTGCAGCGCGGGGGGGGGGGTTACCCATTAGATCAACTAGAACGATTTTCTTCAAGCCAAATAAATCACAAGCATTTCTGCACTTGTCATTTAGTCAGAAAGAAATCTATTTTCCATTAATAACTTAGATGCGAATGGGACCCAGAAATATATAGGTATATATTTTTTAAATTCTGACTGCTATCCAAGCAGTCAGAACCCCCATCCTCTGTTATAAAGAATATAAAAAAACCCCACATCAGAACAGAGCAGCAATCAGGTAAACTTGTGTTCTCTATGATTTTCACAACTGAAAATGGAAGTAATAATTAAGTTAAAATAATAGTTTACAGTGCAATCTATAGTCATATGCAGCTATTTATCACTGATGGAATCTGCAACCTCATGGGCTACAAACAATACAATATTTGAAGCAATGTCTTTTTTCAGTCAAAGTTTTATGACTGATGAGAGGCAGAAAGCCATTAATGGAAATTGATTCTTGATTACAGTCTGTTGGGTGTGTAATTTTAGTTTGTATTTACAGCAGAGCCAAAGCTTGGTGTTGCATTTTACTGGTCTGATTCGTGGGCTTGTTTTAGAAGTCAACAAGACTGAGGCAAAAAGCCTGGCCACTCATCAAGGTTCTGAGATCCACCCTCCATAGTCTTACAAAGCCCAGAGGGGAAACCGCATTAATGTTCCACCAGCAAGAGGTGGACATTAACTCTTCGCCCGTCCTCTGTCTTGACTCACTCCAAACTTAATGTACAAGACTCATGATCAATTTTTTAGCAATTAAGAAACACATTATCTTTCTTTTAAGCTGTACAAAATGTAAAAAAAAAATTCCTTAAACTATTTAAATAATCTTTTCAAACTGAAGCCTCCATTTTTGAAGATATGATGAAGATATTTTAATTTTAATGCAACATAATCACATCATTATGTGAATGTTTAGCTTTGCCTGGCATTGGAAGTGATTTATCATATATGCCCTGTATGCACCGGCCAATCACAAAAAAAAGGTTAATTTGCAATTAGAAATTAATTACTTTCTTGCTGCTGCATATGTTTTCTTGACCTGTTCTGTGTGTTTAACTCAGGATATGAGGCTGGTGTAGAATATGGTGATGGGGGCTGTGGTGTTTATTATGAACACGGGCACGGACACCACTCCACAAAGTTAATTATTGGCACAGTCAGAGATGACACTATCACTTAAGAGTATCGATACCTCGGAAACAACGTCTTTGTTTTTCCAGCAGGTTGACACAACCTTGACATCTTTCATTGCTCAGCAAAGAAAAAATTTGCTGCAGCTGGATCATTGAGGAAGATTGAGGATCTATTAGCCTGCATGCCCTCGATTGCTAAAAGGTGCCTACGACTGCTGCTGCACACAATAAGCCCCGATCGCCTCCTTTTCCCCCTGATGCTGCAGAAGTGCCCAGACCTTATCAAGCAGCTCCATCACATAGATTAGAATGTAAACACACTGGTTTGGTATTGGGAGCCCCTCCAGGCTCTGACAGCTAACATCTCATGGTTATGCAGGTTTAAAGAGCAAACATAAGAAAAGCTGGTTCAGTTCAGATAATGTCTTTAAATTTTGACTTCAAAAGCTCAGATTGTATCATTTTGGAAAGCTGTTGCTAATGCTCATTCAATATTTTTTCTTTATTTTTAAAGAAAAAGGTCTCCTGAGTGGCAACTGATCTCCAGGTTCAGCTATAATGGACTGAATGAAACCTTTCATAAAACCAAACCTGGCCAAAATGCCAGCAACACTTAGTCTACTATATAATACCATGTTTTCATCCATAGTTTTGATGCTTTCAGGAGTGGGGGCAGCAGTAGTTCAGCCCCCTGGGTCTTGTGCTAGAGATCGGAAGGTGGCCATGTCAAGACCCCGGAGGACGAAAATAATGGAGTGTGAACTGGCAGTTGGAGAGGTGCCAGTGCACCTCCTGAGCACTGCTGAGGTGCCCTTGAGCAAGGCAGCACCCCCAAGAAGTTGCTCATTGGGCATAACGCAACATAGCTGCTCTGCCATCACCCTCTCCCTATTTGTATACCTTCTGTCCAATGTGTGTGTGTGTGTGTGTGTGTGTGTGTGTGTGTGTGTGTGTGTGTGTGTGTGTGTGTGTGTGTGTGTGTGTGTGTGTGTGTGTGTGTGTGTGTTGTGCGCGCAGTGGCGTGTACATATATGTGTAGATTTAAAAATTAAAAAAGAGTGGAAAGAATAATTTCCCTCTGGAGATAAAGTGTATTTCATCTTTCTTCTTGATTGAGAATCTACAGTATAAATGGTCATGAAAATAAATAAAACCATTAAATGAGATGGTGTTCAAAGACACATACACTGTCAATTATAACATATTACATATCTTGAGATGTTTACTGCAAAAATGTCCCAGAAAGAGTTGGCCGTAAACAATCTGAGGGTTAGATAATTAAGACCATTTGAATGTTAGACTATCAAATCTAACACAGGCAAAGCTGCTGGCAGTTACAAAATAAAGATGCTTCTATCAAAAATTGACGAATTGTAACTTTAAAATCTCACGTTGAATGAAATCATGGATCGGCATTGACATTTTGAAAATATGTTCAGTTAAAGGTTTTCCTTTTGACAGTATCAAGTTCATGCTCTCAAAGAGACAGTCATGTTAAGAAAATTTGTCACGCCTTCCACACCTACAAGCTGAAAGCAAATAACAAAACGAAGACTTAAATACACACAATTAAAATGAGACCTTCTTCAAAAACCTACATTCAGTTTTAAAGTGATAAAGGGGCACAGCTTGTGCAGTTATGTTTCCCACGCCATTTCATTTACAGTCAAAAAAATTATTTAATTACTGTGCTAGGTTTAGTACTGGTTACTTAGAACTTCGACACGAATTAACTTGATGGTGATAAAATGTTTTGTCGTACTGCTTGTTGGTTTAAAATTGTACTGATTGCTTTTCCTAAGTCAGCAAAATATGTGGCTGAGGGTGTGGCTAAAGGTGGGTCCACTTTCTAATACAATGACGATACCATTCCCTCTGACAGCATGGGGGGAGGACAGCAGTATGGTTTCTTTGTGTTCAACTACGGTTACTCTTCATATCCTGTGTGTCTTCCCTTCATGAGGTATTCGTCAAGTCTGTTTGGAAGAGTTAAACACTTTGCTTAGTAAGCCTCATTCTTCAGTACAGCTGTGTTTAGTTGATCGCTTCAAAGGGCCTATAACTCATTTTGGTATTTGCTTCTTCTTAATGATGTTGTTATAGGAAAACAAATCACTTCTCAGTCCTCAGCTGTCTCCAAACACTCTTGACATGCTGGCCACACTATACAGTATATATAAGTTCTTTTACACCATGGTGTGTGTGCGTGTGTGTGGGGGCATTCTTTTCTGATCCTGACTTGTGTGAGGCATCTGATCGGCTTGTGTCCAACGGCTGGATTCTCCAGTCGCGAATGCACTGGCATCCCGTTTAAAAAGGATCAGATTGACCTTTTTCAGTCCATCTCAGGAACAACAATATTTTTATTTGGAGGCAAGCTCTGACAACAATGCACAGCATGTCATGTCATTAAAGTACAAATGCAGCAAGTCCTACTTTTACTGGCTGGAGGGGTGCTAAACTAAAGCAAACAGAAAAATGAACCTGCTGACATGAGAGTTATACATTAACTGAATGTGGGCAACTGGCGATGAGCTAGCTAATATAATAATTATGTCAAAATGCTGCCTTGTGTTAAACGTGACTGAATGACTGAAGTGCTGTTTCCCTACATGCTGCAGTTCAGCAGAAGTAAAATGGACAAGGAAAATTTAAAGTAACCCTTCCCACCTAAAAAACTCTTTTGGAGCTCAATAAGAAAGACAAAACCAAATTTCAGGATACAAATAAATGTATAGGTTAGCTATCAGAAAATGGGTACGCTGTGGTCATAAAGGGATGGACATAGTTAACAACAATAATCAGTCTGTGTGAACTGTAGTCTTAGTTTCCTGTTGCTCGCTGACAGGAGTGGTACCTGGTGTGGATTTCTGCTCCCGTAGCGCATCTTCTTCAAGTTCAATGTGTTGTAATTCAGAGATGGTAATCTGGTTGTTTGAGTTACTATTGCCTTTGTATCATCTTGAACCAGACTGCTTATTCCCTTTTGACCTCTCACATCAACAAGCCATTTTTGTCCACACAACTGCTTCTCCCTGGACATTTCCTCTTTTTTGAACCATTGTCTGTGAACCCTAGAGATGGTTGCGGGTGGAAATCCCAATAGATCAGTTGTTTCTGAAATACTCAGACTAGCCCATCTGGCCCAAATAATCATGCAACGTTCAAAGTCAATTAAAACCCTTTTCTTCCTCATTCTGATGCTTGGTTTGAACTGTCGCAAGTTGTCTTGACCACCTCTAAATGCTTAAATGCACCGAGTTGTGGGCATGTAACAGGCTGATTAGCTGTATTAGCTGTTATTAACAAGCAATTGTCTCTTGTCTGTTTCAATGAAATTTGATGGTGATCGCCAAACGCAAACAGTATATTCCTCTTGCTCCACTTGGATTATCTCTCCAGTGCTCAGTTTTTTTTGCATGAAATTAATTCCTGTAAATGGACCCAATATGAATTGGAGCACTTTCCTAAAGTTAAAGTCACCTTCATCATCTTTTAATGCAACAGCATTTTGGCAACAGTGCCTGTTTGCATGAATGGAAACAAAATATGGTTGGCAGGACGTTAGATTTAATTTCGCACAGCATTCAGCTTACAATGTCTTCTAATTTGTTTGTTGGAACTTAAAAGTGTCTGCATTGGTGTAGAAAAGCTGTATTTGATCACATTGTCTTCATAATAGAAACACAATGGAGCGAAGCATGACAAAACAACCCTTTTGTTGTATTTTTATAACATATTTTGTAACAGGTGTCATATTCCAAGGAACGATCCTGAAATAAACAGTACCACACAATGTAAATGTAATAATATAGGGGAGACATTTACAAATGTTTGAGGCTACGCAGCCAGGAGCTGAGCAGTAACTAAATATTATTTTGTTGATTCAACTTGAAATGAAAACATTGTAGAAAAAATGATTTACCAGCAAAAGTCTCTGAAATGTTTCCGTAACAAAGTGAAGATTTGAAAAAAGGAACCTCTTAAAGGTAATGAAGACAAACGCAAAGAGAAAAAAAAAATCCACTGTGCATCCTTCAACAGCTTCAGTATGTCAGTCAAAACAAGACCAGACGTAGCTGTAGGCAAGACAACGACATGATTATGGAACTGCCACGGCCCGCTGTACAGGTCACAGCACATTCCTCACTTGTCTGCACTGTTTCATTTCAAAATGGGCACACTAAACTGAAACATCAATTTTTCTTCTGCCAAATACCCATCCTCCTCTCCTTTATGATTTTTGTATTGCACAAGCAGAGAGCATCAGATCAGCACCTGCTTCACAACAAATAAATTATCAAGAGGTAAATACAAATTATGCTGGCATGGCTTCAAGGGTTTGCCAACAAGTTCAATAATCTATCAAAAGCAAATTTACTAATGTCAGCTTTGATAAGTAACCTTTGATAATCTCTTCCTCCATCAATTCAAAGGTTGTTTTCTTAGTTGTGCACAAATGCAAAGCTTTGGAACTTGTGATGGCCAAAAAGTGACAAATCTGTAATGAATATTAATATGTACATTAGCCCCACTGCTGGCAAACCAAAGGCGGTCCAAATGCCTCTAATTATCTCCTCGGGAGGGACTGACATTAAAATGAATGATTCCTGGAATGAACTGCTCAATTTAGTAGAATGTCAAGAAACAATTGCCATTATAGAGCTGTGAAATAAGTGTTATCCACTACCCACATCAATTTAATTTGTAGGGCACTTTTCATACAAAACGCAACACAAAGTGCTTCACCACATTTTTTTCATTTTGTTAATTGTATTTATACAATTAACTAAATGAAAAAAATGTGGTTGTCCACACTGGGAAGAGTAACAGACTGTGTCATCGGGAGGAGTAGCACCCCCCCCCCCCCCCCCGACTCTGACCAACAGGTGTATCCGTACATATAAGGGATCATGTATTATCACCTTTGTACTGGCCACATGCTGTGCTGAAACATGCCAAAGGTCTAAACGTACACACCTTCAGCCTTCTGACAGCGTTTCAGTTCGCTGCACTTGTCAAAATAACCAACAAATCCAACAAAGGCTCCCAAATGCCTCATTGTCTATAATGGCAACAGAGCAGCAGAGAAAATTTATTGTGAAGAATGTTGATTACTATTTTGGGAATCTGAATGTTTTCGATTGATATCAGTCATTTCATGTTCATTCTGGCACACCTAATAGAGAGCAATCAATCATCTTCTGGCTGTCTTTCCCTTAATGCTGACTGACTTGCAGTCTGTACTCTGCGGGCTGTTCATTGCACTGTTTGAAGGGGAACAAACATGTCCTGAAAAAAAGTCACGTGGCATACATTTCTCAACTGATCACCTGGAACAAGATGAAAGTGCTCTTATTCCCATTCAGTGGATAACCCCATTGAAAAGTTGTGTATTTGTCATGTGTAAAACTGAAATAAATAACCTGCTATTAAAAGTACTCCAAGAACTTCACAAAAGAATAAACCTCAGAAATGGCATGCACATGGATGCACCCATTCCCTAAATATGAATGTGTCAAGTACGGTTTGAACAACCTGCCAGACAATAATACATACCTTCAGATACTTGCATACACCTTGGAATCACATGAACACGAAGGTAGATGATGGATTTTTCAGAGAAAATACAAAGTGACACATTTGGTTCCCAACAGCCATTGGGAATGTCTGACAGAAATGTTCCGTCGAGTGTTTGGAACAGTCTTTCAGGTAAGTATGGTGGACAAACAGGTATAATAAGTGGTGGAAGAAAGGGCATTGTGCTTCAGTGGTGTGGGATTATTTGCTTGTAAATCTGTGCTCTCTGTAGAAAATGTATCTGTCCAGGAGAATTAAAATGATCGATATTTTATTTCTCCCAATGTATTGCTGTGATAGAAAGAGAAAAATATTGATTAACTATCAGGGTTCAAGGATTTTTTTTATACCATACAGAGGGTTTTATTTATATGACAAACTTACAATACAGTACAAATGAAACCAATTTTTCCTGAAAATAAAGTCTACATTAATTTCAGAATCCAGCTGCTCTTCCTGTTGTGTCTCCTGAAAATCTTCTCCCACAATTTCTCTTTTGCACTGAGTAGTTTGTTTCTATTCACAGCACACTCATCCCCTTCATCCTTTGCTCTCTGTTCACTGCCAGAGCTGTCAGAGTCACGGAGTAAGTGGCGCGACGCTGGCGTCGGCAGAGGGTGAACATCTCTTGGACTGTCACCTCTGTAAAATCTCAGAGTCAGTGTGACTTTCAGCACTGACTCAAAGATAAATACAGGCTGGTTGGACTCCAGCCAGACGATGTCCTTGCTCCCCTGAGTCTTCCTACAGAAATGCTGGCCTGCCAAAGCCAGGGCCCCTCTATTGAGAGAAACAACGGAATTCTCACTTCAACTCTGTGCATTAAGCTTATACTGTCCCTGCAGAAGACTTGCAGCATTTGAAAGGGGAAAATCTCAACAGCAAATACTATTTTCCTGACAGACTGACAGTTTATTTTAGAGACAGAGAGAATGCATTTTACGTCAACATGCATGTATTTCCATTATTTCTGGCTGCAAATGTCTTTGTGTGTGCTTTGGAGATTAGGTTTTCATCTGTGTTATTTTGTTAATACCAGACTTACATAAAAAAACTAACAAGGCAGTCAGAGACTGATATTTGGTGGACAGATGGATGGACAAACACACAAGCACTGACAATTACAATACATCACCGCACTTTGGGGATGTAATGAGCTGATTTCCATGTCAGGAAATGCATGATAGGCAGAAAAAATGTTTTAGAATGTTCCAATGCAATGCAAGATAGGACGGGCATTAAGAAAATAATCACATGTACATTCAACTCCACTATTTATGACTTATCATTGTTATATGACGATTTCCTTTAACCCTTCCTGTAACACTTTCCTATCAGATGAGTTGGCAGCCATGAGAAAGATGGAGGTATGTACTCCGCTGAATGTCATTTACCTATTTTGGGTTGTTGAAGAAGGGGCTGCCCAGACTGGATCCACTCTTTGCATAATTACATGATTTAAATGGATCGCCATTATTTTGTACCGTGAAAATACATATGAGAAAAACCCACACAAGACACTACACAGAGCTTTTGCTACAGAATAATTACTGTAACTCTCTATTAGCATTAAATGTAAACTAAAAAAATATAATATGACAGGCATGTTCAACAAAAAGATGTCTATGAGTCACTCACTCAGAGTGTAAGACTGTCAATGATAACAGCCCAAGTGTAAAATCACATGTTTGACTGTCATTGGAGTCAGCAGGAGGTGAAAGGGTAAATCCAGGTAAGTCTTTGCAGCTGAGTCATCTATGTTTATTGTTAAAATGCTTTTCAGACATAGCAACAGACAATGTGGCTCCTCATCTCTACGGCAGTGTAAGCCACCTCCAATCAACACAACATTGAAATAACAGAACCACCCATTCAAAAAACCCATCCTGGACCTTGTATTGAGTTAAATCAGATGTGGGCATCCCATTCCACAATGGGAGCACATCTCATAGAACACACTGAAACCAAATATGGCAGATCTTCTATTAGAATTTAGAACAGATACAGGAAGCAAAAATAAGCCTGGAGTCCTTTTTGGAGCCGATGTGCAGCATAAGGAATTAAGGGAAGATTACTATGTTGTGGTGGAGAAAAAATATAATCATGATGTAGTGATGGGAATGACAAGATTTTTTAATTCTCTTTAGGAGTTTGTCAAAAAGTGTGTATTTCATTTAAGGGGCTTTGAATGGTGGGAAAATAAGAAGGATGGAATGAGAATGCAGGAAAAAAAGCAAGATGTAAAGAAGCTAATGTGGGTGAGGAACTCGGTACAAGACTGTGATGAATAATATTATCTGACAATTGGAAGGATAGAACTTTCATTTGTTTTCCACCGCACAGTTTCACAGAAGCCACCCAGGTTCGCCTCAACTGGAATCTTTCCACTGACTTTCATTTATTTTGCCTTAACTACATTTGCAAAAGAAGTAAAACAAATATATGAGGTCATTCTTGCCAAACTTCTTTTCTTTTCTTTTTAGTTCTGTATTGATGGTGTAGTGGAAAAAATACTATGATTTACATTTCAGACAAAAACCTACAAGCAACTATGTTAAATCTCTAAATAATATATTTAATTCACATTTTAAATAATGTAGAGGAAAATATGGAGAACACATTTTGAGACACCAACAACAGAAAACACCTGATAAAACCCTAAAACTGTTTTCCCTATCTCAAAGACCTGAACGACGAAAACAAATAAACAGAAAAATCATTACTAAGGCTCAATCTCCTTCAAATGTCATCTCCATGAGATGTTAATAGACAAAGCCTGTCGAACTGCGCTTCAGATGTAAAACCTGCAGGGAAAAGATTTGGTTTAACATTCAGCTCAGGGCTCAAAACACTAATCAGTAATTAATCATGGGTATATAGCTAAACGATGCAAGAAACTCTTTGTAATCCAAAACCTACTGGAAGCAGACAGAGGGTTCGGCAAATTGTCTCCTAGTTCCATAACCAACTCTGTAACACCTCACCAGGGGAGAGAACAAAACAAAACCAAGGAGACCCATGAATATTCATAATATGACATTTGCAGGGAGCTCATCATGGAGGCAGCCAGTGGCTCTGCATTTTAAATGGGCACAACTCGAACATCACAGCAAATAGTGCAACTCTGTGGTACACCTCCAGGGAGTCTGCATGTGTTAGAAGTTGAATTGTAGAAATAAAGTGCCAATTATCCCTCTAATTGGGAGTAACAAAGCTGGCTGGCTGTTTTGCTGGGTCCCATGTTCACTGCATATCTTTAAATCTTCAATTTAAAGGCTCTAATGACTTTAATTAATTGAGAATGAGAGGAGTGATTTGGGAGTCACAGCCTGCTGTTTGGAGCCATAAGCCCAAGGGAATGAGGTGTTAACCAACTGCCAGTACACGGTTCACACTGATATCCTCCCACTGATGTTCAATAACAATATTTTCAAATCACATCTATGCATTTGCCTTTAGAAATGTGCTCCAACAAATCTCTCTGATACGATAACATGAGGCTCTGTAAAAAAAACTGATAAGCATATGTCTCTCCTTTAAGGCGGACGGAAAATCTGAACTTAATTTAACATGTGCAGCTTGTAGCTGGCGGTGTGGCCCTGGTGATGGTAATGTCTGTTTCTTGGGTTGGTTCCCTGCTCTGTTCCAAACAGAATGTTTTGTTTTTTAAGCTGGACAAAACAAAACCACGGAAAAACACTGAAATCAGTGGTGAGCAAAAACGTTGATTACTGACATTTAGGGATTTGTCTTATGTAAATGTAAAACATTTCCCTTATTTGTTTATGGAATTCATGCATTTGAGATGCTTCAATTTTGCAAGTTATGTCACTACGCTTTGTAAGTGGATAATGAAGATGGATAGTCAGATAATACTGTAAAACACCCGACCGGCTATGGGTTGCAAGTTAATTTGTGAATACAGGAAACAAAATTGAACATGTTATATTTCCAGTCACACTTTAATTATAAGTGATAAATAGCAAGGCATCCAAAATGTTTCTGTGGACTTATAATTATGATTATTTATGTCATGCATAAATAAATTGACTTCAAAGACTGAGAGAATGTTTCTGTTGTATTTTTGACATGAGCAGATGGTAGTGCCGCCATCCCTATTATATGTGTGATGTTTTTGATAGCTTTAATAACTCTCTACATAAAGTAAACTGCTTGTGATCGTGATGAGATCAGGATTCAGAAATGTTTCTGAAAAGCGGCATGTTTCAGAGCACAGGATATCTTAGAGCCTCTTTATTTGTCTGTTTGTGACAAGGTCAATGGAAGCCTCCTGTGGGGGATTGCTCTGGTCTGATGCCTGCTAATGTGCACTTTGTCAAATTTTATGGGATACTATGGATGAAGAATTGGGTGTTACCTATTATTAAAAGAATAGGACTTAGGACACGAGTTACGATAGAGCATACTAATCTTGTCTTGACAAGATTAGTATGGGACATACCGATACAGAATTTGGTTCTGACAACCATGCACTTGTGGACAAATTCTGATAACATGGATGATCTGCTGACTCTTCTAATATATTTTTTTATCTATTGTATATGTCAAAAACATGGGAAAATTATCATTGGCTTCATGTGTATAACACTATTCAGCACATTTCACAATGACATACTAAACATTGATGAATAAGGTTGGCATCATATCTGTTGAACATCAATGTCAATGTGAGCAGTCTGCATGTTAATATTAGCATTCAGCTCAAAGCACGAATGTGAAAATGGTGCATGCAGCATGGCGAGAGGCACCATCTTGTCCATAAACGGTTTTATTTTATAAATTCATAAATCTGCTGTCCTGCCTCAAGGACAAGTGTAAAAGGGGAGTCAAGGTTTGTTTGCCACGTTTGCTCTCCAACAACAATTGCAATTCTTTACTAATCTTCTTTAATGATTCTAATAAAATTTTTCCATCACAGGTTTTGATGCCCAATTCTGATTTTCTGCCAGTATGGGTTTTTTTTTTTTTACAGCCTGCTGATAATAGCGATTCATGAACGACATCTCCATTAACACTAGACAAAACCTTTGGGTAACACAATGAATATACAGTACACTCAACAAAAATATAAATGCAACACTTTTATTTTTGCTCCCATTTTTCATGAGATGGACTTACAAGATCTATAACTCAATCTAGATACACATTATTACCATTTCTCTCAAACATTGTTCACAAATCTGTCTAAATGTGTTATAGTGAGCACTTCTGCTTTGCTGAGATAATCCATCCCACCTCACAGGTGTGCCACATCAAGATGCTGATCTGACATCATGACTAGTGCACAGGTGTACCTTATACTGCCCACAATAAAAGGCCGCTCTGAAATGTGCAGTTTTGTCTCACAGCAAAATGCCACAGATGCCACAAGCATTGAGGGAGCATGCAATTGGCATGCTGACAGCAGGAATGTCAACCAGATCGGTTGCTCGTGCATTGAATGTTCATTTCTCCACCATAAACCGTCTCCAAAGGCGTTTCAGAGAATATGGCAGTACATCCAACCAGCCTCACAACCGCAGACCACGTGTAACCACACCAGCCCAGGACCTCCGCATCCAGCAGGTTCACCTCCCAGATCGTCTGAGACCAGCCACTCAGACAGATGCTGAAACAATTGGTTTGCAAAACCAAACAATTTCTGCACAAACTGTCAGAAACCGTCTCAGGGAAGCTCAACTGCATGCTGGTCGTCCTCATCGGGGTCTTAACCTGACTCCAGATCATCGCCGTAACAGACTTGAGTGGGCAAATGCTCACATTCGATGGCGTCTGGCACGTTAGAGAGGTGTTCTCTTCACGGATGAATCTCGATTTACATTGTTCTGGGCAGATGGCAGACAGCGCGTGTGGCGTCGTGTGGGTGAGCGCTTTGCTGATGTCAATGTTGTGGATCAAGTGGCCCATGGTGGTGGTGGGGTTATGGTATGGGCAGGCAACTGTTATGGACGAGGAACACAGGTGCATTTTATTGATGGCATTTTGAATGCACAGAGATACCGTGACGAGATCCTGAGGCCCATTGTCGTGCCATACATCCATGAACATCCCCTCATGTTTCAGCATGATAATGCACGGCCCCATGTTGCAAGGATCTGCACACAATTCTTGAAAGCTGAAAATGTCCCAGTTCTTGCATGGCCAGCATACTCACCGGACATGTCACCGATTGAGCATCTTTGGGATGTGCTTGACCGGTGTATACGACAGCGTGTACCAGTTCCCACTAATATCCAGCAACTTCGCACAGCCATTGAAGAGGAGTGGACCAACATTCCACAGGCCACAATTGACAATCTGAAAACTCTATGCGAAGAAGATGTGTTGCACTGCATGAGGCAAATGGTGGTCACACCAGATACTGACTGGTTCTGAGTCCCCAAACCCCCAATAAAGAAAAAAAACCTGCACATTTCAGGATGGCCTTTTATTGTGGGCAGTATAAGGTACACCTGTGCACTAATCATGATGTCAGATCAGCATCTTGATGTGGCACACCTGTGAGGTGGGATGGATTATCTCAGTAAAGCAGAAGTGCTCACTATAACACATTTAGACAGATTTGTGAACAATGTTTGAGAGAAATGGTAATACTGTGTATCTGGAATGAATTATAGATCTTTAAGTCCAACTCATGGAAAATGGGAGCAAAAACAAAAATGTTGCGTTTATATTTTTGTTGCGTGTATTTACCAGGGTTTGACCCAAAAAGGTTTTGGCTGGAATGGACGTAAAGGCAAAGTTATTTGCAATAGATGCACGACGGTGTGACATTGGCCTACTTAACCAAGTTACTGCTTTCTTAAAACATTTTCAGAGGTAAAAAAATATTGGCTGCATTGTGGAGAGGAAAGACGAGCACCCTTATCAAAGCCTGAACGTATGCATTCCCAACATCTGACCTGCACTAACAAGAAATATGTGTCCACTCAGAAGAGAGACACAAAATCACGTGTCCAATTCATATCCAATTTATTTCCACATACGAATGAGGCTCGTTCACAGTCAGAGAAGATCTCGTTCCATGAACTGCTTTCCTGCTTATACGTGATTCATATCCCTGTGCCACATGAAAGGAAAAGCTCAAAAACTAGCATTCTACAGGACTCTCTGAGGTGGAATACTTAATTCATCACACACATTTGGAGTGGGAGGGTTGAATTTTTTAAAGGTGACAAGATCAATAGGTTCAGTGCTGGAAAACTGGGCACAGGCTTCAATTACTCTGACACACTTCCATCAGCAGAGGGTGGTGTAAGCAGAATTTATTTGCGCGCACATAGAAAGTGTCTGAGTTGAAAATTAACACACTTTATCTAGACCCCACTTGACATTCATCTGATAGGATTCTGGAGGACGCCAAGCACTTTCTGACAAGTATCTGGGAGGTAGGCGGATGGGGGGGGTTTTCTGTTCCCTTCATTCTTGCCTTCGCCGTTTTTACACATATTTTCGATTCACAAAAAAACACAAGAGCATTAATGCATTAGTGAGATAATTAGTTGAATAGTACAGACTACGTACAATGAAGTGGTAATGTGCTTAGCAATAGAAGATGGCCTCATATGACCCAGACCACCTTTGAATGCCATCTGAACAACTGTGTCTTTATGCCTCTTGGATGGATCACCCACGCCTGCTAATGCCAGGTCTTAGCAGGTTGTCTCTCAGCAGAGCTGCCTTCAGCCTGACAGTTGGACAGGAACAGCCAGGCTCCAACCGGACGTCATGACTGAATCCCAGTGCACAAGCGACACAGATGAGATAGGGGAATGTGGAACTCTAGTTAAAGTCAAAAACTTCCAGTCAACTACCTGTCTATTTCTATTTTCTTTTTTTCTGTAGTTTGATGTATTAAGTGTCCAATTTTTCTTAGCTGTCAAAAAGAAAAAAGAAGTCAAAAATAGAGCCATTAAAGCATGCAGGATAAGAATTCCATGTCAGTAAGGATAAAATAAGTCATTTATATTTAAGGTTTGGATCTCAGGACAGATTACCCGGTGATTCTCAACTAGTGGGGCACACGCTCTACGGGAGTGAAATGATGTGCCTTGGGGGGGGGGTGATCCCGGGGAACATGCACTGCGAAACCACCATTGGCTTTTCATTGACGTAACAGAATAAAGTGTAATTGCATATCCAGTAATGTGCCATCAACTGTAGTTAATAACGTAGTATTTACTCCTCTTTTTTTGTGTGTATGGTGGAGAGTGGGGAGCGCGAAATGTGTTCTTTGAGGGGGGACTTAACAGAAGAAATCTGAGAAGCATTGGGTTAACCACACGGAGGAAAAAAAATCAATACAGAAAAATCACAAATTTAGTTACTGGGTTTGTAGAATTTAATAATGTTTTGCTGGTTTATTACCAATAGTTACCGATTTATGTACCTAGCAAACACTGAACAAATCAATATTTCTTCTTCATTCATGTTTTTGATCGATAATTTTCTGTTTCCATTAACTCCTGAAATGCTGGTGCACCAGCTAAAAGATGGGAGCTGCAGATCACATTATTATCAGACCAACTGTTAACACTAAAATTGTTATTGGTTTTCCACTTGGGGATTGTGGTCATATGAACGTCATGCCAAGATTATAACTCTGTTTACATTTAAAATACATATTGTTCAATATGCAGCCCATTGGCCTAATGATTCCCTTATCAGATCTTCAGATCTCATCCCCACAAAGCAGCCTTAAACTACAATTAGCATAACTTGTAATGAGAATCACTTTAATGAATACTTTATCCTGATTAAAATCAGATAAAACACTGAACTGCAATGCCAGACAGTAATTAAATTTGAAGGATGGCATGATGATAACAATTATGACAATTATGAAAAGAGGAAAAGTGCAATAACGGTCTAATCTGCAACTGAGAGAATCTGCACTGCACCCTTGGGGCAACCAATAAATAACCAGGATGCGGTTTTTTAAATTTTTTTTATTTTAATGTAAAGGGAATTCATAAATTTGGACTTGAATTGAATTCGGCTAATTACCTTCATCTAAGTTCAACAGTGAGATGACATGCCTGAGGGGAAAACACACCCATTAAAGACAGCCCAACAGACAGAGCACTGCATTAAACTGAAACTGCTGTATTGTAACACCATTCTATAAACACAACAGAAAAGAAAACAAAAAAGGAAAGAATACGAAAGGATTGTCACACATTCCCAGAGAAACATGTTTAAAGATGTTTAACTGTTCATTATTCACACCGAATGTACAGTTTATAAAAGAATTTCAAAGACCCCTGGTGTAGACAATATTTCCACAAGGTTTAAAATAAAACAGAAGATGATGAAGAGGACATTCTAGCACAGCAGAAGTAACATTAAATCTATCGTAGGAGGATGTGAAACCACTTAGCTCTGCACCACCAAGATTTATTTGCCAAGTCACAAGTGTGCACAAATGGACATGTGCAGTTACCTTGTAATCTATGCTACGAGAATGGATAGCAACAACAAACCTGCAGAGACCTAACGACCTTTTTAACATGGTTTCGTTAACACTGCTGCTGTGGTACACCTGAGTGGAACAGGTTGCCATAGCAACGACAAAGGTAAAAATATAGTAGAGTATGACTTAAGGAGGTTCCATCAGGGAAATTAATCTCTCCGTCGCACACAGCACAGTGAGTACACAACACACAGAAAAAGCACACAGAAAGCACCAGCACATAGGAAGTAGTACAACACCAAATAGAAAGATAGAAAGATTAATAAATAACCCATCAAGTATACACAAATGGAAAATCACAAATAGGCATAGAAATAAAAATAAAAAAATAACAGGCATAGTTAAGTATGGGTAGAGTGAAATGTCTATAGTGTTTGCATTGTTTTTGCTGTATTGTCTGTGTCATCCCTTAGCTCTTGTGTGGACTTTCTTCTTCTTCACCTGAGCAGTTTAATGGTTCGGGGGATGAACGAGTTCTTAAGTCTGTTTGTCCTGCATGTTGGGAGGCACAGCCTCTGGCTGTTCAGGCTTCTCTGGTTGTTGGTAATGCCAGCATAAATGCAAGTAGAGGTGAGGCAAGCTACCATTGGTGCAAGGGCCACTAGTTGACTCTGCTATTTCCCATAGGATTAGTTAGTATTTTAGCACCTTTCAGCTCCTTGTTTGGTTTTCTATATTCTGCAGTTCGCTGTTTTGTTTTATGCTCACTTCTGTCGCCCTATATACCACACCTGTTCAGCTCCACCCAGCAGAAGGACTCAGATAGTTACTGGCTGCTGAAAAGATTATCCTTAGACCAGACCCAAAAAGACTTCGGATTGACATTTGCCAGGTGGCTGGAAACATGAAAGGAAGAAAATTCTTTACATCTCCTAAATGTGTCAATAAGAAAGGATTTTGTGACAAATTATTCAAAGGTGTTAATGTCAGTGTTGTTTTAAAAGCTTTCCACTGCCAACAAATGGTTGATAAAATAGAACTATTTCTTCTACCATATTTGCAAAGTGGCAGAACAGAGACTGTTTAATGGCACTGCTGTTTTGGTGTAGAACTCTGATGGAAGGTGCCATATCACAGAATCAAAATCATACAACAGACACCAGCAAGTTTTTATACAGCCATGACTCAGTCTGAGTAAAGAGATGGACAAAGCAATTTAATCTGATTTATATGTCTGTGCCCTAGCAATTAGAATATTACTTTTTTGGGATCATTTTAATACTTTTGGAAGTATACCCTGAAACAAAGGTCTGCCACTTCTCCTTGTGGATCATAGAAAAATGAGCAGTTGTCCTTGGTGGAACTTTGGATGTCCTTCTAGCTGAATTCTTTTTTTTTTTTTTACAAAGCTTTTGGGTAGAAGTTTTGTAAGAATATGAAAGAGGTCTTATTTGATTGCTTCACAAGATTTACATTAAAGCTTCATAAGATTGATACTTACATAAACTACACGGTGAGAATTCGCCAGCTGGCGAAAAGATGAGAACAACTATCCCATGAATTGAATGTTTTGTCTCATTCATTTAGGCAATAAACTAAAAGTAAACTGCAAGCAACACCTTGTGGTATTGCAGATACTATTTCTTTCCCAGACACAGAACATTTCTGGAGTCTCTGCGAGTTGTGAGGCTTATATAGAGATCTGTATTTTATGACTGGGCTCCAAGGTCTAACAGCTGCCTGGTCAGGTCAGCCTCCAAGACAGTGACTGGGTCAATATAATTTACTTTTTCCTCTATTTCTATCCAAGCACCCTTAAAAAAAGAGAGAGAAGAAATTCACACCAGTCAAGTTTGGAGTTTGTGAAATCTCAATCACATCTCTGCTGCAGTCGACGCCGGGAGACAGAGACAAATGGAGCCGATCTTCACTCAAGTAGCTCAACTTCTATCATACTCCTGTGCCCTAAGACAAAGACAGGGGATCTCACCTCATCTCCTTGTACCAAAACAACCCTGGAGGCCCTAATTGCAGCGTGTCTGAAGCATGACAACTATGCGGTTTTCACACAAGCTCTCCCCCTATTTTTTTTTATTTTTTACGCATGATTGTCGTCCGTCCCCCCGCCTTGTTTTCTGCTGATAAGCCTTGTCTCTCTTCGTGCTGTCTCACCCCTATCTCAATCTCCTGCTGTCACACACACACTCCATCATCCCAACCTGTTTTATTTACAGCCTCCCTTCCACCCTCTATTAAGTAAAGCACTGCAGGCGAGACGTCAGCTGCCCCACACAATGGGCCCTGTATTCACATCACTGTTTATTCATCTGCAGACAGCCCTCACCACATTTGGAGAAGCAGCCTTTGACACAAAGAGGGCAACAGCCTAAAAAACGTATGTTTACAGAGGTCCCCTTGTTCCACTATATGTTGTGCATACCTGAGTGTCAGTGTGTAGAACTTCTTACAGATTACTTCCATTTAGTTGAGTAAACAGACTAAACCAATGCATTAAATAAGGCACTGTTTATTTTAGGAATGCATGATGATGATCCTACATCTGTTTTTAACAGAAGAGTATCTCCTCAAGTCAGAAAGAAATATATGGAATGTTGTCCTGTAACCATCAAGTATGTGATTACTTCTTTAGGTGTAGCACAATAGATGCTGAATTTCAGATTTAACGGCCTTTAGAGGAGCTCACATCCATAATGGGTGTGCAAATTGCATCCCTGTTTACCCCTCTGTGGTGCGGATAAAGAGGGCCGAACTTCACACACAGCTCATTGAATGAAGAAATAGACACTCAAATTAACACTGAAAGTCACCGGTTTAATCTCACAGTCATTGTTTCCTTCACTCAAATGCTCTGGAGTGTGGAGCCACAAGAAAACTATCCAAAAACCGTAGGCAGAAGTGTTTGCGCAGCAGTGTAAAAATTACAAGATAACACACATAAATAAGACAACTTCCAGAGAACTGCATTTTCTTTTGTATCAGGCATACGGCTTGTAGATTTATGCATATTTGGGAGTGAAATTCCGCACTTTTTTCCCACCATACTGTACATGTGGGCGTATGTGCAGCATTTATCTACTGTTGGATCAGATGGATGGGAAAGCCCACGCGCTGGGGTTCACAACAAATTGACTGCCTTTCGCTTCTGCTTCACTTTAATTACACTCGCTGAAACGCAGGGGCTACTTTCCTACTATCCTGATGCTGTAGGGGGAGATATCAGTGGTGCTGTTTATCATGCAGAGTGCTGACATGAGTGAGACAGCTAAAATTTGGTTTTCCACATTTTTCACTCTCAGAATGATCCGCAGCACACATCATTGAGAGAACTTCAGTTTAGATGTCAGTGGGTTGTTTTTTGTTTTGTTTTTTGAAAATTAAGTTGTACTGTGGAATTATATTAATAGGCTACAAATGGACAAAGAACGACAACTAGCACTTGATGTTTTTTTGTTTTGATTCAAATCCATCTCACTTCTCTCAAAATGAAACAAAATTTTAGCTTACAGTTACAACACAGTGCCATTATTCTTTCTGCTACCCATACTGGGTAAAGAGTTTAAAGAACAGCAGCAAACTCTTATTCGAAATAAAATGTTGGACTGTTGTACAAAACTTCATTAAAATCTGAGTGGGGAATCTCAGCTCTTTTGAGGATCCTTAAAAACTAAAAGGAGAGACACCTGTGGGGCTAACTTCAATCAAATGTGCCTGTTTTGATAACGGCAAACATTCATTTTCGTGTTTCAATATTCTTAACTGCCTGTCATTTCCTGACCGATAACACTCACGAACAGGTGCTGTTCCCAAACCTGCATTAAATGCATTTGATGGTGTATTGACCCAGACACCCGACTAACAAGAACTCACAAGAAGAAAAACAACAGCAGTAAGATAAAGAAAGATGAGGGGAGTGAGAGCCCTGCACTGCCAATTAGATACCACTCTCAATGGCCATTAAAAGCCTACATACAGTTCAACATGGCACTTCAGCTGTTTATGTTTCAACCGTACTAAGGTTGTTTCTGTCACAGACCCATTTTACCCACAGCATAAGGAGGAGATAAGCGCCTTAAAATTCATTAAGCGGCCTCATGGGAAGCTGTTCCAGCTCAGGCTCCGCCATGTGTCAGTGACCACTACTATTCTTTGTAGAAGAGGCGAGGTGTCACAAATCACCAGGCTGCAGTAACACAGAAGCTTTTGTGTTAACACTGGTGCGCAGTCCTTGCTCTGCTACGTGTAGAGGACTAATAGGATATGTTCTGACTTTGACCAGGTAATAACAAAGTGGAAGAAACACTGAGCAGAACATTGTAGATGGATGGAAGAATACATGTTTTTTGTTAAGCCAAAGCACATATAAAAACATTGAATGGACAAAAGGAAAGGAGAAGCCGAGGAAGTGCACCAATGGGAGAAGATTGGACTTTACCTTCAGTGGGGTTGACGGCTCCTGATAATTCGTCCCATGGGAGGGTGAAGGCAGGGCAAGGATGAGGAGCAAAGACAGCCTCAATGCCATTTTCCTGGGGAAGAAACACACACAGAGACACACACAAACACACACATGCAACAATTACCATTAGAAATCCTTGTCCAGCCTTGAGGTTCTGGGGTCCAAATGAGTAGTATGAAGTAGATTTAAGAACACAGTTTAGAAAGTCTTTTGTTATATTGCACACGCTGATTCGCAGCTCTGCATGTGGAAGAAAGTGTTGAATAACTTATTACATTTCAAGAATAGTAAATTTGGCACAAGGAAAGAACATGCTCCCGCACACCCGAGACTCTTTACTGAAAACAGTGACAACACCGACCAAAGCACAGGAAATTTAGGAGCACAGGGGAAAGCAGTTACTTTTTGTTCCTCTTGAATGAAACATGAACTTTTTTAAAGACATTATTTCCTAGCAGCTGCATGTTTTCCTTGGCATTGACCTCTGATAAATACGAACAGCTTTATCATGTAGGTGTTTGGATGAACAGACAAGGATGATGTTACACGCCATATTGAGGGTGTATAAAGTGCTCATTCTGTTTAGTATTTTTTTGTGTCTTGTCTCTGGCACACTGGGACTGGGCCTTTCCATTTTCATTAATCGCCTTGGAAACGCTTTACAATATGATGCACTTCATTAGAGAGATTAGTCAACACCTATTCCATACCCAGTCAGCAGCAATTAAAATTTGTTTCACACAATAGCAGACTGTATTATACACTCCCTCGAACTGACTCACAAAAGAATTTATGCGATTCAGTTTTAATATACTGCACCTAATCCCAGTATAAATACAGCTATATTTAATGCAGATGACTCTTTACAACATATTAGCAGATTTACAGACTCATATGTCGACAGTGCGACTGCATAACAATGATGTAAACCTAATCCCCACTCGTAGAAAGTAAAAACAAAAACCTGCTCAACTGTATGAAATTGGTTATAATTACAGTATGTTTCAAATTTCCGACATTTGTTTTGGTGAAAACAAATGAGAAATGCCAGAGCAGAATGTTGGAGGAGGAATGTGTCACTCAAGACAAAACAAGCAGAAACATAGATAGACAGACAGACAGACAGATGGATAGACAGACAGAAAGCCTAGTGCAAAATAATACCATCAAGCTAGCTGAGCAAACAAGCACTGCCTGAAAGCCTCAGGCCCATCCAGGGACTAAAAGCAACACGTAAGAAACCTGTCATGAAGAACATTTGTGTTTCCACACACAGTTTATAAAACACCCATTTTCTAAAAGAACATTCGAGATTCATCTAAAATTTGAAAATTAATCCTATTAATGCATTAATGCATTTGGATCATTGAGTCACACCCATATTTTCCTCCTATACATTGAATGTTTGTCTAATACTAGTCCCTATGCATAAAGATCAGCTTGTGTAGCAATATCCCACCAGGTTACTGCGCTGTGTATTGAATTTCAATGGAGGGGCTGTTTGCATTTGGATGGTGGGTTGCCTGCTGCAGCTCATTGCACATGCACTTTGACTGACACACATTGGCGTCTGCTAACTGAGGTAAGGGAGACAGGGAGCCTGTGAACCTTTTGTTGTTGACTGTGGCGCTCAGTGAGCTTGGTGCCTGGTTACCAGCGGTGAAAGGATCATGTGTCACCGTGTCGGAGGAAGCATGTCCGTTTATGTAATTGCTTTGGGACACATACTGTATATGAGGACACACACACACACACACACACACACACGTGCATACACAGACGCACTTCTGACATAAACAACATAACACATCCACTGCAGTGCAGACATGATGGCGGTAACATACTGCCATCCTTATAATCCCTCCAGGCAAAAACAGAATGGTGATCATTTTGTGTGTGTGTGTGTGTGTGTGTGTGTGTGTGTGTGTGTGTGTGTGTGTGTGTGTGTGTGTGTGTGTGTGTGCGCGTGTGCACATTCCTCTCAGTTTTAATGTCTCACTTCAAACTGAAATGAAAACTATCATTTGAGTGAATCTCTGCGTTACTGGATTTTATCTGGCAACAGGACGTGTTTATCCCACTGAGCTCTCTCTGCCTCATCCAAACACTCCAAACCCCTTCTCACCACTTTCCTCATTTCCCCTCTTGCTGTCGCTTAAAATCACATCACCATTGACACTTAGCCAGCAGGAAATCACAAAGATATCTTTGCTAAGAGAGCATAGCAACAAGGAATGACAAGAGTCTGAAGGGTATGGCAGTGTCTACAACAACAGCCAGATCTGCTTAATGCCAGCAAGTTAGCTGTCCCAAACATATACAGAGGAGCAGGTACAGGTAGTGTTAGGGTTGTGTGCTATTGTTGCTTCACATTAACACTTTCACCCATTACTGCGAATCACTGTTCCAGCTACAAAACAATTTTGGGAAAGACGATTTAATTTAATTGCAACTGGAATGAAGATAAGCAGAATGTGTATTGACAGTATTTTAACAAGTGGGATCCACTGAGCACTCTGAATTACTGACAATATTATGACGCAGTGGGTTTATTGAAATGCTACTCTTAGAGTTTGTTTCTAGAACTTACATTAAAAAATGTGTTATTTTCATTTGCATTTATGAGAAAGAGTATTTTGACTTACAAAACTACCTTTGAGAGAAGAATTGATGAAAATGCCTCCAAAAACTTTATAAAACAAAACTGCAAATGCAATTTCTGTGAGTGCAATTATTATTGTTATAAATATTGTTATAAATATTACTATAATTACTTTAAATAAATAAAGTTGATTATGATAATGATGATGATGATAATGATGATGATGATTATTGTCATTATTATTTTCATTATAACTTGCAGAAGGACACAAAAATTTAAAGAATGCAAAAGTCTCCCAGAAGTCAAAACATGAGCCTAAAGCGACGCATCTAAGCACTCAAATCAAGCAGATAATAAGTGCATAAAATTACAGGGATAACAGTTAACAACCAGTTGGAGACTGAAACTCAGTTTGTGCTGTGAGAGGACATGAGGATATAGTCCTTAAATGAGGAGAAAGAGTGTGTGTGCTTCGGCAATATGTTTGTTTTGTAAAGATTGATTAAAACCCTGAGAGAAAAAGTATTCATTTACTTTAAGCTTTGTCATGGTGGGCCTGGGACCTCCGATGAAGACGGGCTGTGTGGTCATCTCCTGGTCTTCCTCTTGTTCCACTTGGCTCTCTGGATTATCTTTCTCTGACGGTCCTGAGGGGCTGGATGTGGATAATTGTGGAACAGATAGAACTAAGCCGCAGGCCTCGGCTGCCCGGAGGACCCCTGGTACTTCTTGGATGTTGCTGTACCAGCGGAGCAGGTTAGGAAGCTGTTGTAGAGCGCCCTCAGCACGGGCTCGGAGGGAACACTATCATAGACGACAAAAAAAAGAAAAGGTGACAGAGAAAAGAAAAAAAAAGTGATATTGATTAAATGACTAGACTCCACATAGATAAGATGTCTGGTTCCACTATAATTTACTCATCACACCGATGGGAAGACAGTTGAACGTGAAGAGGGCTGGCGAGGAAAAACATTTAAAAAAAATAGTGTTGCCAGATGGAGAGCGTAAAAACAAACAGAGGAACAATGGGAGGAGCGGCGTCATCGCGTGTGACAGGAGAACAGTGGACAGACACAGGCATGCATGGAGAAGGGGACACTATGACAAGTGAGTGGAGTGGAAGGGAACCGTCATAGGCTGCATGTGCCGGGGACAGTGATGGCCGTTAAGAGGAGACACGCTAGGCTGAGTGTGAAACTGGAAACCATTGGAGCGCAGCTCACTACTAAAAGCCTCATTGTGAGAACTTCAGTTCATTCCCACAGTCGAGGAACAGTTGGAGACGGCTGTAGGGTGAAATGGAGGTTGAGACCCACTTCACCGCCCGACAGTGCAGCATTCCCAATCGATAATAATGCACAATCGAACTTAACAGCCTCCATCTCCCTGGTCTGCTTTGGCTGTTACTTTAATTGCTGTTAACGACTTGTGAGTGAAAGACGCATCATTATAAGTCATTAATATTCAAAAAGTGTGTGAGTTTTTCTTCTTGGAAAGGACACATTTTTATGTCAACATAACAACCCTATCCGATCTGTCACAGAGAGAAATTTTTGCTGCATAATAAAGTCATTGAAATGCATTTCAAGCTGCTGCATTTGAATAGATACCCTTCCACACATTATCACTCCTAGCCAGGTGGCTCTCGACCACCTCTCGAGAGCAAAAAAAAACTTGCACCAAGTCTGACGCAGTGAATCGAGACCGTGAGTCATGCATAATTTGACAGGTCATCCTAATGGTGATGGATGTTTCTGTAGCCATCTAAATGAGATAACATCATTCACATTGAGAGGCAAAGCAGATTGCTCCTGGCATAATAGCGCTTATTTTGTTTGTAGTTCGGTTTGTAAAGCTCACAATGTGTAAATGCAATTACAGGTATAAGCCTCAGATAAGAAACATTGGCCCCGACAATAAAAGTGAATTAGCATTTGATGTGTATTCATGGAACAAAATTAGGCCATATATTAAGGCAGCAATGAGAGCTGGGTCTTTTTCATTACTGACAACACTCAAAAGACATAAATCATGCAGACCAAGGCCCTTAAGGCCCTTACCAAGTACTGATAGATGCATGGCAGCAGCACCACATCAGTCAGAGTGAAGTACAGTCCCTCAGCGAACACATGCTCCAGGGAAGGCAGGTCTGTGTTCTTCACTTTCCTGATCTCAGAGCTCTTTCTAGTGGTCAACGTTGGAACTGCGTCTACTGTCAGCTTAGCCAGAGCCGCCCTGAGATCAGGTCCGTCACAGACTTCAGGTGACTGTCCAGATCCAGACTCATGATCTCGGTTCCCTTTGCCTACACGGGATGCATTCTTTTCATTCCATCGCTGCTCTTGGAGTTTCTGTCTCCGTAACTTGTCATCGTTGTGGACTTGGACGGGCTCCGCCAGCCTTTGCTCCAGGGCGAGAACGGAGGGAGGTACTTGCTGACACGGACTTGCTGGGTTTTTGAGGTGCTCTTCGATATCAGAGGGGATGCTGATTTCACACAGTCGGGTCCATTTGCTCACCTGAGAATGTGATGATTAAAGAAATGTCAGACACTGCATTGCTTTGAAATACACTGGTTGATGTCTATGTTTCAGGCTGCTGATATACTGAATAGGTCATATTTATCAAAGACGTTGCAAAAAAAATCTTTAGAATTCCTCACAATTTTGCCACTGCCTATAATAAAAAGTCCATATTTTCATAATATTCTCCAAGGATATTTCTGCCGAAAAATTACAGAATTTAGCCAATTTTATTAAATACGGTATTTAAATTTGATTGTTGTACATTTCTGAAGGAACTATTCCAATGAAACATAAATATTCATTCATGTTGTTTTATTAGTGGACAGGTTAATCGCTGTATATGTTGTATTGTATGTTTGTCTTTCTGAATAAACTAGAATAACAAGGAAGTGGCATCTGACCTAACCTAATCAAGTGTACAGGTAGTCCTCAACTTATGAAGATTTGACTTATGAACATTGGGAGATATGAGCAAACACGCGCTGGCATATCTGACTATTATATTGCATTTCCACTATCTACCCAACCCCCGCCAAGGAGCACTACTGCGTTTGCGCAACTCCAAACTCGTCTCCCCCTTTTGTTGTTGTTTGTTTTTGTCTCTGTGAGCATCTCAGGGTGTCAGGCTTTATACCAGGCTTTATACCTTGGATAGTTTACTGTTTATCATGGATGATAAACCAAAGGCTAGTGTAGATAGTGGCAGTGGCAAAAAAATAATGAATGACAAACAATTTGACTTGCCGACAACCTCTCAGAATCAACTGTGTTCGTATGTTAAGAAATACCTGTATTTGCATGTAAACAGGATCTTTCAAATTCACGTTCAGTTAGAAATGAATCTCAAAATCCTTCCTAAAAACTAAAAAGATACATTTTCATTCCTGCGTGCGCTTTGAAGAACACATAAAAAATATACACAACAGAACTAAAACTAAAAGTTAGTAACATAAAATGAAACAAAATTAAATTTGTCTTCTTTCAATTTCTGTGTAAAATCAACTAAATTTTTTTTAAATTAAACTGACGCCCTTTTGCCTAGGTACAGAAAAGAATTTTTGTTCTTCAAAAAACAACAACAAATAACCCCCTTAGTTTTTTATATTCAGTTTCTAAATAACCTAAACATACACGGACAAGCTCCAGCTTGCTCTATGTGTCGAGTTTTATAAGAAATGTTTTAAACTTATGCACCAGACTTAAAACAGCTATAGACAGAATTACAAAGTCATAACTGTGTTATACACCTGGGTCTTGATTTTCACTATGGACAGAACTAAATTACATTCCTTTGAAGTGGACCCGGGTTCGAGTCCCGCTCTGTGTGGAGTTCGCATGCTCTCCCTGTGTCTGCGTGGGTTCTCTCCGGGTTCTCCGGCTTCCTCCCACCTCCAAAAGCATGCGCTTCAGGTTGATTGGCCGTTCCAAATTGCCCGTAGGAATGAGTGTGTGTGTGCATGGTTGTCTGTCTTTGTGTGTGGCTCCGCGGTGCACTGGCGTCGTGCCCGGAGTGTCCCCAGCCTCACGCCCTATGCCGCCGAGATAGGCTCCGGCTCCCCGTGACCCGCTGCGGCGGATACAGCGGTGGTAATCTGAAGATGACTGACTGACAGAACTAAATTACATTCCTTTGAAGTTGTTTTTGTCCTCTTTTGGAAAATAACGACTGTAATTGTTGCACATCCTTTCCCATTTGCCCTCTGCTTGTACCTTAATATGCAAGCAGCAGGAACCATTCAGATTTTGTACTTTGGTGATGTTTGTCTATGCTTATTACTAACCTCTGCACAGGCCTTCAGACAAGTCTTCTTAAATCCCAGCAAAGCCAACACATCATTCCTGGAGGGGTCAGCCTCTAAGGTCTTGTTGATGATGTGTCTCAGGACCACAGCCAGTCCTGCCCTGCAGAGCCTTCCCCTCTCGTCCAGAGCAGCAGGGAGACGACAGCCCCTCACCAGCTGAGGAAGATCCTGCTGCTGAATACAAGAAGCATCCAAAGACACTGGAAGGTTGCTCTTCAGTGACTCGGAGCAGCCAGGTTTGCTGGAGACCAGAAACAGCTTAAAGGACTTGCACTCGCAGTAAGACAGGAGAAAAATGGTGATGGATGTGTGCAAAGGAAGACACGACTCCTCATTGTGGGTTAAGGCTTCTAAATATAGGCACGGCTGTTGATTTATCTCAGTATGCGTCATAGTAAGTAGTTACGTGGTGGGATAACAAAATCCCGTTATTCGTAACTAACTACTAGTATACAAGTACTAGCAAGTTTCAAACGTGCTTAACAAAGTATTACCAGAGTATTACCTGTAGTTTCAGGACCCGCACGTAAAATGATACGAATAAGTAATTACATTAGCTTTATCAATGTGCACATACTGCATAACGGAATTGTAAGAAACCCACGCTGCTTCGTTGAGCGACCTCAGCCACAAGCTAGCTCTGACTTCCTCTTTCCTGGTGCAACAATATATGTACAGCGTCCTCTGTTGTCAGAGTTAGGAATACTTACTAGTTGGTATTTAAATCAAAGCCTCAGGTCAGTTATAGAAATACATATTATACGTATCGCATCAAATAAATTATTAAATTACATAAATTGTTATATATATTGCAAATTCGTGTCGTCTTAATTAAGAAATAATATTCCAACACAGAGGTCCGCCTGTGTAGATTCCGGACCTATTTAACAGTTGCACAGGTAGTAGAATGAGCGGAAATCCGCCCCGGCTGTCTTTTGTAGGAAGTGTTAGCGAATCGAAGGCTGCTTCAAGACACTGTACTAACGTTCTTGATTTGGAGGCGTCATCTTACCAGAAGCAGAGTGAGGTAAAGCAACACAGCTGAAAATTATAATACGCCGGCTTGGTTTTGTAACGTCCAGGCGACGGGAGCGGTAACTTGAGCAGTTAGTTTAGAAGTTGTTCTTGGTTTAGGATTCAGACGAGCCTCAACCAACCTCACACAGTAGCAAAGTGCTTAGCCTGTTTGTTCCTTCACCTGAATGCTAACAGACGGAATTAGCAAACATTTCTCTAATATAGCAAACTGATTATATGTGAGACACATGAATGGAGACGCATTTATGTATTTACTGGTTTCGTTTTTAAACCCAGACTCATCCCGAGTGTCATTTCAAGAAACACTGGAGTACCTGGATAGTAACTCCATATCTTGCTTTGCTTTTTTTATTCTTCAACAATCTGTACATTATCTTACCAAACGTTGTGTAGAATTATAGTAGCAGTGATATTTGATAAACCTGTAACCATTGTTGCTCATTTTTATGATTCTTAGAGTTAAAGTCATGGCTGGACCGGTTAGTCTGGAGTTGGATCCTATTTTCCTGAAGGGGTTGAGTTACTTGCACTCCAAGAGTAAAGACTCAGCAGAAAAACTCAAGGCTTTACTAGATGAATCGCTTGCAAGAGGAAGCGACTCATCTTACCGCTCATCAATAAAAGTAAGACGTCAATCATCTGATTTGGTTCATTCATGCTATTTTTTTCTTTATACACATATGCCGATCTGATATGGCATTTGTACTTGTACACTATGTGAATACTGAATCTTCTTTATTTTAATCGTGTATCCTCAGGATGTTGACTTGTCCAAGGGGTCTGTGTCAAAACTGAGCTTAAGTAAACCTGACCTGAAGTCATCTTTGAGTTCCTCATCCTCCAGCAGTAGCAGCAGCACCAGTAGCAAATCTAGCTCTGAAAAGAGTAAGAAGGAAGGAGAGAAGAGGCTGTCAGAGAAGGTACATGAAGCATTTTGTATCAGGATATTTTGTTAGTGGATAAGCCCAATTATATGAAACCAGTGCCAGTTTTCCAATACCATCCAAAATGTGAAAATAGATCAAATAAATCTGCCTCTACTGCTGACCTCAAAGTACAATAAAGGAGGTGTGACAGCCAGACATGCCAAGCAGTTAAATCTGTACTCTTCAAGGTATCCAGAAAGCATCAGAGAGCACAAACCTTTGCCATGGTCTCTCAGTGCTCAAATGGATCACTGCTGAAATCTAATGTATTGTCCCTTGTGGTGTACCCTCTCCATCTGTGCAAAATAATTGTAACTTTTTTAGGAACCCTGCAAACAGAAAAAGACACTTGTTGGAGGTAGAAAGACTAAGCAGATCAGCACAGCTCAGTTTAGCACTTCATTTTTTTCCTTTTATTTAGTTTTCCCTACAGTGCATGAAAGAACATGTGCTCATCGTACTGTATGTGTGGACATAAATAATTTAAATGCGTTTGTATCTTCTTACTGAGAACAGGTCCGAGTTGACCTGGGTGAAGTTGACCCTCCAAAAAAGCCCCGTTTGGAGAAACAGGAGAATCGCTCTTCTCCTATCACAGTTCAGACGAGTAAGGACCTTTTGCCAAATATAAATGACTATGATGAGACCAGTGCTGATGACTTCGCCATGGAAATGGGCCTGGCTTGTGTGGTTTGCAGGTAAACCGTAATAAAGTTTGGATAATGACCCAACAAGCATTTCCATGTCAGCATGCTGACTTGTGACCTGTGTTCTTAATTGCATAAGGCAAATGACAGTGACCATGGGAAACCAGTTGGTTGAGTGTCAGGAGTGCCATAATCTGTACCACCAAGACTGTCATAAGCCCCAGGTGACAGACAAAGAAGTAAATGATCCACGGCTCGTGTGGTATTGTGCCCGCTGCACCAGGCAAATGAAACGCATGGTGAGTAAACAATATATATACCACCTGTATGTTGGTGATGAAATGGCTAATTAAATCAGTTTAAAAGCTGAAAATACTTTTTGTATTGTACCCTAGGCACAGAAGCCCCCTCAGAAACCATCCTCTGCCTCTGTATCATCAGCTCCGATTGTAAAAGATACTCTGGTGAAAAAGACCGAGCTCAAAACCAAAGCTGACACAGCCAGCACCTTCCAGGCTTTCAAAAGAACAGAAGTGAAGGTACATGGAATTTTTCTGCAGTGATATGCTTTGTCTAAATGTCAGGCCGAGCAAAAAAACAAAATTATGTCGCGAGTGAAACGAGTGCAACAGCCATTAATGTGAAAAACATTAAATATGTTGGTGTTTGAAAACTGCTAATTGCTTATCCTTTCAGGCATCCGCAACATCAGCCAATCCGACTAGCAGCAGCTCCTCGTCATGCAGTGGACTCACGGGTTGGGCCGCATTTGGTGCCAAGACGTCCCCAACTCTTCCTGCCAGCTCTAAACTAGGTTCATCTGGCCAAAGCGGGAGCCACAAGAACCTACCAACTCCCTCTGGCCAGAAACCCGCCGGGCTGACTGGGCTAGGAGCAGCCAAGTCTGGACTTGGGAGTACAAAGACACCTGGAAGCGGCAATGGAAACGGTTCCAGCCAGGTACCTCTGAAACCTCCTCCACCCCTGACTTTGGGGAAGCAGCCCCTGAATCGTGCATCGAGCAGTGAAAGCCAAGGCAAGGGTTCTGTCTCATCAGGGGCCAGCTCCCCCAGCAGCTCCCAGGCAGGTGCAGGAGGGAATGGAGCCAATAACGGAGGAGGTAACGGGAACAATGGGAATGGGTCGAAGGCTGCCCCCGGGGACAAAGCACCGACATCTCAAGAGTCTCAGCTTAACGCCATGAAGCGTTTACAACTGGTGAAAAAGAAAGCTGCACAGAAGAAGCTGAAAAAATGAATAATGACAAGGAAGAGGAGGAGGTGTGAAGGAGTAGAAAACAAATGTCCTAACTGTGGAAGTGGTGACCGAGCACTAGGCTTGTATTTGTAACACTGTCAAGTCAAATACTTGAATTTTACTTTGTGTAACTGCTGCTGGACTCACTTTTATATCAACAAACATTAAATCCTTTCCTAAAAAAATGGCAGTAGCTTTGATGTTACATCATGTTTTGTTCTTGAATGTAAATCATTGATGAGGCAGGACCACTGGAGAAGCAATCATGTTTATTCATGACATTTAAATATATAAATGATGGAATAGATTCTTTTCATTGCACATCCACATAAAATATTTACTTCATTTAGTCACCATTTCACATAAAAATCTGAAAATCATTTCACATTTAAATTTAACTTCATAAGTAAATCACTTCATTATCAATATACAACACTGAAGTACGAAAAGTGCTCAGCACAGTGCCTCTACTGTTACTTCTATTCATCAATCAACACTTTTGGTGTGAGATGTCTGATAACATCTACTGATGCCTACTTCAGTTTTAACTTGCACAAAATAAAATGAATCACTGACGGGTACAGCATTAAAAAGTACATTTGTTTCAAATGCCACAGGTTGATTTTTTTTTGGTTTTCTGATAACTGCATAAATGGAAGGCTTCTTCCTACTTATGCGTAAGACATCCTGCCGAGGTAGTTGGCAGGGACGTATCCCCTCTGTCCGTTGGACTCGGCCAACCACCAATCTTTATTGCCTCCCAGGTCACAGAACTGGATTATACGGACATGCTGGTACTCCTGCAGCGTCAGCTCCTGGTTGCAACGAGCTTGAAATGCATACACAGCATAAAACTGTGGAAAGAGATGCAAATTAGAAAAAAAAATTGAAAAAATCATTTGAAAAAGTTAACAGTAAGTTTACAGGCTTTGTTTTACTAAACTAAAAGAAGAATCTGTTCAGATTATCAGCAGGTTGGTCTTAACCCATTTTAATCCACCGTCCTCATTTGAGGACAGCAAAGAACTATGAAAATAACGACAAGAATTGGTTATAGAACAACATTATGAAGTGAGGGTAATAACATATTGATTCATCAATATATGATGCAAAATTCTCATTTATATAATATAAAGCACAAGAATGACTCCATGGAAATTTGACAAAAATCCACTTCTGGAGATCGATGAAGATGATTACCAATATTTTCTTTAATTTTGATCTGCGTATGCTGCTATTCAGTGACTAGTGTCCAGAAGGGCTTATTTATTTGCTTTCTTTCTTATATTTGAAATAGGCTTGCAATTATAGGCTATAGAATGGCATAAACTTTGCGGTACTCAAATGAGGACACTGGGCATTACATAAGTGATATGCATCAGAAGAAGCGGTGCCTCAATTGGAAGAAACAAGCTCAAACCATAAGGAGTTTCATACATCTAATATGAAATAATGTTCATATATTGTTCTAAACAAGTTTTGCACTGCAAAGCGGGAAAAAGCTTGAATGTAACAAGTTTGAAACTTGTAAAGTGACTAACATACGTGAGAGCTGTACGTGATGCTGAGCATTCATTGACTGGAGCTTTTGGTGGGCAGAGTTTTTTTTTTTTATGTACAGAAGACATTGCAAGGTAAGATCAAAGTGTACCAGTTAGGAATTACTGTATGAATATCTAAGCCACTCCATGAATTAGTGAAGATATGTGTTTACATTTTTTATCACCATAGTTGGTATATCCATTTTTTAGTCATTTAGTTTACTCCGATAGAAATATATTTTAAGTTATAAATATTTATTATAATAAATAATATTACAAATAAAATAAGGCCACTGATTATTATGCTTCAAGAATCCTTCCAAAAATTTGGAGTGTTTGAGGAGAATTTGTCAGTTGACGAAATGATTGTGTGCTATTATGGACATAACACTGTCAAGCAATTCATCCGGGTCAAACCAATTCCATTTCTATGTAAACTTTTTTTAATACATTTTGGGTATTGTGTGTGGTGTCAGGACACTGCTACAATTTTGATCTGTATTGGCAAAGGGTCTGCTAATGAAGAAAACAGCAATTTGTTGCTCGGTTCTAAGGTGGTGCTGAATATGCTCTCAGTTGTAGATAACCCATTGTCTTATAATGTATACTTTGATAATATAGTCATTTGTGGACTTTGGGATTCAATGCCATGGAAGCAATGAGGGAAAACAGGATCAGCAAGTACCCATTGAAGGAATTAAATGCAATGAAAAATGAACCGATAGGAACATGTGATTACAGTTTTGATCACAATGAAGAAATTCCCATTGTGAAATGGGTGGACAACAAATGTGTTACAATTAGTACAAATCATGACACAGTCCATCCATCCATCCATTCTCTTCCGCTTATCTGGGGTCGGGTCGCGGGGGCAGCAGCTTAAGCAGGGAAGCCCAGACTTCCCTCTCCCTAGCCATTTCGTCCAGCTCCTCCGGGAGAATCCCAAGGCGTTCCCAGGCCAGCCGGGAGACATAGTCTCTCCAGCGTGTCCTGGGTTGTCCCCGGGGCCTCCTCCCTGTAGGACGTGTCCGGAACACCTCACCAGGGAGGCGTCCAGGAGGCATCCTGACCAGATGCCCGAGCCACCTCATCTGGCTCCTCTCGATGCGGAGGAGTAGCGGCTCCACTCTGAGGCCCTCCCGGATGACCGAACTTCTCACCCCATCTCCAAGCAAGAGCCCGGACACCCTGCGGAGGAAACTCATTTCGGCCGCTTGTATCCGGGATCTCGTTCTTTCCATCACGACCCACAGCTCGTGACCATAGGTGAGGGCAGGAATGTAGATCGACCGGTAAATCGAGAGCTTTGCCTTTCGGCTCAGCTCCTTCTTCACCATGATGGACCGATACAGAGTCCGCATCACTGCAGACGCTGCACCGATCCGCCTGTCGATCTCCCGTTCCATTGTACCCTCACTCGTGAACGAGACCCCGAGATACTTGAACTCCTCCACTTGGGGCAGGATCTCATCCCCAACCTGGAGAGGGCAAATTCACCCTTTTCCGACTGAGGACCATGGTCTCAGATTTGGAGGTGCTGATTCTCATCCCAACCGCTTCACACTCGGCTGCGAACCGCTCCAGTGAGAGTTGGAGATCACGGCTTGATGAAGCCAACAGCTGCATGTCATCTGCAAAAAGCAGAGACGCAATACTGAGGCCACCAAACCGGACACCCTCAACGCCTTGGCTGCGCCTAGAAATTCTGTCCATAAAAGTTATGAACAGAATTGGTGACAAAGGGCAGCCTTGGCGGAGTCCAACCCTCACTGGAAATGAATCCGACTTACTGCCGGCAATGCGAACCAAACTCTACAGGGACCGAAAAGCCCTTATCAAGGGGTCTGGTACCCTATACTCCCAAAGCACCCCCCACAGAACCCCCCGAGGAACACGGTCGAACGCCTTCTCCAAGTCCACAAAACACATGTAGATTGGCTGGGCGAACTCCCATACCCCCTCAAGGACCCTGCGGAGGGTGTAGAGCTGGTCCACTGTTCCACGGCCAGGACAAAAACCCCACTGCTCCTCCTGAATCCGAGATTCGACTTCCCGATGGACCCTCCTCTCCTGAACCCCTGAATGGACCTTGCCAGGGAGGCTGAGGAGTGTGATCCCCCTGTAGTTGGAGCACACCCTCCTGTCCCCCTTCTTAAAAAGGGGGACCACCACCCCAGTCTGCCAATCCAGAGGCACTGTCCCCGATGTCCACGCGATGTTGCAGAGGCGTGTCAACCAGGACAGCCCCACAACATCCAGAGCCTTTAGGAACTCCGCGCGGATCTCATCCACCCCCGGGGCCCTGCCACCGAGGAGCTTTTTAACTACCTCGGTGACCTCAACCCCAGAGATAGGAGAGCCCACCTCAGAGAACCCAGACTCTCCTTCCTCATGGGAAGGTGTGTCTGCGGGATTGAGGAGGTCTTCGAAGTATTCTCCCCACCGAGTCACAACGTCCCGAGTTGAGGTCAGCAGTGCCCCATCCCCACTATATACAGTGTGGATGCTGCACTGCTTCCCCTTCCTGAGACGCCTGATGGTGGACCAGAATTTCTTCGGAGCCGTCTGGAAGTCATCCTCCAAGGCCTCACCGAACTCCTCCCATGCCCAAGTTTTTGCCTCAGCAACCACCAAAGCTGCATTCCGCTTGGCCAGCCAGTACCCATCAGCTGCTTCAGGAGTCCCACAGGCCAAAAAGGCCTGATAAGACTCCTTCTTCAGCTTGACGGCATCCCTTACCACTGATGTCCACCAACGGGTTCTGGCGTTGCCGCCACGACAGGCACCGACCACCTTACGGCCGCAGCTGCGGTCGGCCGCCTCGACAATGGAGGCGCGGAATATGGTCCACTCAGACTCAATGTGCCCCGCCTCCCCCGGAACGTGAGTGAAGTTCTGCCAGAGGTAGGAGTTGAAACTCCTTCTGACAGGGGATTCCGCCAGGCGTTCCGCCACAATACGTTTGGGTCTGCCAGGTCGGACCGGCATCTTCCCCCACCATCGGAGCCAACACACCACCAGGTGGTGATCGGTTGACAGCTCCGCCCCTCTCTTCACCCGAGTGTCCAAGACATGCGGCCGCAAGTCCGATGACACGACCACAAAGTCGATCATCCAACTGCGGCCTAGGGTGTCCTGGTGCCAAGTGCACATATCGACACCCTTATGTCTGAACATGGTGTTCATTATGGACAGTCCGTGACAAGCACAGAAGTCCAATAACTGAACACCACTCGGGTTCTGATTGGGGGGGCCGTTCCTCCCAATCACACCCTTCCAGGTCTCACTGTCATTGCCCACGTGAGCATTGAAGTCCCCCAGCAAAACTCCCAGCCCCTCCTACAGGTGGTGAGCCCATGGGAAGAGAGACCCACATTGTCCTTTCGGGCTGCGCCTGACCGGGCCCCATGGGTGCAGGCCCGGCCACCAGGCGCTCGCCTTCGAGCTCCACCTCCAGGCCTTGCTCCAGAGGGGGGGCCTGGTGACCCACATCCGGGCAAGGGAAAACGTGTTCCAATGTTTTTAATCATCATTTTGGGTCTTCGAGCAGTCCTTTGTCTGGTCCCTCACCCTCATGACACAGTACAAACAAAAAGAATGTACAGCTTTGGCGGCAAGAATCTAAGTCAATAGGAAATGTCCCTCAACCAAAGAACATATTGTAAAACTTATATTAAAATCTTAGGTGTTGAATGTTTTGTTCCATATCATTCTAAGGAATGATTCATTGTTCCATATCATTCTAAGGAATGATATGGAACATGTTAAATTAAGTGTTTTTTGTTCATTTGTCATTTTTTACCGTTTATATTTATTGTCTTCTGAAAATGGAAATATTCTTTTATTTGGCCGGAATGTATACATATCAACCCAGTGTCCTAATTTGAGGACAGCCTGTATTTCTTTTCTTACTTGATATAAAAGAGTTTTGGAAGTTCCAACATGTTTGTATTCCCATTTTATGTAAAAGTTCTTAAAGTCATTACAAAAATGGTTTGGTTAAAATGGGTTAAACAGACACTTGTAAAATTGTGGACCAGAGGGTGGGCGGGGGTGTGTGTGTGTGTGTGTGTGTGTGTGTGTGTGTGTGTGTGTGTGTGTGTGTGTGTGTGTGTGTGTGTGTGTGTGTGTGTGTGTGTGTGTGTGTGTGTGTGTGTGTGTGTGTGTGTGTGTGTGAAAATATATTGAAATAAAGAATTTCTCCACTGAGGGATTAACAAAGGAACATCCTAAATTAAACTACTGCACGATTTTATGGATTTTATGCCTACATTTTGTCACAAGTTGAGTAATAATTACATAAATAGAGGATTGGAGTGGTTCCCCTGCCAAGAAAGCTTTTGTTTTTAAATTTTTCCACAACATTGAATATGTTACTCTGACGTCACAAAATAACATTCAGGTGTACCTTCATCTGTCATCCATTAGGGGGCAGTCTTTATCAGACTTCTAAAGGGTTTCAGCAGCAGCTGCCTCCATTGGTTACAAACTACTGCCCTGCTTGTCTAACAGTTTAATTAGATCTCCTGAGTGGCACATGTCACGATGAAGGTCAGACGCTTCTCGATTCATCGTGCCACATAAAGACATGACTGTGTGGATGACAAAGCCCAGCCCAGCTGACTTGATTTCGCTGTCATCACGAGTTGTTATTCACCATATCTAATTTCACAGCTTGACAGACAGAGACATGATGAAGCTATCGTTGTTCTGTACTCTAACAACGATGGTTAGTGGCCTGCTTATCCAGTCCGCACAACTGCACACATCACTTACACTGGCCATTAACAACCCTCACATTATACAGGTGGGGCCTCTTGGTTGGATGTTCTGTTGTAATGATGAGGTCAATGTGGTGAATGGATTGTTTGGACCTTATTTTATCTATATACTGATTAATTCATCTCTCTGAAGTGTGTAAGATTACAAACATTATATAAAGTGTAACTGCAACTCGATTTTGCAAATAACATTAATTGATCTTCTCTGGCTGTCCTCAAATTGAAGGAAACCTGAGCTACACAAGACATTTCTTAATCTTCTCAGTAGCATCTTAAAATGACAACTTTATATATATATATATATATATATATAAATATATATATATATATATATATATATATATATATATATATATATTTATATATATATATATTTATTTTTTTAAATTTTTTTTAAATGTAAAAAACAAGTCATATGGTACCAGAGGGGTTCTGAAAGACACACCTGCTGAGCCTCGGTGTCCAGCATGACCTCCAGGTCTTCTGGGGACATTTGCTCTTCCTGTGGTCCAGAGAGGGTAGTGCTGCTGTCGCTGCTATTGAGGTTGAAGCTGCGCAGGCTGCTGCTGCCCGACACAAACAAACTGAGGTCATCGAAGTCCTCATCCGCCATGACAAGAGGCTGCTGCTGTCTCTGCTCTTTGACCATCTGGCCCAGCCGCTGGGAGTCCCTCAGAGGATTGTAGGGCTTCAGGAATGTGGAGTAGACATAGCCTTGTGTACCTGAATGTGACATAAAGGGACAGTTTGTCCGGATGCCTGTCTGCAAAATCCATTTTAAAGGGGTGATAGAAGGACAAAATATCATCTCACATTTCTGTTCCCTTATCTGTCCTTGCAGATGATTTTTTTTAAATTGACTCTTTTTAAATATATTCCTGCTAAGAAAAAAATCATTGCGATATTTAGTTATCAGTTATCTAGTTAAATGCTGTCATTTTATACAAATTACTTATTCCCGAGTAGAAATCATTTCCATCAGAACTGTCCGAGATGACTATGGATTATTCAAAATAAACCATGACGATTTAAAGTTAAGAATCAAGGAACTGTAATCAAAAGTAATGAACATCGTATTTTGGCATAGACGAAATTTCAAAATGGAACAAAAGAGCTATCCTTTAAATTTCTCACACTCAGTAAAAAAGACGTTATACTTTCTGAATAAATATATATTTAAGATATTATGTTTAATTCTTTTGCTGGAAGCGAAAGCTCGGGCCTATATTTTAAATCCATGTACAGAGACTTAAGAATGTGTAAATATGAGGTTAGAATATTCATAATGTTGATTTGAGTTGAAGAATGAACAGCAACTTCCTGGAAATTCCCTTAATCCCTCAGGAAATGACAATGCTGTGAATAATGCACTTTGCACCAAGTAATACACACACGTTCGTTTTCCCAGAAACCATGAAAAAGACATTTGTTATTGCAGACAACAGAGACGAGTGGCGGCATCTCTCTCGCTCCATGTTTCTGTATGCGCATAGGGAGCATTCTTTGTACACTGCATTGACAAGACTCTGCGATCTCAGGTGTCCCTGTGAGAGGAAGAGGGGAGATGGAAAGATGGAGATGGCCCAGGAATCGAGGCAACTATCTCAAGAGGCGGCAACCGTGACATCATTGGACTGCATCTTTTGAGCTGATTTGTCAGTATTAGAAAGTAAAGTTTGGCATGTACCATCGTCTAAATGCATGTGGTGTGTTCACAGCAGGGTGTGTATGAGAGACGACCTACATTTCGACCACACCCTCTGATGATCTGAAGCGATAATTTAAATCACCTTGTGTTTGCTGCTAACAGAATGCACAATGAAGCCCTTGCAGAGACACACATGCTTTAAACACTTGCCTCCAGTGTGAACCAGCCAGCGGCTGCTGCTGCCTAATGGGTCAGTGTCCTCCAGCAGGGCCACCAGCTCCCCCTCCAGCAGGCTGAGGTCCTGCTCCTGGCAGCCGTTGCACTTCCTTTTTAGCTGGTATAAACGGTTCAGTGGATGTTCCGCCAGCAGCCAGGCACGCTGTTCTTCGGTTTGATGATGCACTTCCGGCATCTGTTGGACAGCAGAGCGCAAAGCATGATTATTTCATCATTTAAAGAGGGTCTGGTGGTCGTTGCATGTTGACATGTCATTGGTTGTCTTTGCAGGAGGATATTCAAGGCACAGAGAAAGGTTATAAGCTCAGGAAACAACGTGGGGTTTTTGAAAACAATTGGAAATGCTCAGAGAAATGTCTGAGAATTTTATTAAACCTAAGTTTGCAGATACTTAGACTACTACCCAGGATTGTAAATCACACACATCTCAGGCTATAATGTGCATTTTATTTACCCCCCCCCCCAACTTCTTACCGCGATTTTCTTTTCTCGTCTCTCAAAGCTGACTTTTCGTTCCATCAATTTCTGGGCATTATCTTTGACAAAAGTCAGATTGTTTAGCTCCTCCATGACGCTGTTCTGTACCTCAGCAATGTTAGACAATGGAGCCTGAAAATGTGCCACACATCAGTTTACATATTAGAAAGATTAGGAATACATTTTCAAATGTGTGGCGGGATCATGTGTGGGATTCTCACTGGTAGCTGGTGTATGGATGGGGAGTGAAGTAGTATTTTATCCATCTGCCTCTTGAGCAGGGTCACTAGGCACACCACAGAGTTGGTCAGGATAGTATAGGTGGCCATGTTGAACATCTGCAACTCCTCCACTAGTAAGGCATTGAGAGCCTCGTAGTCCCTCCTGGCCAGACCGGGTGGCTCTTCGGACACCAGGGAAGACGTTGAACCGGTGGTGGATGATGAGGATGAAGAGGAAAAAGAGGAAGAGCGCTCCAGGCGGCAACAATAATCCAGCAATTTGTCGTAACGCTTCTGGATGAGCTTCTGTGGAGCCGTGAACATGCCTTGCAGGGAGGAGAGGGGGGCGAGGACCAAGCGCTCTATGCCGGCTCTCTGAATGAAGAAACCATTGAGATGGTAAAGGATGAATTAAGATTCTAGACATCACCAAAGTTTTCTCTGCTATGAATTCTGCAAGTGTAAAGAGCTACCTTTTATCTTATTTCTCTGTCTTTTCAAATACTGTATTGTCTATTCATGGTCTTGCTTCTAATATGCAGTATTGTTTCTGATTTGGAACCATTGTCAGAGATTTAATAAATCGCACCTTAAAAGATCGAGGTAGCCTGATTTGCATGCAGATAAAGCAGTAGTGACTTGAGAATGATATTTAACTTACAGCAAAATATGGAAGACGTAACACAACCCTGAATGCAATAAATAGAACTGTTTCACTGGTGAAAATGATTCGGTTACAATGTTACGACATTGTGGAAGTAATGTGTTAATGGACTAATTTTGAAAAGCTTGCAACAGTCAAGCTCATACTTCATAAAGCATCTGAATCAAATGTATATTTAGCTCAGAACTGCTAATAGTGTGATGATAGGATAAGAAATTGGAAAATGACAGATTTGGTCAAAGATTTCAGCTGGAATGTTGTGGCCATGAAGGGAGAAAATAAATGTAAGTATCTCTGCGTAAATTAAGAAATGACCTGAAGGTAATGAGAGGTTGTGTAGGAACAGCAAGGACAGAGAGACATACTGGAAATTTGGGGAAGAAAGGTATGAGGCGATGAACTGGATGGTTACGTGAATTATACCTTGAACAAAATAACAATATTTTTATAGAGAAGCATAAAAAAGAGTCAGACTTACACACTGCTTGTAGGGGTCATTCCCATTGATGTGCAAAGAGGTTTTTGCACCATTTTTGTTTGGTTCCTTGATGATGTTTTCCATGTCCTGGACACCGTGAACAGCTACCGACACTATGTCCTGCAGCATTGATACATCAAAAGAGACAAAACAAGGAAATTTGTTAGAATATTTTAATTAACAAAAGACACATTTTGTCTCATGAAACGTTAACATAAACCAACCTGAGTGTGCTGGAGGTAACATTGAAGATTCTTGACCAGCATCCTCACAGCTTTCTCCAGACTCCTGAACAGCTTCTCTTCTCTATCGAATGCCTCATCTCTCACCTACAGATAAAATTATGCTAATAATGCATTTGCACTACTCCATTGTTTACTTGACACAATATCAACTGCAAATTGACTATCAATCATGTAGGTTCATGACAAAAAGGATCATTGGGACAATGATAAGGCAGAAATATTACAAATGAGCTTCCTGTCTTTGCCTCTGACTCTCTTGCAGAAGCAATAGTGAACAAATGAAATTCATATATCCTTAAATATAATTATGAAATTCACTAAGTTTGACCATTCAACACTTCGGGATAATTTAAGTACACAACTCAAGGAAATACATATGTCTACCACAAAGGTCTGGTCTTTTTTAAACACTTACATGAAACATGTAACCCACAAGTTTCACCAGTTTTACCCTTTTTTTATGTACATGAAACCCACAAGTTTCACCAGTTTTACCCCTTTTTTTAATGTCTGCCGTGGAGGTTAATGTGTCTTTGTTTGTTAGTCGGTTTGAGGCAGATTTATTCTAAATCTCCTCAACAGACTTACGTACTGTATATTGAATTTGGTGGCAGCATTACAACAGAAAACAATGGACCCATTTTTAATTTTGGTAAAGATCAAAATAAAGCAACAAGGATTGTTTTTTTGGGTTGTTTTTTATTTAATTTTTTTACTTTACTTCAGTTGGCAGCTGTGAATCCAGACTTCATGGAATCATGGAATTTAGGCAGACTGTTGGAGGTCCATGACAGTATGGGGTCCTCTAAGTTCCACTACGGGTTATTGCAGTTAGTCAATAACCTCAGAATCGTATTGTTGTTGTTGTTAATTCACATTTTTGTTGTTGTCTTTCACCTGTGATTCAACTCCAGTGAGGATCTTGAGGTATCCTGCAAATCTGTCACCTTTCTTCCGGATAGAGTGGATGTTGAATTTGTGCAGTTTCCCCCTCAGTGTTCCTTCATCCTCCAACCTTTTATACTTCATAACTGAGAATAAACAGGATTAAGAAACCAAGATTGAAGCAACTATGTTTGACTGGATGCATCTCAGACAGTAGATCATTTCAAACATTATTTGTGCTTACTGGTTCAAAATCATAAATGTGACAATCAATGCATATGGCCACGTAAATGTAATCTCACCTATATCCTTGCGTCTCTTGAATTCATTGATGTTAACGTTGATGATCTTGGTAGCAGTGTACGCCTCCTGCAGTGGTAGATAGTCAGGGTGGTCGTCCGGTGTGGCCTGCCAAAGCTCTCCGAGTAAGAGTGGGTATCTCATGATCCTCTGGACTGGTTTGATGAGTAGTGAACCCATATCCAGCAAGCTGGGTTTTCCTCTGTACAAATTAATTATATCACACCAAAAACAATGATCAACATGAACTAATTCAACACAGTAGTAAAATATTTAATGCAGTACTAGAACGCTTTAAAGAGAACTTACTCTTGATCATAGAGTTTCCTGCAATTGCAAAGGGAAGGATAGGGTCAAAAACAGAATGACTGTAAATAACATTTAGAATGTCAGAGACGTTCACAACAATTGAGGAAGAAAATTACTTACTTTAGAGCTAATAAGCATGTGGAGAAATGTTTCTTTATCTCCTCCTCCTTCTCATAGGATTTGAGTGAAATGTTGGCATCATCATGATGGTAACAGTAAATCTTATATACATCTTCTAAAGCTGCCTTTGCCTGAATGAACACCTCTCCTACAAGTAAAATAAATGCCATTTTAGAATGTTTATTGGATATTACCCAGAGTGTTGAAGGGCTGAGATGTCAAATTGTAGTTACCAATAACAACGGCCTCTGGATCAGGGTCAGCAATGGCCTCATGTAGTCTGTGAAGCAGTTCTACAGACACCTCACACACCGTCTCCATGTTGGTGAACAGCCTGTCTATATCCACAGCCTGAACACAAAGAAAAATGCTGTGAATGTATTTTTTAACATCTTCGGTGTAAAAGACATCAATGTCTAAATTGGTTTAGGCAACTGTTAGAAACAGAGAAGGTCAGGTTTTTGTTTGGGGATAAGGACAAATATCTACCTGGAGATTTCGCAGAGGCTGGACCACCTCTCTGATGCACAACTCCAGGTCTGTTAGGTAGACCTTTTCAGTCTGCACAAGCTCCTGAATGACTTTTGCCCTACGCTTCATCTTCCTCAAACGCACCTCTTCTGGGTCCAGGGCTGGCGAGGGGGGAGCGGAAAGGTCATGTGGTGTCATTTTCTCTGAGAAAAAAACCATATAAAAAAATAATCAAATAAGACAGGTAAACTATCTAATCCATCTAATCTAATCTATCTAATCTAATCTACAGTATCTATCTACCTCTCTACCTATCTATCTATCTATCTATCTATCTATCTATCTATCTATCTATCCATCCATCTATCTATCTATCTATCTATCTATCTATCTATCTATCTATCTATCTATCTATCTATCTATCTATCTATCTATCTATCTATCTATCTATCTATCTATCTATCTATCTATCTAGGGAGAGGAGACAAACAATTCTGTACTTGGCTTTCAACCCTGAGAGAACTCGTGACTATGTCATGAGTCACAGGAGGACACAGAAGACAAATAATGACACGAGTGACGAGTGCACCAGTAAACATTTAGCTCTATTCTTATGTTTCCTGTGTCTTAATCTGTGTTCCGAACCATCTGTGGCACATATTGGAGGAGGCTGGTAAACACACTGTGCATGCTAGGAAAACTCTACATGACATTTCCTATATACACTTGAAGCCCTAGCAGCCATTTAGATCACCATATTTCACAGTCATCTAATTATTTTGACTCAGGCGCCTCACTTGACATGCCAGTCAGGCTGGCTTTTTTTTTCTAATGCTCTGCTGCCTAATCAGTCTGTCGCTGCTCTGTGCTTTGCATGACGGGTCAGTTCAGGGAAGAGGGATGCTTCCTTGCTTCCTAATCGACACTACACACCACTTCCTTCTGCGGTTGAAGAGAGAGAGTGTTGATGGGGGTGAGGGGTGGGGTTTGGGGAGAGGCAGAAACCTGCAAGGCTCGTGTCAGGTTTCAGAAGTAATCGTGCTGTTGATGTAATGCTAGGGCATGCTCAGGCATTCCATCTAGTCAGACAGAGTGTGTGTGTGTGTGTGTGTGTGTGTGTGTGTGTGTGTGTGTGTGTGTGTGTGTGTGTGTGTGTGTGTGTGTGTGTGTGTGTGTGTGTGTGTGTGTGTGTGTGTGTGTGTGTGTGTGTGTGTGTGTTTATGGAGGAAAGGGGTGGTGGCCGACAATGATAAATACACTATTATGTATGCAAGGACACACACAGACACAGAGACACACACACACACACACACACACACACACACACACACACACACACACACACACACACACACACACACACACACACACACACACACACACACACACACACTGACGCAAATTCACAAAGGTGCGTACAGGACTATAAACACACACACTCACATATAAATAGAGGACGATACGCTCCGAGATTCAAATACAATAACACACTTGTCATTTTCCTGTATATTAATATAAACATGAATTAATTTAGGAAGAAATTCACTATTTTGTTCTACATTACTTTCATTTTGATCAGGTTAGTTAAGATTTTTGACAACTTTGCCTAGTTCATGCTGCATAACAGTCAAAGATATAAATAAATCAATCATTAAATTGAATTTAAAAATTTCTCTGTGGGATTAATAAAGTATCAAATAATCTATCTATCTATCTATCTATCTATCTATCTATCTATCTATCTATCTATCTATCCTATATCTATCTGTCTCTCTGTCTGTCTGTCTATCTACACATCTTTTGTCTTGATAAATTTATTTATGTATCATAAAAATACCAAATGCTGATTAACAAATCTGATAGCTATTTATATACAATATATACATTTATATACATCTCAACACTATCTCAGTGAGTTTTCCTTTTTCAACAGTTGGTGCATCATTTGAAAAATGTTATATTGGTTTCATGCCACAGGAAGGGAAAATCACAACCTTCCTATGAACTGATGACAAAAATGGAGTGTGGCCAAAAAAATCATGTAAATATAGAATTTCATTGAAATACTGTATAACATTTTTGATTCCAAATGAATCAGAAAAACTCTCATCGTGTAAAGCATTAATGTGTCAACGGTATCAGGAAGTGTATTATATCACTTCCTCCTGTGTGAGAGGGTATATCATCGGGACTTGACTGATGTTTTATATTTTATCTTTTTTTTCATAAGATGGTAATGTACAATGTATCAATAAGAAATATGACATTGAAATATGTGTGAAATACATCTCCTTCTAACCCAGGAAAGATTCCTCTCTCACTTCAGAGGAAACAAAATATATCATGTCCCATTAAGACTCCGCAAAGAATATCAACCTGTGATAACTGAGCCTTCAGCCAGCATTATGTATGGCGAAGAATGGTCGCCGGCGCAGAAGTTCCCATGAAAGCGGATACTGGGCTTTTCACTGCTCGGCCCATTGAAAGTGATCCACTAGATGGGCCCAAAAGAGAATACAAGGCACGCTATATCATATGTCGCCATCAAGAAAAAGACTACGTGGCAAAGTATACAATGAGTTATCACCGAGAATATGTGTTACATCGATAAGAAAGTCTCTTAAATGTCTGTAAGGATGTTAAAGGTACATTTTACACCTTTATCTTATTCAGAATGCTACCATTCATTGTGTCTTGTTTAAAAAACAAACACTACAGATTGCTTCAGCCAATCAAAAAGAGCCTGTGCATTGAAGCACAGGAAGAGATCGGTCCACAAATGATGTTTCAACCTGCATTCTGCTAACTTTCACTGTACGTGATTTGTTGTTTAAAACTTAGATAAAGTCCATTACTGTTCCCTCATTTATCTTTTGTCCTAGGCACATCATCACCTGGACTATTATAGTTTATTTAGAGACAGTAAATAATTAGAGACACTGATGTCACATCACCATGGTTCTGAAGCTTGACCAACCAGTCTGACAAGCAGATGACTAGCGACTGTCGAGCAGCGACTCACATGTTTCCTCTTTCTGTGAAGTCATCGTTCTGTCAATATTTGCAATGGTAATACCAAAGTGAATATGTAATGCTGCCTGTCAGATGTGAGGCTGAAGTCAGGGTGGAAGATTAGTTTACTGAAAACAGTCTATTGTTTTTTTTTTTACACCCTGACAACCCTGGCTGACATAATGCAGGCTAGCCAAGAAAACAGAAAGTACAACAGGAGTAGAGAGTGCCTCTATTTCAAGTAAACAAAGCAGCTGATGATAAGGTAAACTCTCTCTCTCTCTCTCTCTCTCTCTCTCTCTCTCTCTCTCTCTCTCTCTCTCTCTCTTTCTCTTTCTGTGTGTGTGTGTGTGTGTGTGTGTGTGTGTGTGTGTGTTACGTTTATCTTATCAGTGCAACGCCAGTTAAGTGGTAGGTTATTCTCTGCTGTTTAAGACAAGGTTCTCTTCATTATCTATGCATACCACAATTATTGCTCACATGAAAGAACACCCATCCATTCATACATTGGCTTATCTTTATAAGCAATCTCTTGGTGACAGGGTGATGTCAGTCATTTTTCCTGAAGTGCGGCATTCCCAGTCCCTGACTGCATACACTCAGTGGACAGGCGGAGCCAGTTCTTTTGAATTGCATGTATGTCTGAAGAAAGCCTACGTAAGCATTTACAGTGAGGAGACAGAAAAATACCCATCTGTGTATTGCTCAAAGCTGGCTTTTTTAGTCTCTCATTCACTTTACCAGCCAATTATTAATTGCTCCTTAATATGCCATTCAATGTAAAGCAAACCGTAGAGCGGAATGCCCGACGCCTCCTGAAACTCTTTAGATCAAGTAAAATTAATAATAATCTAACAATCCCTCGACACTCCTCGCTGGCATGAGAGTCTTGTTTACGAGATGGTCTGGAACACCTATGAAGCCACTCCTCTGTGCTGAGTTTGGAGCTCAGTTTGCATATGTGGCTACATCCCTGTGGGAGTATCTCCTGCTCAACGCATAGTAACACAGCAGGTGCCTCGTATTCAGAGCCATTAGGTGTACGCTTCACATGTGTTGAAATGTTGTCCACTAGCCACAAATGCTGTTCTTACAGTCCATCCATAGGAGCCAACACGTGTCTATATGTTTCTATTTGATGGTTTGCTATCAATGAGTTTGAAAATGAAAGAGTTGAAAGACTTTAGCTGACGTGTTAAGATTGTTGCCACAGTTTTGACCCCTTGGGAGATGATTAGCTGGTATACCTTTAAGTTTTGCGCTGTACTCCGTCTTGTCAGATTGACTCCTCCTCACCAGCGTGCCCAGGTTGATGTCACTTTTGGCCATGTCGTCAGTCACAATAGTGTCCGTTCTTCTCCTCTCTAAGTAACGCAAGAACACAGGTCGGTTCCTCCGCTTTATCACTTTCTCCTTTTCCCTTTCTTTCTCCTTCTCACTCCCGCAGGCCTCATTGGGATCCATGGTGGACCCGTCAGCTCCCTTGGTGTTTCAAGGCAAGTCCAGGGTAAAGAACAGAAGGAGAGTGAGACAGGAAAAGGGAGAGAGAAATATAGAGAGACAGAGAGAAAGAGAGAGAGAAACAGAGAGAGGGAGAGAGAGAACCTGGGAAGTGCAACAGGTGTAATGTCCACTGTGTTCTCCTATACCAGCTCTGCTCAGGTAATCCAGCTCCTCCCCACTTCTACCTGTCATGAGAGCTATGTGGCCACACCTCCACATCGCTGTGTGATGCTTGCACTTCTCCTCAGATGCAGAGAGAGAAAGTGCATCTCACTACTGACTCTACCTGGATCCAAACGGAAGAGTTTTCTCTCATTGAATGTTGGCGGAGGCCCTGCTGCCTTTTTATTCAAACTTTTTTGTTCCGTTTGTATTTGAGTGTCTTCCTTCCAGGTTCTGCAGTCAATCCTCTGAGCAGTGCCCTTGACAAAGGTTAAAACTTAAGTCCAGGCTCTGCAGGGCATAGGGTGACTTTCTCCATGTTTTGTTCTTTTGTGGTATCAAATTTAAGCACTTTGCCTTCTTCTTGAGTATTAATGTACATGCATTATGCATATATGTACAACCAGTTCAATTCTGTTCAAACATGATGTCACATCAGCAGTATTACCTGGCTAAGTGAACTTTGTATAGTCAAATGCAAACATTGGAGTTAACAATGTAGACAGGGGGTTTACTTTTTTATGCATATAACATGATGATGTCATTCCAGGTGTGGCTTCCCTTTACCTGTGCTCATATTACAAGTTTTTAATGCTTGTATCCTGATAGTTTATCTTCATGTGACAAACATCATATTAATTTTCATGGTTGTGTGAACACAAATATATCCATCTTTATCTTTATTTTCATTTACTTACAGCTGAAGAGATATTTGGTGGTCACGCAACTTACCGTCGTATCGGTGTCAGAGTGTTCATGCCGGCTTTGTCAGAGGACAGATTTATGTTAAATTCGGGCTGGATACAGGCTAGGGTTAATATAAGTACAAACTCTCAATTTAATTGAATCTGATTTGATAAAAAAAAATCTAAAAATATCCAGTGTGGTTGTAGTCAAAAAGAGAAGTCTACTTCATGTATGAGAATAATGTTGAAGAGTGAAACATATTCCTTACGTGATAAAACCCACAATATAATTTGTGGCTTCATATTATGGCTCGGTTTTATCAAATTAAGTAGTTATCTGATAAATATTTTGTTCAATTAAATTCTATCACGTTAACTAACCTTGACCTCTAGTGGCCACTTAACAGGTTTATTCCATTACATCATTTGTTGAAGCAAACTGAGGGGTTTGTATTCAGTGGACTCACCCTTTAGGCCACAGTATCAAAGGCAAACATGCACTTTGCCATTTTAATAAACCAGATTTTATGGTGCATGTAGGCCTTCTTAAGTTGTTTGAACAGAGATGAACTCTAAAAATACATGGGACCACATCAAGGTGGCTGGATGGCATGTTTGTTTAGTGCACAATGGACATATATGGACTTTGAGCTCATGATGTATTGTGTTGATAACCACCAACAAAGTGTTAACTTCAGGTTCTAAACACCAAAGCAGATAAGCATTACTGCTGGAGCTGAAACAATTATTTTAGATGTTTGAAGGATGGCTGCCAAGTTGCCTAGAGTGAGGAAAGTCATTTATGAAAGCAATCATTTAAAAATCATTTAAGACGAACAGAAAAAGAGTTTAAAAGAAAAAATAAGGAATTATGAAGAATAATTCTCTCGGCATGTGTTTTATAATAACAGTTAATAAAGAACATCTTTCTTTGACAAAGATATAAATCACAAAGGATTTTCCTTTATCTTGTACTGTTGGAGCTGTAGGGCCCGTTGGGTTATATAAGGTGAAAACACATGGCAGGAATTCAACAAAAACTCTTGTGCAGTGACTAATTAATCTGTTTTTATAATTATTACACTTGTGTGGTGAAACATTGACGAAAATAAATGCACTCTTTTATTCTGTGACTAACGCAATCTTTGTTGCAGACCCACCACACACAAAAAACCCAGCAGAAATCCCAATGACACAGATTAAAACACTGCTTAGACATGTAACACAGAATAACTTTGCCTTTTCACAGGGGTGGACAGTAACGGAGTAAATTTACTTAAGTACTGTACTTAAGTACAGATTCTGAGGATTTTTACTCGAATACTCGAATTCTTTCATACTTATTACTCTTACTCGAATACATTTCCAAGGCAAAATTTTTTACTCTTACTCGAGTTAATTTCTGAGAAGGCTCATGAATACTCGTTACCGTGTTCGTCAAAGAAGGAAACCTATCACAGAACACATCTCAACTGGGATTTATGTAAAAGCGGAAATACATCATCCCCTACCCAATCAGCTCAAAAGGCTTGGTACAGTATAACATAATGCTTCTACAGGCAAGCACATCAGTGCAGGTGGTTTCAAAGAGTTTTCTCTGAAGCAAGAGATACAAGGTACTATATATAAAATTGTAAAATGACAGTAATTCAGTCCATTCTCATCAAAGAAAAAAAAAGGAATTTACTCTTACTTGACTGATTGACTTGACTGACATTTAAAAGCATTTACTCTTGAATACTTAAGTACATTTAAAAGCAAGTACTTTTTTACTCTTACTCAAAGTAATGTATTGACTGGGCTACTGTTACTTGTAGCAGAGTAAATTTTGACCAGAAGTATTTGTACACTTACTCAAGTACTGGGGTCAAGTACTCTGTCCATCTCTGCCTTTTCATGATTGTCTAATTTAAGTAGCATTATTGATTTGAAGTGTTACTGTCTATCCATCCATCCAACTATCTACGGTCAAGAGTCGGGGTACACTCCGGACGCGTCGCCAGCACATCGCGGGGCTGTGAACGACCAATGCCTACACCATTTCCCGTGAATGCTTTTACTTTGAAAATGTAAACGGAAACGCGGGTTTGGGGCTGACGCTCTTCGCACGCGCCTGCCGCGCAGGGAAAACGGAAAGCAGGAAGTGAGGAAGAAGTTTCGACAATGAGACCATTGCTGCTGTGCTGTCAGGTTGGCCGCGTAGTGTCGGTTTTTGGTTCATTTTCAGCCTCTCGAAGCAAACTAGTAACGCAAGTAGCAACGGTCGGTCATCAGTGTTACTTTAGAAAAACGATGCATTATCAAACGGAGGAGAGAGGACAAGCTAATTCTCCGGACTACCGGATTTATTTTAGTAAGTCAACCGTATTAACATTGCAGAACACATCACGTTTTGGCACATCTCCAGTCTCTCTGGTCTAGAGTCTGACAGACGATCACAGTTCAACCTCAAGGTTAAAGTAAACGTGTTACCTGACAGTCACACGTGACACCAGCACCTACATGTAATGTTATCGTTTAACAGGATATATATGTGAGCAGAAAGTAGGAGGATGTGTGACAGTAAGACCTCACGCAGTTTCATTTCTTCTGTTTTAAAGGAGCAATATTATTCTAGATGTTCTGTTTGCATTTATGGTAATATGATTGTTTGGTTTTAACAGTGATTAGAACTTTGGTCCCCCCCCCCCCCAGCAATTGTAATAGGCTGCATGCGCGGTGGCACATTCGCACTTGCGAGTAAATACAGACTGTAGAGCAGTGGTTCTTAAGCTTGTTGGAGGTACCGAACCCTGCCGAATTCATATGCTCACTCACCGAACCCTTCTTTAGTAAAAAAAAACTTCTTTTTTTTCAAATTTAAGACATAAGTATATGTTTTAATGGTGTATTTAATGAATTGTGTATTAATGTCACCTTTTTCAAAGAACAAAACCACAGTGCATGAACTCACATGAAATGACCTACCTGCCACTCAGTGTGACTATTGCTGTTGTTATTGAGAGACCAATTCAGATTCACGTGGCTTCACCTTGGCAAGTGCTACTCTTACGTCATTTTCACAGCAAAGTCTATTTCTTTTGTTTTTCTTGCAGCTTAAGGATGTGTTCCTTAATTTCTGCCTGTGCGAGAGTAGAGTTGCTCAACTTGACATTGTAAATCATGCAGAACGCCGACTCCCATCACGTTCCCTTATACAGTACATGTAAATTCACGTTGCACATATTCGTCCAACCACTGTCTTTTTGCAGTTACTATGAATTAAAATATTAAAGAAATCAGATAACGTACCATCATGACAGGCATAAATCGACTACTGAGTGCACAAAATCCTATGTTGCACAGGTAGGCTAATCGAAGTAGTGTGATCACCTGCAGCCAGTGATGGCTAAGGGAGGCGTGTCATCACGAATTGACACAATGTGTCAAACGTACACAGTGATTGGTGTATGTTCGGCATAAACACCCGACACGATGTGTCAGGTGTTTTGTCTTGACCTCCTTCTCCGCCGAACCCCTGAGACCGACTCACCGAACCCCTAGGGTTCGATCGAACCCCGGTTAAGAACCACTGCTGTAAAGCCATCCATGAGAGTTTGGACTACAGTAATATGTATGTGTCTGATTGTGCATGTGTTGTTCTTGGCTTGGCTTGGGGTGGGAGGTGTGGCACTATGGGTGTGTCTTCAGAAATGAATAACTAATGCCACTCACCTGTGATCACCGGTTACTTGTAGTTATGACGTGGGGTGAGCACTGGAGTGAAATTTTCTGTTGACCACTTTGAACGCCTTGAAGGCTTTTTTTTTTTAATGAATTTTTGTTTCAATATTATATACTGTGAGTGGCACACTCTAGTTAGTTGAAGGGGGATGAAAATGAGATGAAGACCTTGTCCTTGAGAAAACTAGGTCAAGGTCAAATTTTAACTTTTGTATACAGTAATCCCTTGTTTTTTGCGGGGGTTATGTTCCAAAAAGAACCCGTGATAGGCAAAATCCATGAAGTAGAAAGCTTTATTTTTTTTATAATTATTATACAATTAAATACTCTATGTACATTCAAAAGAAAGAACCAACCATTTTAAAGGATCAAATATTTGTTTCACAAATAAAAGTACTTTAGAAACTTTTTTTCAACAAATAACTTCTGTACTGTACTGTCAAATAATAACTTTAATCATCAATGTGAACAAAAGGCTTCAGATTGCGGAGATTAGCACCGCCCACCGCGACCCGAGTAATTGAATTATACGGGAGAAAATTTAAATGATTATGAAAAAAATACAAAGTACAGTCGGACAAATAGTGACTCCGGTGTATTTCACTGCTCTTCAGACTGAGTCGCTGCATCCTGACTCCGCTCTGCAGTGTTTTCTTCTTTTGAAGCCCGCGGTGCAGGTGTGTTTGTTCGGGGGAAGAACATAGTGATAGGCAGTTGTTGTCGCTCTTTTTTCTTCTTTGTAAAATGATCCTTATACACCGACATGTCACCATCGATTATGTTGGAGAACTGTAACATACACCTGTAATGTTTTTTTTCCTGCAGTCATTAATCCACAGAGCTAATGCAGACTCCATCCTTACCATGGTCTTGTTGTGGACAGTTGCAACCCTTTTTGCATCGTTATTAAAACTTATTGCTGCTGTCGTCCTTATGTTTTTTTCTTCCTTCTTTATGGAACGAACGGAAGATTCATTAATTCCGTAATGCCGACCTACAGCAGCATAGCTTTTACCTTCCCTTAGCATGTCCAGAAGTTGAACTCTATCTGCGATGGATAGCATCTTCCATCTTCATTTGTCAGCCGCAACATGGACTGCCAATATAATTTTACAATTTCCACGGTCTTTCAATATTTTTATTTATTAGCATGACATACTGGTCCTGTCTGCTGCTGAGATTTACAGGCAGAAATCTGGGTTGATATGTTCTAAACTTTTGCCAACCTTATCTGTTATCACAAATTTTAAGCAAACCCAAGGCAGAAACTGCTGTCCAGGAGCAATTTCTGTGTGCACAGTTGTCTTTAAATTTCACATATTCTTGTGTACGGATGTTGAGCTTGTTTTTTTTTTGTCTTGTCTTAGGAACCTCAGAAGGAACTTATATTTCACCGTTCCATGACATTCCACTCCTTGCTGAGACAGAAGAGGTAGGTAACACTATGTGATCAGAAATTCTTTTCTGTTGATCATTAATGTTTTTATAATTTCTGTCTTTTAGATAGATATAGATAGATAGATACTTTAATAATCCCGGAGGAAATTGCACATATCCACTGCTCAGCCAAACACCAGGAAAAAACAAAAACAAAACAGGACATACCACAAGACATACACTAACAGGCACATGTAGCATTAACAGGACATATACTAAACTATAACTAAAATATAAACAGTATAAAATTAAAATATAAACAGTATAAAATTCAATTAAATCCATTTAACCACGTGCTGGCCTCCCCCCCCCCCACTCCTCCTGAGAGAGTCATTGTACCCCCTGATGGCATGGGGCACGAAGGAGGACCTCAGCCTCTGTGGAGGTGCTGTGTGACAGCAGTCTGCCGCTGAAGGTGCTCCACTGCTGGGAGAAGGTGGTGTGCAGGGGGTGGCTGGTGTTGTTCATGATGGCCCTGAATTTAGACATGGTCCTGCTCCCTAGAACTGTCTCCACAGAGTCCAGGCTCAGCCCGACCACTGAGCCCGCTCTGCGGATGAGTCTGTTAAGATGGTCCATATCTCTTTTCCTGGCCCCACTACCCCAACACACAATGTATGACAGCACACTGGAGACTACGGACTGATAGAACATGAGAAGGAGCTTAGGACAGATGTTGAAGGAGGCCAGCCTCCTCAGGAAGTACATCCTGCTCTGCCCCTTCTTGTACACACAGTCCGAGTTGAGTGACCAGTCCAGTCTGCTGTCTAGCTGCAGTCCCAGGTACTTATAGTTTCCTACCACCTCCACCTCACTGCCCTCGATGATCACTGGTTGTGGAGAGGAAGGTGCCCGCCGGAAATGCAGCACCATCTCCTTCGTCTTGGAGATGTTGAGCTGGAGCTGGTTCTGCTGGCACCACTACACAAAGTCAGCCACCAATGCCCTGTACTGCCCCTCATCACCCTCACGGATACATGCCACAATCGCAGTGTCATCGGAGTACTTCTGTATGTGGCATGTATCCGAGTTGTGCTTGAAGTCCGATGTTTAGAGGGTGAAGAGAATGGGGGAGAGCACGGTCCCGTGCTGCTGGTCATCATAGAAGACAATCAGTCCCCCGTACGAATGTACTGGGGTCTGTCCGTTAGGTAGTCTGTGATCCAGCTCACGAGGTAGGGGTCCACAGCCATGGAGGTCAGTTTGTCCTGCAGGAGCCGCAGCTGGATGGTGTTGAAGGCACTCGAAAAGTCAAAGAAGAGCACCCTGATGGCACAGCCCCCGGTGTCCGGGTAGGAGAGCACACGGTGGAATAGGTACAAGACAGTGTCGTCAACCCCAACCTTGGCCTGATAGGCGAACTGGAGAGGGTCCATTGCACCCTGCACCTGTGGACGCATGAGCTCCAGGACCAGTCGCTCTAGGGTCTTCATTACATGAGAGGTAAGAGCGACTGGTCGGTGGTCGTTGAGTTCAGTAGGGCGTACTTTCTTGGGTACAGGGACGATGCAGGAGGTCTTCCACAGTGACGGGACCCTCCCCAGCTGCAGACTGAGGTTGAACAGTCGCTGCAGGGGGTCCCCTAGTTCCGAAGCACAGGCTCGGAGGAGTCTTGGGGAGATCTTATCCGGTCCAGCCGCCTTATAGGGACGGAGCCTCCGCAGCGTTGTCGTCACCAGGTCTGCAGTGATGACGGTCTCCATCGTGGTGGGAGCAGGAGGTCGTGGCGAGGTTGGAAATCCAGTGGTTGAGGTGGGGCCGTTGAGCTTTGTAGCTCTTGGAGTGGGCTCGGGAGAAGTGGCAGGGGCAGGGGTGGAAGGAGAAGTGGCAGGGGTGGAAGGAGAAGTGGCAGGGGTGGAAGGAGAGGAAGCACGGGAGGAGGGAGCATCAGTGGAGCGGTCTGCAGGGGCCTGCTCCTCGTCCCAGGAGAGGCCTGGGACGAGGAGCCGAGAGTGGTGGGGGAGCTGAACCATCATTTTAACATCATTTCAACCACCATTTTACACATCAATGGGGGCATGTAGCAGGCGTTGACAGAGGAATCTCTTTAACATTTAATAGCTAGCCGAGACAAACAGCCTGTTTTCAGTAGAGAGGATTTAAAGTAATTATTAGCGGCTGACATTAAAGATCACTGATCAGTTTGAGGAAAACCTTTTCAAACACAGTGTAGTTGGACATCTGGCAGCTGTGTGAAATTAATTAAAAATAGTTTGATATGGGAACTTTAATTGACAAGACTCTTTTGAAGACTGACTACAAGAAGAGTTAAGGAAGCCATCTGCTGAAATTAAATGGTTTACACCAACACTAGTATCCTTCCCAGCCTATTACACTACAGTTCACACTCTGAATCATGTGTTACAAATGACTGAGATGATGAGTGGAGCAATAAACTGCCTGAGTCTCTAAAGAGTTCTAATGACCTGCAATAGTCTTGGCAGGTCAACAACACATGTGTAATCTCCTCATTGACTGTCACCGTGTTAATGACCTCACAGGAAGGTTCAATACGAGGAACTCCCTGTCAGACAGAAGTGAGGACGCCTCATGGATGAAATGCAAAATCTGTTAATTCAGAGGCAAAAATGTCTTCATTCAGATGCTATTTTTATTCAACCTCTTAGGAAATCAACTGATGTTAAATGGGAGAGGTTTATAATGCCCCCATCGACCCAGGACCACATGCTGTTCCTGCCTCTTGGAGAGATGAATAGCAATCTTTGAATTTTTGAATAACAATAAAAATTGATTGGCATGACTGGCTTTTCATGTCTAAGACACACCTGTGTTTCATTAGGAGACAGAATACGGCCTCTTATTTAGACAAATCCTATATACTCTATAAATTGTTTAAATGATGCCGTCTATTATTTTGGAGCAGAGGAGGCTTTTGAAAGGAGGGGTGAAGGGGATGTAACTTGTTTATTCCTTTACTATTGAATGCGGTGATACCTCAGAAAAACCTCAGACACAGATCTAACATCTCCCCACACCTTGATCTTGTAGATTATTGTGTTCTGTTAATATTTTTTTTTACATAGAACCAGGCTGTTTGCAGATCAGGTGGGCCAAGTCATAAAAGGTGTCTTTAGTGGGTGTATGAAATAGTGTAAATATTGCTTTAGCAGTAGAAAAAAAATTCCCATAACCAGAGATTGCTAAGAGAGCTCTATGCATTTTCATTCAGTTCATGCCCTGTTTTCAATACCAAATATTAGGTTAAGTGCTAAAATGCGCTGTTCTGTGTCTTTTACGTTTGTTTGTGTTCATTAAATACTGCACAATTCATGTATCAAAATCACAATCACAAAATCTTTTTTTTTTAATTGAAAGGAAATCAATGTGCCAAAAAAACTGAAGAGAAATGAGAGTGAGGTACTGTCTTATCATTTCTTATATTTTTTGCGACATGAAAACTTTAATTCCAGCCTATGTTGTATTTAGATTTTTTTTGTACTTTCAGGTGCTCTTTAACATGGTTGTGGAGGTACCTCGATGGTCAAATGCTAAACTGGAGGTAATCAGGCATTAGATACAACACCTTAAAAATCAGATTATTACACATCACAAAGACAGACATTGGAATATTTACACTTTTGATAAAGCTCCATGTATTCTTGATCAGGGACGTAATCTGTCATTCCATGATAGTACCTGTAGATTAAATGACAGAATTTATTACAGCAGTATCTCCAAGCAATTTTATTTTTTACGCGATGAGACCCTACGTTGAGTTTTCATCTGTGCTATTACATGTAGCTTATCAGGAACTTCAGAGCGTGACAAGAAATCGCAATATCTGTCCTTTTTCTGAGCTGTTATCTGGCGTTATTATTATTTAACTAGCTAGATATTAGTAGTCAAAGGCTTAGTATTGATGAAACAAGACAAACCAAGGCATGGTTAAACACTGGCGAAAACACACACAATTGTCAGTACACACAGTAACATACTTATCATTAATGGTTCCAGATTGCGACTAAAGAGCCACTGAATCCGATCAAACAAGATGTAAAAAAAGGAAAGCTCCGGTTTGTGGCCAACATTTTTCCCCATAAAGGCTACATTTGGAATTATGGAGCTTTGCCACAGGTGAGGGGACTGAAATAGATTTCAGTCTATTAAAGGTCTGGGATGTGTCAGTACTTGAGCCACATAGACCTTACTGGAAAATATTTTGTGCATTTATATTTGCAGTTTTATCCTAGTCGATGGCTAATAAAAGAAAATTGATGATTTTATGTTTTTCACTGTACTAAAATTTTTTGTTATATATTGTTGAATGCTTGCAAAAGACATGGGAGGATCCAGACCATAAAGACAACGAGACAAAGTGCTGCGGCGATAATGATCCTATTGACGTTTGTGAGATTGGTACCAAGGTAAGACTAGTACAGCACTATTCTGTATTTAAGTTACCTTTATAAAATACAGAATGTTTTTTGTTTGTAATATATTATTCAATGATTTATGGTTGATTGCTCTGAGTGATTATTTGAAGCGTGGTGTTCTGTTTTGCAGGTGTGCTTTCCAGGTCAGGTAATCCAAGTGAAAGTGCTCGGTATCCTGGCCATGATTGATGAGGGAGAAATGGATTGGAAGGTCATAGCTATCAATGTCAAGGACCCAGATGCCCAAAACCTGAACAGTGGGTATTTTCTCAATGTCAAAGATCATCTAGACATCAATTTACACTGATCTTTCTGTAGCCCGAAGAAATTTAGGTCAGGAATCACGAGCACAAATTGGAGAGATTAGGGTTTTACTTGGAAAAACCTCAGATTCAATGTCAATGCAGAACAATGGAAGTAATGCAGAGAATTTCACGATTATTTAATGCTCAGATATACAGTACGCCTACCATAACTGTTTTATGTATGATTACAATGCCCAAACCTTCTCTTCCAGTTTTTAACAAGGGCAGATACATTTCTCTGTGAATCCTGTTTTTTCCCGCTCTCTCATCGTTGCTTATTCTGTCTTGTGTGGAGAACTTCTGTCTGCACTGTCTCTGTTTGCAGAGACTGTGAAACCATTTATACCATTTATGGAATTGATAAGCTGGGTTCTCCACTGAATTGCGAAAATCATTTCAACAAGGAATCCTGGTCCGGGGGAACCAATCTCTCCTGACGGGACGTTGGGCTACATGAAGGGACTCTTAGGAGATGTGGAGAGTCGTATTCCTGGTGGTTCTTTCTGTGGAAGACGTTTAAGATCTTTACCTGTTTGGATATATGATAACAGGGCTTCTGCTTCTTGGAGTGAGCGTTACCCTGTGTATCGAAAAATTTGAAAGACTTCAGCAGATCAATAAGTCCAAAGGCTGACCGCCTTCTTAGGTGAGATGGTCCAGGCAATGGATTCACAGACTGTGGTGATAACCACAAGATGGATTACATCTTGGGGGAGCTCGCTGCTCTGCACTGCACAGTGAGAAAATGGGAGCCCAGCCGGACTATAGAGAGAACTGAATTGGCAATGTCCCTCAAATCCAAAGCCATCTTTTTCCCCTATTCTGGCACCTCCCCCCCTGTCATCAGTTGGCAGCTGATAACAAGAAATTTCTCCTGAGGATACAAGGACAAGGCGGGTTCTCTCCCTTCCCTGACACCAGTTGACCCTTTGGCACACACATCTCCCCTCTGCCTGACCCATCATGTGATTGGTGTTATGTCTGTGCATACAGTTGCAGCGTTGTGGAGAGTTGCTTTTTTTCTCACCCTTTCCCTCCCCCACTGACCCATCTCTCCCCCTCTTTAAGTGGCAGCACCCCACAGAGGTAAAGTGGCCCAGTACACCTCACTAGTAAACTGTGTGAATGTAATTTCCCCACAGGGATCAATAACATACTGTCTCGTCTCTCATCAGATTCAAGTGATTGAATCCCTAAATCCTTTTAGCTTGGAAGTTCCATAAATAGTAAATGGAGCTAAAACACTAGTCTAAAATGTTCCCAATGGTATTTGCTTTGCCAACATGTCATTTACTGTGTCTTTTGTTAAGATCTAATGTGTTCATTCATCCATTCATTCATTCATTTTCAATACTCATCTCCTCCGCTGTCGTGGGTCGCGGAGTTGCTGGAGCCTATCCCAGCCGACTTGGCGTGAGACTGGGTACACTTCTGGCACGATGCCAGTGCACTGTGGAGCCACATGTAGACGGACAAACACGCATGCACACACTCACGTCTACCGGAAATTTCAGACCGGCTAATTCGCCTCAAGTGCATGGTTTGTTTGTTTTTGTGGAGGTGGGAGGAAATCAGAGAATCCAGAGAGAACCCACATTGATACAGGGAGAACATTCAAACTCAGTACGGAGTGGGACTCGAAATGGGAAGTGCTTTGGTGTGCGGCGACAGCACTACCCGGCGCTACCATGCTACCCTTCTAATGTGTTCAGTGCATCTTTATTACTGCATTCAACTTTTGAAAAATGTGTGATGTCATTTTTTTAAAGCCTACATTTATTTGTTTCTTTTACATCAGATACATCTGTGAATACTTTGATTTGGTATTTCAGCTTAAATAATTACAATTTTTATTTTTTTTAGTCCATATGGAAGAATACATATCCTTATTCTCTGGTCTTTTTTTGTTGAACATGTTTGTGTTTTTCTCAGGCATCGAAGATGTCCGCAGGAGCCGACCTGGTCACTTAGAAGCCACTGTTGACTGGTTTAGGAAATATAAGGTGCCAGATGGGAAGCCTGAGAATCAATTTGGATTTAATGGGCAATTCAGAGACAAGGTATCAAGGTCTTTCTAATAAATACTGGTGATAGATAAGAGAAAAGACAGGTTTTATATGAAGTCTAGCAGTTTTAGCTGCTTAAACTGAATTCCTTAATTGTGCCAGTAGAGGCGGCAGTAGCTCAGTCCACTAGTTCTTGGGCTGAGGATGGGAAATGTGGTCAGTTAAAGTCGCATGTGGACGAAAGTGTGAACTGGTAGTGGAGAAGTGCCAGTTGACCACCTGACCACTGCATAGGTACTGTTGAGCAAGGCACCATCCCCTTTACAAGTTGCTATCGGGGTGTACCATGAAGGAGTTGCACACCGCTCTACCTCTCATCTGCATGCTTACAGGCCCCTTGTTTGTGTATGTCATGGGTCTGTACACATATGTACACACGTGGGATTAACAAAAATGACTAACACTAGAGTAGGCAAATAATTTCTCCTACATGGAATTAATAAAGTTTATTGCTTCTTTTTCAAAAAAATAAATCAGCATTTTGTACTGATGTTTGTCTCCTATCCATAGGACTTTGCAATTGAGATTATTAAGTCCACTCACGAACACTGGAGGGCACTAGTGGAGAAGCAGACAAATAGTGGAGGAATCGCATGGTAAGTTGATGAAGTTGAAACTCATTTAGTGTGCAAATGTTTGATGTACATCGTCCTTTTATACTCCACCACAAAGTGGGTGGAGACAATAGGAATGAGTTCTTGGGTGTGTGGGTGTAGATGTGTATATATGTAAGAGTGTTACACTTCAATTTCATTTTTAACTGTGATGTCATACCATAGACTGATTTTGAAATTGACTGCTGAAAATTTTTTACTGCAGTTTTATGGGCTTTGGCTATACTTCACTTTTATATTTTAGAATTGATTTTTGATAAAAGTTATGAATTTTTAGTTTTAGAATTCTGCATCTTGTGGTTGGATGTATTAAAGACTGTCTTTTTGTTTAATTTTGTTCAGTGAAAATACCACCTGCTCTAAAAGCCCTTTCAAGTGCAGCACAAATGAGACCAGAGATGTTGTCCTGTCGGTGAGTACTTCCACATGCTGTCATTTCACAAAAATAATAGCAAAAACTTGTGTGTAAAACTTTTTACTATATGAATTTTGACATCTCAGGCCCCTGCATTTGGTAATGCACTTCCAGTGTCTTCAGAAGGTAAGTAAATGACATATAACCTCCACTAAATTTAGTTGATTTGAGGTTTTTGTTCATTTTGACACTTGTGTGAATCTACATCTTTTCTTGAACAGTGGATAAGTGGCATTTTGTCTAAGGCTCCAAAGGCAGTCTGGAAAGCATCAAAACCTCCTGATGTCATATAAAGCAGCTGCTTCTTTTGTACACAGCTGAAGTGTTTTGGTAAGGACCCAACTGTATTGTGTTAGGGTTATATTAGATGTTGTGTTTCATCCATGTTCACAATGTTATTTGTTGAAAAAGAGGACATTTTTGGCAAATACGAGCCAGTGATGACAGTATCTGTACGTTTTACATCAAGACTGAACAGTAAGATGTGTTTAGTGTTCAAACTTGCACTAAATTGCATTTTCAATTTGTTTCTTAAACTTTTAATTTTAGTCATTTGTGCAGTGCAATTTGTATGAAACACATCAAAATGTATTCATGTTTGAGTAAATAATAAAAGTATTGACTGAGACATGATCTCTTCTATCTTCATGTGTAATTACAAATTTAAAAATCTAAACAAGTGAACATCAATGCATAGAATGTAGATAATGTAATGATATTAACTTGGAGTAACAAATAAAATTCCTTTAAATAAATATAGATTTTATTTTAAAAAAACACCCACATCTCAGCAATATCAGGAATGATATAATAAACAGCTTTCAAATAAACTGAATTCAGTACATTACAATACTTACAGTATTAATACCCATCATTAATTCCATTTTTTAGCATACCAAACTTCAGGAAAACAAAGAAAGCCTTAAAACATAAAAAAGACAAGCAAAAAGTTGCACTTTTTTTTTCTATTTTTAATGAATTTAGTGTTGAACTGCGAAAAAACCAAGTATGTATCAACTGCTAACTTTTGAGCTAGGCACATATACTGTGCTCGCTAAGTCCAGGAAGTCATTCAAGTAATGTTGACTCAGACACACTGTGAAGCGTCTTCAAGTATGGCTATGCTTTTAACCCGCTATATCTGAGACACCTTGGCTTTCTTAACCACAACCTGCTACTGTAGCTGGGCGCTGAACATCAAAATTCAACATTTTTTAATGTAGATTTATTTTACAAAATTTAACTGTTAAAAAGAAACTAGGACTTCTAATGTCTGAGCAAACAGGATACCATAACTGTAAACATTACTTTGACAGTGAGCATAAATTTACAAAGACTTCCTGGATAATCTAACCATGAAAATTCTTTTTACCTGATAGAGCCAAAAGGGGACTAACGATAAACTGAGGATTGATGATAGAGGAGTTGTGGGTCAATTTTACAGAATAAGAAGGACCTACATCAATATTTAAAAAAAGAAGAGGTTTCTGAGGTTTCTAAAAAAGCAGATTCTGGGTATGTACAATGTGACATAATTTATTTTTTAAACACATTTACAATCTGTTTAAATAAAATGTTTTGTAAAATTGTTTTTTTCCTGGAAAAGAAATGAAGTGCTTTTACACAAGGAAAAGATTGAATAGTGGGGTAGCTTGTTACTTTATCATGACAGTCATTCCAATATTATATATATATATATATATATATATATATATATATATATATATATATATATATATATATATATATATATATAATCACATTAATTAAATCAAAGAGAAAAGAAATCAATATACAATTGCTTAGTGGTTATAAATAAATTTAACTATACACAGGCACAAATATGTGCGACTATGTTAATCACGGTCCTGGTCTTTTCTCATTGCAAAAGCAAATACATTGTTTTATTTAGTCAATATCATAGTTTCCCTTTAGTCAACTCAGTGCATATATGTTCAGATTACTTTAAAATTGTTACCACCAACCTACTAACTAAAATAAAGGTCTGCAAAAAATATAGAATTAGATTCAGGATGCAATGACAAGTACCTGAATGAAAAAAGACAAGATGGATACAGGTGGTGAAAATGTAACAGAATTTACATTAAAAAAGTCCCTGATTTTACAGTAACTTAAAAGATTTAAGTCCAAGCAGTACTTTCTACCAGAATAATAAGGTGAAACACAAACTTTTATGCCTTTTAATGGCCTGAATTTATGCTATTGATAATTTGATGGAAATATACAAAGGAAGAAAGCATGTTTTTTTTAATTATATTGCCAAACTAGGTTTGAGGTATAAGACAGGCTTCTACTGTACATTATTTAAAAGCCTTCTCACTGCTCAAAGAGTCTCACATTGTATGCTTCTAGTAGGCTGAATAGCACCTCATGAATCCTAAAGAAATACAATGAAATAGGCTGTTAGCATTCTTTACAAGACAAAATCAACAGTTATTCCAAAAAGTGAAATTAACTTACTGTACAAATCTCACCTGTTTATCTTACAGCTAGATAAGTAATAATTAATGACCCCACAACAAGCCAGCTGCCCTCTGAAACTGACGCTGAGCTTACCCTGTTTCATGTTCCTCAGTGTATAAAACGCACATTTACGAAGCACCACAGACATAAAAGTACAGGTAATATTCACAGTCCAGGTTTTTTCAACTAACCTAAAGTAAGGAACATTAAAAACAGATGCTGACAACAAAGTAAACCTGGAAAAAAACTGAATTAACACCAAGGTATATTTTTTTCCCCTCAATGTTAAAAATGCACCATTAGTATGGCTCAATTTACAGTTTATGACAAGGTAAAAGAGCACCAACACACTGATTTGAAAAAAAGGTTAACATTTTAAAAGATCTTTTTGCATAAACCCACCAGTTTCATTGATCACTCATTTAACTCTATTTAAATAAACCAATTTTGTTGATAATAGAAATTGATTTTAATGATTCTTATAAATTAAAAACACTCAGTATATTGATACTGCAAATTTAATTTTTTTTTTGATTTGAAGGAATTACTTCAACATTTGACAGCGTTTTACTCTCGTTAACAAGAAGTGCTATAACATTGACTCATAATAAACCCTTATGATACTGATGATTTTACCGTGGAATGAATGCTTCAGTGTCCTCTTTACACAATTGTCACTAGTAGAGTGTATTCAGTTTATAGTGTGAAGGCATTTGGATTGAAAGAAATGATAATACACTCATGCTCTAGCACCGTGAATGTTGTCATTTACAAAATCAGTGTTATATGCCATGATGACATCTTCAAAATTTTCTAAGAAAAATAAAGCCCCCAAAATTGAAAATTTGTTTACATTAAAAATAGGTCCATATATATCAGAGTGAAAGCACCATAGATTTTGACAGTGTGAATCTTGCAAAAGTTGCCAGAAAAAAATAAATATATCCTCGGTAAGGTCAACTACTAAAGCTAGATTTTTGAGGAAGTGAAAGACCTGATATGAAAGGGGATATGTAACCCATGTGATTACAGCTTCCTTTTTCAATGCAACACTGATGACCTTACATGTATAGATGAGACCAGTGATACTTGTGGTCTTTTTCATAAATAAAGCACCTTCAGTTGTCTTCCACATCATGGTTTTCTACACAAACTTATTGTAAGGCCCTGTCACCTTGGTGAAGGCATACGGAGATGTACTGACATAGGTGTTTGTTGTGCATGACAAAGACCCCTCCGTTAGTGCCTGAATAAAACGTTTGCAAGGAGGCTCCCCGGTGGTTTCTGAAGGCTCTCGTTTGACCCCTTTCTTGCTGCCCTTGCTTGGAGTCCCTTCACCACCATTCCTTTCTTTCTCTGCCGCCTTCGCTTCATAAAGTACTAAATTATGCTTGGCCTCAATCATACTTTTGTGCTGGTAGAAGACCAACGAGATGCGTGTTGGGTGGTTGCGGTTTGGGTTTTTAAGTGGTGTTGTGGCATGAAGCTCCAATTTTGCGCACTCGATGAGGACTGAGCCATGGCTTGGTGCCACTGCAACACCACCAATATCAGGGTCCAAGAAGTTGTGCTCATTGTCTGACCACATCTCAGGCTTTTGAGGGGTCGTAGGTGTCTGGGGTGTTCCTGGCTCCTGTTTTATACCAGTGCCCATGAGGCTCTCATTAGACAGACTCAACCCTGACTGTGTTTCAGGGTTCAAAGACCCAGCGCTTAACTGAGTACAGAGGATCTGTGGATGAGACATACCCATCTCTGTCTTTATTTGCATATTAAAAGGATCTTGGGCTGGGGCTAAAATTTGAGGGCTTGGTGATAGGTATGGATTTGGATAACCTCCAAACTGATTGCCTTTGCTCACAGCAGCTGTATAATCCAGACCTTCATGGGCTGATGGTGCTCTTGAATGAGTTTCCATGCACTGCGGATCTGAGGGTCCATTTGGATTATAAGGGGCATAAGATCTCAACGGGTGAATTGGTCTCATGCTGCAAGCTTTGCCATTGAGCTGTAAACCTGGATCACCATATCTTGCTGGATAATTGACCCCATAACGCTGATGCATACCATAAGCCTGCTCTGAGTAAAGCGCCGGCCGCTGTTGACGATATATGTCCAAGGTTTTTGGATTTGAAGCATAGTATGCATGGTAATTATCAAGGGGCATTCCTCCATTACATTGATAACCCTGGTATGGATGATTTGATCCATTAATGTAAGAGTTTGTTACGTGGAGTGGAGTGGGGTAAGGGCTAGCTGGCGTTGGTGGCTGTGGTGGATACATGCTGCCCGGCTTGGAAGTGCTTGGAAAAGACCCAGGGTGATTGGGAAACCTAGGGTAGCTTGTTGCATTTGTTGATCCGGGGTACGGGGGAAGGATGTTCTCATGCTGTTGTTGCTGCAATTGCTGCAGTTGCTGATGATGGACCCCAAGAGGGTGAGTTGACTGACCTGATTGTAGGGATGCTCCCATAGCACCTGGAATAATTCCTAAAAAAAATTTCAGAAGATAAAGGCCTTATGAGCACTGAAGGAATTACACAAATGCCCGACAGAATGAATTTTAGTAAGTTTGGAACATGTCCTTTCAAAAAAAGAGATATAATAAAATGTATGAAATACATCAGAATAAATGTTACCCTACCTGCCATCGGAGTATTCTGAGATGTACTCTCACAATTGCCCACTTTTGATTTGGTCAGGAGGGCCTTCTCTGCCTTATCATTAGTGCTTTCAAGCATGACATTCTTGTTGGCAGCTGCCTTCTTAGCATCGAGCTTTTTCTGCCGGCAAGACTTGGCGGGTTCTGCAAGCATGCGCACCTGGCGGCGGAAGGCACTGAGGACTTGGATAGCTCCTGACTTAATCTTTTCCTGCTGACCCTCTTCACTGCCAAATTCATCAGTATTGGAAGCCTTATAAAGAGGAAGTACATGGAGCTGTTCATCCTCTGGTATCTTTCCAATTTCCCGGTTATCCTCGCTGGTTAATGTACACACCTGGAAAACAAGGTGTAGTAAATTGTCTGATGGAAATGCCACAAGCCTTCTTTTATTAATGACATTTGTTTTAAAACCACATGCCACTGAGACATTATTTTAATGTGCAATTTATCAATTCAGTATCTTTTTATATACAGATAAAGTTAACCTTACCACTGTGCTGCCACCTTTCATGTTGTGGGTGTCTCTATGGGCATGGGCACAGAAATCCACACAAGCAGTCACCCCAGTGAAGGGACGGCCCTCCTTGAGCCCTAGACGACAGTCTGTTGCCCTGTGTTCATGTTCTACCTGTATCCACGAATAGCAGGAAGTAAATTTGATAAACATTCATTCATTTTCTGCCGCTTCATCCGCCATAGCAGATCATGGGGAGCTGGAGTCTATCTCAGCTGGCAAGGGGCGTGAGGAGGGGGACACTTCGGGCATGATGCCGGTGCACCGTGGAGCCACTCACAAAGACAGACAACCATGCACACACACACTCACTCCTACGGGCAATTTGGGACGGCCAATTAACCTGAAGCGCATGCTTTTGGAGGTGAGAGGAAGCTGGAGAACCTAGAGAGAACCCACACAGACACGGGGAGAGCATACAAACTCCGCACAGACAGCGCTACCCACTGTGCCACTGTGCCGCCCAATTTGATACACAGTATAAATATATACATATATATATAAATATTTTGTTTGTTTAGTGACCTTTTTTGAAGGTCACTAAACAATACATAAGAGGGAATCTGTGAAATGTACATGTTTTTAGTAGGAGCTTTGATGCACACTGTAATGCTTGACATGAATGAATTCCTATGTTGTAGGTACATCACTGCCATTCTTGCATGCTTACAAGAATGTTTGATCCTCTTGATTCTTTTTGATAATGTAGTAGTAGCAGTAGTTATCATGATAATAATAATAATAATAATAATAATAATAATTAGATGCATAAATCAAATGGTATACAATGTCTAAATTTACTCACTTGGTTCTCATATGCGTCAGGTGCCAAAGTTTTATACAAGGGAGCCAATAAATTCGCCAGATTTTGAAAGTTTTTCTCTAGTTTCTCTTCCTGAAATACAAATATTTCAGTTATGTTAATTGGCATGTAATTGGCATTTTACTGAATTTTTATTTCTGTGAAGTACCTCTTTCATATCATCGCCCAGTAGCTTGAATTTTCTTGGCATTTTGCTTCGGGCAAACTTACAGCCATTGTAGTACATACTCCAGGAACAACCAAAAGAGAAAGATGCTCCACATAAGTCGGGATCTAATCCCTGGCATGCGCAGGTTCGCCTGAAGAAAGACAACAAAAATTACCAAAATTGCTCAAATAAGTCAATTGAGGAAATCAGCACTTAAAACATAACAAAACCAATAACTTTATACTAAAAATGCATGCTATATACAGTAAACATTTCATTATAAATACAGCATTTGGCCAAATTTGGTAGTTGTGCAGTCACTTACTCTTCATTAAGAGCGCAGCGTCTCTGGGTATGGGCCCCATTCTTTGTTAGGGTCTCACTTAGCTCGAGGTAGAGGTGATCAGCTAGGTTGGGTGGGATGCCCTCCCACGCCAGGATTACCACAACAATGCAAGCTGAGTCACATTTATGGCCAGTACGCTCCCTCACTAACACCAGCACCTTTTCTTCGACACAGGATCGACGAATTACCTGAAACATTACATATACATGAAGTCATATGTTGGTCTTTTAATGTACAGACACAATAGCAGCCGATTCACTCTAAAGACTAAGAAAGGTCTTACCCATTTAGCTATGGGACACCCCTGCGTACTTTTCCCTTCCTTGCCAGTGTATATTACTTTCTCAATCCTGATGGCCCGACCAGTTAGACCAGACCTTAAACAGAATGTGGTATGAAGTAAAATAACACACAGTGCCAACTGAAATAGTTGGTCAAGAAATGAATATGAACTTCACCTTTTCTCAAATGTCTCCCGTATGCCAGCAACTGTGGGTGCTGACCCTAAGTGAGTGTAGTATGGACCCTCATCCTTTGCACTGATTTGTTCTAAATGTTATAAAGAGCATATATTAATATTTACACTCAAATTAAATACATTCCAGACTAATTATAATATTTGAGACTCACCAAAACAGTGACATGATGCAATGTCATATTGTAGTTTCATGGGTGTATCCAATAGATTCTTTACTGGGGTATCTAAAAGCTTCAAAGGAGAATCGATAAAGCTTTGGAGGAGGTGTTCCTTCTTAGGGGTAGAAATGGCTTGTTTTTTTAGGACTAAATCGTTTGAGACAACTACTGAAGATTCTGGTCCGTTCAGATCTGTGTTGGTTGATATAATTGTGACAGGCCCAGAGGATTCCACTTTGACTTTATTTGTTGAATTGATGACCATGGGTTTATTTTCAAATACAGGTGAAAGCTTGTACTGTTTCAGGCTTTGTTCCATAGAAGCCAAAATGCTTCCCTGTCTCTTGCTTTGCTCGCAGAGGGATTGTTGATTTTCTTGCTTCACTTGAACTTTACCCATGCCTGCCTCTTGCATCTGTAAATACTGCTCTTGTTGTGAACCAGGGAGTTGAAATCTCGGTCCATTATCCATGTTCACAGCTCTGGGACCATGATTTGTGTCATAAACAATCTGAGGGGGGTGAGGAAGGCCTTGACGCTCCTGTTTTTGCAACAGATGCATGCGTAGAGCTGCATGTCTCTGGAAGTCTCCATGGGTGCTTACAGGTCTCAGAGGTAGTGGAGATCCCCCTTGGACTTGAGTGCATGATGTCTTCTGCTGCTGTTCAGCTTTAGGATACATCTGTGTTGATATCTGTTGGTTTGCCAAGTCTTGTAAGTGTGTCTGTGGCTGCGTAGAGGTCAGGGATATTTCTGCATGGTTAAGCTGATGGCAGTGGTTGTGAGGCCTCTGTGGTGGAAATTGCTTGAGGTTACTGGTGCCTACGTTTGGTGGAAACTGCATTTGATGCTTTTGTGGTTGTTGCATCTCTGTTGAGTTATTGTAACTGAATATTGCAGTGTCACTGTGTTGGATGTTTTGCTTGTTGGCCCGAGAAGAATTGTTTATTAGAGGTGGGTTGGAGTGAAGTTGCTGCTGACCTGGCAGAGGCTGACTGCGAGGTCTGTAATTTGGAGACTTGAGTTGCTGCCTTTCGAATTGTGGTGGATTAGACAGTGGACGTTGAAGATTACAGTGATGTTGCTGCTGCTGCTGTTGAGTTTCTAGGAACCCAGGTGATAATATATCCTGTAGATCATGATCTTCACACAAGTGTTCTGGCTGCATCTGAGTGTGGTTGTCGCTGTCTGCCTTCTGATTTGTGGGGAAGTTGCATTGCTCTGATTCTTTTGGTGGTAGAGACTGATGCAGTTGTGGCGCTCTCAAATTTGATTGCTGCCACTCAGGGGCAGTGTTGTGCTGAGCTGAAGCACAGTGAGTTTGGGTTGGGTGACAGTCCTGTTGTGGCTGCTGGAAGGTGTCAGACCCTTGACTACTATCTGTGACAACCCCTTGTGTCTGGAAACTTTGTACAGAATTTGGCTCCAACACCTGGCTGTGAAGCTGGGGATTAGTTTTTTGGGGTTCTGACTGAACGTTAGGAGAGAACCCCTTCCACATGTCCTGCTCATGTGCCTGGGATGGAGGAGCACTTGTCGGTTCTTGCTGGGACTGTGAAGCGTTTAGCTCTAACCAGCCTCTCTGGGAGGTTGTCGAACATGATAAATTAGCTCTTTGCTTAGGATTGTTCTCCATCCCATTTTCTAACTCAGCATGATGTGACTGCTCATGATTGCATCCCATGGATCCTGTACTGACAGTTCCATGTGGGTTCCCAGCAATTTGTTTTAAAGCTTGGTGTTGAATCACATACTGGTTGCCTCTGTCGCTGTTATGATGCTGACCATTCTCGGGTTCCTCACTTTGACCTGTCTTCTGTAATCCAGAGTTGGGAAATTCATATCTACCTTTCTCTGTTATTTGTAGAGGAGTGTTTTGGTCAAGAAAAGAGTTTTGGTTAAACTCCTGGTTGGCTTTTACGTACATCTCTTGATTTGTATCCTCAGGGTAGCACTGGGAGCCATTTTGATGTTGTTGCGAACTACTAGCAGCATCGCTAGACGTGACCATTTCAGACAACTTCTGGCCAGAGTAAGATGGTGTCCCCTGCTGATACTGCTGCTGTTGTTGTTGCTGTATATCAGATTCAAAAATTTCAGAACATCCATTTACTACATAGTCAATAGACTTACAATTACTGCCCACTTCAACATTGCCTGATTCTTTAGGCTGGTGTGGTTTTGAAATGGGAATTTGGGCTGCACTGGGCAATCCTGAGTTTGAAGAGAGGGGTTGAGCACCTTCACTGGGCGACTTATTTGCATGTGAACCTTTGACATCTTCTATTTGCGGCACAGATGGTTGTTGAGCAATTGACACCTGCTCAGGATAATAATGAGACAAAGTTTTCCCTAAAAGATCATCTGAAGTTCTTTCTATGGTTGAGAGGGGTGATGCAGCACCATTTGGAATTGAAATTTGTTTATTCCTTGGTAGACCAAAAATATCACCATTTGGAAACTGACAGTTCCTTTTGTCAAACTTAATCTCTGTTTGTTGGGTATTGCACTCATAGTCTGTTTCCTTTCCCAAATCAGCGAAGTCCCCAAAACTGGGGCTCATGTCATTATTTCTTTTAAACTCAGAATTTACTCTAAGTTTCTTGGGTTGGTGAAGCAGTAAGGACTGGTCACTGAGTGTACGCTTCAATTCGCCATTCACCAATTCCCCATTCACGACTTCCCCATTCATCATACAGGATCCTTGATCTAACAGCCCTTGCACTGAAACAGGACTGTCACAGGTCTCCCTCTGCCTTTTCAAGGTGTTGGCATCTGTGCCAGATTTGTAATGATTCCAGTTTGTATCTTCACTGAGCTGCAGAGATTCTCCTTCTGAAAACTGGCCTCCATTCTGGAGTTTGTTAGAGATAGTTTGTGATGTGCCAAATTGTGTTAATATCAGACTTTCTTCCGTCTCATGTCTGGCCTGTTCTGTTTCCATCTGTCCTGCTCAGAGTCCATCCACAGGGCTGCCCTCTGTCCGTCCTGCAAGAAAGAGAGATGGCATTATTAAGTTGAAGAATGTCTTCACATTCAGTACTATGGACTGTGATGACTGCTGGAAAATTTTGATCTGACTCGTAAACGCTCACACTCGAGTCTTGTTGGGGTTGCATTTTTTTGCCCAACAAATCTTTATTCATTTTATGATAGCTAAACACTCACATTTGCCTGTGTGTGTGCGTATGTGTGTGTGCGTGTGTGTGCGTATGTGTGTGTGTGTGTGTGTGTGCGTATGTGTGTGTGTGCGTGTGTGTGTGTGTGTGTGTGTGTGCGCACACATGTGGAAATGGAAAAAACTAGCAACTGAAAACAGATAAATACTATATGACTACAATGTTTTGGTTGCAGAAATGCCAAATACATTCATTTTGTTTCCATAATGCCTGTTTTTACACATATCAGAAAATATACAGAACCACTAATTGCAGTGCAGTTTTTCAATGACAAGAGCAATAATTTTAAATGGAAATACTTGGAATGTGTAAAATGTAGAACGTAAAAAAGTTCTACAATTTTGCTTGTTGTTTGATTGGACTTGATTGGATACAAAGTTCAAGACCTGGATGGTATGTAGGAGGATGAGATTGTTGTACCTTAGCTGTTCCAATGTGGTATTCATCACAATTTTTCATGCTAACTTTTTCTGTTAAATGTCTTAGTTTAGTGATTGTCAAGTAATTTAACTAAATTAACTAAATGAACTCTTTCCAAGAATCTAATAAGAACAGGTCTGGAACACGAAAAATATTTTGATATGATATTGAATGTCTCTCTCTGTCTCTGTCTCTGTCTCTGTCTCTGTCTCTGTCTCTCTCTCTCTCTCTCTCTCTCTCTCTCTCTCTCTCTCTCTCTCTCTCTCTCTCTCTCTCTCCCTTCCCCCCTGTGTGTGAGTCTCCCCCATCCTCCCTCGCTCTTAACAGCAAATCGATTCCAGTGATTCTAGTACAACATTGATTTCTGTCTTTCTCAATTATTAACGCATGTCACATCTTCTACATCTGCAAAACAATTGTAGTGCATCAGCACAAAAAACTGCAAAGTGATCTATGATAAGTCTAAAGAATGATTTTGTGGATGCAGAAGAGATGGGCAGATCTAAACATGAAGGGTTTTATCCACTAAAGTTGGCTGGCAGAAAACAAGTTGATTGTATTGATTATTTTGATTCCTAGTTGCAATCGGAAAGTTACAATAGACAGTACCACAAAACATGTTGTTCAGGTTGTCCTAAATACAGAAACAAAGTAACAAAGTGCTTTTGTGTCAAGTGAATGTGTTTCCTGTTTGACTATATTTACCTGGTTTTGACTGTCCTAAATGACTTAAACAGAGAGACGCAATTATTACAAGAGGATAAGTAGACTTGGATGTGGCCAATTAAATTACATAATTATAACAAAATCCCATGTTAGTAGTTCAGCGGCCATCATCAGCCATAATTTCTAGTTCACAATGTTTTTTATTTTAATTTAGATGCAAAATATCAATTTTTTTACACTACCAGCCTACACAAGCATGTTGACATCTACCACTTATCAGTTTTCATAGCTTGGTTATATCGCCATGAAAGCCCTCCTTTTAATGTGAACTTATAATAGGCTCACTATTTACAGGTGGGGATTGGGAGGAAAAGTTGCTTAATATTTGAGGTACTATTGAATTTTTTTATTTGAGTTACTCCCACTCCATCATCAGGCATCAAACCTATTCAAGGTTTGTACACTATAAGCATATCATCTATTTCAGAAATAACAAGAATCACATTATGTATTAACCCTAGAGAACCCACACCCATTTATCCTTATAGGAAAATGATGTGGGTTATACCACAGACCAAGTGGACTATATAGAACACATTTCTGAAGTTTTTTTCAGAACGATAAAACTTATTATTATTATTATTTTATTACAATTTTGTAAGGATCACTTTCTGTCACAGACACAGGACTGTCACATGGTCATGATACAAGGATGTTGGGTATACGTCACTTAGGGACTTAACAAGCTAAAATCAGATAAAAAGCTTTATAACGAAGAGATGGACATTCAAAGCGCGTGACACCGGTGTCACCATGGGTCCTCTCGGGTTAATTATGTGAATTATGCGACTACAAACAAATGTTAACAGCCAGTAATGGAAATGTATCTTGGGCATGTTAGCAATATAAATGAATTGCTTTCAATGGTACAGAGTAGAGATATCTAGTGAGGGACTTTTTTTTAGGTCTACAGCACCAGTTAACATGAATTATGGGTAAAAATGTAATGGTAATTGCTTTTCAAAAAAATGAAGTGTATTCACTATGAAACAATCTCATCAAATTAATCGCAGGCTTCAACATACTGATCAATATCAGTGACAGTATTTGTAGTGACACATTTTAATGTACTAAAACACAATATTACAACTGGTCACGTAACATGAATGTGGGTGACGTCTCTGGGCTACATGTGTGGCCCGGTTGACCAATCTGTACAATTTACTCAGGAAACTGTGACGAGAAGCTCTGTCAAGGCAAGTGAGCAAGGACACACAATCATCTCTGTCAGTCACCCCTCCAGGACATCAGCAACGCTCTAAACCCCTAAATTTATGGTGCTAAATCTCTCACTAACGAACCAAGCTCTTACAAGAACGTCTTGAACCTCCCGTCATCAGAGACGATAGCAGCTGCCTGTTTGCATGTGGAGGAGGGAAGCAGTATACGGACAAACATGCACATCCATTGGCTAGTGAAATAGTTTTAAAGTATATGTACGTGTAAAGCGAAAACTGGACATCGTGCTGTTTATGAACAAAACAACTTGCAGGGTAAACCTGAGTTTTATTTAGACAATAGCAGGACATGAAGGCAAGAGCCTCATAAACATCTTGTGCAACAGATTGCATGTGTTAACTCCTTTACACTGTTTTCAGATGCAGATGCATGCTAAGTATAATTAAAAGTGGCACCAAGTCTAATTATAATTATGACAATTTTTTAAAAAGAAATATGTTGACAAATGAGTATGAAAAAAGCCATTAGGGACTTGTTAGCTCCATTTGATGAATTGACAGTAGTCTTTGCACCCAGTTGGTCTTCTGCATTAGAAAATCATCTGCAGCAGGTCTGTTACAGAAATGAGTGCAGGGTACTTGGAGAATATACAACTCCACCAAGCCTACAAAATATTAGATATCTGATTAACCCAATGACTAAATTATGACATGGACAAAGAGAATTGTGTTTTCTAACAATTATAATTGGCTTCTCTCCATTATTCTTATTTGAGCTGACATGGCACAAGTTTGTTGGATGCACTTCATCTGACAGTTTAATATGTGACTAATCCTTCTTCTTCCATTTGTTGCACACAATAGCAATATGCTATTGTAGATATGTCATAATGAAGGTCATCTTACTTTTTGCCTATTGTTCTAAATTCAAAATGCAGCTGTAGTAAAAGGTTGGTTTCATTTAAATTTTAAGCATTTATTTACTTACAACATCAAGAATTTATGTGTTTTGAGTTATTAAAATTTACAGAAAAAATGTGTATACAATCAGGAAATTTAAGCATCTCTTCACATTAAGGTCAGTTCTCACTGAGGTCAGATTTTACTCCAATGGTTTTAATTGACGAGCAAACTAAAGGCTCCCTCTTTTTTGAAGCTCTTTCAAATAGAAAACATCTGATCCCTGAAATTGTAACAATGTGGTCAGCGAGTGAATACCGCTCTTGAATCCATGTGACTACTTCTTTGTTTTGTCTGGCACTTGGTGCAGTCTGTAAATCAGTAACTCGAGTCAAGAGGTGAACACTGGTGCTAAGCTGCTTTCAGCGTGGCTCCATTCCTGTGGGACACTCCAGGCTTTACAAAGGGCCAAACGGAACCAAGCAGCTTGTCACAGTTGGATACACCCACACTGACAACAAAAAAAAATCTTTGCAACCTAGAACAAAGCCAGAAATCGCAGCTGAGTGTGCACGTCTGTACACGTACAAACCTACACCAATTACGCAATATTTTAACTCCAGTTCTGGCAGCTTTCTGAAAAACATATGGATTATTTGGCTACATCCTTATAGTTATTTATTAGATGGGATTCATAGGAAGATTTAATTTTCCTCATTAGGTAGAGCACCACACTAACCAGTGGAAATGCATTGCAGTGGTTTTAATGTGAATGCCTTCTGGAAATTATAATGCTTTGATCTATTTTGGTTTTCTTTCTAGTAGCTGAAGTCCACCAGGGAAATGAGCAATCTGTTTTAGTTTATGGTATGACTTAACTTGTTTGGATTGAATTGGATTCCCAACACAGCTTTCTTTTCCTCTTAAAGGAAATGTCTTTGTCTTTTTTCTCTGTGTTCTGTTGTTTGTCTTCCTTCCATCTCTCATAACCTCAGCCCTTCTGCCTTGTAATTAGACTTTCATGTTCCTCTGAACACCTATCTCCTATCTTTTTTTCTCAGCTGTACAGTCTGTCATCTGGCCTTTGCAGTTGTGACCCATTCCACTAAACGCTGTTGTTGAAATCTCTACAGTTGTTGCCTATAGGTATTGTCTCTGTACCGATGTGTTTTCTGGCATTTATAGATGGTCCATTGCTTTTTTGCTCTGAGGCCTGGGGGCAAGAGTGGACTCTTGGACACAGTGTGAGCAGTGTTGCAAAACAATGGACAGAGTTTGCACAAGTCATTTTAAAACTGCAGTTAATACAGATAACATTAGATCTTAACAAGAGTCCTTGTGTGTGCTAAGCTTTACTTGGCACACACAAGGACTCTATGAAATTACAACTTTTTTGTGGATTTATTTTTATCCATGAATTTACTAACAATTTACCCTTCAATGTTTCTTTTTCCTCATAACACTAGCGTGTCAAATTTGACTGCCTTTGACTCACACTGTGTTTTTGTTATTGCCAGAGAGAGCCAGTGAAATGAGAGCTCTGCATTAGTAGATGGGGTCTATTTGGTTTGACTTGGCAGCTGTATGTGACATTCAGCACTAACGACAGCTGTTGGGAAACTTGGGTCTTCAAGGTTGGGACCTAGGCCGATAGCCTATGGCCTCATTCAGACCAAATTGAGCCTTGCCACTCTTCCGTAAAACCTTGCATGGTGTTGGATCCTGACTTGGAAACAATAATTCTTCCCTTTTTGAGGCACCATGCATCATAATACAACACCGCTGTTCATTACTGGTTTGAATGTGGGATTATGTGACCTGCCACAGCATGGTGTTACCACAACTTAAAGGCACTATCCACATGGACTGGCAGTATTATTTCAATGCCTGATTTGGTCTGAATGATTCTTTAAAGTGCTACCGGTAATACGGTGCAGCATTGTAAATCAAATTTGTGCATGCTGAAACATGCCACCCACAGAATAGTCCACAGTCTCAAGTGTACATTTCCTTCTCTTTGCTGAAGTGGGCTCATTCGCATTTCCTGTTTGAAGAATAAGAACGCAGTGCATCAGTCCAGTCAAGAGTCTATAAATTTCTAAGGTTCTTAGTTAAGGTAAAACACATATTCCTCCCAAGTATTTCAATACTGCTATTCACTGGATTACTTGATAACTCTGTCACCCACCACAAGTGTTGAAATTGCTATAGTATTGATAGTGTGCTAATAGTTTCTAGGAAAAATCCTCAAACAAATGACATCTCAAAATATAATAAAATGCAGTTTATATTAGACAGAAGTAATTTTAAAATGCGAATAAATAATCTCTATATAATTAACTTTGTGTTGGATATCATCACTAAAGCAGTTAAGTAGAGAACTCAATTTGAGCAACCACTGAATTCCAGTAAGGTCCCTAACTCACGGGATTCTGTCACAACTTCCTTCCTACCACAGAAGTAAATCATGATGAAATCATAAATGATTCACATTCAACTAGTTCCATGTTCATGAAATTGTGATTTGGAAATGGATATTCTATGTTAAAACATACAAATACTGTATTAGCTGCATATGCGCACAGACTGGACTTAGTTAAGATTGTATTTAGCCGAACTGTGAGTGAAACCTCATCCTTAGCAACCCCTACCAGTGTAATTAGGTCAGATGACTTGCATTCTACTGTGTTTTAAATCCCTCCCTTAAATGAAGAGCTGAACTCGCTGCTCTGCAAACCTCATGACCTCTGAAACATTCTCACAATTCTGCATTCCAGATAGTTGTTTACACAAAAAGGGGCAAACGATAGTACAGACTGTCTTAAAGAGATTAGAGTTAAATGTAACCCTGATTTACTTTTTAACATTTGTTATGATCTTTACATTTTTAGCACTTAGTCATACACTCAACTCCTTGTGCTGTGTGTTCATTTTAGTTTTCAGTAGTTCTGTGAGACACTTTGCACACTTTGACACTTTGCTTTTATGGACAAATGAAGAACATTCCAAATGATTTGACTCTCCATGAAAGAGTTTGGAACGTAAGTTAAGGGATTGTACTGGAAATCCTGGACTTTTGATTGGTACAAACCAAGTAATAAAGCAAATATTTAAAATGCTGATTACATGTACAGCTACTTATGGATCAATGCTCATCAAGCAGGGCATGAAAGATTTTCATTCATGATCTGCATCTCAGATTTTTCAAGTCAGCACCTCACACATGTGATTTATGTCACATGATTCACTGATGCACTGTGTTCAACACACCTCACGTGGTTGCTGTGACCCCCTTTCTCTTTCAGTTGAACATATGAGACACATTTTTGGATGTCTAGATGTTTTGATACTGTTCCATCACGTCTAATCTACATGTTATACAATAATGGATCTCATTGATCAAAAACCTTTGCCAACTTGCCCTTGTTTCATTTGCCAAAATCAGACGCAACTCATGCCCCCCTTATATTTAATAATTTTGGTATTATGCTTGATTGCCCCCATGCTAAGTTTCCTACCACTCATGGTTGTACCATGAGCATAGTGTCATTCTAGAGCACATTCGATTCTGGTCAAGATATAGCTACCCATAAAACCACAACTTAATTTTACCACTAATATTGTTTAGCAGATTTAGCAGATTTTAGGAAAAAAAAGACAAATTTTTGTTACTTGGTGTTGTACTTTTGTAGAAATGTGTTTTCATTATGTTTGGACAGAGCCAGAACTTTCAGTCAGAGGTGTGATCGTCTCGTCTACCTGTAGGGAACAGTGAATTGGCTCATTTCCTTCAACTACGAATCATTCCTATCTACAAGTTAATCAGTAATGATAAGGTGCAGCACCAATTTTAAATTAGAGTTGTGTGCCAAAGCTTTTCGGGATACTTTAGTCTTTTGTTGTTACTTACTTTTGTTTTGAGTGTACAGTACAGTTTCTGATTTAAGGCGTGGTGATCTGTTTTATTGGCCAGTGTAGATTCATGTGAATATCATTGCCAGAAAGGCTGAATTAAAATTTTCTGAGCTGGTTCTGTTACGCTGCTGATTTAGGACAAACTCTGTCTGAACTTGGTTGTAGCTTTCTTTCAGGTAGAGAGTGTGGTGCTCCTTCCTGTTAATACACATGTTGAGATAATCACTATATTATGCATTACAGGACACTTTGGAGCAGCAACAGCATGTTTTTCTTCCCTTTACTATCCTTCCCTCACCCGTCATGATTGATCAATAACAGTTTATTCTTTCTGGTAGATTCTGCATACTTAGGAATTCTAAGGTCATCAACAAATTAAACCCTTTACATGTGATATCGATTGTAATGCAAAGTTTTACTCAATGTATCCATTATTAAGAAGTCCTCATTTTCATGTTGTTTCCAGTTTTGGGAAGGATGTCAGTGATGTATGTAAGCCAATCATATTCAAAATCTTGAATTTCTTTTTTTAATAAAAAGGATAGAAAAGATAGCTCATGGCAAAAAAAAAATACAGAGGACATACGCTTCTGTTTGTAATTTCTTCCCCAGAGAACCTCCTCCCCCTCCATAAGGAGAAGGGGTCTGTATAATTTACATTGTTCTTGATGTCTAATGCAAGACAGATGTGACTGGCTTGTGGAGATTCCAAACCCAATCCTTGTCCTTCTACAGCATTTTGTCTCACTTTCCTCTTTTAGTGTATTTTGACTTCTATAAATGGATCCTAATGTCATTGGAGAAACTTCATTTGAACTGCTCAGCATTATTTTATTAGATTATTTTATGCTATCATGCAAAAAGAGGGAAGGATCTTAAAAAATGAACAAATGTTTCTGTATTGTCAGTTTGAGTGTTTTTATAGTGACTTAGACATGCATTTTCTTATAGAATGATTATGTATTGATACATATAATAGTTTCTACATTTTTCAAGTGTATTAACTTGCCTTTGAGGTTAAATCTCAAGTCTGATTTCTGGCGTTTAGGCAAGGTTACTCTGTCTTCACTAAAATGTCAATAGCCCACATATCTTTTATGTTTTTCTCAGGGCAGCTGAATCTATCGAACTCCTACTTTTAATCCGTTCTCAGTAGGATTTTATGGTATCTGAGTAATGACCAAGGATTTCAACATGGACTGCACCTAAAGACTATTAGGTAAAAAACAATTTTGAATTATAAAGCTGTAACCTCAAACAGTGAAATGGTGATAGACACAAAATCGAAGCATCAAGCTCAGTTCTTACTATGATGAACTGGTAAACCTCCCTCGAGGTAAAGAGACAAACAGAGATGGTGAAAAAGCAGTAAAGGTAAACAGACTAAGTTATATCCATGTACTCAAAGTTATAATTTCAAATCACACTAACTTTTCATGACCGGTTGAAAGGTTTGACTTTGTCCTTGTGGAACAATATACAAAAAAGCATTTGCAGTAGTGGTCTACCTTTGTCTACATTTATTGGGTTAAAATCCTTCCAAAAAAACTCTATTTGATGTAGAATTAGTGATTTTGAATTTCTGAGCAATACTTGATGAGTCATTGAATATGGAGCAGTCCTCAACAGAAAATAGAAGAAGGAATCAACTTTATTTAGAAGACAGATTAACTTTAAATAGAAGACAAATGTGAGGGATGATAACTTTCATGCTCTTGTGAAATATAGTTTATGAGTGCTCAAAGTTATTTGTTTTTGCTAGTAAACCCCACCCCTGTAGTTTTCTCATACAACTTGTTGAGCAGGTATTCTGGGATGACTGTGTTCTCTAATGCAAAGCATTTGTTGCATATACTGAACACTTTGTCTACTTAGGTCAGTCTTACCTCTTACTTTTAAGTGGGTTTTTCTAGCTCTGCATAAAAATGCTTGTTAAAAGATTAGACATTAATGTATATTTCTGTTTGTGCTTTTTCATTTGTATCATGAGAATATGATAATTTTTTTAACATCTAAACTGATCAAACAACTCCTGATAAACAAGCACAGTGCCCTAGATCATTACCATTAACCACAAGTAATCAAAATGTCATACCATTTCACAAAAACTGTGCCTGTTTTCAGAAGTATTTGCACACATGACTATGTAGACTATATCACAGAAGTCAATCCTGACAAGACAGCCACTGAACATTAGCCTGAATCTGACTGACCCTGTTTCATCAGCACAATGCGAGAAGAAAACCTGCTCTGCCACGGGGCAACCTGTGCAAAGGTTACACAGTCAGTCTAAACCCTTTTTAGTGTCTTCAAGCTAAATCACATGGAGATTCTAATGAGAAATAGGCTTCAGAACGTACAAACCTCTAACCTGAAATGTGCTGCACCATTGTTTCTGAGCTTCCTTCTTTCTTTCCCCCTCAAAAGCCTATACATCAGTCAATATGGGTTAGTAACTTGATAAACTGTGTGCATAGCAAAGTTAATTTCTTTCAGAGTGCATGGTTGTCATGGTTACCATCCTAGGAGCGCTCGAAAGCCCATCTGTTATAAACATTACCCCAGCATGGATGATTGCTGAATAGACTGCTTTGCCATGTTGTGCACATGTGCTTTACCAATTCATCTTGCTAGTAAATCAATAGTAGCAATTCTTCAGAGGCCTGAATTTGTATTTTTGCAAATCAACACCTCAGAAGTTAAAATGCAACAAAGATATGATAAATGATTGAACAATTGTTGATAAAAACGTGTCCTCAGTTCACCTTCTTGCCTGCATGTCTTAACGTGTGGTTAACTCACTCGCATTTCTTTGGTAAACATTTCCTATCTGTTATCCAAATCTAAACCAGTTTTTAAATAAACAAAAAACAAGGGTTAATGATGGCCATGCAAAGGAAAGCATTAAAATGGAAGGGAAGTTAAAATGTAATACACAACATGGCAGCAGAGTTATTAAACGTCCAAGTATGAGGGCAGAACTCAATTTTTGGAGTTCGACTGAACTATAGACAATAGATTACCTTGAGCAAAAAGGGTTTTTGGTTATCTAGTTTTCTCTCTTCTGGTTATGAAACACAAAACCAAATATATGCTGTAATAAACCCACAATAACTTTGGATAACAAATGTTTCATATGCTTTTTCATCAACTGGAAGGTGTGTAATGATATTATTCCTTTGTTGCTTTCCAAGCATTCTGACCTTAGCCATTGTTACCAAATTCCCTCCACTGAGTAGGAGGCACATGACCCTCTCAGAAAATGGAAACCGCAAATTATTCTGAGTAAAGCATATTTTGTCTTGTCTTAAGTATAAATATAAGGATTTTTAAAACCCCTTGCAATGTCTCTCATGACTTAATTCATAAAAAAAAAAAAGATTTTAAATATTTTAAGTTAATCTAAGTCGAAGAACTTTTTTGTAAAATTTGTGATTTTGTTCTCCTGGTCGGGTTTTAGTGTGTCATGTGATATGTGACTTGAAATTGAACTTGAAGACTCCATATTATCCTTCCCTCTATCCTATCAGACCCTGAGTCAAAAACTTTCCCCAGCAGAAATACATGTGCGGATGCAAACTGGTATGATTGCCATTGTGAAGTCCGTCTCTCAGAGACACCAGCTGTTACACTGACACATTCCACTTTGGAAACCTAATATTGAGCCTGAGCCACTTGCAGCCCTCAGAAGTATAGTTACTGATGTCATCCAAAGCCTTTGGTAGGGTTACACTTTTAAATGACATTCGGGGCCAGCTGTCTGTCTTTGTGCTTCTTGTGTAGACAACAGGGGGCCATGGAGCCTAACCTTGTTGGTGACAGCTCCAAGTAGCAAAACTGTCTATATCTGACAGCCATTTTAGGAGAGGTCAAACAACCATTAGTATTGCTTGTTTCGCTAACCAGTGAGATTGCGCTATCATGACGCAAGCTTTGTAACATCACGAGACAAGCAAGTTGGATTTGGAAATTCCAATAGCAAATTTGAGCAAAATGCATTCTGAAACAACAAGCATGCAAACTTTTACTTGGGTTCTGAAAGTTAACCTTGTTCCAGTGACCCTTGGGGATTAGACCTGTGATAAAGGCTAATCTTTGTCATAGATTAACTGAATCTGACTGGCCGCAAGACTTTTTGACAGTGGGGTCTAAGTAAGGGTATGCTCCCAGCATAGGAATTGGTCCCTTTCCATGATTTGTAAGGCGTCCTGACAGCCTGTGTAGAGCTTTTCCACTTCCCTACACATTGCCACGCTTCTATTTCAAAAGCAACACCATGAATTTTTCACACCTCAACTTGGAAATATCAGTGTTGTCTGCGTATGAAAATCTTGCTAACTGAAAACTAACCTTTCTGTTTTGCATTGTGACAGCTCTAGCTTTAGAATTATTTTCTAAATATATTCACAACACATTATTTTACATTTACAATTAGTTCATTTCAGTATTTCCAATTCCTCAACGAATAAATAATTTTTGTAGCGTAAAACTCCATTGTTGACTAAACTGTTACACTACTGGTATCTGCATTGTGTTGGGTTTTGTTTGTCACATGTAACTTGGTGAATATTGCAATTTGTTGTCTAGCCTAAACCCTGGAAGTTTATAAAATCATCTAACTTGACGGGATCATTTACAGCCACTTTTATCTTTTAGCCTAATATTGCTAAGATGTTCTCATTGAGCAAGTGCTGTTCCCTGTCAGAGTAGCATCAGCATAAGAAAAGGCCTGCTCTCCCTCTCGCTGCATCCTTGAACGCAGATGCTAGTGAGGCCGCCGCTTGTATTTTCCGCTTCCTTTGTGTGTTTTTTTTACTTCTTATTTTAACTTCAACTTGCAGAACTGCCGAAAAGCAGTGTCGAAGACGATTGTCCAAATGTAGACGAGGCGGCCCGGAAAGTGGCGGGAAGAGATGCTATTCGCTTTGGGGTTGTTACGTAACGTCTCACTCGCCTCACTCTCTGCGGAATGCCAGGATGGTGTTTGTAAACAGAGCGGCCATGTGTGTGCGCTCACGTGGAGGAAGCTTTTGAGTTGCTGCCCTTGCTGCCTCACCCCTGAAGTAAACCCTGACATCGATACAGGCTCACAAGGCCAGCAACACTCCCTACTGCCGTGTGCCATTCAAACAGAGCCTTATCGCGCTCTCTCCATAATTACGCCTTCAAACACTTGACGGCGCTTGGTCTCGATGAGCCAAAAGGCCGCAAGTCATTTTTGAGACCGCCGTTGCATCTGATGTAGACATTACTGGTGATATTTTGCACCACTAGACTAAAAATAAAATATTGATGTTAAGCTATTCCAGTAATGACCAGTAAACTACTCCTGGGCTTCCTAGAACAGAAGGAACAGATTCTTGTGATGATTAGTCCTGGATTTGGTTGAATAATTATTGATTTGGCCTCAGTCACCAAGTAATCTTTTCGCGTGTTGGAAAAAAAAGCATATAACTGGCTGAAGTCAGCAAAACTGGTCTCAACTTAAAGCTTGTAAAAATATAGGAAATATAATTCTTATAGGTATAATGGTTTTGTTAAACAGGAAGCATATGACATGCAATACAGGTAAAGTCTTTAATTTTCAACAAAAGACATAGTCACTGCTATGACATTATGGTACCAAATTCTGATCAGTGCAAGATACATTAACTTTATGACATAAAAATTCCTTTGCAAAATCCATCCTATTGGTGTTTGGTGTTTCTGTATTGCTCTCTGTAGAAAAACAACCCCTGATAGCAGGCAAGAGGGAAATCAATACTGCAGAAATCAATACAATACTCAGTATCTCGCCATTTTGTCTCAAGAAAGCAGTTGAGCCATGACCAGTCAGCCAACCAGCAGGTAGTGCAGTCTAAAATGTCTAACGTGACACTGCCCTTGTTTCTCTGCATCATTTGTGCAGAAACCCATGGGTGGAAATATGATGCATGTGCTGAAGAAGGGTGTGGGGGTGGGGGGTCAGAGTTTAGGGCTTGGGTATTGTAAGTGGACAGCATTGTTATTGGACGCTATGGCAACTGGACATTCTTCCCAAAGGTGATATTGTCTTGCCCTGGGATTGACATAAAGGGGACTCACAGCCATGACGAAGGAGCCATGCAACCACATGGCTTTATCTCTATCTGTGGATGGATGAGAGAGGCTATGTGCATGTGATTGATCTATCTGGCCCTTCCCCCCACACAGCCCTACACCCATTAATGCTCTGGTGCCTTTTCAACTGCTGATATAACAGCAACCTTGTGCAGTCCTGTGAAAATACCCTTAATATGATTTTCCACTTATTTTTGAATGTGACAATGTGCCACAGGTATGCATTTATAAATCCTGTACGCAGTTTAGATGAATCCAAAGAGTAAGACTGATTTTACAGCCTCAATGTGGCAACCATTAATATTGCGGTTCACAATAAACAATGACTGTGCACCAGGCAATTCATCAAACAATTCAGGGCATGAATTGTGGAATGGAGTTGTGGAGTTTTGCATTAGATTAATAGTTTAAAATGATTCAAGCAATGTAAAATGGACCACTGGATACACGTTTTTTTTCTCAAATGACCTGAATAAAGAAGCTACATCTTAACATCGCTCTCACAGTAGACGTATATTCGCTCACGCCAACTTGGATCACCTGATCTCACACAGTCATAGCATACACTGAAAACTACTACGAAGAGCGCCCCAGCTGAAGCCCATCTGTTGACACCACGCAGTCAATGACCATGCTCGCCATATCAAAACACAGCTATGCCATTGCATCAGAGGGGTGCACCACCGATATTGGTTCAATAGTGACTTTATGGCACACCAGAAGTACTCTTCCACTTCAAATGGATCTTTTTTTTACAGTAGGAGGTCACGTGCCTCTGAAGAGGCAACCACAGAAATGTAGCATGTAAACATTTTGGAAAACAAATGCTTAATTCAGAAGGGAATGAAAAAAGTTGGGGGCTGTTAGAGGATAGTTCTTCTTTGTGTGTCATCTGCTGGTCACATAAAAGCTTGTGACTGTCCTCCAGTCACTTGACAAGCAACTGACTGTTTTTGACTCTGCTGCTGGTTAAGCAACCCTAACCGATAATCTTCTTTATATCCCCCTTTTCTACACAAATATGGTGTTTAACACTTCACTGGGACCTTCATTTAAAACCAATGTTATATTAAAGCTATTTAGAGTTCCAGTGTTCCTCGTGTAGATGACCAATTAAGAGCCAGTCATTACTCTCCACCTTGCAGGCATATCTTTACTTTGTTTTTACCCGAGGCCACACAGTTACTTTATGACTGTAGTCTGTAGAATACACAATCTGAATACACACACCTGAGGGGATCAGTTACTTTCCAATGGACCATTCAGATGCTAATCCAAGATCAGCACTTAATGACTTCAGTAAAAAAACAAGAACTATCAATTAGCTATTTACAAATGGAGGTAATACCCGCTGCCCTATAATAAATATGAATATGTATTATGTGTATTTAAATAAAACAATATGCCTATTCCATTTTGTCACCATAATGTTATTCTCAGTAGTGATCAAAGTTTGCACACATTCCACATGGTGTCAATAATCTTCTTGTCAATTCCTTCTGCTTCTTAAAGAGCGCAGTAGTCTGATTGTTTGGACCTTTAACTGCTTGTATTACATTAAAAAGACAATCAGTCAACCACATTTGAGGAATATGTTCGTTGCTGCGTTGTAGCAACAATTTCTTGTTTGGTCTAGTAAAAAAAAAGAGGTTAAACCTGCTCCTAAACTACCAGTCTTGTTCCCCCACTTAATGGTGCAGTTGGATTGAGTTTCATTTCCTTTAGAGCTCTCTGACCTTGTCTAACTTCACTCTGCTCTGCCACCACAGTTCTCTTTTGCCTTCTTCTTGAGATTTGCCCTTTGTGTCTGCTTGTCTTTCAGTGGTGAGAGCAATGAAAGCTTATTAAAAGAGATACACAAAGCCAGAAGCTACACTGGCTCTACTGCTGTGCAGATACTGTGCATTTAGCTGCCGGACACATCCAGGACAGACTATAGTTCAATGTAAAATCTCCTACATACATCACAAATACACACATATATAGCCATGGATATGCATAATGGGCATGTGTTAATGAGGTCAACATCACATGGATCTAAATACAAAAAATCTGATTCTGCTAGAGCCGGTAAATGCGCATGAAATTTTAAAAAATGTATTTCCTCTCTTTAAACAAATTCCTTCAGCCATAAACAGATATTACACATTAAAATAAACCTTTGATAATATGTTACAACTAAAAAAAAAAAGCAAGGTTGTAATGTTAGATTGGAGAGCCTCATACATGCATTTAAATTCAGGTTAAAGAGAAGAAAAACCTCCAGGACAAGCAGTCTAAGTAAATCATTTTTTATGATGTAATCAAAAACAGCCAGACTGCCAAGCAACATAGAACACAAGAAAACACAGAAGGTGTCTTTCAGTTACAGCCGGCAAAAAAAAAAGAAAGAAAACCGTCAGCCATGTTGGAGTAGCTTTATCTAATATCCCCTCCTTATTATGTTGGCTCTTGTTCTTACGGTGAGAGACATTTGCTATGCCTCGCCTGCTACACCAAACACCTCAAATTCTCGAAGAGGAAAAGGGTCAGCAGAGGAGCTGATATTCTAAGCAAATTCTCACCTCCCTTTTTAGTCCTTCCACTTTGTGGAAATTCCAGCAAACCGTCTGAATCTCCTCTTTAACAAATCCTAAAGGGCAGCCATCTTGCCTCTTTCTGTTCTTCTACGAAACGGACTATCCTCCACATCAATATTCATGGAAATCAGTCTGACGTCAGCTCTCATCATCAGGAGAAGCCTGAGTGTCGCTGTTTGCCGGTCTGAGAAGCACTCTCATGTATGACTCTGGTGTACAGGCAACAGAGGTGCAGAGTAGACAAAATGTTCTCGCAGGTCCTGGGAAAACCTTTGCTTTGCTGGCAAACTCAAATAAGCGCAAAATCACTTTCCTGCTAAGCCCTCCCCAGACAAAGAGACAGGTTTTCTTTCCCTCCTATGCTCCCTCCTCTTTTTTCTTCTTCCCTCAGCCGCACACAATAGTGAACACTATTATGATGGCTGCCCTGAAGCACTGGAATGGATTTAGTGAGCAGGACAGGAATCCACCCCCCTAGTGCACTTTATGTTTCACAGTGCACTCACTGGTCTCAACCGTCTGATAGTTGCACAGCAGACAGAAGACACCCCCCGCCTTCCTTTTCTCAAGCAGGAAGCCAAGTGATTCAGGGTTTTTTCCCTCTTTTCACCCCGTCTATCTTGACTTCCTTCTTTCAGTTTCTTTCTTTCTTCATTTGTGCCCCACATAACAGCCACTGTTGAGTAATCCTGGGTTTTTTTTTAACGCATTACAGCAACAATCAGATGGCCAGCTTGGAGTCAAACCAGTTGAGCAATGTGTTCACTTCCAACAGCTCTGTCTTATTTTGGCACACCTCTGCTGTCTAGCTGGCTCATGTTTAGAGTAGGGTGTAAGACAACTCTCCAACCCTCATACAGGCAGCATACTTTGCTTCATGTGTCTGCCAAGATCCACCTCCTGTTGACACTGGCCACGTGGGTTCCAGAGAGATAGAAGGAGCAGTGTGAGAAAGGAAAAGAGGGCTGAGGGTGATTTAAAAGAAATTCAGGGTCAGAGAGTTGGCAAAGTTATTATGGGTATGGGTATAGTTATTATAGGGGAACCCTATCTTTACCTGTGGGTTTTCTGAGTTAGGATACTTGGAGAAGTGCCAGTCTGAGGTTCATTTTGCAATGTGTGCAAAAACATGCTCTGTGATGTGACAAACACGTCCATTTATGCCAGTGATCAAAATTGTGTAACACAAGATTGTGAAGAAAAAAAGTGGAACGTGTGTTCACCCGTTGAACCATCATACTCAACAAGGACACCACTATTTACTGAACTATTTAAGTACTCTTTTTCCTTACTAACAGGTTTGTCCCGTCTGGAAATAATCTGTCCTCAGTGTCAGTTGAGACTTAAAAGGAGACCCCACCTCTTTTGCGGCGTTCCCACCTTGGTGCAGTGACATTTGTTGACTCAATGGTTTGAGGTTCGGAGCAGAAAAGGAGATTTGTTTTTGGACAGAATGGGGGAGGGGAACAGGCAGAGAGAGTGAGTAAGGAGGAGTCTAGCTGCACCATGGATCTTGCTCAGACAAAATACTCGCTTTTACTTCAGACCTCTTTTGTCTTCCTGTGACGGATGTCCAACTTCCAGAATATACTGTACATTTATTAAGCCTCCGTAAAGTTTTCAGTTATTCCCACGCATGGGGATTGTTCTCTGGTTAACTTTCAGTTGGAGACTGGCACAGCTTGTCCCCAGTGATAAGGAACACATTTTAAGTGAATCCACATTTATATCCTCTTTAAACTGATCACACGTGAGATAAATATTAATACTTACCATATGAGCAATTAAAGGATGTAAAAAGTTGCAAACACATAATCTTAAAACAGCAAGAATCATACTGTTGTGTCCAGCAAATAAAAATCTTATCTTAAATAAGGAATTACTGCCAGTATTAAAGGGCTTAATAACCTGCAGTATAGTGTGGGTAGGTGTTAAAGGTCTATAACTGATGATGATGATGATGATGATGATTATAGCCCCTGTTGGACTGTTTTCGTTGCACTCTGATGTCCGTTTGGACACAATGAAGGGTGTCAGTTTGCTGCGTCTTTGTGATGACTCAGGAGGTAGTAAAGGTGGTAGCCAAAACAGATGCAGTTACTCTACCTGTGTGAATGGAGTTTGCTGATGTTGAAGAATTGGTGTTAGCTCGTAGTAACATGTTCGGCTGTGCGACCTGCCCTGGGGGATTTAATTAGGCCGTAGCAACAGGAAGTCTGTTAGGTGAAGAACAAGCGCAAAAGATGAGCACTAAACATGTGAGATAGTAAAATAAAAAAGATTTTATGTGTGTTGTTGGGTCATATGTCACTCCTCTCAATGTTCCTAAATGTCGGAGTGTACTGAGGAGGTGCTGTGACACCTTGACCGGTCCAGTTTGAACACAGCAAAAGGGTCACAGAGATCGTGTTTAGTTTGGTGTCTCAGGGGACGGCTCACAGTGACAGCTTTATGCTTGTCTTTTGCTGGTAGTCCTTGCTTGCTATCAAGATGTGAGCTATGGTGCATTAATAGTTAGGGGGCTCGCGTGCCATATAACGGTAATGCCCATGTGAGTTGTGAAGCTCTTGGACCTGAATGACCTCATCAACTGCCTTTAAATTTACTCTTCGTAAGATAGTAAACCAAGCTCTGCAGCAATTAAGCGTCTGAGATCAATGGTGCAGGACTAACATCCACCCTCAGGCCGTTGCCGTAGACAAGGAAGTGCCTCCATCAACCTGTAGGGTAAAATAACATTTAATCGTTAACATACTACACATTGCATGTCATTACATAAAGAACTTTGAATTGTGATTAAAAAAAAAGACAAACATAATTGTTGCTGTTTAAATTTGTAGATTGTGCACTGCAAAAGTGCACTTCATACATTTATCGGAGGCTTTTTCTGCATTGAGCAAAAAAACATTGGTACGTGCATTTCCAGCAGGCAGGCAGGATGGCTCCTTGCTGGGCTGATGACCCTGAAAGCTACTGTAACTCGTAAATCTGAGATTAACTTGTCATTCCTCTCACCTTGCCACATTTCAAAGGACTGGAGGCATGTGCCGTCACCTCATCTCTAAACACAGCCTCATGCTGACCCTGGGTCATCAGAATTTAGGCACACTTGTCACTTGACTGATTCCACTTCTTGGGGTAACAATGAGCATCAGTGAGGGATATAAATGAACTTTCTGCTGTGAGCCTGCTGCTTGAAATGTCCAGGAAAAAAATTAGATCACCCGGTTGGAATTGCATCTCAGCACAAAGTGGTTTTTTAGTCGGTTTAGACTCACTGAATAGATTATTTTAGCTCTTTTGTGTAAATCCTTTTGTGTTTAAGGGTTGAGTTCACTTTTTGAAACTGAGTGCAAAAACCACAGAGTGAAATGAGTCATTATTTTCAACGTTTAAAAGATGCAACTGACAAAGCCAGAGATTGATGTGATAAAGATGTGATAAACTAAGTGATAAAGCCTGTTTACAGTTTAATTTTGAATTTCCATATTTCCAACATCTAATGTAGCTGCCAAATTGAAGTAGAAGAGCTGAATCAGTATTGAAATTATTTGTATTGCATATAAAGGAAAAGTATAGTAAGTATAGTTTTCTATTTTTGTGATCTTAAAGAATTGAAGTGATCCTTTGAGTATTTCAATGTTTTTACCGTTACAGAGTAAAAAGATGCTTTTTGGAATACAATTTACATTACAAATGTGTTTTTCCAATAAAACTGGGACAGATTCATAAGTCTTAACTTTTCAATGGATGTGTCCACCCAATCACATTCATTTGAAAATGAATATGATAAGGTGAATATGAATTTTACCAGAAAAAGCTTTTCTTTTCCAAAAAACAATTCCAATACTTAACTATTGCATGAACATAAAAAAGAAATTTACTTTTGGAATTACAATATACTGTAATTCCATCCTAAACATTGTGAAGATTCAAATCTTTTATTTCCTAATTAGAATTGTGCATATGTTTGTTTTTTGGGTTTTTTTGCAACTGTTACGAGAAAAAAAAAACAGTGAAATTTGAGGTGTGACAGAGGCACTTTGTCTCACCATGAAGTTGAGAAATCCAGCACGTCCCATAAGCACCAGTGATTTCTAACACACATCTCACCTGGGGCAATTTAAACAGACAGCCAGACATATAACCTCTTTATGTAGGGTAATAAGTAGTTACCCTGTGCTTGGGCCAATGGACAAGTGACTGACCACAAGACACCCACACTAACAAGATCACCCACTGCTGCTCCTCCTCTCACAGTTGCCTTAAAAGACAAGGGACAGTCGTTAGTGCCGGTCTCAGAGAGCCTAATTGTTTAAGAGCCAACAGGGGGTCTGGTGGTGGTGGAGGGGGTGGTGGTTGGTCAAGGGTTGTAAAGAAAGAGAGGGAGAGTAACCTGAGAGTATTTACTTTACATTATTGATCTCAGCACATATGATCCAGACATCAGACTGTATATGACAATTTCTTACATTTACAACACATTTGTAATCTCGGTGTTTATCCTGCTTCTCCATGCTTCTCTGTCTGTGGTGTGTGTGTGTGTGTGTGTGTGTGTGTGTGTGTGTGTGTGTGTGTGTGTGTGTGTGTGTGTGTGTGTGTGTGTGTGTGTGTGTGTGTGTGTGCGCCATCTGACAGCTGATAGTGTCCCTCTCTGGGCACAGCAGGATTAGACAAGGCCACTCATGCCCTGCCGCTATTCCCGTGGCGACCAACTGCTTGAGGGTTTGAAGACATGCTTGCGCGTTAAGGCTGCAGGTGTTTCCATCCTCCCCTTACAGACTGTCTCCCCGCTGAAGCCTCCATAGGCATTACCTTTTTCTATAAGAGTTGGGAAGCCCTTTTTTCCCCAGCTGTGTGATACAATCCTCAACCACATGGCCGACTGGTGTTCCCACAGGGGAATCCCTGCGTCACACTTGCCCTTTTGGGTCACCACTCTGAAGCTGAATGTTTCACTTTTGTGCAGACTTAGCTTTCCTGTACCTGCTTCCATTTAACCAGCAATCAAAAACAATACAATTTGTGCTCGGTTGTGAGTGTGACAGAAACAATCTACTACTGTAACTCCTTGCCATATCCCTAGAGGTTGTCACACACATGTCGAGGCTGTTACATACTATTAAGGTTAAAAACAGCATCTCTGACGGCACCCACGCTCGTTGTTTAACAGCAGACCCTGACATTTGGAATGGTGCCTCTGATGACCCCTGCTGGTGAGGCATGACTACCTGCAATGCGAAAGATTCAGAAAGAGCTGGCTTTTAGCTTTAGGAAGTAAGTGTTAGATTGTCTCCCTTTTAATGAGCAATTATTTCATTAATCTGCTTTAATTTATTGTAGTGTAAAATAAAAATTTAAGGTGGAAGAACACCATAAGAACCGTTTTGTTTTTCAACCAGTGATACAGTCTAGGTCTGTTTCAGGGAACAAACATTAGAAGCACACACTCCATGTGCAGACAGCTGGCACTTGACATTTGTGACTGTTATTCACATGACATTAGGCAGCCTTAAATGTCTCCACACTGTCTACACAACAACCTGATTCACCGTCCTCCTGCAGGTGGCCTCTGGATTTGCTCCCACCTGCCTGCCAACTGTCTAGGTAGCAAACACCCCACTGCAGTGGCTACAGTCTATGTTTGTCATTGCTGAAGTCTGTCAAATGCAAGATGGCAATATAAAGGTTACTGTGCAAGAATGGTGCCTGAAATGTTGAAGGAAAGTATTCAGATCTTAAATAAAAGTAATAATACATTTATATTGCAACTAAAAAGGGGCAATACTGCAGTGTCTACGTCCAAACACAGGAGGCAGCAGCACTTAACGTGCTGAAAAGTAAAAGAAGAAGAGTTCAGTCTTGGGAAGGGGTTCAGGTTATTGTCCCTTTTTGCTGTGAGTTATACAGTATATAACTTCGTAGCACCGATGTGCATGTTTTCATGTGTTTCTGCCTCAGTTAAAATCACCATGAGCCATACATGTCACAACATTTGCAAATGCCCCAAACACTGTGTATTCCCAATTATTACGTGTTAAAAAAGTTTAAAAAGTTCTTAACACATGGGATTATTGTTGTCTTCCTAAATCATATGAAAGCAAAGTTAAAAGAACTAAATACACAATTCAGACTTTAAGTAGGTCACTAAAAGCTTTAAAGTGTTTGTAAGAAATGCTGAACTCTACATACGAAGCAAAATTCAACTCAGTTCAAGACCTTTTGGTGGTTTTAGACCACTGTGTGAGATGGTGTTGGGCATCATCATCAGATCACCAAAGGAGAGACTATCTCTGGGCAGCTCTCCAGTTCCACAGACTTGTAAAATCTATTTCAAGGATCAGTAAGGCTAGCCTGGCTGCTTATAGAGCCCCCACGCCTTACTTAGACTCTTGTGTTGTTTGTCTTTCAATTTGTTACACATCTGTGTGAATCATGTTTGTGTTCCACACCCATAAGTAAGAAAATCTGACGTGTAATTATGATCCCAACATTATAATTCTGTTTACTCTTGTCACATATTTGCAACTAGCTCTTACACCAACTTTAAATACCTATGAGGTAAATAATGCACTTGCTCAAGATAGTTGCTCAACTTGCTTGTCAAGCCAGTGCACGACCAGCCTGTTGAGCTGCCTACAGCACCTGGTTCAGAAACAGTCACACAGCAGCACAGCACCTGCTTCCTCCTTGCTTATCTTTGCGTTGGCAGCTGAGACGGTCCTTCTAGATAGCGCAGACATGAAATCAACCCTTCACCTGCTTCGGGCTCGGTGCAGCAGTGATGTACGCACGGCGCAACAGCCGCCCCAAGGCATGTTGTCTATCACCACACAAGCTTCCATTCCTCTGAACTCCTGGGCCATAAAACACTTAAACCTGCCAGAAAATAAAAACAGATAAGGAAGTCAGAGCTATGATTTTTACCCTGCAAAACAGTTTGTGCGGATGGTGGAGATTAGGCTCAGACTAATGCAATCCAGAATTCATCCAGACGAAGAGACAGTCTGGCGTAGAGGTAATTAAGGTGATGTTGTGCAGGAGCATAGCTGTGCTCGCGACTCAAAGTACGTCGCGGAACAGCTGTGGCGTGACATGCGGCTCCCCTCCCCCGCAGCCCATCACTGATTGTGGCAAGTCCTTGGCTGTGACCTTGCTCTCCCCCCAGCCCACGCTGTTGTGAGCAGGAGATGGTTGACGATCAATTTCAGATGCGTGCATGCTGCGGAGGAAGGCAGCATATGGTTAGACATGATTTAAGAGCAAACACAGGCGCTCTCTGGTATGCCCCACCACCCCACCCCCACCCCCACCCCCACCCCCAGCCCCACGTACAAACACACACAAGTGCTTACATAAATTATCATGTTTTGTGCTGCTGCTTATGTTTCTGGTGAATGAAAATGTTGGTTGCTGGTTTGTGATTGATCAAAAAGGAATGGATGCAACCTGAGGTATTAACTTTTCGCTCTTTTTTTTTTTTTGCATTTTGGCCATAAGTTCCTTGGTTGATTGCACATTTTGTTGGTTGTTCTGATAATAACAACCCTACCAGTCTTGTAACCCTGCCACCATGGCACATTTCATGAAGGCTTTACTTACACATAGTTAACGTACAGCAGGTTTAACGGAAATTAATTTCCAAGTTGCCATTTTTTCTAACGTGATTAAGCAGCGCTTCAAAAAAGTGAGGTTATAATTCTGTTACAAATAATGCACCAAATTTTTCCACAGGTTGGACTCTTCATTCCTTATTTGTAATTAATCCATTTGTGCCGCTGTTGCCTGTGCTATGCTGATGTCATGAGGATAACTAGCATGTTGTGTGCTATTGTAGCCTACAGTGTAAGCTACTTGCACAAGAGGACGCTTCACAGAATGCTGGTATGTTCAAAATTAAACTCTTTTTTAAAAATTTTTATTTATTTATTTTTTACCAACTGGTAAGGCTTCAGAATCTGACAAATGTTTTGCTTTCTTTTAACAATCTCAATATGTACCCTGTAGATTTAGTATTTGCGATCCCAGTCTTCCTATTTGGTCCTTCCAAGTCCTCCATTTGCTGATCCGTTTTGAACTTTTGTCTTTGCATTTGTGATCACCCCTCCCCCATAATACACGACGTAACCAGAATATCAAAAACGGCCACGTTGGAACGTGATTGATTTCTAGATACCTCAGTATTTACTGTTCTCTAACTTAATTATGGCTTATCAGCTAGTGTTATCAGTCTTCTCTGAAATGTTCTAGCCAGACAATTAGGAGTTTTTCATCTTTTTTTTTCATCTTTTTTTTACAAAATTTATTCAAGCTGTAGGGGAGGGCGAATGCAAATATTTCTGAGTCACGGTAACATTGGTGTTTGTTTGAAATTGAATATGCTTCTATGTTGGGTTATCTCTTAATGCAACTGGTTTAAAGAGGTTTGGTCTTTAAAATACATTTATGGCTATAAAATATGAAAGGTTAGATTAACATTTTGTCACGTCTGTGTTACAGCAGTTCTTACCTGTAGATGCTCATATATGAACTGAAACTATGAATACGGTGATCATTTCTCTTGTTCGTGCTGGCAAATTTAAGACATCCTCCTAATATGACTGTCGTGCAAGAGAAGGAGTCAGTTTACCCCCGGGCAAAACTGTAACATCAGCTGCATCTAAAGTTAATAGGAGGCATTAGCAGCAAGACTTTAGTCTTTGTCTTATTGAATTTCTTACTTGTCCAGTGTTTCGTTGTTCAGCTATTATAGAGAGAGAATCTTGTACTAACAGGACTGCAGCTTGAGAAAATGGGGACTTGATGACTAAACCAGACACATATTAGCTGAACAAATGCTATTTATTTAATCCCTTACAAAAATAATGAAAAAATAGCACTACTGTAAAACCTGTTTTGATGTGCTAAGGGCAACTAACTACAGTACTTCAACACCGGCTTGAAAATTTGTTGTCGTGATAATCAGGACAGAGTGACTTGGTACAAAAAGCATTTGAAGGATATTTGTGAAACTGGAAACAAAGTTCAGCTGCCATGATGAAATGTTTGGTTTAATAGACAGACATACTGCTAATCATTAAACTCCAAGTTTGTGTGTGAAAAGTGGTTTTGAAGGTGCAGTAGACATTTAGCTGACTACACTGTAACAGCTCTGAAATGGAAAATTTGTGTAGGGAGAGTAAATAGCTCGGGTATCATTGTTATGTCTTAACCTTTACTGTTTTCCTCAAACAACCACATTGAATTCCAGTTTGCACACAACCACATATCCTGCATGTGATCATGTGAATTGGAGGAAATCTGAACAGAGAAAATATCCAACCTGGAATTTCTGGGAACATGCCAATACAGCTTGGTTTGAAGGGACCAACATGCTAAAGGTTCCTGACAAAGGATGCTTTACAGCCCATAATGGACCAATCACAGGACTCCAGTCAGGACATGTGAATCTGCTGTGTCATATGGTTCTTTAGATGGTGTTGAATGCAAGTTTATGATTCAAGCAGTGAAATGCATACATATGTGAAAATGACTTTTCAAATGTTGCCTCTTGAATTCGGACATTTTCAAAAGCACGATATCTCTGAATCAACCAGTGGGTTATCTTTTGAGCACGTTGTGTTAACCCCAGGAATGGAGAGTTTGTCTTCACTATAATTACATGTTTGAAAAAAAAAAAAATTCAGAGCAATTGACAAAAATGCATTGGATTGGATAACAGCAAAAATCCAATCATTTAAAAAAAAACTGGCGCTAGACAAGAATAACTCCTCACTCATCGTGCTGCTGAATATGGTATCATTCTGCCGCGTGCAACATCTCCTTTTGTTGAGTTTTATGGCCTGTGGTTTATTCTTTCATCCTCGTCTCCATTCCCTCTCCTCTATCTGCTGCCATCAATCTCACCTCCATACAACACATCATTTAACATGAAAGAACTGTTGCAATCTCTGTTTCTTGGGCAGATGCTGTGTAGGTAGGTCGTGTTAACCCCCCCCCCCCAGGTACATGGAGACCAGTTTACAGGTAGCAACAAGTGGGGAGGATGTCCAGATCAGCGTGCTGTGCTCCACCGTTTGACCTTCAATCCTGCAGTGGCACAGGTTCATGATGACTCATAGATTATTGAGCGGAGGATGCTTGTAGAGCCGAGATGCTTTGTAGTTCTCTGATGTTGCGATAAAAGCTTCCTCTGGGTGAGCTACACCACCCCACACTGGGGTCAAGCAATCTGCAGGATTTCAGATCGGTTTTATTTTCGTCAAGATTGCATCGTAACCGATTGGTGAAACCTTGAGAGGAAATCTCACCGCAAATGTGGCTGTCCTGATGAACAAGGCAAGAGGTATTAGATTCATTTAGTTGTTTATATAAAAATTTCTTGTACAGACCCGGAAGCCCATAATTGACACTTGTAATTGGTCAGAGTCTGCTTCACATAAAACTATGTATTAGAGTCGTAGGTCCTGTCAGTCCATCCCTTCCCAACACTGGGAATGGTTTTTGAAAAACAAACATTGCAAGAATGAGCTGAAAGCTTACTTTTAAAGAGAGCTTCACCCTAATGATATTTTTATTCGAGGAGATATGGCCTAAATGATTTTATGTGCTAATGCAATGTGCTTGGCCATCCCCAAGGCAACACAGTGGTCTCATTAGGGTTTCTAGTCATTAAAGTCATGTGAAGGGAAAAACCACGGAATATGGTCGTTAAATACATCATCAAAGAGGTATGTCTCTTTAAGGAAGGGGAAAGTCGCTTAGTGTTAACTTGTGTTTCTGTTTTTTTTATTTATCTGCTGACTCATAATGAATTTTCCATGTCTAAGGAGAAAATGCAATTATCCAGCAGTTAATAACCCAATTTAAACAGGATGTGTTTAGGTCTAAAATCCTTTTAGCTAATCTTGCTCTTTATTTGCATCTCTTTTATGACATACGTGAATGTAATGAATGAAAACATAAATAAATGATTGGCTTTTACCTGGATTCACATCTTTATTTTAATTCATGAATGTATTAATTTACCATGGCCACTGGAACACATATTCATGATGCAGAGTGTGGATTTTATTGTTGCATTGAAGACATGCCTGTGCAGGTACTCTACACGCAGAGGAGACATTAATTATTCAATCGTTCTACTTCCTTAACACCTGTTGTTCCAGAACAACAGGAATGTAAGCTGCTTTTGTTCAGTTTGTAATACACATCTGACATACATGGAATGTCCACTAGAGGGCAATGTGTCCAACGCATTCACTCCAATGTCACGGGTTTCATAAGGGCAACGCGCCACACAAAAAGAAACGACGGTCACATTTTACACCTTGGAGATCAGAAGAGCGAAGCTCCCGGAAATCTGATCATTACCTTCAAGTGAACTCGTTTTTTTTCTTTTTTTTTTCAGTCTTCCTTCGAAGATGAAGCATCAGACAATTTTATTCTCAGAACTTTATTGTTGAAAATGATATCCAGGTAGTGGTTTTGAGAAAATATGTCCAACGTTTATTGTCATTTTACAAATCAAGTAAAATAATGCGAGGGACATTTTTATCACATTATTATTATTATTATTATTATTATTATTATTATTGCTACTGTTGTTTTTGTAACTGTTGTTTGACAAAGCGAAATAATTCTAAAAATGTGTAGTGCATTTATATTTTCTACATGTTTTCGATCAAAAAAGAGGAAGTCGCGTTCCTCATCCAGAATCCTTCCCATTCCTCTCTCTGTCTCTCTCTCTCTGCGTCCCCTTCAAACCCCACCCCTTGCTATCTATTCCCCCCTCCCGCCTGTGGGATCATGGGAATTGTGCAAGTAGCGTGGCGTTCCACGCTCTGCCCGCGGCGCTCCAGGAGGAGGCGTGCAGTAATGACCTGCTCCTCAGCTCGCTCGCCATCATCGCCCTCACAATTAATTCCCGCCTCGCGTTCCTCTGTGGTGGCGGCGGTGGGGGCGATGAGAGTGTGGGCTCCCTCATTAGAGCTCCTTGTAATGTGTCTGGCAGCAGTTCCCATCCTGCCACTTCTGCCCTTCCATCGCTGCTACCATGTTTTTCATAGATGCCTCCCTTTTTGCTTTCCTGCCTTCCAGAGAGACTGACATTGAGTGTAAAAGTGCACCTGTGTCTGTGTTTTTACCCATCAGGACTTCAGGAAACACACCAACACACCTTTCAAATGCATGACATGAAAGGGAATAGTTTGAGTAGGTTATTTCACAACAATCACAATTCATGAAAGCGTCTAAAGCAACGTCACTTTGTATTGAATTTAGAAAGAAGCGACCGCTTTTCCAACTGCCTCCGTTGAAACTGGTTCTGAATGGGACTCCAACTCTTGGTCTGTTTCCTCTTTGGATGATCTACAACACATGCTTTTGAAATCTTGATGATTATAATGTTGATTTTACAGTAGTCAGGTGGTCCTCACGATACAAACATTCAACTTACAAACATTTGTAAATATACAAACATCTGCACACCAACTTCTGCAACTGCTGCAGTTCCCCTTTCTTTCACAACCCCCGTCGAGCAGCATCACTCCAGAGTCATCTAAAACAGTCATCTACCCCCTCTTGGGTGTAAAGTACCCTTTGGATACTTTACTGTTAATCATAGATGATAAAACAAAGGCTAATGATATTGGGTGGCAGTAGCTCAGTCCATTAAGCCTTGGGATGAGGACCGGAGGGTGGTCGGTTCAAGGCCAATGTGGACCCAAAAAATTCGAAGTGTGAGCTGGCAGTGGAGAGGTGCCAGTTCACCACCTGAGCACTGCCGAGGTGCCCTTGAGCAAGGCAAGGCACTGTCCCCTCACAAGTTGCTCACACCATGAAGGAGCTGCTCGCTGCGCTAAGTCTCATTGTTTGCATGTTTACAGACCCGTGTGTGTGTGTGTGTGTGTGTGTGTGTGTGTGTTAAAGGCCTGTAAGAAGCACAAATAATAACAAAAATATAACTAGAATGGAAAAATAATTTCCTGTAGTTATGTCTTGTAGTTGTTTCAGGTCAGTCTTCGGGACTAATAACTTTATATTAAAATTAGTCATGGCATTGAAATGACCTTCAATGGCGATTATAGATTGAAATTTAATAAATAACAACTTAGGAACAATTCAGCTTACGATCAACCACCCGGAACAACTGTGTTCGCAGTTTGAGGGCTTCCTGTAACTTATTTAGATATGCAAGTTCAAGTTTTGATCTCCTCATGCCAACACCCTAGAGAGCAAAAGAATGACTGATGTGCCCGATATATTTTAGTCTAAGAAAACAGCCATCCACTCTCTTGTAGATAAGTCGATCATAATCGCCTTGTCTTCAGCCAGTTATCTGTCATGCGGTCACGGGTCTCCCGAAGTCTATCCCAACTGGCTAAAGGCAGGGTGCACCCTGGAGAAAACACCAGCTCATTAAGGGACCAAACTAAAGTCAAACAACCGTGCACACACAGAAAGGATTCAAACCCAGAACCTTCTCGCTATGAGGTAGCAGCACTACCCACTGCACCACAGTGCAGTAATGAAGGAAAAAGTCATTTCACCACAATCAATTCATTCATTCATTCATTCATCTTCTTACCGCTTCATCCGCTGTAGCGGGTCGCAGGGAGCTGGAGCCTATCCGAGCTGACTAAGAGTGTGAGGCGGGTGAAACTCTGGGGGCGGCGCCAGTGCACCGCGGAACCTTAATCAATATATTCTAATAATAAAGGAAATAAAAATGTAAAGCGGATAAGATACGGCTCCTCACAGTTTGATGGAGCTTTTATAGCGGGTATGAGGTCGTTGTTGAGCTGTCATTATTGTTCTGGTTCATCCACCAGTTCTGACAGTGTCTATACACCTCGCTGTTGTCAGCAAAAACACTATAAAATCCCTTTGCACTACTTGCTCGACATCAGGCCTAAGACAGATACAGTGCATTTAGCTATAGTGAACACAGTCCACCATTTTTTTCAGAAATAACTGGATATTTTCCTCAGGACACCAAAAATAACGCAAAAAGAGGGCAAACGGTGACTTTCATTCAGATAAGACTTAAAATGAAGGACGATTACTTTAATGTCTTATTGTGTCGCTGTTCAGTTGTCGTTACTTCATTAAGTTTCAGTAATGAATCAATTTGAGCACAAACCAACTGTTCATATTGAGCAACATGGTAAAACATTTATTTAGAAGTGAGAACTAAATCTTAGCTTAAATTTTTGAAACTCATTTAACAGAAAACCTGAAATGTCAACTTCAACAAAGTTGAGAAAATGTCTCAAATTAGGGAATTTATGGAGTATAATAGGTTGGTGTACTACTTAAAATGACTACATTCTGTATCTCCCAGAAAGTACAGACAGTCCATGGAGTAATGTGTCACCTGGAAAGAACCATTTATAAAATTACTTGGTGTCACAACACAGGTCATAAGGCTCGGTACACATGAACAGGTGGCAGCACATCCTGTCACAAATAAACATAGTCTTGCTTTATGTGATTGCACTGCAGACCTCATTCACCATGATGGACTTCAGACTGTTTTTACATTACATTGATTTTTGCTTTTCTGTAGTGTAGGAGACAGATTCATCTGCCTTTGTGGACTAAGCAAAAGCCACGGCTTAGAGGTTGAGTCAACATATAATAAAGGTTTGATGGGACTGTGAGAATAAAAAGTTGGATTTCTTTCACCTGTTGTTGATGTAATGATTAATTTCTGACTTTTAGCCTGCCTGCTCCTTTCTCTTATACATACAGATATATTGAATGTATCAGCGAGACGTGAAGTGAGGCCGTTTTTATAGTCTCAATCTTTGCTTTTCATGATTACAAGTTTTATCATTTACACCTGCTATTTTAAACAAACTCTATTTGAATTTTATTTGTGGCTAAAGAGAATATGCTTCTTAATACAAAGCTTGAATGATCATCACGGCCATCGGCAAAGGACCGCAGCTCGGCGCAGGAAAAGTAGTGCATCGATTTGCTCCACCTGGAACATGTTGTTGATAAGTCTCTGCCTGATTGCTTTGCATATCAAGTTCTGATATGTTCTGATAATGTGGGCTGCACTGAGATAAAGAGAGCACTTATTAATGCCAGACTTGTGATCAGATGCCATTATGCAGATAAGCTTTCCAGATACAGATCACATGTTAATACCTGGTGTAAATTGGGTCTCGATATCAACGAATGGGAGTTTTGGGTGGCAGATATTGACATGAAATTACACTGCAATGACATACAAGCAACAGCAGCATTTCCACAGCTTCATTACCAGCTGCTGTTGTGCAGTAGTAAAATCACTGCTGCCGCTTCCGTTAGCAACAGCGACGGTGTCATGTCCGCATGTAAACATCCACGTCTGACAAGCCTGAGTGCATGCACGATGTGGTATGAACTGCTTAAAACTGAGTCACATCCTGAATGTGACTCATGGACTTAATGCGGTGCCTCCAAGATGTTTGTGTTTGCTGAAGATGTTTGCCAACCCGCTCTGACAGATAAGCGTCGCAACTGTGTTTGCACATATTAGCACAAAAACAGAGGGGTCTCCAAACCAAGTTTACGAACCGGGGCGCCAAAGCTGAATCAATTCCCAGCATTTAATAAACTTTGGTTTTCATTTATAGAACAATTTGCTTTAACTGTGCATCGGACTCACTAATAGATGAAAATTATTGATGAACTTCCAAGAAGAACAGTTTAAAATTGGATTAGGGAGGAGGATGAGTTGCTCAACCTTGAGGTCTACCTTAATTAAAGTGTCTTGATGAGTTTGTGATTAATCTGGATATAATATGAGAAATTAACTGGTTTGAAACAAATAATTTTTTCAGTCAAATTAATGATCAAACATCAAGCCTAATCCCAGAGATAAAACCCTAAAAATGGGCGAGATCATTTAAGGTTGACAAAGAGTCAATTAGAGCTCATAAAGTGCCGGATGAGTTCAATAAATAGCAAAAAAAACAAACATTAAGGAGTGATTAATGCTGCTGCAACACGACAACGTAGTTTACCAACAAAGCACATGCTAATGCTAAATCTTCATTTACAACAGTCATTTTTGTTATCTCCAGTCACTTTAAACATCCGAGAGTGAGGAAGGATTATTTTACGCAGCAATATCAGAAAGTATTTGACCCACTCAATTTTTATGTATCCTCTACAAAAACTGTCGGACTTTCAGTTAAGATTTAACATAAAACAATGGGAGCATACAGAAAAAGCAAATTGTTAAATGTGCTTTTACTTTTTTAAAGTTTTTTTTTTTTTTACATTCTAGGTGTAATGTATTGTTTATTTTAAGTTTATTCATGTAGGATTTTGATACTTTGGCATTTCTACTTCAGAAAAAGAACTGAATGCTTCTTCTGCGATTGTATTCTGCATCCGCAGCTGGTGTGTTATTTCCAGGCTGCTTCAAAGTTGTGCAGTATGCTTGAGATTCCGAGCTGGAAGAAAACACACCAAAAATTGCCATTTGTGGAAAACACTCGTACGGATAGAGGGATTAATCTCAAGAGAGATTGCACGTCTTACAGGTGTTGGTGTATTAGGAATTATACCATACATCTCCGGTGTCATTCCCACTATCTGAAGGAAGCTTTAAAAGCTACAGAATATGACTGAACTTTCATTTATGGAGCCTACCTGCTGGAGCTGCACACCCTATCCACACAACCAGAGGTTTGTGAGCAGATGCTGGTGTGTCGCTGTCATCTGCACCACCCTATGCCGGGAGTCAGCCTTCCTACAGCAAAGTTGTTAATAGGATAATTAAGAGCGCTCTGTATTCTCCCCAATTAACAGGCTACTGCGAAGGAACGAGGGATCGCTCGACTGTATCCGGCGAAAGCGGCATAAACCAGGTGATGCATGTCAAATCCCAGGAAAGGGCTAATGTGTACGACGAGGGGGAACCATGCATTACGGCCTGCAGGAAGAAATGAGGCAGGTTTCTAAATAAATACTGCCAAGGTTGTTGCTGCACTGTGGCGCATCACTGCCAAACTCATAATCTCACACAGTTTATTTTCCCAAGTTGCTCCCTCCCTCTCTTTCCTTTTCTTTCCCGCTCTCTTTCTATCCATCAAACTGTCTCCCTCTCTCTCAGAGTCTCTTCCTCACTTTCTGTCTAAGTCTTCCTCTCTGTGCTTTAAAGGCCTCAGAGGAATGGTGTTTACCTCAACAGTCTATGTGAGCCCATCAGAAACACCTCCTGGAGATCCAGTTATGTGCCTTCTTTTTCCTGGTCAGATTTTTTTTTAAATTCTTTGTAATTCTTCTGAGAAACTCTTTTGTGTTTTCACTTTGCTCACATATAAACATATAAACCTCTCGCAAGTGTCCGAGACGTCCAAATACTCCAACCGGAAAGTATTCTGATTTGTGGCAATATGGCAACTTCATGTGTGTCTTCTTATATTTTTTATTTGATCAAATGTGATGTTAATTTTGTAATTGCAGGGAGAGAAATGCAGACTAGATGTATCACTTTGCATAGTTGCTGCTCTTCTCATAACAGATATAAGCACTGTGTTCACATATGATTGAGATGAATCAATAGACTCCCACCATCATCCCTCAAACACCCACATCTCCTGACTTCACTCCCCTGTGATTCTATTTCCATTGACTAAATGCGGTCTATGCTTAAATCTGGGGTCACGGTTATTACGCCTCCGAGTTCAGTTGAAAGCCCCGGGAAACCGGGTTGAGGCACAGACTCATGGGGAGCGACGCCGGAGCACGCAGACAGGAACAAAGGCCTACCATGAGGGTTCTCGCCTCCCACCGCTAGAGACTCACATGGCTCTGCAGACAGAGGTTAGGACCACCTAGGTAGATTTCCCCCGGGGGCTATTATCGCCCAGAAGATAAAATGATTTTCAGACAGAGGAGCTTCCTCTCACACAGATGCACATGGTCTGATACTGAAAAAAACAGCGCCACGCTTTCCTCTTTTTCTCTCTCGCTGTCTCAGTCATGCCTAAGAACAATTCACAAGCAGAGAGAGCTTAATTATGACTCGTCATCACTTTTTGAAAAAAAAGTCACAACAAATTTATTTAGAAAATCCGTCCTCAAAATATATATTTGTCAAATGTGTTTTTTGTAGTGTCAAGGAGATGTGTGTGTGTGTGTGTGGGGGGGGGGGGGTTGCGTCAATGGTGTGCTACTAAAGGATTAAAAAAGACAAAAGAAAACCATAGCAACTGGTCAGACTGGAATGGAAAGAGTTAATGATGAAGAAAAATGGAAAAGTTCAAGGTAACAAGAACTAAACCACACCACACAAAGTTTTTTATAAAGCCGTCACGTATAGTGGTTCATTTTCTTTTTCCAAGTCAGTCTATGTAGACTCAGTCAATCACTGAGACAGCTGAAATATAGCAAAAGTTCAACGTGAATTAGCTGTTGAATCAACAGCCTCCGTGCTAATCAGTTATATAACTAAAGTTATTCCAATACAGTCCCAAAAGAGGTCTAAATAATCTCTTAATGAATGTGAACCGTGAAAAGAACACTGTCTAATAATAGGTACAAACCTGCATTAGACCCCCCGACTACAAAAAGAAAGCAGAGACCGTTATGGTAGAAATGTTACACATTACATGTAAATTCCCACCTCTATCAATGCCACCAAAAAAACAGGACATGAACCCATATCATTCCCTATTTGGATATCAATGAATATCACCCTTCATACGCTCTAGTCTTCTTCTATGTCCTGTTTATTGCTGGCTGTCAATGCATTCATTAAAGTGTAGCCTTTAGCGGCCTATGGGCCCGTGTCACACAGGTCACCTGAAAGGCCTGTTTGACTTGGAAAAGTGTCAGCATGGGTGTCATGTTGTTTACTCACCATTAAATCTGTGTGAAGTTGGAAACGGTGCAGCAATATTTTTAAAAGTTCTCTATGATATAATGTCATCATCCCAGATCGAGGAGAAACGTTTATTAATGAGTCAATTTTAAACCGTTTTGAACAAACATTTCCAGCTGTTTCAGCTCCGAATATGAATATTTGTTTGACATCAAGTTCCGTTTTGTGAAAATTTTCTCCTTGTTTCTCAATCCGGTGATGATAAGACAAAAGTACTCAATGTGTGAATTCATCAGCAGCTTATCAATACAGCAAATGTTTTCAACAGAAGTCAAATTGTGGTCCAAAGCTCCAACAAGGCCAAACTTTTTAGAGTACCGGGATCACCTCTTCACTGGTTAAAGGGAAAATGTCTAAAGAGCTGCTGATGTAGTCAAAATCCATTCAAATGAAAAACAGTTCAAATTGGAGACTTGATAAATTAAGCCATTTAACATGTTAATTTAGTAACGTGCATAATTGCGGACTCGTAACTACGCCACCAGCATTTCCAAATGGATTGGCAACATTTAAAACTCTTATGGAGTCATTACCCGACCAAAGAGAAAAAAGATTCACCTCCTGGCGAGACAAATCCATTCTTACGTCTTCAATCTAACATATTACTGAGTGATTTATTAACCATTAATTAAACATTAGTTAAAACTTATTAGCATTTGGGGGTACAACATAATGAAGCTGACAAAAAATTCGATCCTAATTTTAAAAATGTGTGGGTGCGTTTGATTACCTCATTCTGACCTCATACGTTTTCTCCTACTAAACTAAATAATCTTATTTATGATAGTAAAGCGGACAAATAAAGACTCTTGTGGGTGGGGGCCTGAAACTTGTTTGATGAGGGTGATTACGCGCCAGTAATTCCCTTCAGTGTGGCGCGATGAGGATGATGGTCCCGTTTTGAACATATTTTTCCTCTCCTCCAAATGAACGCTGAGGATCACAGATAAACGTTGAAGCGAAGAACACTAATCCTGGACGCTGATTGGGGTCATAATTATTTTTTAACGCAAAGTTCAAAGACTTCAACACGAATTAACGCGCCGTGGGGGAAACGCGCGGAATAAATATCCCCACGTGCGTCGCGCATGTTATCAGCCAATGTGATGTCGCGGTCATTTCACGTGCAGCTCAGGTTAAATGGGTGGTCAGTGGGCGGGATTTATGGCGGTGATGAATCCCGGATGTCTTAATTATGGCTGTCGCTGGACGGAGAGGAAGAGGAGGGAGAGGAGGAGGTGGAGAAGGAGAAGGAGGAGGGGTGGATGGGGCTTCAGGGGGTGGGGGCAACCCGGCGGAGGCATTTTATCTTAATCGCAGCTCAGCTCCGTTCAAATTAATTTGACAAGTTCCCGCAGTCCTTATTAAAAGCCAGCCCCTGCCTCCGTTTTACGCATGAATTGCATTAAAATATTTCACGGAAGAGGAGACAACAAAGAGGCCACCGTAAGGTTGCCAGACGGAGATATTTGCAGCGGATATTTTTCTCCCTGTAGGGCATCCCGAGCCATCCATCCCACCCACCTCCCCGAGTGTTTCTATAGTAATTTCCAGCCAATGATCAGTAGGTGTCCACAGCTCAGCTTCCTCACCTCAGCACCAATCAGCCACACACAGCGACAGGAGACGCGCACTGAGCGGAGACCAGGCAGACACACAATCCAGCCCCTGGATAAAGAGGAAAGGAAACACCTCACCTCCTCTACGATTTCTCCCCCAGCTTCTTTTTTTTTTTTTTCCTTCTCTCTTAACACACCTTTTGGCTTATTTATGCACTTTCCGACCTTTTTTCTGACGTGACAAGAAAGTCGATAAAAATGATCCTTTTGTTTTGAGCGCTCTTAACGCACACGCACTCTCCCGCACCGCTCTCCTCCGGCAGCCTATATCCGTGCGTCTTCTCGCATCTTTGCATTATCCCCCCCCCACCCCCCTCTCCCCAACACCCCTCACCACCACCATCAACCCCCCCCCCCCTCTTCCCCTAACACCCCCCCCCCCACGATCGTTTAGCGGTAATGTGCCGTTACACGGTCGCAGGCTGGTAGCATCTTGGGAGCTCTTCTCAACAGGAACCTGGTAGGTGATGCTCCCTCTCTCCGTGTGCGTGTGTGTGTGTGTGTGTGTGTGTGTGTGTGTGTGTGTGTGTGTGTGTGTGTGTGTGTGTGTGTGTGTGTGTGTGTGTGTGTCCGTCCATATTTTGTCCGGTTGCATGCGTTGAACCTCCTCTTTCTTGTCCCGGTTTGTGTCTGTGGATACCAAGTGAGCCGAGCAATGTCAGATTAATTTTTACGGGATTTTATTTGCACTATTGCACCTCACCACCCTCCACGGATTATCTCTGCATGACCTTTGATCTGAACGTCCACCCCAGACCAGACTGAGAGTAATTAATGGCATTATGGCGCAGCAGCGACACAATGGTTCGTCATCGGACGTGTTTTTTTTTCCCCTTCTTCTTACTTTCCTTTCTTCATTTCTCACACTCAACCTTTCTCTATCTCTCCCTTCCTCCTTCCCCCGTCTGTGTTTTTCTCTCTCCCTCCTCTCTCCGTGTGTGTCTCCTCTCCCAGCTCCAAGTATTGAACATTGCTGTCTCTCTAAACTTTGTTTACAGGCTGAAAATCAATGTCCGTGACTTGATTGCCTTTGGGTTGCGTATTTCGCTCCAGGGGTGAATTGATTAAGTAATAATGACCCCGAGGAGGGCTGATCATTAAGCCAAGGAGGTTTTGTTTACTGGTGGCTGCGGGTCGTTTTGGATCCCACATTGAGCGTCCAGATCTGAACCGGACGGCGCTCCGGGTCATATTTGCGCCATGGAAAGAGAAATAAATAATTGAACACGTGTTTGACACAGATTTGAGACCTACGGACTGTTTATGAAAATTCTAAACATTTTTTGAGATTCTATTGTTTAAATAATTTACTACTTTTTGAATAAATTCCATCTTTACCTGGTGGGACATATTCAGAGGGGTGGACACACTTTAGCCTTCAGAGAACTTTAATAATGTCAGCCAATGTGTTCTCCCTAGTTGGATGTGTGCAAAGCCCATTTATAATTATGTTTTAAGACGACTGCTGTGCAGCACCATGGATGTGATTTGAAATGCTTTAGTGTTCCGGCCATGGATCAGCTTCGGCAATTAAGAGAGAAAGCCCAGAAAAAAGGTAATGGAAGTAGGGGGAGACGTGTTTAATGGGCTTTTATCTGTGGAAACCAAATCCAGACAGACTGATAGAGAAAGAGAGGGAGAGAGAGAGAGAGAGAGAGGGAGGGAGAGAAGAGAGAGGGAGAGAAAGAGAGAGAGAGAGAGTAAGAGAGAGAGAGGAAATGGAACCTCTCCATCCCATGCATAAACACATACATGCACAGACACCTAAAGTGTAAGACTTGGACATGCGCTCACACACATCCCAACCTGAGGCAGCTGACACTGGAGTCGGTCTGGTTCATGATCTGGATGTAAATGGACCACAGTGGATATCTGTGCTGTTCCTGAGTAAATGCAATAGGGCTGGCCATGAATGAATACCAGGTGCTCTTAAGAGGCTGGACGGGGTCGTGGTTATATGAATGGGCCACTTTTTCACTAAAATGAAAAAAAAAAAGTAAAATATTTAACTGTGACAGTCCTGGAACACCCAAAAAAAAGACTCATTTAAAAGCTTCTATTGCAGGTTTAAGGTAAAAAAAAGAAGTGTTTGTGTGTGTGTTTACGTGTTCATGTGTTTCTAGCTACTGCTGAAGATGTGAATTGTCATTATGCTTTCTGTCTTTTCAAAGCAGTGATATTTGGGATTCAATATTAAAATTCTACATTTAGATGAAATGTACCCTGGTGTATTAAAATGTATTTATTCCTTCTGTGAAGTCGCTGATTGGATTTTTTTTTAAAACATGTAAGAAACCTTAGTAAGACATCCAATCAATGTTGAAAGTGTGTCTTCTTTTTTTTTAACATGCTATTGCTTTTCCCCATTAGAATAACATGATGGTCTGTCACAGCTATCACGCTATCGCCACCCGGATGAAGATCAGTTCTGACTGTTGGTTATTTTCTCCATTGTAAAACGCAGAGCGTAAACAATGTGCCAGAAGATTCTTCAAATGTTCTGCTGTTATCTTCAGACAAAAGTTGAACCAGAGAAATGAAATCTGATTAGAATGAAAACATTTGCCTCTTTTATGTGTAACTGTTGTTTTTTTTTTTTTGTTTTTTTGTTGTTTTTTTCGTTTTGTCTTTGTCTGCTTTTAGCTCCGGAGAAGATAAACAAGGATGATAACACGCTGTTCGTAAGCAGTTCCAGTTCGACAACGGCCACCGTAACCTCACTCTCTTCTCCGAAACATTGACAACCATTCTTCAGCCATGTCTAACATAAACAATGCGCTTTGCATTGAAAACGTACAGAACACAGACGTGTCTCTCTTACAAAAGGATAATCTTCAGGATGGTGGATTAAGCCAGCTTTTGGATTATAATGCAGAAATGGAAAGGTACCGATCTTTTGCAAACTTTTATAAGACCAATGGGGCATTTCCACAGACTGCTAAAATTGCCCGCATCACAACACCCATTTTTCCCAGTGCTAGAATTGGCATGTCCCCTTGGAACTGCGATAACGCCATGCTCTGGGGAAGGAAATCAGCGGCAATAAACCCTAATAGGACCAGCATGCATAGAAATGACTCCCAGAGGCCGGGGAAGCCTGGCGTGCCGCCAGAGACGCTGCAAATGGCAAATAATAATTTCCTCTCTACCTTATCCCCCGAACACTGCAGACCTTTAGCAGGAGAATGCATGAACAAGCTGAAATGCGGCGCTGCTGAAGCAGAGATAATGAATCTCCCTGAACGCGTTGGAACTTTTTCCGCTATCCCGGCTTTAGGGGGCATCTCATTACCTCCCGGGGTCATCGTCATGACAGCCCTTCACTCCCCCGCAGCCTCAGCAGCCGTTACAGACAGTGCGTTTCAAATTGCCAATCTGGCAGACTGCCCACAGAATAATTCCTCAGTATCCAGTGGAAACCCAGCAAAGAAGAAAAGGAAAAGGTGTGGGGTCTGTGCACCCTGCAGGCGGCTAATCAACTGCGGTGTCTGCAGCAGTTGTCGGAACCGCAAAACAGGCCACCAGATCTGCAAATTTAGGAAATGTGAGGAGCTGAAGAAGAAGCCAGGCTCATCGCTGGAGGTGAGATCCGGGGCTCTGTTTCCCCTTCTTTTGTTATTATCCCCTTGCACTCCAAAGCATTAACCTTTTTATCCAGTCACGTTCTAAGCCCTTGAAAATTGTTTCCATGCCCACCCATGCCTGAACATCCCCCCCAGCTTCTCAAATCTGCCTACCCGCCTAGCCTAATTGGCAGTAATTAGGGGTGTTTGTGTGGAGCGCAAGCTGAGCTTGGCTCAGACACCTCTAATTGCTGCCAGTCAGGCTGGGGCTGGAGCGCATCCGAACAACCCCAAGCTTGGCTTAGCTCCAAGCAGGGCTGGGAAATGGTTTTCAGCAGAGAGCCATCCCTCTCTGCACCCGGTCATTTTAACCAATTATGGAAACCGTCTCTGGATGGGGAGAATCAATACCCCACAAAGCCTCAGCCTCAGACCACCAGGAAATGGTGAGAGCGATGGCCACTGCTGATGGTGTTTCCTTAAAATGCAACCCCCCCGCCCACCACCACCACCACCACCACCACCTAAGTTTAGCAGGGGGCGGGGAGTGAAGCACCCCAGACAGATTCTTTCCCACTGATCCTTTATGAATTGATCGTGCATATACAGAAGGGTTGAGATCAAATCATTTTCTATTATATTTGTGTCATTATGGGATGTGATGCGAGTCAAAAAGGATACAAGGCGGGAAAAAGAAATCCATTAAACACCGATTTAATTGACAAGTTGCAAAGAGGCTTGATTAGGACACAGTCGGAGGACAGCGCCGTTTTCGACGTTATTTTTAATTGATTTATTTCATAACTGACATTCGGTTATCACAGCAAAGACAGAATGGGAATTTTAAATAGCAGACATGGTTCTCTTTAGAGTATTTGAACTTGCTCATGACTTAACATTAGCCCATATGGATGAGTCACCAATAAGTGCTACCTGAGGGCCAAATAATAAACTCATTAATGCAGTAATTACACAGAGGGGGGAGGTTAACTGTAAAATATTACCTGGTCATGTATGGATTCTGTTGTTCATGGTGGATTTGTGTCATCAGTCTGATTGCTGTTTGAATCCCTGATTATTATTATTTTTTGCACTAGTGTCAGTACTATTTGTCATGAAAGACTGTTTTGATGTTTTCTAATATTAATATTACATTTATCTGTGTCTTCTTTTCATTCAAATCATGCAAAGATTCATAGTGAACTGAGATTTACTTTCATAAAAATGCTGAAACTTCTTCCTGACAGAGCAGTGCTGAGAAGCACAATCTGACATAATGTGCAATTATTTATTTACACGGCGCTCATCCTTAATTTCTCATGTAACCTACAATCTGAGGCAACATGGAGGCATTTCTATTTATTGAATCCCAGCTTGATAACAGTCCGCCCACATCGCAAACCCATGATTAAAAGTATCTTAACTTTTGATGATTTGAAAGTAATTGCAAGCGTCAAATACTTTGAAATCCAACAGAAATTGAGAGACTCTTTGAAACGCCAAACAGCATTCGATTACAAACACACACGCAGTTACTTTTAAAAGTCATATTTAGTTCCTAAAGCTCTGTCTTGACAAGTTCCGTTATGTTTACATATAAAGATGTGACTACCAGTATGACCACCAGTGCACTGAGATCATTAAACCTGTACCTAGTAGAAGGGTTAGGAGAAATCAATTGAGAAAAAGTAAGAAAAAATACATGTAAAGTTTGTAATCAACCTGAAATAAGGCGATTGTCTCATAGATGACACTGATTTCATGAAAGCTCTTTCTATAAACACCGTGTGTCTTTGATTGGACTGTTTCGTTTAGTATGTTGCTTAGAGTTCAACTGAGTTTTGGAAAAAGCTGATACGGAATATAGATTTTTCCTTAAGGGTGGAAAAAGAACTTATAGATTAGAAGACACGGAAGCTGTTTTTGGAGGCTCACTTGATGTCGCCTCTGGATTTCGTGTGCTAACAGGTGTCCTAAACAGGTGTCCAGGAAGCATGCTGCACGTTCATAATGCCTGGGTAGATACACTTTTGGAAAACATCCATTTGTAAAAGAGGGTTAGAATTAACACAGGTTGTGAAAAAACCCCAAACAAATCCACACTTGCTCTTAAAAGCTCCTTCACTGAGTTCAGTAACTCCTATTATGGACTTCTCCAACAGTAATTGTTATTTTTGACTCTGCATCTGTAATTACGGGCGCACCTCCTGCTGCGGAAATACGTTTGAATGTTAAAAGCATCTTTGAGGTGTGAAGTTGTGTTCTTCTTGCAGGGTACTTCACATGTACATTAGCATAGTGCTTTTTTTCAACATGTTAATGATGCTAATGATGCTAATGATTTCTCACAGTTCAGTGACATTAATCGGGTGCTGAGGTGAGTTTAGATATGGACACTGTCACACGTAAAAAGAAACTCTAAGCAGTGTTTGAGTTGGACCCAAGGCAAACTTATCATTTAACAAATTCCCAAATCGATAAGATATCCAACAACAACAACAATAACAACAGCTGCCTCGATTGGCTGGATTCCAGTTCTTAAATTTTAGTCCCCAACTGCATCCATTGGATTTAAGGGCCGGACTAGGTGCTACTCCAATTAGGGTTCACTAAACCAGGAAGTGTCAGCCAATCACATAATTGGAGTCACACAGTCTGTGACATATAAGAATACTTACACAAAATTGTTAGACACATTGGGGCTCTAAAACAACTCCTGGGGTCCCTGAGCAGCTGCTTAGTTTGCTTAAGGCTCAGTTGTTCTCATCGTTAAAGACAAACACGGATGTGGAACCTTTCATCCGTACTGTGTGTTAGTTTTGGTTGTATTTGTGCAAGTTTTCAGGAAGCACAAGGAGCAGTACCACTTTGAATCGTTGGGGGCGCTGTAGCTCTAATTCAAACACAACACAATAAATGATAGGGGGCCCAATGAAGAAGAAAAAAGGGACTTGAAAATGTGAATCTCTCCCTCTACGTTTTGCAATAGATTTAATGTTATCCCAGATGTATTTTCAAGGTACATTTTCACAACCTCCTCTGCCATTTGCCATTTTAGTTAGCATTCGCCAAAATCATTTGGAACCAACCAATCAATTTTCACATGTGGATGAAGCGTAAATGTACCTATCTGCATGGAGCCGGCTCTACAGAGATCCACGAGCCCACGTGCATCCACGGTCGTCCGACATTCTGATTAACAAATCATCGTGTATGACGAGCCGAGGCGTTTTGCCACGGAAGAGATGATAAGCCATTGGCAGCCATTTAGATTTAGCTGTCAGTGTTGTCCACATGGGAATCACCATGAACTAATTATATCTTAAGCAGCGGTGGAAAATGCAAATCAGAATTTTACTCACACCCCTGAAATCGGAGAGCCAATTTAATCTAATACCCCCTTTAATTTAGCGCGCTAATGCAAGGCCCTAGAGAATTGCCCTGTGTCACTGCTGTGCTGTTCTGCAGAAGATTCTCCTCTCTCTCTCTCCCCGTCTCCATGCTGCTTTCAGGCTCCAGGATGGATTAGTCTGGCAAAGGAATCTCATCTAACCTAACATTTCCCTAGCAGTTACCTTTGCGTAGCTTGAGCTCCTATGGCTCAAAGGTCCTTCATTAACTTTCAAATGCAATAATACTCGTACGTGGGCAGGCTGTGTCTTCAACTTTGTTTACCTCACCTGTTTACCTCAGCTTCCTTCTTATTTCTGCAGAGTCTAATGAAAATGGCCTCAACATTTTCTTCAGTCTACATATAAAACTTATGCTTTCCAGTTTGAGCTGTACTTGAGACAGATTGTGGCACTGAGATATCTGTGTGAAAGGCAGTCCATATATCCTATCATTTTCTTTCTTTTTGTTCCATGTTCACATTATGCTTTTTAGCTTGTGGCTCTTTTAAATTATATATTATTTTTATTTTATATCTTACAATATGGCGGTTAGCAACAGCTTTTCAGGTAATACATGTTTTTAATGCATACTTGCTTTAGATTCGGCAGGTTTCAATTGAATTTAACCTTAAGAAAATTTTATTTTAATATTAAAATTTATCTACTTTCACAAAAAAGTAGAAACACTGCCACTAAAAATACCAATTTTCATATTTTTATTGATTTTTTTTGTAAGTTATTTATAATATTCAGTAATATTTCACTGTTGTTAGTTTTTATAGTAATGTCATAAAATAAAATTATTACAAATAGTGTGATAAGTATTTCATCTAAATTTAAAGAGACCTTTATAATCTTTCAGAAATCCAGTTCAGTACAACATGAGCTGTAAGTCTCACAATTTGGTGCCTATTTTTCACATTGGTGTGCAGTTATAGACGTCTCTTCTTTAGACAAGTCACACAATTACCAGGTCTTCCAGGAAGACCTTGAGTTCCTGTGGGTCTGAGTCACAAATGTTTCTCAAGGTTTTTCTTTTCAATGACTTCCTATAAAGCAGATTTACTGTACATCACGGATTCAATATCCATAAATTGGTTCAATTCCCTCCTTTACTCCATGCAATGCCATAGAAAAACAGCATCCTCATGATAATAGGAATTTAAGTGCCAACTCAGTGGGTTGTTGTAACGCAGAGATAAAGCATAATTTCCAAAAGAACAAAGCCCAAAAAGGCTGCTAACTGATTAGAAGCCTGATGTAATGCAGAAAAAGCTTGAAAAGAGTAAAACAAAAATCCAATTGAACATAATCCCCCTTTCAATTACCAAATGTCAAAGACCATCGTCAATTTGTCAACATGAAAACAGCAAGGGTAGAGGATGTTTATTTTATCCCTTTCTTCTGTTTTTTGCGCAGAACTGGTATTACTACAGAAAATGGGCAACCCGTAAGGGCAGCATGGCTACCCAGAAACCTTTGCTATTGTGATATAAGACGAGGCCCAAAATGGTAGCAACCAGGACCTTGAGGAAAATAGCTTGGATTCAGCCCCTTAATTTGAGCACGGGAGCCAAATAAGCAATGGCAGCCAGGTCTAATTTGTTTTAGGTGTGCTCAGATTAGATAAGGACAAATCTGTGGACCTTCCTCCCTACCCCACCCCCCAACCTTTGCCTCCCTGGAGATAACACAGAGTCCTGCCAGCCAATCTCTGTGGGCAAAGGACATGGGGAAAAGAAATAAAAGAAAAACAAGGAAGGGAAAGCCTGAGGGGCAGACGGCCTTTAGATCTGCAGATCTCTTACTTACTGGATTTATTCAAGCTTTAAAACTGCAGATTAATTTGGTCACAGAGGTCTGAGGGAGTGTGAAAAAAAAAGAAAAATCAGGCTGTTCGCTGCTGCGCATCTCAACCTAAAGGGCAACCTTAAGCTCCTGTCAAGACAATAGGATTTTGCCATCTGAACCACAATGCAGACCGCTTAATTATACACATCTTCCCTGGAAGCTACCCTCTGCTACTTAAGAACGGGCCCCCTCATTCATTGTCATGCCCTTTTTCCACTAGGTTGGTCATGCCGTGTGGATTTTCTGTCAACTTCCATTTGCACAAAGTAACAGCCCTCCTTAGGCCTTTGCTGTGCTCAGATAGATACAACCACATAACACTGTTCAAGAATTCATCATTTTCCTGCCCGTCACCAATTAACGCCAAAGCTTAATCGGAGGCGTCCGGATGATGCCCTTACATTATATGGCTGGTCCGTCCTCTGTCTCTATTTGATTTAATGCTCCTAGTTCAGCGTTGAAAGAGGAGAGAGAGGGAGAAAGAGGGAGAGAGAGAGAGACTAAGATGGGGGAGACGGTAGCCCAGTGGAGGGTGGACAGTGTGAAGGCAGCAGAGCAGGTGCAGGAGGACATTAATGTGTGGCACTTTAAATTTTAAACAGATGAGAATAAATTATTGATGATGACTCCGGCTGAGAAGTTAAAAGGTATCTCATCATTACTGAGCGCCCGTATGAAGAAGTGTGAGAAAAAAGTCATCAGCGAATGCGTCGCAGGATTTCACCGAGGGCAGAGCGTCGAAGCAAAATGTTTTTGTTCTCCATATAAATTTATGTGATCTTGACTTGTTTTGATTTTCCGCACATATTTGATGTTTTGGCTCCAATTGCGACAATCAGGCAACTCGTAATTTTTACAAGGTCTTTTCCATAAACAAAACATTTTAACGATTGTATCAAGTCCAGTGCCAAATGAAGTTCTGGGACTATAAGAGCTACATAGGAAATGTGGTTGTTAAATGAGGTATGCTTCCTTTCCAGTCAGAACCAAAGGTCGTATTATCACACGTACACATTATTAGGCATTCAAGGTATGATGTCATTGTCCTTAAAACACTTCACTTAATGCAAATTACAAACAAGCTAATAAATCATCCAGTCATCTCAATTTGTGAATTGTGGTTAGCAAGATGGCGGCCAACTGCTAAGTCAAGAATAACATCCTAAGACTACCTCTTTATTGGGAAACTACAAACTGCATTACAACACATTTGACTGAAAAAGCATTTATCCTATAGACTTCCAGTACAAATTACATAAATGAAAACGTAGGTTGTATCTTTCTTCTTCTTTGGCATGAGTGAAACATGGCATCCCCCAAGTTACACAACTTCACACTCAGTTTAACAGCATTAAATGATTCACACCAGACCTTGGGTTATTGGAACATACAGGACAACTCTCACTAATTACAAGATATTTTTCGCGAAACAAATTTATGGTGATTTTGGGTTGACAACATCCTGCCGAACTGGAGACTCAGTAGCACATTCACAGAACAAGCGTTTTTAAATAGGGATGTAATGAAGAGGAATGGAATTTATTTCTAAGAGGGCAACAAGTCACTATCGTAATCTAAGGTGAAGAAGAAGTTGATAGTGTAGAAGATACGCTCTGCATTTGTTTTAGTTCTCTTGTTCAAATACCAGCCTTTCTGACAGACCGCTGTAAAACCTCAATAATTCTCTTTATTTTTCATTGCATATAACCCTGGTCCTGATCCTGTGGACCCATTGGCTATAGCAATGAGCAGCAAACGTCTGTGGCTGTGAAATAATGATTTAAATGAAATCACATGGAGGGTAAACAAATGTAAAACACAAATCGATACCTCAGCCATACCTTAAGATCATTGAATAGATTATGAAGTCACAAAATGTCTTTGTGGTCAAACCTCAAACTTCACTGCATCCAGAAAATGAAGTGCTGAAACAGTTTAGCTCACTATTATTGACTTTCTTCATTTCCCATCAAACTGTTTTTCAAGACTGTTTTGGAGGCGACTTTTAGAAACTGCTTTCCAGAGACTTTGGAGAAACTGGTTTGAAGTAAGGAATTGCATTTGAGCTTCTGGTTATATTTATTGTGGCCTTTTCAACATGTGGTAATGTAGTTAAAAACAGATACTTTAATTACAAGCCTTCTTTGTGGGTGGAAGTATTTATAGGACTGTCTGTGATGCAAAGATTAAGAATCAGTCGCCTAAAATAACCCTAACACCCCCTCTCCCCTCCGATCAAATTAGGAAACAATAAATAAATATAAATGTTATAAACAACCTTTTAAATTTGATTGCTCCTCGCTGCATGAAATGTGATGCTGTTGCTCATCTCCTTTTCTTTATTTACATCATTTATGCTATTTGGAAAGCTTTTTCTTTGTGGTAAAATCTAAGCTTTTTTGACTCTCTTCATACAGCAAACAATATTGAGTAACATAAAGACAATTAAAGCACATTACCAAATCTATGTAGACTTCAAAGATGGGAAAATACCTTCAGTGTAGTTGTGCAGATGCTGTCATAAGTTTGTTCATTAGCAAGTGAGAAACAACTGATGGCAAAAACGGGTCAGTTTGGCTTAAGTTTCTGGAAGTCAAATCCTCACATGATGCCACCACCTCTATCGTAGCGCTGCTGTCAGATGATGAATATTTCATGGCAAGCATCTGACACCGTGCCCAGAAAGATATTTCAAGGTTTTTTTGGGGGGGTTTTTCTGATGGAAACCCTGGGGTTAGAGTGTGTCACAGAGGCGTAAAGTCAGCCTTGCCCACGGGCAAAGGATAGGATTTATGATGCACCATTTGATGACATCAGTTGGATATTTTCAGTCCTCAGCAGAGAGTCCCTTTTTTCCTTTGCGATTGATGGCGTTGTTCTCAGTTTGTCACATTGTTAAAAAAAAAAAAAAAAAAATCATGCTTTTTTTCTTTTCAATTCCAAACTACTCAGAATGTAAGATGTGTTTTGACAAACTGATCAGTCTGATCAGTGTGAAGCTGAAACAAAGCTAGTGGGGGGAGTTTGCTTGGAATGGTCTTAAATGCTGCCTTTAATATATTATATTACGCACTGACTTCTCCTGTCAGTATCTCTTGTTTTCATCGGTGTTAAATTTCACCCTGTAGTTTAACTAAAGCCTACTTATGTAATATTTCCTAATTCCCTTTTCCATCGCTTCAGGTGGAATATGAGTCCCATTAATCTAACTAGATGACTTTAATCCATATTTATCGTTCTTCTTAGTGATGGTTGGGGGTGTTGGAATGGGTGCTCTCCATCCATCCGTCCACCCATCCCACTGTTTATAATGTTGTTTGTGTCTGGAGCATAAATCAAAACCTGTTTCATATTTTTTTCACAGAATTTTTCTTGCACAACAAGCTAGTACTGAAGTGGTTCTTTTTGCTATTTGAGAAGTTTTGGCATTCCTATTTTCTTTGTTTCCATGGCTACAAGTTGAATTTTGGCTGATTTTGTGAGTGGGATTTGTCTCAGATGAGGGCTTCTGGGGTATAACTCCAAAGCTGTTCAATATGTTTTCACAAAACTCCACGTGTCTATCTCATATGCACCGGGGACAAGCATTTAAGTATTTTAATTTATTTATTTTAAGTTTGATTTGTGAACTTTTTCTCATACATGGAATTAACAACAAATTAACAACAGCATCAGTGCTTAATGCAAACAACCTAAATAGCATTTCTAATTATTTTTGTTCAATGAAATGCACCAGCAGTGGGGGATCCTCAGTATTTCAAGATCCTTCTACAGTTTTTTGTATGTATATCAGATACATCCAATTAAAAATTAAATTAAATCTTCTTACACTGCTCTGGATTTTCCATTACAGTACAAATAACTACCTTTGAAGAGTGAATTCCAATGTTTTTGCCGTGCGACCCCTTAAATGGAATTATATTTGTATGGAGATAAACATAAATGTGGGTGTCATGGGTAAGTGAAGAGCTCAGAAAATCTCATAGGAGCCAACACACACATCCACCCAATGTTAACCGCATGGTGCGGGATTGCACATTAAGCTGGTCCATTTGGTTGATTTGATTCCTGTCGAGAAATGAAGACGAGTGTAAATGGTACGCAAACAAAAACAGATATGTCAATCTATCCTTGTAGAGAACAGCATGATTAAAATGTAGTGTTCTGGTGATGCTGTTTATCAGCTAAATGTTGACTTATCTAAAAAAAAAAAAAAATTCAGTTTGGCATGTGCAATGACTCAAAATACTGCATTACCCATAAGCCTTTGGTCCCTTTGTTCCGCTGAAGCTAGGCGAAAGTTTGACTTGCAGCTGAAATAAAATCATACAGCTCAGCAAAACGTCGAACTATAGTGACCTGCTGTTACCCAGAATCTGCTTCTTTTTTTACTGATTACGAATCATAGCAATTTATTTTGTCTATTTTTAGCTTTAGCATCTCTTTCCATAATGCACATTGAGAACCATAATGTAGTATTTTTTCTTTCATTGAAGACACATTTTTTTCTTTATCTCTGTTCAGGTACATTTTAGCTGTTGATCTCTTACCACCCAAGAGCAGACCTAAATCTGAACGGCCGGCTACTGAGCAGCGCCGCTAAAGCAGGTGGAGTTTAGGGGCCTTGCTCAGGAGCACATTAGTGCATTTCATGTCCATCCTGACTGTAGAAATCCACCAAAAGTGTGTATTATCCATTTTTAAACCACTGACTTTCAGCAATATCAGCTATCTCCGCTCCCCCAATACGATGAGTAGCCTAAACGAATAAGAAGAACAATAAAGAGTTAAAACACCTAATCTGACAGGTGCGAACCGGTTGTACATATTCAAAATCCTATTAAATGAACAGATTTTTTGGTTAATCGCTTTATTTAATGGACAGATAAATCTGACTCCAATCCCCATTCCATACGTGCAATTAAAGCTTTAACGTCAGCCGTGTGTATTTTCTAAGCCTAACCAAAATATTATGGTGGTTTACGGTAAATATGCAGAGCTCTGCATATAGACCTTCTGAGTTTAAGGGATCCCACACAGATGCTGAGAAATCTGTTCAAAACAAGAAGGCCTGCTCCTACTTTGCATTTCAATTTAACATTTCAGAGAACTGGCAGCATGTTGCCTCGCTTAGCCCTTGCTTCGTTACACCCACATGGCTTCGCGCTGTGCTTGCTGACATCTTCCACTGTTCAAAGGGCTGCAACTTGGCTGAAAAATTGGGGATTTCCATACCAGATCCCTCAGGTATCTACACACTCAAACACGTGTCCTGCTCATCACCCCCCTCCCCCCCAATCACCCCCCCCTTATCCCCCTCTCCCATCATACAACGCCTTCCCTCCTTCGTGCTCGAGCTGCTCTGATTTCCTGTCTCAGAGCTCAATTGACCTTGCCGCTGCATCACTTTGTTTTGTTTTCCTGAAATCTCAGCATCACCTGAAAGCTTCCCGCTGTCTCCCATATAGGTCTTGCTCCCTGAGGAAAGGTAGCTTTGTGTCAGCCCTGTGTAAAATTGCTTTACTTGGATAAGGATACTTAGATTGAAGCTAATTGAAATAGAGGCTAGCGCTGCTGTGTATAGTAGAAAGTAGGTGATCCAAGCTGCAGACTGCATCCTCTGACCCACGGGTGCTGCTGCGCTTTCTTCCTCGAAGGGTCGGCACATCTTCCATCTGTGTTGTCAGGGATTTTCCTCACATGCTTAATGGAAGAGCCGCGGCATCTGAGTGCTGTTTCAGCAGCACAAGTCACTCCTTTTTTTAGCCTAGATAGCGCTTGCTCTCCTAATGCATTGTGTGAGAGTTTATTCCAAAAAGAGAGACGGCTGGGACCAGCCACCTTCTTCTTTGAGGCCCTCATCTGCATGTGTACCTTATTTTGCTATTTCCTATTTATTTGATTCATAATTTTTTTCTGAATTCCATTCACTTGCTTTGTCTTTTATATGACAGAGGAGGTCAGCTCTGTGTTCAATAGCAAACGCGACATGGGACCATTTTCAGGGAACGTTGCCCCCTTTGTTGAACACTTCATTCTAATGGAGTGTTTTCATTCAGATTGTTACAGTTAATATTGAATAATAATGGTGTCATTTTGTTTTTGCCGCTGGAACGTAACTGATCATTGAGGATAAAGAGGAAATCTGGTGTTGAAAGCTGCTCATAACCACAGTGGCTGCACGTCACCTCCCAGGTGACTGAGTAATTGTAAATAGCAATTTGCTGTCCGCTGATTTTTATTTTTATTTTTTTTCATGTCCAGTGACATAATCTTGCTGTCTTGTAACACAACGATCGAATGGCCTGCCCATTTGATTGAAGAGTTTAGCAGTTGGGTCACATTTGGTGGCCATGCATCGTCCCTGTGTTGTGGATTTATATTCGCTCAGTTAGGGCCAGAGAACGGATGTGGTTCTGGTTAGATACTGGAAATCATATCCTTGTTTTTTCAGGGATCGGCAGCAGTGGAGGTTAGATATATATCGATAGAGTGAATCTGTTTATATGACAGCTTTAAGGGTATTGAACCCAATTGTCGGTATGATTTAGGTATATTTATTATATTGACAAAAATAAATTAGCGGCATACTCCAAAGTCTCCATATCAATAGATTGCTTACAGGAAAACACACTTTATCCTTATGTACTTTAGTCACATGGTCATCTTAAACAGACTAATGTGGGGGTTCAGACACTCCCCTTATACAATATCCCTAAGTACAAATATTGATTTCTAACATTCAATACTGAACAGAAAATAGCAAATCTAAAAGGAAGCGTGAAAGTGTCAACCAAATATTTATCTAATTTCATCAACCATTAAAACCCAGTTATGTCCTCTTATAGCTGTCCCATATTTTTATACTACTGATGGATACAGATTGTAACCAAAGATATCTGATGCCATTAAATTCAATGCTGAACATCTGCATGGCACATCGAACGGGCAGCTTAACAACCGTCATCTGGCTGGTGGTTAAGATGCATATTTACCACGGCGTCTTCAGCTGCACGCTGTTTCCTGTCTGTATCTCAGCTGTCGTTATCCTTCACACATAGGCTTGTGAAAAACGTCGATATATTATCAACCGGTTTACAGTTCAGATTATGGGCTTCAGTCTCAGCTGGCAAAGTTGCTTAATATCTCCAGATTGAATGAGCCAATAAAGCTTTCACGCTGCTTGTCGTTTTGGCCTTGTTCCAATCGGTGATGTCATTGGCTCAGCAGGTGATGCAGATGTAGATGAGCAAAAAACACTTCTTACGACATCACATGATCCATAGTAGACTTAACGTTTTCAATCACATGATTTTGCGCGCTTCCATTTCACACACCTACACATACCGACGCACTCATAAGGCGACATATGGGCCCGTTCCATTTTGCTGTCTCAGGTTGTGTTGGAGTGTATTTTCTGAAGCCGCTGTGGCTTGGCCTGTCTTACCACAAACCCATCCCTATGGAGGGCTGGTGAAATATACGTCCTACAGGAATACTGCACTGTAATTACATTCCTCCATTAGCATACGGAGGCTTGGAATCACACTGCACTCTGCCTCCAGCAGCACTTTGCCATATGGTCCGTCTGCACTTCTCAGGCGATATTTGGCAAGATTCTCGCAGAAGGTCAAATATCAAGTCAGGGGCTGTGCCAAAATTGCATCTATGCTAATTGCTCTCTCTCTCGCTCTCTCTCGCTCTCTCTCTCTCTCTCTCTCTCTCTCTCTCTCTCTCTCTCTCTCTCTCTCTCTCTCTCTCTCTCTCTCTCTCTCTCTCTCTCTCTTTGTCTCTCTCACACACACACTCTCTCTCTCTCTCTCTCTCTCACACACACACACACTCTCTCTCTCTCTCTCTCTCTCTCTCTCTCTCTCTCTCTCTCTCTCTCTCTCTCTCTCTCCTCTTCTCCTACTGAAGTAAGTAATCAGCTTTAGGATGTTTCTGAGATGGAGATGGATTTGGTTTTCCTTCACTGCCCCTCAGCCTAATCTCCCCCCTGTGACCACCTCCTCCCTCTACCAGAAACAGCACTTAAGCACACCATCATGCATCCCCCCCCCCACCCAACTTCCACCCTCAGTTCATCCATGCCTAGTCAGCAAAAAAAAAACTCCTAAATTCCTCATTACTCACAAACATCCGCAACACACTTAGGTTGATACGCTCGACAGGATGCCCGGTGCGAGGCTGGAACTGGTGTACACAGGTACATTGTGTAGATTTGTGTCATAAGGATATTTCAGAAATAGCTCCTAGTATTAAATTTATATTATTAACATCTCACATTCAGGTTTGTGGCAAGGGTTGAGAGTATGTTGAAAATTAATTGTGCATTTTTGAGATTTTGTCATCACTTTGATTCCAAAGGGAGCAGAATTCCGTTAACATTTGAATTGAGTGATAATAAATAAACCAGGCATCTTAATTACCATAAACTGGACAATAATATTCCAATCATTTCTTTGATTTATTTGATGCCAGTCTTTATGGCACCCAAAGGCACCATAGGAAACTAATCGTATAGACAGAGATTTGGAATGGGACCTTCGTGCGCTTATCCACCACAGGTATCCTCATGTCGTTCTGCTGACTGCTGCGCCAAAGGACTCATATTTCTACCTTGATGAGGAAAAAGGTTTATGGCATAAAAATGTTTGTTCAGAAGGCTGAAGAAGTTTATACCTTTATTAGCTCTAAAGGGAGGTAATAATGGCATCAAATTTAGAGCAATTTGATTGTTTTGCAATTGTTTGATTGAAATATTTTAGATTTTTTTTTTTTTTTTAGCTCGTAATGCTCATAACATTTTGTGGAAAAAGTCCTCTTAAAGGTAAAATCCGACGGAACTGGGTAAATGTAAATCTATATTTTGTAGAAATGTGAAGGACTAAAAAAGAGTATGTGTTCTGTTGTGTTAAAATCATAATATAACATAAAATAGGAATATGTTAGAAATATTTACATTCAGAAGAAATATCTAATAGACATACTTGAGTGTGGGAGTAGATTAAAATGAATGAAATTGTGCCTTCGTGACTACAAAACAAAAAAACAGTCTATTTTAAGCATCTAAGTTTATGAATAGTTATGTTTAGTATTTGTAATGATGATTTGATCATTTAATCACATCAAAGAGTAGAACATTTATTTCATCCGAACATGTGTGTATTTCTTAGTTTTCATCTAATGACCTTGCTTAATTTCACTTATTAATTTTACGCAGCATCTGTTTTCTGCTTTGTGGTATTGTAATCATGGGGGGGGGGGGTTGGCGGAGCGGGCAGTGGCGTGTGAATGACTACATGACTGGTCTGTCCGTGATGGTGGCCTTGGCGAGGTATCTTTCATAAACAGCATTGCACTGCTGGAATATTGGCTACAGGCTCCGAGATGAGATTTCAACCCCCACCCACCAACGCCTGTAACACTGCAGGTGATGGATTGCTATACCTTCCAGGTTTGAGCTTGGCAACGCCCCAATATTCCTGCAGAATAAAGTGACAGGCAATATATAACACATCAGTTAAGGCTGACTGCTCAGCTGAAACTTTTCCCCCTCTTCCTCAGGTCTGGAGATCAGCCCTGAATGTTTTACCAGCTCTGAGCGTCCTCGCTGCTTTACTCATGAAACATGCTCTTTCTTTCTTGCGTCTTCCTGGTTTTCGGTGCCTTCCCAAACCGCTTTTCCAAAAAGAAAAAAAAAAGAATTGTCCCTGCATGGCATCGCTTTGATGACAAACTTACTCTTCTGACCGTAGTTTCTGACGCGTCCAATTACTTAGGAGGCTTTCAAGCGGCTTGACCTGCGTGTGCGCGCAAATTTGAGGTCGAGATACTTTGTGAAAAGCGTAATTATGTTAGCGTCTACTCAACGAAAGTAGTGTCAATCAGGAGAGAGGCGTTGGCAGCGGTGTTTCTGTCTGTCTCTCTGTCAGTGGCTCAGGTGGTTTGTGTTTTATGAAAATAAATCAAATATATTTTTATATATTTTTTCTTATTAACTTTAATAATAAGGACTCAGAACAAAAGTAATGCCACAATGAAAGCACAATGAATTTTTAAGGTGACACATTTCACGTAAACTATATTCAACATGTCCCCCATGGCACAACCTCCAGGTACCATCCTAACGGATGGCGGACCACCATCGAGTCAGAGCGTCCTGTGGTTTCACCCTTGGCCCCTGAGGGATGCTCACGCTGTTGATCGTGCTGACCCCACATGTTCTTACTCTGGTTAAGGTCGCTGGTCATTCCAGAACTCCCAAATCCCAATACCAGTGTTTTGAATGCTAAATTGTGTCAGAGCTTCATAAACATAAAATGAAAGCAACTTGAGTTAACAGAAAATATCCATCTTAGGTGATTACAATTTGTATTTAATAAATCAAATAGGTGAACTAATTCCAGTGGTGCCAATTTGAAAAACATATTTGTCCCCTTAGGGACCTAAATCAAAAAAAAGCCTTTGGAACCGCATGAATAACCGGTTGCAGCTGGACCAGCCACACCAATCCTGATTACAGCCAGCGCCGTTCAATCAACTCATCACTTACATCGACCAGTTTCAGAAGCAGGAGGCGGATATCTGGGTAGACGAAAAGGGAAGGAGGATGGGAGGAATCTGAGGGAGACACAGTCAAACTGGGCGGGTTGGATCGCAGCCTGTGGGGGTGTGATGATGTGTTTCAAATGGCTCATTATAACGCATGGCCCATAGTCTGACAACACATAATTTATTAACTTACAGACCAGGAACCAGGCCACTTTTCATAACTGCAATGCTTTGTATGCAGCTTTGACAGGCTGCAACCACCGTCTCCCTTCCTAACCCCCCCCCCTCCCCCATGTATCTGTCTCTGCCCTGCTCCCATCCATTCCATCTCAACTGTGATTTTCCTGCCTCCTACCACTGTTTTTCCAGGATGCTTTCTCATCTCATCTCTTTTTTTTCTTTATCTCATCTGAGTGTAAAAGAAAATTTTGAGAATTCCCAGACACACACACACACACACACACAAAAAAAAAAAAAGGTAGGGGGGGAGAGGGGAGGGTGTTGTAGCTGGTTGAGAAATATTCCACCTGTACTTATGGTGAATTATAAGTTTTATGATGCTTCGTGTGCATGCGCGAGCGTGTGTGTGTGTGTGTGTGTGTGTGTGTGTGTGTGTGTGTGTGTGTGTGTGTGTGTGTGTGTGTACGAAGGAAGGGATGGGTTTTGTGACAAGGCTGGCTGGGAGCACAGAGGGTTAGTGCCAGATATGTCTCAAGAGAAACCAGGGCACATTTGCAATCACCCCGAGTTCAAAAGGGTAATTTATTCACAGTCTGTGGTTAAAGTAGGGCTGCTCAGAATGCCAGTGGGATTGTGCTGGGAAGCCGACTAGTAGAGACACATTATTTTCATTTTTCTCTCCCCTTCTCTTCCCTCCCTCCCTGCCTCCCTCCCTTTTTTCCTTCGTCTCTCATCGTCCTCTTCATCGCCTGTTGTTGTTTCTGCGAGCCCTGTGTGGCGTCTTTTAACACACGCCGGCGAGCATATTTCACTTTTACACTCATCCGCATTGACGTCCCGGTGCTGATTGAATTTTGAGGCGCTGCGGCGTCTGCCATTATGATCCTCATCGTCTTGAGTGGTTTATCTCTGGCCCCAGCTCAGTGTGACGCCAAGGCTGCAGGGGAGAGGAGGGGGACGGGGTGAAGGGGTGGGCCAGGGGGTTGGGGGCTGTTGGTGTGTTTTTATTATTTGTGCCAGAAAGATATGGAGGATTGGTCTTTAACCTGGCTGTTTAAGATTGCGTTGGGGGCGTTGGGGTGGTGGTGGTGGCGGGGAGGGATGGGGGTGATTGGACCTGCAGAGGTTGCAGCAGCCTTCAAAGAAGCCGCTTCTGTCTGTTCCGTCTGATTATTATTCAGCGTCCCGTTCGAGCCAGCGCCGTATTTCTACCACCTCTTCTCAATCAACCGACAGCATGGCTTCAGCATTAACTGCACCTGCCAGGTTGAGTTAGGATCAACGGGTGTCATGGCTGCCCATAGTCCTCATACCACCTCCCCAGCAACGGCGGAGAATAATTCTACCACCTGTCAGTTTTACTGGGTCGTTATCACCAAGAAGCCATTGGCAGACACTGACAATACTGTGGTGGTGTGGTGGGGTTAATGTGAGGTCTGGAGAAATCTCCTCCTCCTCCTTCGGTGCATTTGTAACCAGAGTGGGAAATTGTTTTTCCTTCCGCGTGTCCTAGTCGCCAGGTTGTTATGCATGCTCTGCTGCAGAGGCAGCAGCGTTGACGTGAGGCTGCGCCGCTGCCACGGCAATCGAGATTTGAGGCGAAACCTCAGTGTTGTTCCTGCGTCCCCCCGGTGTAACTTCCCGTCCTCCTATTTTCCCCCTCTCCCCTCATCCCTCATTGTCTCTCCCTCTCTTTCCTTGTTGTTTCTGTGCCGTGAGCCGTTCCTCCCTCGCTCTCCCCCGGTGGCTGATAGAGTGATTTTGAAGGCGCATGCAGGTGGGGGAGCAGACAAGGTGGGGCTTGCTAATTGAGCCTTCTTTGTGCCTGGTCACTGCAGTGTGCTGAGGCGAGGAGGCCCAGGAGTGAAACCAAGCAGCACTCAAGAGCCCCACCGGATCAATAACATGGGAACTTAACAAAACACGGACATGCCGAGTGCCCAGATCAGGGTCATTATTGTCTCTAGCGAGCCGCACTTCCACCAGGGACTGATCAATGTAAGAATATGGATTAAGATAAACATTCTCACCTCCCCTTCCTCTTGTCTCTGTCACAGCAGTTAGAGCATAACGTGCCAGACTGAGAAAGCGTTGCATAAAGCTGAAAGTGTGCATGCATTATAAAGTAGATGCACATGTGACGGCCCGATATTTCAGGAAGGTTTTCTGATAGATGTAATGCTGGTTTAAATGAAGCGATTGATGGTAATTTTTCTTTTTTTATTAATGATTGTTTTTGTCTGTTTTTCATGTAAACCCTGAATATGCTTGTCTGTGGATTTGTTTCATCGTCGTTCATTTTTAGACCTATGAGTATTTGCGTAGTTTCCAATTTATTAGTCAGTGGTTCTGAAATAAATCCTACTACGTTCATGGAGGTCATACTGTTTTGTTGGACCTGATTTAAAGAGGTGACAATTTATTAACATGGTCATTTTTGAAGGCTACAATTTGCAGCGCTGTTGAATAGTCTTGTGTCGTGTCGACTATTTAGTTCACCTTGTTTATTTCAACGAGTGTCTGTTATTATGGGAAGGCCTCGCTGCAAAACCGATGCATGTATTGAAGGACTGATTCGGCTGATTCAGCCAGATATTCTTAATCAGTTGGCAACTTAGTGAAGCTACAGGTTTTATTTTTATAAATGGATTCATAAATAAATGTGACTTCCCTTTAGTAACCCAACAAGTGAGAATAGGAGGGTCACAGAAGCGGAGGACACATATTATATGCTGACTTCACAAAAACAAATAACCCAAGGATTATCCAATTGTACCAGTTTTTCTATAAACTAATAAATATGACCTTTATTTTCACCTTTGTTTTGTGCATATATTTTATATTTCCTACAATTAATGGAGCTGCGGTGACGTTCAAGGTATCAATCTCACCCGGAGGCCCTACTGAAGCCCGTGGTTTTCATGGGACCTGTACTTTTTGCTGTCATCTAACCTTTAGGAGTGTCTGTATTGTTGCATTATACTTCATTTGCATCATCAAATAGGAATATAGTGGAAACTTAGTGGCTTCCTAGACTACCAATGGGGACAACATTGGTTCAGCTGAATGCAACGCTGCATTTTGTGTCATTCCAGAGGCGTAGGGCAGATGGCAAGTGTGGTCTGGATATTTGCAAAAGTAATTGGGTTTTCTTCACTGTGGTCGTGTGACTATGAAGGCACAGACTGAATTTCCTTTTGTTAAATGAAAGCATTTTCATTCAATTAATATTTAACTTGTGCATGATGCAGATGTGGTAGTTGCGTGGCTTCTCCTTGGGTTGGGTCAACCCTTCACTCATCAAATGGAGAAACATCAGACTTGAAGGACTTGCTTCTAGGCTCTGATGATGCAGCTAGAAATTCAAAATCAATGGCAATTCAGCTCTGCCTTGGAGCCTGAGCCGTTCACAGACCTTACGGGAGACATCGGATAACCCCTCTTTACCCTTTTCTCTAACACACTGTGCCCTACGAAGGGAAACGATCAACTTTGCGATTGCCAGCTATGCACTGTTGTGGAACGCACCATTGGGCTCCTGAAGGGCAGATGGCATTGCTTGATTCCACAGGCAGGAAGTCTGAAAACGCCCAGAACATTGTGAGGGCCAGCGCTCTGCTCCTTTGTGACACAGCTAAACAATACGACTTTAGCCCTGATGCCGTTGGTTTTATTGTCCCCAACCCCCATCCCCCTTGCATGTGATTGAAAAGACCATGCACCTGCATTTTGGACATAATGCATTACTTTGTAATTTCTTTGTTTGTTCAAACACACCTTGAATCTCTTGAATAATTTTCCTTTCAAATACAGAACCGGTGCATGTTTCCACTTACATCCAAATTTTCCTTTTATTCATGATGTGGCTGGTCCACTGACCTTCTGAGACACGTGGCCAAATTTCAGAATTTGAGGTTGTCAGTATGGAATATTACTAACTGGGAGCGTTTCCAAGGCTTTTTTTCGGATATCATATTGCATTTAAAATGTGATAATAGAAATATATTCTCCTGTGCCAAATATTGAGATGATAGTGAGGAATGTAGATTGTCAAAAACGTCTGAATATTTTCTGTATCTCACCCTTTTGACACAAATGTGCTGTACAATTTCAAAAATTAGAAACCGAGACGTGGGATGCTATTTTGACTCTTGAAACCTTAAAGTTGTTTTTTTTTTTGGGGGGGGGGGGGGTTCATTGTACACCATTTTAAATTATAGGTAATGATCCAGGGATTTATCTTACTCTATTAAACATGAACTACTTCAAGATTTTGTGATGAAACTTGGTAAAATGTTTTTGAATGGTTTTTGGACGGGATCTAAAAAAAAAAATATGCGGAGTCGGAACTTTTTTTTCTTTACTTTTTGATCATTGTGAGCAAAGAGCCTTTCTCTGTTTTGCCAAACTTGCTTTAAGTACTTGATGGAATACAATCTGGGTGGAGAAGTGGGCATCATTCCAAGAAGGAACACCTGATTTTTTTGAGTAAATCCAGATCAAGGGGTGGATCCATGTTTTTTTCCAACTTTTTTGAGACCTTGAGGGGCAGCCGTTTAATTCAAAAAGCTGCATGAAACTTTAATAAGAAACGAGCATCGGAGCTGGGAACAGGTGATTAAATTTTGGGTGGAATTCACCCAGCGGAACATCTTCTGGAACAGCTGTTTTAGTCACGGACGGATCCAAGTTGTAGGTGTACATTTTTCAGGGGAAAGAATCGAAATGCAGGTGTTGCATATAAAAAAGAATGCAGGGGGGGAAGGGACCATTTGAAGGGAAAAGTCAGCCTTGGTGGACATTTGTGGTCTGCATTGTATGGAACTGATAGTGGCATTGTCTTACAAATAATTCTAAACTTGTGTATGTAAAAGAAAAAAACTCAGCATAAATTTTAGTAAATGCAGAATGTTTTGAAAGACCCATCAGGATATGATCATCACACAGATACACTTAACCACATTATGAGTCACAGATGATGCTTGGCATCAAAATGTCAAATTATGCTCCTCTTAGACTTGAGCGATTTTATTTGTGATTATGCACCTTTTCTGCACCGTTGAAGCAGAAAAAGAAATAATCAAAGAATTTGCTAATTGGTCATGGCGATTGGTTGGAGACTTAAGGATTTTACGTCTTTGACTTCTAAATGTTCTGGAAAGGAGAAGCTGTCACTCTGGCATAGAGATTTTGGGGAGAGGGAGGAGGGGCGGCTGCTGGCACAGGCTCAAATTGAAATGATGCACTGTTCCCCATCACTGCGGCTGCAGCTCGCAGTAATTAAATGCCTCATTGTTGCTTCTTGGGAATTTGTATTGAATATTTCATCCAGCGTAATGATTATTTGGGTGTGGGTGGGACGTGGATGTAATCACCTTGGCGGGTCCTTTGATGAAATGCTTGGATTGATGGTTGTGCTTTATGGCCGTTTAAGTGCACTTCTGGGTTTTTACTTAACTTAATGTCCCTGTTATTTCTTTTAACCACCACCAGTTCAGATATTGTTGATTATTGGTTTCCAAATGTGTTTCTAAATTCTGAAAATATGCATACTAGTTTTCTGAGTAGAATGCATAACAATGACAATGGCATGACCTTGAAACCTTCAAATTAAAACTGGTCTTTCACATTTTGTATCCCGCAGAGGACGCCGGTCAACAACGGTGAAGCTTTTCGGTGGTTCTTTTAGAGACGCGAGACGTGGTCGCGACATCCAGCCGCAGGAGGTCAGGTGGGACTCTTGACTCTCTGCCAAGAGCACTTGATGGGTTCATAGAACCCGACAACACGGCAACACATTTGTGGACAAGGAGAGAAGAAAAGTGGATGGACAAAAGAAAAACGAAAACATAATGGTGTTGTTTTAACTCTGTAATTTCCTTTCCTGTGTAATTATTGTACCTTTTGACAGTAACATAATGTATATTTTTGGTGTCTATGACTGTGTTTTCAGTGTTGTGGCTGTAGGTTTACAGCCAATCCAATGTAAAGGACTCCAACAGACAATCATACAATCATGATGAATCTGTCAAACCAATACCACAAGGATTGATGATACAACAAACTCCACTCACATTACCCTGGAGCAATAATTTATTCTTGTTTTCATTACTTTAACCATTCTCCTTTTTTTTTGTCTTTAATTTCTTCTGAAATCTGTATTTTTTCAAATCCCATACTCATGTTAGGACTGTTGCCAGGAGTGTGATGTCATTTAGAACTATGGTGTGAAGAATGGCGGTAGTGTCTCTGTGACGGACTTCTTCCTCCTCAGTCCAGTGGATGTACTGCAGAACAGGGCACATTGTCTTGTATGGAGTTTCACTTTTTCAGAATCTAATTGGGCATCAGTTGATTGTGTCACGGCTCAATGTTATCGAGTCACATCGCTCTCTGGAGGTCATATTCCCAAAGATGATTGAAGTACATGTTTCAACAAAAACATCAGACTTGCTTTTTCTTTCAGTTTGGATCACTAAAGGTTGTAACTGTCTAAAAGGTAGAGAGTAATGCCAGTAAAGGAATTGTATGTTATGTTGAGAAGATTCAAATTTTTACAATTAATTACAGATGTTCTGGAGCAAAAGGGGTAGTCTAGCCTTTACTCCCAGAAAGTAACATTAACACATTCCCAAAAAGACAATTCTTCAATAATTTACTCATTGTCTTAAACCCTATTGTTGCATGTGTAAATGTGTTTTGGTTTTAAAGATTACTAAGAATTTGTATATTGTTGTTGTGATGCTTTTATGTGTTAAAATTAAAAAAAAAATTACTTCAGCAAAAGACGTCTTGACAGTAATTGTTTGATGCGAACGTGTCTCCAAAGACGGTGAAATGAGTCCACTTATGTGTTCGAAGGAGAAAAATTAGCAAGCGCTATGATCACCTGATAAAGGAGGATATTTTTTCTATTTTTTTTTTCCTTCCACAAAGCTTAGAGTGAAATCACGACTAGGAGGAGACAGGAGGAACATAACAGCATTGGTTGCCTCCCCGCTCACGTATTCCCTTGAATACTAAAATGTTGCATGGAGAATAGAGGTTCCCAGAGGCAGCAGACTTTAAAGGACTAGCGAAATCCCATGTGGTTTGTCATGCTGGAATGCATTTGGGGTGTGCGGTGGAGGGGAGCGCGGGGAGATTGGGGGACTAGGATAGGCAAGAGAAGGGAAGGATGGTGGATTGTGTGGTGGGAAGAGGGGGAGACGCAGGCTCCTGAGATAGCTTGAGAAACTGAGCGATTGCCAGGTCTTTGAGTTTCAGGGATAGGGGGTAGGAGTAGTTATGGGGGGGGGGGTGCGGTACAGTGGGAGGGAAAGGACAGAGGCTCATTTGGGCACTAGCTGAGGTGGGGAGGGAGCCAGCGCTGAGGCGAATGAGCAGAGATGGAGGAAATCATCCGGGACCGACTTCTCCACTGACTGAGCACGCTTGCCATCACCCAAATTGAGCTGCTGACTGGTTAGGGCCTGCCAGGAAGACGACTTGAAGCGTTCTGCAGCCGCGGTAGTGCTGGCCTGCGCTGGTCATCAGGGGTTTAAAATGTGGATCAGGGTTTGCCGGCTCGCTCACTTCCTGGTCAGTGAGATTAAATAATCTACAGACCACTTTGACCCAAGTCAGCGTCGCACAGATTGACTTTTAGAGTCATGAAGATGAACCCAATCCTTCCCAATTTGCGATCTAACCAGTTTTCTAATATTTTGTTCGGATGTATAATATTCCGGAAACTGTCCAATAGTTTGGAATGTTAGATTGTTGACCACCTTATCTGCGTGTGACTGGAAGGAAATAGCTTAGCATAGATGAGGAAACAATTAGTTTGCTCCTAGGTTAATAAGTTAAAACTACCAACCTAAAGACGACTAAAACAACCTGTAACTTCATGGTGACAAGAAGTAATAGGGAAGCTGCGAGACCCGGTTGCTCAAAAAAATAGTTGCCTAAAGGAAAATATTGTTGTTTTGCCAGACTCTAAGCAAAAAAACAAGGTCTCGGTGAGGTTTAGAGGTGGTGTTAGGGGTGTTTTTCTAAATTTAGAGGGAGCCGAGTTAGCTGTTTCTGCATCATTAGGCTATATAAAGCTATCACTTCCTGTCTGCAGAACATTCAGTCAGAAGGATTGGAAAGAAAACTAATAGCTGTATTTTTTGATTCACGATTCATTTGAAAATAATCAGGTATTTAAGAAAACTATATTTTTCAAGTGAATTTTTTTTAATTGAATTGACTCAAATCTAAAGAACACTTTTCCATTTTGATGATAAATCTTTTACACTTTCAATAGAGATCTACCTGACACTGCTGCCGTTTGACTCTCTGCTCTGCGCGAGGATTTCTTTTGATACTGTTCATCTGTCAGCATTAGCAGGCTGGGGACCTCGCAGCATCATAGGTAACTGTTGACCACACGACAAGGTACAGATTTACCTGTTTTTCCATCCCAATGAAAAGAAGCAGATGTCACCAAGGAGAAGAGGGCAGAAATTCATATTCACTGGCTGAGATTGTGGCCTTGTTTACACAAACCTGGGTCTCAATGTGGTGGCATTGGCTGCTATTTGTGTTTTTGTGTTTTCTTGAAGAAGATTTATTCACCAAGTTGAAACCTTGGTGTGGTAAAAGAATATAATCATACATAAATTATTCATCACAGCATAGGAAAACTGAATATGAACATGCAATTACTATTGTATAAGATGTTTTTTTATGATGTACAGTTACTGACATGCATATTGAAACGTACGACCTCTAGCTTCCTCCTAAGAATAATAAAAATATATAGTATAAAACTGCACTTACCTCAGATTTGTACTTCAGTATAGCACTCACTGATCATCTCGTCTTCCAGAAAATGGATGAATTGATGTTGATGTTTTATTGATGTTTTATTCTGGCTTCATACTAGGATGCATTAGTTACCTTTCTAACGCACCCTTTAAGCATCCAGGGCTTCTTGCTTGTTTTAGTAATATCAAATATGTAATGTTTGCTTTGCCTTTCCAACAAGAATTGCACCCGTTACTGAGTTCTATGCATTAAAGTGTAGCTGAAGTTATTTGTGGTATCGAAGCTACAAACAGGTCACCTTGGACATTTGGGCACAGAGGGGTCTTGAATTCTAGTCTCCCTGGAGGATGTCTGTATTCGACCGTTTTACTCAGCCTATGCTTTATACATAGTCCCTCTCAGGAAGATACGGCAACTCAACAGGCACATTTAATATTTCGTTAGTATGGAAAAAATATTGATAACCTAATCAAGGCAGCTGATGACCAATATTGGAAACCAATATTTGAAACCTTTATTTTGAATCACCAAAAGAAAACTTTGTCTCAAAGGTTAGTAATGTACTGTTTACTCCACTACATTTATATGATAACTTTAGAGACTATTTAGGTTTATGAGTAATCATTTTCAGATTACTTCATTTTAACAGGAAAAAGACAAAAACAAGACCAGTGGCCAGTCAGTTCCTAATATGAATAAATGGATTACATTTTTAATAATTTACTTACTTGCTTACCGCTCTGAGTGTCCATGCTGCACTCCAACATGTTTTGCTGCTTTAAAACTCAGTTGTAATTGTGTGGATCCTTAAAACCAGGCTCAGACTAGAGGAAGTAAGAAAATCCTGACTGAAATTTAAAACAAGCTGCATCATGCAAATACAGAGAGACATATTTTATTTTCTGCTCCCTAATCTGAAATATGGAAGGACTGCAAGATTTGACAATGGTGAGGACATTTGTTAGAAATATCACGTCAGATGGAACCCTTTCATGTTCTCTTTCGATCTTATGATAAATTAGAATAATGATGAGATATAGCCAACACCAATATTTTAACAGGACAGCTGTCATTGGTATAACCCTAGCTATTATTAGCTTCAAGGGCTAAAAGGTTTTACAGTTATTTGACATTAATGTGGTGTTGACAATAACATCCCGAATAAACAACTCCATGTTTGACTGTATCTGGGAGGAATACAGTGTGGAATGTTTTTGGATCTAGTATAATTCAGGATCATAACCAGATAATCTAAGTCAAGCATCAGTGCTGAACCTGGATCAGATTTGTTCTCTGATTATCAAGATATTGGGATAAATCATCCACAAACTCATGAGTTTGTCCTAAAATCCTCTGCAAAGTAAGAAGAAACCTCCTGCTAGCCCAAAGAAGATGATGACATTCTGTTTGGAAAAATGCCATTCCAACAAAAATGATTTATTTTTAACACATGTGAAATAAGATGTTTTGTTTTGAAGCTGCGAACTCCATTTGAACCCAGCTGTCTTCAGGCCCACAAAAGTGCACATGAATATGAATAAACAGGCGAGCAGAATGCTGCGATGATATTCAGCCAAACAAATCACTAATTAGGTCAGTATGCCATCGCGTCATTAGCATAAACGCATCACAGGACTGTAATCTGAAGCTGCACCTTTCCAGAGATGCTGGACGGTCTCTACATTCTGGCAGGAGACAGATATCTTTTATTCTGCCCACTGCTTCATAATGACACAAGGGATCACGTCTAAAACTGACAGTTGTTTATTAATGGTCATCCCTCGAATAAATTGAAAAATGGTCGCATTTCCTTGAGAGGCCAGTGATGCCACTAGGGTTAGTGGGCCAATCAGACGTACTTGCCCTCTCGGTGTCCTCGGCAGAAATGCCTCTGTGATAATCCCTTTAGGGATTCTGACTGAGAACGCTCCCTCAGTCAACCGGCATACTTCTGCAGAGCAATAATCTACACACCTTCCTGTGGGGACGCACTAAGGAAGGACATGCCGGAAAATTGCAGCAGCACGGAACTGACACTGAATAAAGCTAGAAAAATGTCCTGTAACAATCTTTAATCATATAAAAATTAATAATCCTTTTTTTCAGATACTCACCACTCTTACATACCCTTACACAACGCAAATTACGCTTTCCCATCCTGAGTCACTCGCACATGCAGAGGACATAGAGAATGAGACAGAGAGAGAATGACACATAGAGCCTCCCTCTTCCCTCCTCCCTACCTTGTCTTTCATTATTTATTTACTGTCTGCAGTTTTTCCATCGCACGCATATTGATGTCGAGAAAGCAGGGTGTGAGTGCGTGTCAGAATCATTTCCTGACGAGGGAGACAAGGTGGAAGTAATCAGCAGAGCACTGATGCAATATGACAGCCCCTAGAACCGCTGGTACACAGTTAAGAGCAGGAGGGAGAAGAAAAACATCTCTACGCTGAAGGAAGTGGCAAGATTTGCACAAGCGGCATTTGGGAGGAAAGTAGATTTACAGAGTTCTCGAAGTTTAGGGCAGGAAAATTGGATTCCAAGACTGTTTTGTCTGAAATGATCGCAGAAATCTGTGGGAAGACCATGTTTTATTGACAAAAAAAATTATATATACATATATATACATATATATAAAAAAATTGTCAATAAAACATGGTCTTCCCACAGATTTATATATATATATATATATATATATATATATATATATATATATATATATATATATATATATATATATATATATATATATATATATATATGTATCACCATAGGAACATTTAAAGAGCTGCACTAGCTGTCCATTTATTTAGAAAATAGTGGATCCACTTCAGTTCAAATATATTCCCTCACCCCCAGGGAATAGAAGTAATTTGAAAGACATATGATGAATAAATCTCAACAGTTGTGACCAATGTCCAGATTTTTGGTAGATGTAGAAAATCCCCATTGGCAACAATAATAAATGCAGGAATTAATTTTCTTTTAAATCCAGTCCAGTCATAATGAGAAACCTATTTGATTTCATGCTGAGGGTGCATACGGTGACGAAAGCAGGACACATCAGAGACGCCGACGCGGCACCTGGCTGTTGTGATCTTTTTCCGCTAATCTAGTCTGACTCTTCCTATCCCTCCCCGTCTGAGGCAGCTGTAGATTGATTAGTTATCCTGCAGCCATCGTCACACAGTGAGACAACAGAGCATGCCAACACTTCCTGCCAGCTCTTTCCCATGAAACACACCTGTGCATATCTCTGTCACACATCTGTATATGTCTGTCTATCTCTGCCTCTGACATCACGTTTCTCTGTGACTCACAACACACACACACACACACACACACACACACACACACACACACACACACACACACACACACACACACATACACACACACACCTTTTATGCATATACCAACACATTTAAATGCACACATGCTGATAGATTGACATCATGGCTGACAGCAATTGCAATGTCACAACCCAAGAGTCTTGCATGGATCTCTGTTAAAAAAAAACCTCAAAATGTAATTTTTGGTCAACTCAGTCTCCTGTAGCTTATTATCCAAAAAAGGAGGTTTTGTTTTTGTTGTTTGTCAGCAGGATTACTCAAATATGGGAATACGACAAGGAAGAAATCATTGATATTCTTCCTTAGACGGATACAAATTAGATTAGAATTAGGTTTTTTTTGATAGTTTTTTTTTTCTATTAATAAAATCCTGGAGTTTCATAAATCGTGAGCCAAAATTATTCATTTTATTTTATAGTACCACCATCTGATCAATCAATTTGTTATGGGTGGAATTCCAAACCTAATTTAAAACTGTAACTCCTCCAATTTCTGATGTTCTGTTCCAAATATTAAGCTTTCTTATTAAACCCTGGCCAGTTTAAACATATAAGTGTGTCTAAAAGTGGTCGTCATCTTCGTTATGGAGCAGAAAGGTAAGTGGTAAACCAGAATTCTCAAGCTTCTGAAAATAGCAGCTGAGGACAGAACAACAGCGATGCAAAAAAAGTAAAAAGCAGAAGAAACCTCTCAACACAATCTTCCTCACTATAAATGCAGAGCAGAACAAGGATGTTACACATCCTGTATTTAGAGGAAAAGCCATCGTTCGCTAATGTAATCAAGGACGCAATTACTTTTCGTTTAACAAACTTGGCATAGCTAATAAATAGAAGGTAAACAGTGAAGTGGCTTTAATCCATTTATTCATCTCTGCAGTGAAAGTGAAAAATGGATGGAGCATTTGAAATAATCAATCACCGATTCAGTCCGAGTAGTAATCAAACGTCAATGTATGGTGGTAATCCTGTGTGATTTATAGAACTCACAGCAAGCGGCAGTTTTGTTCAGACAACGTTTCAGAATAGAGAAAGATTTTTGACTCAGCTTTTCTTGATTGCTTTCTGCACAATCCTGCATAAACCATGATGATCAAATAAATGAAATAAATAACAAAACACAGCTATTTAATAGGATGGCTCACGCCATGCAGTACGGGCATGATGTAAAAAGGTTATAGAGATCATTAAAGACGTGTGTCATCAAGATAATCTCTGAAGAGGTGTTCAGTCACTCATCTTGCCAGGTATCACTCATTCTGTAATTTATCTACCTGTCCTTTCATCCACGCTTTGACCCTCTATTCATCATCTGTCCACCCATCTATCACCTGCTCTTAATCCACCAGCACATCCACACACCAGCTCTCACCAAGTGGTTCCATTAACACATTAATTCATCCTGTGAAACACCGCAGAATACTTAACGCTGTGAGAATGCCAGTAAACAGGCTGAACCTGGGAAGAGGAGATATTGGACTGAGGAGGAAGGACAGGAAAGGTCCAATTGTCAGATCCCATTGGGGTCAGAGGATGGCGGCTACATTTACCAAAGCAAACAGCCCAGAGGAGCAGAGTACTTCACCCGTCTCTGTGGATTATTCCATTATCACATCCACCAGTTCCATGGTGTCCCGTTCCAACCACTCACGGTTCAAAATTCTTACAACATGCAGAATGGTGGGTGCCATAAAATGTTAAACTGCAGCATTGCTCGCATTTTTAAACAGCACCAAGTTAATGAGGAGGGAATGAGTCTGTTATTTGATTGTCGCGTGAAAAACAACTTTGGAATTTTTTAGCCATCTGGAATAATGGAATGGCACTTCAAGTTAAAAAGATTAGCATATTTTTCTAAAGCGCTTTCAAACATAATGAAAGCTACAAAACACTTACTTATAGCATATTGTACAGCTGATAAAAAATACTATTTTTATTCGTTTCAGACTTTAAATGCATAAATGTAACCATTGTAAAACAATAATGTTGAAAACATAAAAATGAAAAAGAAATTAATAAATGAATATGAAAATCCAGGCTGTGTGCTTCCAAAAAAATTACTAATATGCAAAAGAGGAATAAAAAAATGCAACTTAATTCCATTTGTCAAAACAGATGTGTATGAAGCGAGTTCTTTTTCTTTTTCTCTTCCTATTTAAAATGAGAAGGGCGTGCGAAATGCTCACACCTAACCCAAGGGCAATCGTCTCTTCTATTATATTCAAATATGCAAATGCAACCACCGCATGCGTGATCCTTGAAGGTTGAATCTGAAGCAGTTTAGGGTTTGAACACATTTCACCTCTCGTCCAAGAGGCTTCCTCGTTTCTTCCCTTCAGCTCACGACTGAATGGGAATGAATGAAAATGAATGAAAAGGGGACAGCAGACAATCAGACAAGCAAACCTGAGCAAAATCAACACCTGTGTGGCAAAGGTAAAATCAATGAAAGATGGATAGTTGGCCAAGAGCGTTCCTGCACAAAGTTCCTCTGGATCAGCTGACATCAGAGCACGTACACTATAGCGCAGCGTGTTCCCTGCATAATCACAGAATCTGCTGTATCGCTTTGAAATCTTTGAAAATCTTATCCTTGAGATTAAACCTCTAAGTAAATATTTGATCACCAACAAATTGGTTACCCTGTTTGGTACTATGTTTACCTGAAATTACTTCCAACAGTGATGAAAATTTGTTTCTGCCATCGCCATACCAAAAGTGAATTTGAGTATTAAAGTAGAAAGATAGCTTACCGTTATAAAATCAGTCACCTGCAGCAGATGGTTGTGATGCCAGGGGGACAGAGGGGATAAGGAACCGGATGGATCGGGCGAAACAAATCACTCAAGAGGAGGATTGAAGGAATTAAGGCGCTACTGCAGGGCCAACATGTATAATACTGGACGTGACCCTCGTGAGAACGGGAAGAACGATCTCCTACATCACGCTCAATGAGTTGTGTCCACCATGAATCCACAGGAACAAAGTGAGTACTTTATTTTTTTCCCACTGCACCTCAATGTCAGAATTTGTACCTTGTATAGATAGACATGGTTTTTTTTTCATTTCATGTATGTATGTATGCATTTATTTATATGTTTGTTTGTTTATTTATTGAGGTTTTAAAAATGCCTGATGGACATTTTCATGTCATAAGATGTTTGATACCTGAAAATACTAACTGTATGAAAAAATCCCTACCTCATTTGATTGTTTTCTCCAAAAAATTAGGAGAAAAGAAGAAAATTCATACTTTTAGGAAGTACGAAACAGTTAAAAAGGTAGATTTGGATGTTTAATAGGAGTAAATTGAAGGTGTAGTTAAGCAAAAAAGTAAAGCTCTTTGTTCATTTCAGGAGGAATTTCTACATTGTAGCCCCTAAAAGAAAGGCTGGAGGTGGACTTAGCTGCACCATAGTTTTACCCTGCAGCAATATTGAAAACCAAGGCATTCATAATACCACAGTGGTTTAGCTAGACGGCGAATAGAACATGGAAATAGGCACAAAAGACATATCCAGGGTAAAGAGCCATCCCTGGAGAGAAGAGTGACACCAAGGAGTCCCTCTTCTCCTTTTCAGCTGCGTGATTAATAACCCCAGTGCCCCATAATCTCTCCATCATCTATCTATGTAAATGCCCCAGACCTGCAGCGCCAACACACTTTGACTGATGGCTGTTCCACAGTATTAAGCTTGGTGTGTGTGTGTGTGTGTGTGTGTGTGCGTGCGTACGTGTGTGTGTGTGTGTGTGCGCGTGTGTGTGTGTTTGCACATTTTTGAATATGTGCACGAGTCCTGTGTGTATGTGCGTGAAAGGATGCGAGGACTTTGTGGATGGTGGATGGAAAGGAGAAGATGAGAAAAGTCACATGGCACCTCCACTTCGTCACAGTCAGAACGGCCCCACAGACACACTTAGTGTTTTTATCTGTTACAGACACCCCAGGTACAATCACTGGAAAGGGATGGCACCACACACAAGAACAAGGCATACAGGAGTTTACTCACTTAAGCTAGACAAGGGACAGAATTAGATTCGGCCAAATAGTTGAATAACTTCATCCCCTCGCCGCTCCTTTTCTTCAGTGGCATTTTCAGTAAATAAATGGGATTAATCAGACATCTCAAAGAACTACTTACATATATGTTACACCAATTACTATTGCATGTATATTTCTGTCATTCCGTGTCTCTTTTCTATTTTAGCAAAGGTTTTCAATGTTTTTATTTACCTTGTATGATGGGAATCCCTCTCTTCATGTATTCCCAGACAAGTGTTGGACATATGGTTTTATAAATTATTGGCTTTTCGTTATCGTTCAATTAATGACTTAGAAAATCAAAAGTGGCTGAAAATACATTACGGTAATCATCTTTTAATCATTTGATCAACAGCTGCTTTGTGAAGTGAATTGAAAAGCTGTTTAAAATGATCATTTCCTCCCTAAATTGGAACCAACTGGATGCATTTAAATCAACTAGTCGATCCAGAATAAAGCTAAGGGAGCACACATATGAAGTCTATATTAACATTGGAAAGCAGGGTTCATGATTGTGCATCCAGAATGTGTTTGCATATGTATCCTAAATGGATGCATTGATAATGTTGGCGCTCATTTGAATGCTCTGTTTTATTTTGTTTTTGTTTATTTTGTTGTTGTTGTTGTTGTTGTTTTTTACCGTTGCATCCCTCAGGCTGTTTTTGTGCTCAGAGAAAGGTAATGAGGGAATTATGAACAGGTTAAGGACAAAGATAGAAGGTGAAAGTCATATGTTTTTCAGAATGAAGAGATAAACAAATCCTTTGCTTATGTGACAATATTTTACTTATTAATTAAATAAGTAAATAAAACATTTACATCCACGTAAAAAAGTGCATTAATGCTCTTTGATTGAAAGAAGGCTATAAATGCTACTTCTGTTGACACTCCTCTACTTTAAATCAGTTTTTTCTCGCCCAACGTAGTGCATCATCAAACCTTGCAAGTCGTCGAACCGGGAATCCACAATGATTGGCGGAAATGTTGCTGACAAGAACGTAACAAATCTTGTTCTAATTCTGGTTTTAATGCCAAGGTTAAACCTGATCTGATTTCCTAATTATCAAGCCACCTCAGTCTTGTAATTGATAATTACAGTTGACTGATGGTTGGATAATTACAATGCAACTGAAATGAAAACAGGCACTTATTGATTAGATGCCATCTAGACCCTGTTTGGGGTTCAATCCATTTTGTGACGCTGCACCATCCCTTGCCTTTTTATTTGGTTTTGAATGGTGATAGCTTAAACAACTTAAATCATTTATCTAGGTTATTTGGACATTTTAAGGAAATCTATCTCCTGACTTTTCAATTTATTACAGTGTAGAATATTCCCTGCTAATCTCTCTTTTATGCCGACAGCAAAGTGATGTGATTTGATTAGAATTTTTGATATAATGAATAATAATAATTAAATAACTGAGCTTAAAACTGCATTTCAGAAACATTTATTTTGAAGTGCAGAAGTGAGTCTAGCTTCCAGAAATTATCGGTACATAGAGCACTTTTGAGTCACTCGGTTACCTTCGGCCAATCAGAAAATCGGGACTCTATTGCTTATGAAGCCCTAAGTCAATCAATGCACTTCATGTGGCTTTTTACTTGATTTAAAAAAAAAAAAACATGGATACAAATCAGCGGAAATGATCATTTTCCAATCTTAAATTGGGACAGACTGACTTGGCGATGATTGCCTTGATTTAAATGTGTGAGAGACTTATTCACTCCAGTTTTGCTTATGTGTTTACAAGTGAGCTTCAATTACGAAGTCTCGCACGAGAGGAAAGGGGAGGATAAATGTCTGCAAACCAACAACTTTGAAAGACTCTACCAGCTCAACTGAATATACCTCAGTATCTAGAGGAAAGTCAGCTTTCAGCCCACACTCCAAAGCACCTTTTCCAGTGAGCCACCCTCACACAGCTCTTCAGAGGGGAGACATGTTGTTAATAATTAAGGCTGTGGCTGGAGGCACGGGGAGGCTAAACTTCCTGTAACAAGTGGCTCTCTGACAGCGCAGACATATGGCTCTTGCCTCCCCATACTCCCCTCAGCCCTCCAGATTTGTGTATTTCACGCACGTCCAAGGCGGGGGTGAGAAACCTCCATCCTGACTGCCAAAGAACAATAAATCAAATTCCTAATGGTCGGCAGCAATTGGTTAATTATGAGTGCGGCCACGTTGCACCAAAGGGATTTTTGTCCTTTAAATCATTTTAAGTATTTAGCCTGATTTTTCACCAATGCTCAGAACTTTTGTTTGACACGGCCGCTGCTGATTTGGAAATGAGATCTTCCGCTTGCGGATATTTATTCAATATAATGAAGTTCCTCAGATAGATGAGATTAACAGTCCGATCATCTGTCAGAGGCAAAAAATTACAAGCAGCAAAAAGATTTTTGCCTGATTTACATTTAGTTTCAAGGACAGTGTGTGTTTTTTTTAAGAGTGACTCAGACATAAAGGTCTTGCTGTCATTAATAGTCACTGAAACACCAAACGTGTATTACTGCACAGCTGTAAATAGTCCCAAACAGCCTATTTACTCCTGTTTAGCTCATTTTCACTAAATACTACAGAGCCGAGCTGTTTTCAGGAGCAACTCAATAAATATAAAACAATCTGTTGCCCATTTTTAAAGTCCTATTCATTTAAAAATGAAAGGGTTGAAGGAGACGGATGATACTGGTCCGGTTCAGCTCATTATCCAAATCTTTCATTGATAATGAAGAAGTGAAATATGAATAACATGATTGATGTGGAGAATTTTTAGCTATATTTATTTTTTTGGGGTAATAGAAAAATGCAAGTCAGCAATGACTGGGAAACAAAGGTCATTAGCCTTTGCAGCAGAACCCTAAAAAGCTTATCAACCAAGGAGGTCTACAGACACATGATGACAACATGTGGGTGGTGGTGGTGGTGGTGGTGGTGGTGGTGGTGGTGGTGGTGGGGCTGTTTCATCATTACCCCTTTCTCAAGATGAAGAAGCTCGGTGGTGATCCATTGTGACAGTGATGAAGGCTTACTGCTGTAACGAAGGGATCAAGATGCCAAAAGCCCAAATGTGCGGAGAATGTGTTGAAACATAAATACGCTAGGTTACCTAAAGTTCAGAATAAGACAAAATTCGAACAGCACCACCCTTAACTTTAGAACAGCATTTTGCAAAAATTGCGCTACAAATATGTTTAATGTAATATGTCTAAATTACAATAGATAGTTTCCCAACCAATGTAAGCCGATCTGCAAGCAGAGAGCTATCCACTCCTATGACTGCAGTAAGAACCGATCCTTAGAACTAAAGTCAGATTAGAATGCTTTCTTGTTCCCACCCAGGAACAAGAGAGCATTCAGAGAGCACGATCATCAATCAATGCTGTTGTCCCTTATATTTCGATAATTTGAAAACAGATTCCTACCTACATCAAAATCCTACAACTGGTCTATTGGCAATGGTATTGGGTTAGTTTTTTGTTTTTTCTTATTATTTTTAAATATAACTTATAAACTGACCCTGGATCCTACCCTTAGTTTTTATCATTGGCAGTTTGTGACATACCAACAGTGTCATTATTATTATTACTATTATTATCTTTTATGACATTTGCAAAATTCTAATTCTCACATGCAATGATGACGAAAGTGAAAAAAATTCTCAACTCTTGTTAGCAGACATACAGTGCGACTTCGCGCATTCGCGCATCGACACTCGTGACTTCACCTCATCGCAGATTTTTGGTAAGCAGTCACGTGATACAGGTACACGCATTCTATTGGCTGATGGCATCCGGAAGTACGCTCGGTTCCATGAGTCTCGGACTTACGTGAGACACAAAAGTCGATAAGAGTATGGGAAAAGATAATACAGATAGAAGGTGGTTTAATATCAGTATGTGGAGGGCTCATAACATTCAAATTACGATAAATAATAAGATAAATAGATTGCGATCTCGATTGCGGATTCCTCAATCACATGTGCTTCCTGGAACGCATTAACTGCAAAGAATATGGGCGCACTGTATTTAGTTTCGGTTGCCCAGTAGGAACATTTTGACCACATATGTTTTTTCCGTTGATATACTATAAGAGCAGCTCTTCAAATTATCTAAATAAGCCACCCTGTAAAGAGACGGGTGGGTACTGATGTCCAACTAAATCTGGACTTGTATCCAGTTGTATCTGAAACAAAGGAAGCAGAAATCATAGTCTGTCCATGGCGGGCCGCAGTCGTTCTACTTCTGGGGGCAAATTAAGCACTTGACCAGGGAGAAAGCCGTCATTTTGAGCCACCGTCGCCTCTCCCACTTCCATGTCGTCTTTCCGTGGGTAGGGGGAAGGGCAGACAAATCTTGTTTTGATTCTCCCGCTGTCAGGGGGCTAGCCAGAGAGGATAGTAAACACTGCCTTTGCAGAACATTTAAAATCAATCCTTCAGCCATAGGCCTCAAACTCCCCCACACACACACTCGTTTCTCTGCCCCTCTCTCTGTCCCCAAGCCTTTCTTCCCCTTTTTGTCTCTCCCCTCTCTGTAATGTGTCTGCTGCTCTCTGAGAATAGAGGCAGCACTTAAAAGCCAGGCATTAGGGGCTGAGTTTTGTGACAACAGCTCCGGCTTTTATTACCACGCTGAGATGTGACCAGCACCTCCCTCATCACCACCGCCAACACCCTCCAACAAGCACACATATAGGTTTCCACACACATACATCCACACACACACACACACACACACACACACACACACACACACACACACACACACACACACACACACACACACACACTTTGGCTCACTTCGCTCTGATGAGCAAATAATCATGCCATTAGCCCGTGTGCGTCGAAGGCGCTGGCTCATTTGCCAGCTTTCAAGCCGTTACTTTTGCACATGATTGGCTAGAAGATTAGCTGAAAATCATTTCCAGCATTATTGCTTGATTAAGTCACCATTTCCCAAACAACAGAAATAGTCAACACATACTTCAAGCAAACACCCATTGAGGTAAATTGGAATACTAATGAATATCTGCTTACATAATGATAAAGTAACTTTTTTTTTTTTTGTCTTTTGGGTATCTTCCTGAACACAAAGGAGGAAAGGATTCTCACATCAAGCTGAATTTGCTCAGCGTCTCACCTGTAGCTTTGTCTCAGTGTGCCACCATTACACTGCTGCACCGCTCTGTAGTGTCAAGCAGCTGGTGGAGAAATCTGACCCAGGAGAGGGTAATGTGAACCCTTTTTCACACAACCAGCTCTCACCGCACCCATCGTTTCCTTCTATTTCTTTCCCAGTGGTGACATGAGGGAGTTCACAGCACCATCTTCCATATAGATTGTTGGATGACACATTCTCCAATTTATCTTTTGCTTCAAGTCAGTTTTTTTTTTTTATGCTGCTCCAGAGCAGTATGACGAGTGTAAACTAAAAAAAACATGAGATGAGTTATTTTCAAGGCTTTTTAGGAACAAATTAGGAACAAATCATTACATTTACAATTATAGTACATTAAGTTCTAATGTAATTTTCAATCAGTGAAGGTGAGGAATTGTAGTGAATACAGTATAGTTGATCAGAGTTAGTGATTTGCCTTTTTCTGTGACATCAGGGGTTTGACTCTAGCCTTAACTGCCGAATAAATGCAAAATAAATAAATAAATTAGATCACTAAATGGAACCACCAAAAAGTTAAATTTAAATAATCATAGCTGTAAATCAAGCTTATATTAGTGCTGAAAATATTCTTACTTACCTTATCCATAGAAATCAAAATGGGCTTTCCACTATTGAGATTTCTGTGCTGCATGGCATTATTTGTGAATTCACCAGTTTGGAATCATTAGTATATCTAATCTAATGTAATTTAATCTAATCTAATCTAATTATTTAAGGAAGGACTACTGACGGTGGTTAGGCTGGGAGAAGGATTTCTGGTACAAACATCCATCAAATATGGAGGTTTTTCATTCAAGCAAAAGAAGCTGTGGCAAGGGCTAGCTATCACAGTTAATGGGCAAGGCTTACATTGGAATAACACCCCCCCCCCCCCCGACCAACAAGGATGGAAAGTTACAGCAGCGTTTTAGCGCCAGAGTCCAGCAACAAGTTAAAATTCTGACGACAGAGACACAGAAAATGACTGAAAAAAGAGCAGAAACGTGTTAAAGGAACCAAGGATGAATCCCTGCTGGAAATGGTGGATTGCAAATTTAGTTTTTTTCTCAGTTGAGTCAAAGGCTTGAAACAGGTTTAGTTTGCAGGTAAAAAGACAACTGGGTATACTATATGTGGTTAAACTGATTTTGAATGCAATTAGACTGACTGAATTTAATTTAATCCTTCTTTTCACTTTTCATTTTGATTTTCCTGTAAATCATACCGTCCATTCTTACTGACATTCGCTGTATGAACGACAGCATTGGTGTACAGTAATTGTGATTAACAGTAGCCAAACCTTTATTTGACTTCCAAGCGTGAAACTGACAAAAGCCATACAATTCAAATGGAAATTAAAGATTAAATCACCGTATAGGAAGGAAATGATACAGGGTCTGCAGCTAATTGGTCAAATATCAAGACAAGGAAATGTATTTAAAGCAATGTGATGACTCCCCAACATTTGACAATCAAAGCGCAGCTGATCATTTATTGTGTTTGACTTTTATTGGACCTTAAGAAGAGAAGGCACCACCGAGGTTTTAATGTGTCTGTTTTATCAGATGCACAGCGCATGCAAGCATCCGTGGCTGAGTTTCTCAAAGCTGATTTGTAGAGCCAGATTGCACCCCCCCCTCCCCCCCATCATGTCAACAGGTGTTGTTCCAGGCTGTCCAAGGATGTTGTCAGAATATATAAGACCTCGCATCTTCCATTGACTGGTGTAGCTCATGAAGTAAACATGCACAAAAATACAGATGCAAACACCGTAGTGGCATTTTCGTTGTATCGTATGCTTCCCAAATGTCATTGTGGCTGGAGAGGAAATGATTCCATGACAGTTCAATCGGTTATTTGAAGAGATGTAGACTTGAAAAATTTTTTCACAAGGCTTCCAGATTTGTCCGTGACACCTAGTTTATTTTGGAGTGAGAGAAAGGCAGATGGAAACTGGCCTGTCAGAAAGGCTCTCATTAAAGAATTTAGCATATCACAAGTCTATCGCTATTTTTATATATTTCAAGGATAGAACAATCAAAATATTATTATGAAACTTTTTTAAATAGCATTGCCTCAGTCATTATCATCCTAAACAAAGGCATAATATAAAACCGCAAAGCCTTGATAGATTGTCTGTGTGATGAAAGGGTTATAGAGAGATACAAACAAGATCTGGGTTACACAGCAACACAAGGTCAGCTTGTGGTTGAAATGGATGTTTTTATTTTATCAAGCCGGAGGCTTGATTTTGAAAGTGGTTGAGACAGGGATAGGCTCTTTGGAAAATTTGTTGGGATGTTCTTAAAACAGTATTGGTTAAAAGATGAAAAGGAATAATACATAAAAAATACCCAGAATTTCAATGAAATGACAATCTGTGTCTTGCCTTACTTCAAAAAAAGACAATGCTAACCTGTGGATGCTAAGCTCATAATGTTTGTCAAAACTCTGTTCAACCATCCAGAAACAAATGGTAATCGATTTCATTGTGGTAGTGAACCAGTTAAAGCCTAACGTTTGCATCTAACGTTTGTTCGCCGGGAAATAGCTGCAACACATAACTCCCATAGAACCACATATTGGCACTGATTCATTTCTGTTTGTGCTCAGACTAAACTGTTTACATTCATCCTAGTAATTAGTGAACTTTAGAGGTGCTGGCAGACGTATTTTGTACGATCGGATGTAGCCAAGCTAGCGTTTTACTCCTTGTTTCGCTCCAACTAAGCTAATTGCCTTTTGGCTCTTGTGCCACATTTATAACACGCAGAAATGACTTCATATCAAGGTGTCATCAAAGTCTCAACAACCAAAGCCAATTAGCACCTCTATCAAAATGTGTACAAATTTCTTTGAAGGAAAACAACCTTTTAAACACAAAACGAATACTTATTCAACTAAAAAAAAAAAAAAATCATCACAAAGGTGACTCTCTCTGCCGCTGAGGTTTGAACCTCGGTAACACAATGTAATCACCGGCTATGTTTCACAGTCACACTACACTATATGGAAGAAGTACGTCTTTAACGGCTATTTGTGCGGCATATGTACCACAGATGGATGCAAAGAAGAGCTTGTGTGTCTGTATACATTTTTTAAAAAGGCCACAAACTAACATTTAGCAGCACACATGAAGTTAATTTTACTCTCAATGCGTTTTGGTGCTGAAAACTGACCAGAAATGACAAATATCAAAAAGAAACGTTCCAAAACGGGACTGAAATTTGAAAATCTTTTTTCTTTCCATTATTATTCATATGCAGGATTTTTTTTTTCTTTTTTAAGAGGATGACCTTTTTCATGCTTGGTTTCCTGTTTGCTTCTCGGTGAAGATGTTGTTTCCAGGCAACAGGCATAACAATGACACAGGTGCTCTCTCTCACCTAGTGTTCGAGGTTTTCACATCCTTTCCTTAATAATGTTAAATGGTACTTGTTCTAAGTTCAGCACTTAAAAAGGTTGCGCCTTGATTATTCAGAACATCTTGATCTTGTCTGTCTTCTTCTTTCACATTTAGATACAGGTTATTTCTGTGATTTTTCTTGTTTTATTTTTTACTTTTCTGTTCTTGTAGTTAAAAAAAAGAAGAATTGCCCCTAAGGTTGGATTTCCACCACATTTCCATTTCAAGCATCTTGTTTCAAAAATCAGTGTCTAAAGTAAATCAATGCCCCAAAGAAAAGCAAAATTACTTAATGAGACTTTGCATTGGACACAAGCTTGGTTTCCTGTTTGCTTCACAGTGAGGATGTTGTTTCTAGGCAACAGGCATAACAATGACGCAGGTGCTCTCTCTCACCTAGCGTTCGAGGTTTTTTGCATCCTTGCCTTAATAATGTTAAATGGTACTTGTTTTAAGTTCGGCATGAATTTGTTACACTCAAAAAGGTTACACCCTGATTATTCGGAACATCTTGAACTTATCTCTCTTCTTACAAATTTAGATATGGGTTGTGTGATTTTTTTTTTCTATACTTTTATATTGTAGTAGTGAGAAAAAAAAACATTTTCAACCCCTTTCCATCTCAAAAAAATCACTGTCTCATGCAAATTTCTGCCCCAAAGAAAAGCAAAATGAGTAAACAAAGAGTGCATTCAAATTTTGCATTGTGCATGTAAAAATTTTGTCTGTACTAGAAAATTTGACTTTTTTGGGGGGGGGTGGGCTTAAAAGAAGACAAAAGGAGTGACTTGTTTTTAAATTTAGGGGGAAAAGTGGATAATCAACAAGTTCTTACAGACATGATGGATTTGTGCAAACTCGACTGCCAATCGTATTTGTGAAAACAGACTTCTAAAGTTTCCGTCAAAGCCCTGGTATTATCCTGGCTCATATTTTTCTAAACACCGAATCACAAACAAAGGGGCAGGAGAGGAAGAAAAGCAAGGGCAGAACTAACAGGCTGTTAACACCAGCCTGAGCCCAGCCCGATCTCCTCCATGTCTGCATCCTTTCTTGCTTTTCAGAGAGGCAGAGGCTTTGAGCTTCGTTAAATTGTCGCTCCTGCCCCTCCCCCACCCCCTCCTCACCCCCCCCCCCACATCCTCACCCCCCCATCCTCCCCCACCATCTCCTCTCACCGTCTCTCCCTTTCTCACTCACTCAGCTCTCGGCGCCCCCCCCCTTCACACACACACACACACACACAACCCCCCCACCCACCCACCCACCTCAACCAGCAGTCTTTCGCCCTTAATCAGAAGGCTGCGGCTCCCCACGCTGCTCTACCTCCTCCCTCCATCCTCCTCATCACCCCATCCCCCCTTCTATCCTTTCACCAGCAGCCACCACTTCCCTCCAAGCTCTCTCTCTCTCTCTCTCTCTCTCTCTCTCTCTCTCTTTTTTTCTCTTTACATTTTCTTCCTTCTCCCCTCCACACACCTCCTTCTACACCCCTGCAGTTAGCGTCTGCCAAAGGCCGCCTCTGTTCATCACTCACCCGTGCACTTAGCAACAAAAGATGTGTGGTAATTTCCTTGCGCGTGTGGCAGACCGCCGGCATGGTCACACCCCTTGGGGCGATGGAGGGAGGCAGTGCACAGAGGCTCTTTGCCTCGCCGCTGACCCCCCGTGTCACGCATGATCGGCATGGGAGAGCAGGGGGGGCTGCGGCTGCATGACTGGCAGGCTGGGGAGACAGCGGTGGCAGAGTGATGGTTGAAAGCGCCATCAGAGTGGTGGTGCTGATAGTGTGTGTGTGTGTGTGTGTGTGTATGTGTGTGTGTGTGAGGATGAATGGTGGGTGGCTGGCGGGGGAAGGAGCAGCTCTGATGGCTGCCACCGGCCCTGGCCGCCACGGTGTGTTTGTTAAAATGACTTCCCCGTGCAGCATTGTCACCGGCTCGCCGCCGCACCTGCTATCCTCCTCCACAGCCTCCTCAGCTTTCATGCTCCCTCTGTCTGAGTCCCGCTGTCAACCACAGCACTAAACCCACAGCGTTTGCAATGACCGTGAATCCTAAAAGTTTTTTTTTGTGTGTGTGCATTTCAAAAAAAAAAAAGCAACGCTTGGAATCTTTAAGAAGACAAAGTGCTCATGAACAAAATCAAAGAGGGGAATTTGAAACACGCACGTGTGACTCAAATCGGGCACATGGGAAGAAATATTTTACTGTACTGGAATTCTCAGAGTGGAAAGCTTTTGCCTTGCCATGGAAGAGTGGGGAATTGGGGTGGGGGTGGGGTTGGGCTGCGAGCAGAGGTGGTATATGGTGAGGGTGTGAGGACACCTCCATCCAATCTTATCAATGGTGATATTAATCTGAGCACGAGTCAGCCCTGCCACCCCGGCATTTGATTAAAACAGGGAAGAAATATGACGTAACCAATAAATCAGTTTGTCAAAATGGCACATGGCTCGAGAGGAGAGGAGAGGAGAGGAGAGGAGAGGAGAGGAGAGGAGAGGAGAGGAGAGGAGAGGAGAGGAGAGGAGAGGAGAGGAGAGGAGAGGTTGAATGACAGGGAGAGTTGGAGGGGAAGCAGCGGGGGTAGGATGGTGATTGACCTCCTCAGCATTTCCACTGCATGAGCAAACCACTCAAGCTGAACCAAATCTTCACCTGCTTGCCTCCTCCCGCACCTCCACAAACTACACCCCCCCCCCACCCCACCCTCCTCCTCCTCCTCCTCCTCCCTTGTGTTCATCTCTTCCTCTTTCTTTGTCTCGCTGTCTGTAGCTCTCACCCTCTCACACCAGCACCCATGAATAACAGAATAATTTTTCAGTGCTGCAGCGGGAGCCTGAATGTGTTTGTCTGCGTGGTGGAGTTTGGGATTCACCGATGGAGATGACTCCAGCGAACAAGGGTCGACCGAAACGTCCACAACCGTACATGTACTGTATACGGGCAGACCTGCCAGCACTGTTCAGGGCATTTCACACATCATGGATGCAGTATAATCAAGCAACAAAGAGAGGTTTTTTTTCCCCATTGGTAAACCTTGTTTTTCTCATGTCAAATAGAGGGAGAGAACAATGTGTTTGCAGTAGAAGACAGTCATGAATAAGTTCCTTCTGTTGAGCAGTTATTATGCCGCACATTGTAAATATGGAAAGCAAAGCATCACATTTTATCCTCACAACGCTCCGAGTCAAAGACTTGATGTCACCTCCAGACCGGTCTCTGTTTCACCAGATTGTGCGATTCATCTCCGTCTCTGATTCAGCATTTCTATAATTAATCTATCTGGAAAAAAATGAAGTGACAAACTGGTATGTGGTGAACCTCGTAGACAAATGGAAAACTTTGTGTTTCTAAACAAGGATTACCATGTGAGCACATGCACAAAAAAAAGGCCATCAGGACGCTTATCCCTCCATATCTATCAATTTCATCAAAGCTGTTTTATAAAGTAATTTTCCCATTAATGACAGAGGTGTTTTTGCCATTTATTATGCTCTTACAGATCGGTCCTTTTTCTCATTCTCCACCTGATCCTATAAAAAAGTCAAGTTGTCATTGTCTCGTTCACAAGTGACACTATAAAACAATATAAAAGAATTTTACTTTCTACACAATGGAAATATGAGCAAGACTTTTGTGACTGTGATTAGCAAGAATTCAACAATTACATTTCCTTTCATGGAGAGTGATTGAATGGCTACACTTTTGTGTTAGCCCTTAAAGAATTACACAAGGTAAAGTCAGCTGTACACTAACAACAAAACATGAGGGGAGAACAAAGCGTTTTATCCCAGATAAAGTGACTGAATTCTAAGTATAAGAAATATTATCTACCTATAAATACATGTGAATTAGACAACGTTGGACTTGCCAGAAGTCACATTTCACCTTATTTTTCACTTCATCTTACTTCCAGCAGTGATAGTTATGCTGGTGATTAGCTGAAATAGGACTGACTCATACAATCCACCTCTAAATGTCACTCCTCCAGTTACGGCTTTAAGCTTCGCTCTGGTCACAGTCTGGACAGATGAATCAAATTTGCTTATATGCTTATCATGCGTGTTCCTCCTAATGAATGTTGCAAAGCATTTTATTTAAAAATGTAAATATAATTACTTCTAAATGACTAGACAATTGCATCTCATGAAGTTGTCCTGTTGTCATGGGGGGAAGGGTATGGATCCAAGTCCAGGACACGAGTGGAAAAGCTTTTGTCCATGGTTTAATCAGAAAAAACAAAACTTCAGATACAGGCAAGAATCAGATGTAAGCAGAGGTATAAATTGTATGCAGAAACTAGACAGAACTACAAAACAAAACTACAAGACAAAGAGGCAATGAACACAGACAGAGCCTGGCTTAAAAAGCCTCGTGTTAATCATACTGATCAAGTCCATGTGTGGAGACCAGCAACAGGTGGGGAGCCGAGGCTCCACCCACAAGTTTGGCCTCTCCTCCTGCCAAACACCAGCACACCAACACCGACACCGTGACACCTGTGAAGACAGTCATGTCAAGTGCCTGCACATTCATTTAGCACCAGTCACTCTTTTGAGAGGCCAGATAAAACCATTGCTTACCTTTGGGTGTCATGGATCCACAACATCTGTACGAATCTCTGCCGAGAGTGGTCTCCTTTCTGTGAATGAGATAGGAACATCTCTGACATTGGGGGAATGAAGGGATAGAAATAGATGGAGAAGGATGAAAGAAATATGGAGATGGGCCATGGGTCATATACCTACTTCAAGTCAATGCATGAGGGAGTCAGTTGGACCAAAAACTAGCGTCAGCTTACTTGTATAATCAAGCACAAGCGCACCCAATAGCAGATGTGATGTGATAAACCTGCACAGAGGCAGTTATAAATGACCTTCTAATTGTATCAGACAGGGGGCTTGTTTCTGCTCATGTCTTGTTGGGTTTTAGCCCTGCGTTTGAGACCATTGAACATCACATCTTATTAAAATGATTGGGACATTTAATTGCCATTAGAAGAAGCTGGTTAAAGTCAAATTCGTCTGATCGTTCCACAACGTTCCACGTTTCTACGTGTTAACAATGAGTCCTCCTGGCATGGCATATCCTCGCGTTCCACAAAAGTCTGTGTTTGGAACAAAGATATTCACCTTGTAAATGTTCCCTTTAAGTCTTTTGATAAAGAAATGCTTCAAAGGTTTTCTTTGTTACGTGGATGACATGCAGTTATACACTGTTATGCATTGTTGGCCTGCAGAACTGTATACCCTGTAAGTTCCTTTGTGGTTTGAACGTCATGTATTTAATTCATAATAATTTGTATTGTTATGTACTGTAACATAAAAATGTTCTGGGTTTTATATAAATGCATTTTAATTTTTTTAAAGGTTTTTCTAATTTCTATATTATAGGCCCTTAAAAGCATTAAGTCAGTGGTTCTTAACCTGGGTTAGATCGAACCCTAGGGGTTCGGTGAGTGGGTCTCAGGGGTTCGGCGGAGACGGAGGTCAAGACAAAACACCCGACACGATTTATGATGGTACATCATCTGATTTCTTTCTTAATATTTTAATTCATAGTAACTATGTTGAGCAAAAAAAGAAAGTGGTCGGACGAATAATTGCAACGTGAATTTACATGTACTGTATAACGGAATGTGATGGGAGTCAGTGTTCTGCATGATTTGCAATATCAAGTTGATCAACTCAACTAGTCTCACACTGGTAAAAGGAACACTTCCTTAAGCTGCATGGAAAACAAAAGAAACAGACTTTGCTGTGAAAATGACGTAAGAGTAGCACTTGCCAAGGTGAAGCCACGTGAATCTGAATTGGTCTCTCAATAACAACAGCAGAAGTCACACTGATTTGCAGGTAGGTCATTTCATGTGAGTTCATTCACTGTCTTAGTTTTGTTCTTTGAAAAAGGTTACATTAATGCACAGTTCATTAAATACACCAGTAAAACATATACTTAGGTCTTAAATTTGGAGAGAAAAAAAAATTACTAAAGAAGGGTTCGGTGAGTGAGCGTATTAAACCAGCAGGGTTCGGTACCTCCAACAAGGTTAAGAACCACTGCATTAACTGCTCAGTCCAGACTTCCTGAATTTTATGGATCTTCATGGCATCACCTGTAACAAACACCCCATGCAGACTGATGCTGTTTCCATTCTGACCACTGGTTAAAGGTGATGATTCTGTCTACATTCGAAATGAGCTGTGGCATAGATTTAATGTATGAGATACAGAATCAATGCATTAATTCTAATTGGCAGCTTTGGTGCTTGAAGTTATACATGTGAAACAGAGGGGGGTCCAGATGTGATGTATTCTAGCAGTTATTCAAATGTGCACATATCATCTTCGCAGTTTATCTCTCTCTTAGCATGCACTTTCAGTTCCAGTGCAATGATGATGGGTGAAGAGGGGAGGGCTGCATCTGCGCCTGCTTGCTAATTGATCACACTGCTGTACCCCAAGATCTGCCTCACCGACATTTTCTTAATCCAAGACTGTGCTTGAGTAATTAAGCAGATAATCTTCAATTAAACTGAGCACGACCTCACGGCCCCTTCCCCCCTTCCAGAGACAGATGGACCTTGGAGTACACAGCTACTCCCCCTCAAGATAAATGGTCCAATCCCCCGGTTTGCAACCCAGGTGCTGGAATGCTTTATGGCGTGCATGTGTACCATTATCCGTTTTTCACAACTGGACTTCAATGTCACCATGCAAACACATTTTTGGCCTTGCTTGCTTGTACAGTATGGAGAGAGATAAAGGAGACTTGTTTGAGACTTTAGATGTTCGACAAGTAACAATTTTTCAAGTTTACATATTTCCTATGCAAAGCATAAACTATGACGTCACTTTGTTGACACACAGCTAATCATTACATAGTCCATGGTATAAAAAGACTGCAAACAACAATGCATACTTTCCAACATAACAGCTATGTCTCTGGAACTCAATCGTCTTGAAGACGTAAACCTAAATATAAAATCTGAGGAGTGGGTCAAGCAAATCCAGGTTCATTTTGAGGAGGGCTCAAATTATATTCAGCATGTTATATCAAACGCTTTTGAAACAGAAGTAAAGTTTGCATGTATTAGGGACTATTTTTAGCTGTGGATGAAGACACTTTGATGTTCTATTGGTTATTTACAGCCGAAGGGTTGTATATGTGACTGACAACAATCTATCCTGCTGATTGTTATAAGACTAGATTGTGCCACCCGAATTGACAAAGAGCTTCAAATTTTTGACATTATTCAATCTTAGAACAACAATAAAGGTCTGTGAAGGAGAAAAATGGGTTTGATACAAAATGTGAAACTGTTGTTAAATGTAATCTTTTTTTTTTTACAATATGTAAAATTACAGCATTTTGTGGTGTCCTTTTAACTTTCATTACACCCTGTGCTTCTCTAATGGCTATAACAGTTTTGAAAACAAAAAGAGTTTTGTGTGATAAAACTCCAAATGATAGAAACTTCAATAAACTATCTCAGCGGAGAGCAGTTAGAATATGATGGCAAAACAGTCGCCTAAATAAGCCTCAGTATTCCCCTCACTCAAAGCACATACATTTAAAATGTCTAAGGGGACCTCTATACTGTGCCATTTTAGCCTCACGCTAAGGATCCTTACAAGCTTATGAGTGCTGCTAATACTGGTACATAACCCACCCTTCGTCTTCCTCTCCCCCCTCCCTCTTCAACCACTCCTGCTTCCACAGTAGTAATTAAGCCATCAAAGCGTGCAACCATGTTCATTCACCGTCTCTAAGGTGAGAATCAGGGCCGACATGTCAAGTGGAGCGCAGCCTTCCACGTATCTCTTTAAAGGGGAAGCCACAAGGGATAGGCGAAGACAGAGGTGTGTGTGTGTGTGTGCGTGCGTGCGTGCGTGTGTGTGTGTGTCTACTGGTCCAGTGCTGTTGTGTTGGACTGGTAGACAACAGTGTGACGTAGGGAGGACGTCTACCACCTGCTGCCACATGGTACAGGAGATTCACCATGACCGGTCTGTGCCCAGCATGGCGTCTTCATTTTTTTCATCTACTTTTTTTAATGAAAGTTGAAGTTTTAAAGGAGCAAAATACAGGTGCAAGTGTATTGGTAAATATAAAAGCCTCTTCCTATGAAACACACAAACATCCACAAACGCATACACCTGTCCCACCGTGCTCTTTCATTAAATTACACCCACACACACTGCCTGCTGTATGTAATCAATCAGTGGTGTGCAGTGCATCCCAGCGGTTATTTTATGTTTATTTCCTTTCACCAAATTCCCACCTCCTCTTTGTCTATTACAGTTAATGATATCCCACATTTTCCGGAATGCCATTTGACTTTCCCTAGAGACCGTACCTGTTTCAGTCGGTGTTTGTCAGTGAACAGTTGATCAAATAAGTTTTGTGGTTTGGCCGCTCATCCCCATCATTACTAATAAAACCAATACCCTAAAAATCGTTCTTGTGGCTACATTAAGCTTGTATAGTTTTATATCTACGAATGGTTGGGACAGTTCAAGTACAGTACACACCTGTTTAATATGAAGAAATATTAATATACAGTGCACCCCCATTACTTGCGGTTAATGTGTTCCAGGAACCAAATGTGAATAACAAATTCTGCAATATAGGGACAAAGTATTTATCTTATTATTTACGGTAATTTAAACGTTTAGGAACCCTCCCCATACTGATATTAAACCACTTCCTATCTGTATTACCTTTTCCCACACTCTTATCGACTGTTCAAAGCACTTTTGTGTTTCACGGAAGTCCGAGACTCACGGAATGTAGCGCACTTCCGGATGCAGTCAGCTAATAGAATGCACATACGGTATCACGTGACCGCCTACCAAAAATCCGGGATGAGGTGAAGTCGCTAGTTTTGATGTGCGAATGCACAAGGGCGCATTGTCCTGTATTCTAATCAGGCTGATCCACACAATCATTATGTTAGTATGTTGATCTTTAGCAGGTAACTATGGTTACCAAATTAGTAAGGAAGAGGATCTGAGGCTTGTACGGTGACATGTTTTAGATCACTTTTCAAATGCATTCTTCTCATTCTAGTTTTCTTGACAGTATTTCTGTTTTCACCATTTCATTTTATTGTTGTGATTTCATCAATGCATCAATTTTCTTTAAAGGTTTTTTCCTGTTCGGGGTTGTAAATATGTAGTAGCTTATCCCAGTTCAATGCAGCTCACGTCATGCCCGTTACATGCTCCAGTCTTTGTGATAGGATTTGATGGTCAGCGATGTCAAATGTAGCTCTAAGGTTAGGGAGATATTAAAGAGTCATTCGTAACATTCATGCATTCACAACTCTTTGTTGTGAAGCACAATAAACCCTGACTGGAAATCGTCAGAGAGCCATCTGTTGTGCAAATAGTATCATAGATGGGAATGTTCCAGAGAATAGGAGGCTGAAACCTCTGGATCAAGAGGAACTTTTTAAGAAAAGCTTTAATTATCACTACTCTATGACACTGAGACAAATAATTAATGGAGGCAAACTGATTTGAATGAGAAGTCTTTAAGGATCCTTGTGGGGGTCTCAGAGACTGGTTGTTGGTTTAGATGAAGAAATAGTAGAAAGGTCAATGAGAGAGTTATTGTAGTCTAGAGATACATTGGATCTCACAGATTGTTCTAAGGTTCCTGTGTTGGAGGGTAAATTAATACCAGTTGAGGGTAACGTGATGAATTGCGTCTTTGATTTCTAGAATTTTATCGTCAAAGAAGATTATGACTGAGGGTTATCTGTGGAGAAGCCTTAATAGAGCTATGACTCTCTGTCAGTGCTGAAAAAACCTGGTGTTATGCATATACTCCTCTATTAGTGCTTATGAATAGGATGCTCTGCAGGTCCTTCGTCTATTGTGTGAGTTAAAGGTAACCTGGTGGGTCAAATGAAAGTCATCCACTTTAGTTGAATACCTTGTTCTTTAACATTTTTGCATTTCTCGCTGTAGTTTGTGGCTTTTCCAGCCATCCCTGGAGTGTATCTCGAATGAATTCTATCCCCTGAGAAAATCCAGGTTTATTCATGGGGGAAATGCAACACCATGTATGAAGCAGTCAGTCAGTTTGGAGGGGACTATTGTCAGCTGTTATAATGAGACATGACATGATGAAATGTAACTATAGCATAATCAGAAATAGATCTATAGTGTCTGCAGTGACGTGTCAAAAGTTTTATTAGGTAAACTTATAAAGTAGGATTGTCTGGAAAGACTAATAAACATGGAGTGTCAGTTCAACGTGTAAGGAGAAGGTCAAAGGTGTAACTAAAACCTTTATATGCAAACACACACACACACACACACACACACACACACACACACACACACACACACACACACAAAGGCTATTGTTTTCTTCATCTGCATTATGTTTATGCATTACTCCTCTATTACATTATTAAAATCACCTACAATAATTACTTTATCTGTTTTGAGGACTAAATTTAAAACTTATGAGAATTCAGATTTTAAAAAAATCCAGTATAGACCAGGAGCCAGGCACAATGAAACAATCTAAAGTGGAACACATGCTGTCTCTCCTGATAAGATTAGGTCCTCCATAGAAAGTTTGGCAATTGTCTAAAGGGGCCACATAATTTACTGAACATAACCTTAACAGCCAATTTAAGACATTGCACGTATTTAGGACATTTACAGCACTGAACGTATTATCGCTGAGTTTGTGCATTGTCTTAGCAAATGTACACAAAACTCAGTATAAGTATTGTGACTGTAATCAGGCGTCTTCACCTGCTCTGGCCTGGTCGCTGGTGTCATTAACATCTTGTTCCTGCAAACAGAGCCATTAATCAGAGTTGGTTTCTCACCCAGTGTGTTACTGAGTGGGCAGAACCTTATTAAAATGCAAACTGTTTGGTGGTGAACTGTGCCATTATGCTTCCAGTATGCTTCTTTCTGTCGCCCAGCGTCTCTTCAGCTTCAGCTTCTTCTGCTGCAGGGGACAGGAAGGTCCATCAAAAGGTCCGTCCACGCTGGACAAGTGGAAGGGGATAGCTATCTAATTGTGTGCTATCATTGCTAAAGGATGCAGACGAATAACTAAACTTTTAACATTAAGACAGAGCAGCTGAGTGAAAACCCATTACTATCCATGGTGAGATTGGAATAAAAGTCACTAAAACAAGAAATGACTGGTGTGATTATAAACCTGTCAATGAAACAACTGTAGATTTAAATGTATGGCAGCTAAACACATGCCGTCAGCAGCATGTCAAAGTTGACGGTGGCTAGGTGGGGGGTGACATTCTATGGAAAATGAAATGGCAGCCTGCTCTATATGCGCTTTGAACAAAGTTTTTCGCCAATCACCTGACCCAATGCTCCAAAAGACCCTGATCTTATATCCGCTTGGATTTCCCAGCAGGTTTGAAAGGTAGTAGTATCTTCTTCCCAGGATTAGAGAAATGCTCTCAAGAACTAATGATTTAATTTGTTTATCAAACATTAACACATGGATATCTTGAGCTCTGCAGCAGCCATTCTACTCTCTGCTCAGGGCTATAGCTAGCCTTTCCTCCACCTACTATCCTACTATCCTAAATGGTCAGACCCATTAGCTCAACTAGGAGCAGGAGACAGGGCTGTGCTGCCTTGTGCCTCAGCATTTGGCCTCTGGGAGCAGGCATCTAATCTGAGTTGGGTATGCATGTAGTGCTGTGCTTCTCCTTCTGGTCTCTCACCATTCCAGTGTGCCTCTGGGTAACAGCCTCCACTATTTCCAGAGATGGAGTCAGAGGTCAATGTCCCCTCAGCTTAAGCTGTGAAGCTGTGCTTGTCAGATGTTCTTCAAAGGCTCAGAGTCTTGTAAGAGAACATCAGAATGTCATGACGATGCCTGATCCCTGCTTACCGTCTTGCAAACTGCCTCCCTGGTTCAATTGGTCCTTCCCACTCTCCAAGGTAATTAACCCCGTGGTATAACATCGCCAACTCCTTCATCCGCAAGTCCTCACTTCTCACTTTGCCCATCTCAAGTCTGTTAAGCTCAGCCCTTACCTTAACATAAAATGCCGCTCTAAGAAAAAAGGCAGTATTATTTTGTTGCATTACTCAATATCATTATTGTCAGAAGTGTTTGGGAAGCAACAAGTTACTTTAATCAATTTGACAGGCACCCTGGCAATGCTTGTAAATTCGTGTAATTGCTCATTATATCAGTATAGTTTGCTGATCAACAGTTAAACAAGATTAGTTTCCATTATGTTGCTACTTTTTAGAAGTGTTGTTTGAAACATATTTCACATATGCTCAGTTTATGACAAATTTTGAGGCCACAATAGCAACTACAGGAGAACCTTGAGATATGAGTTGCTCGACATATGAGTTTTTTGAGATACCAGGCATCACTCTGTTCTATGTAATTAACAGATGTGTATTGGTTGATTTTTTTTTTCCTCGTAATTTAGAGGGGTTCGGGGCTTTTTTAGAAGCTTGAATGGATTAAAATGATTTTAGTTATTTTAAATGGGGAAAAGTTGGTAGACTTCTGACCTCAGTCACGGAATGTATTAAACTCGTATCTCAAGAACCGAAGAAGTCTCTTGGATGAGAGACGAAACGTCTTCAAGAACTTTCTTAACGTCCAGTGGATCGACTCAACAGCTTTTGGATAACCATGACCTGGATGACTGAGAACCTACACAGACATCTCAAGGTACTACTGTGAAACGTTCTTAATAAAAAATACAATGACCACTGTTTTCACAAATCCTTGTAAAGTTAGTTGCTCTCTATGATGGCTGACATCATCTAAGTTTAAAGGTTTGCTCCAATAGGCCCAGCAGGACCAGAATAAGATCAGGAACAGGACAAATACCTCCCACTTTTATAGGATGGAAAGTAACAGCAGGCGAACTTAACATTCATGTGGTCTGGTAGCGTACCAAAGGTCATTGCTGTGGCCTGTATGCTCAGAGTGTGGTCAGGTCAGAAGCTCCAGAGCAGACCTTGTATACAGAGGAGTGATGTTTCCTCATTTGTATGCAGATATGTTAATCATACCCTCTTTGCACCTTTTCTCAACCCTCTCCTCTCAACACCAAAATGGAGAAAAAAATCATCATCATCCAAAAAATAGACAGAAAAAAATGTAGATTGACATTTTTTAAAGATTTGCATAAAACTATTATGAAATGATTTCTAATAATAGGACCAAAACAACTTTTTCTAATAAAAATGCTAATTTTATTGTAAATACCAAATGTTAAAGACAGTGATTGAGCCTCATATTCAACCAGCTGCCAAGTGATCCTATCCATTGTTTAGATTAAGCTCTGCTTATTTCATAAAAGGTTTAATTCAATAATCAATAAATCAGACCACAATAAGCATTTTTTTCCAGGAAGAGCAGTGAAATAGAATATTCCACAATAAAAGTACAAATTGTGGTTGGGTAATATTCTCGGATGTATTTCATGCTAGTCTGTTTGGTGTTGGTCTGTGAACAGATAAGGCCAAGGCTGAAACTCACCTGGATGTTGTTGGATGGTGGGTGAACCTCACCTCCCTCCGGCTGTGACAGAACAACAGAGAGAACAAAGACCCCCCCCGATCAGGACATGGAAGTTGACCTCAACACCAGATGAAAATGCATCTGAACCATGACTATCTTTGTCATTCAATTGATGTGTTTTGTAGTAATGAGAGATGCTGCAGAGGTAAGTTGAGCCACAGCCAGTGTACGGTCAAAGACCACTGAATCTCCACAGGGTATCCAATGAAAATTATTGTCAGTAATAAGCTTTGGTAATTTTTACTCAACTTCCCAGTCCATCGGCGTCACATTCAGAGTGTCCCCCACCTCGTGCCCATAAATCAGCTGGAATAGGCTCCAGCAAGCCCCTGTGACCCTCAAGAGCAGAAGAAGCAGATGGGAATATTAATGAATGAATGAGTTTTTACTCACTATAGTTACATCTAACTGTGAATCACACAAAAGAAATTTATGGGATCAGTCAGTGAACTGCTTCATTTCCAAGCTGATCAAACACACCAAAGGAAACTTTGGTGTGTGTGTTAATAAAAAAAAGTAACACGATGATGTAATTAGGTCTGCTTTTCCTGATAATTACACATAATATTCACTAAGATCTATTTTAATTTGAAATTTAGTTGTTTGGTTTTGCAAAAATATACAAGGACACTACAGTGTATTAACATTACAAAATAATACTCCAAGAATAAACCTCGAGAAACTTCCCTTGTCAAAAACACATGTACAAGCTCAGAAATGTAGAAATATAAACCTCAACTCACATTCACGCCTTCAGGACTACACGCTTAAGAAACGCTAAACATTAATAATATAAAAATGTCAGTCTTCAACAGCTATGTGCATGGGAAATAGGGTTAGCTTCAGTTTTCCTCCAACAGTTAAAAAAAATAGAATCATACAAATAAGTCAGTCCAGGTCATAGCTGAACCCTTATGAATGGGCTTTTACACTGCAGACACACACACACATACACACACACACACACACATGCACACACACACACACACACATACACACACACACACAGGATCTGTGTTGGATTGCAGTGGACGCCTGTTCTCCAGCGGCGGCCTGCGTTCCCTCATGTTACTGACAGCTCCTAATGGTGGGGGGGACCTTGCGTAATTAGGAGACCGTACACCTGCCATGACACCTGTCTATTAGAAACCAACTCCCCCTGATGTTTTCTTAGACCGCTGCAAACCCACCAAACCCCCTACCCTCACACACACACATACACACACACACACACACACATCATTATCATCACCATCACTCCACCTCTTTTTCTGCTCGCTGCCCCCTGAATGGTTGCCGTCTGCGCTCCCTGGCGCAGTGCCCCCGGTGGCAGCACGTGCGTATTCTTGTGTATCAGTACCTGGGGGAGGTAATTATCGAGATGAGCAGCATGAGGTAGGAGGGCCTCGTGTGTGGGGGTGTGTGTGTGTGAAAGGGAGGAATTATGGTTGTGTGGTGTGTCTGGATGCCCATTTATAGGCATGCCCCCCACCCCCAAATGAAAGAAACCATATATATATATTAATGACTATATATATATATATTATATACATTATAAATTTATATATATATATTATATATATATATAGGTATATATATATATTTCTTTCATTTGTCATGTCTGTCACTCATTTTTTAGTAATTTCAGCCTCTTTCTGACAGCCTGTTACTTTTCCTTGATCCATCGTTCTTCCAGGTTTGTGTTTAAACGCCTCCGACACATTTCTCTCCACCTCTGTGGTCTCTCTCTCCTTATTTGAGCCATTAACCGAGCTTTACCTTCACATCTCCATCCGTAGACCATACAGGTTTCATCACTCTTCTCACTACCCAAGTCTAATGAATCCCGAACCTCCACAACACTCCAAACGACACAGGCGCCAAAGTTGCATTACATCTAATAATCTCATCTAATAATTCTACCATCACAAGTGGCATCAAGTGGCTCCACCAAGATTAGATAATGCCTGAGCCAAGGACAGACTGTAACAGCAGTGAGAGAATGAGAAACCAGCAATTATTCTCATCTTATGGGTTCTCAAAGTCAGGGCAGAGGGTTTTGTGGTGCTTCAGAACCAAGAGAGGAAGAAATGAGAACAATTTCCGAATTAGTCGCATTTCAGGTGAGCCTTTCAACCGGAGGAAACAAACACTGAGATGCTGAGGATCATGGCATCGCACAAAAATCACTAATGAGCGCCACCAGACGCTGCAGGTGAGCTTGTCTTCACGTGACCTATGGCTGTGTTATCGTATGTCTCCAGCTTGAATGCATATAAATTCTAAATCAGAAAAAATTATTGCCACTGGTGTGATTAATTTATCTCTACGGGGGCTGATGATGTGGTGATAATAGTGCAGGTTTGTGGTGTTCGGTCAGCGGCCGGCGGTCCTGAAGGAGAGAGATATAACCTTTGTCTCAGGGACGGCAGATATACGAGCAGGCGAGCGCCAAGGATTATACACTGAGGTCCTCGTCTGGAGAGAAGGGGGGGGGGGCTGTGACCATAGAATAATTTCAGCCTCTGTCCCTCCCATGAGACCACACGCTGTCTGAGCAAACCACCCCCACCTCTCCTCCTCCTCCTCCTCCTCCTCCTCCTTCTCCTCCTCCTCCTCCCACCCGTTTCCTTCCCTCCACCTCTCCCACCAATCCTCTAACTGCCTGCTGATGCCGGATGTCTTTTCTTCTCGTCAACGTAGCGGGAGAGAGGCGGGAGGTGGTTGGGAAGTGTGGGGGGGGGGGGTTGTAGGTGATGGAGGGGAGAGAGACAGAAACTACAGTCAGGTTCGTGTGCTGTGCTGCAGCTAAGTGCTGCAGCAAATCATCCCTGCATTAGGAATATGGGCAATTAGCATTGAGGCACATCCCTCCAGACATGCTGGTACAGGCATACATGTATTAACAAAAAATGTGACTCTCCACATCATTGGTATTCACATGTAAGAAAAACACCTATATGCTTCTTTATTTATGTGAGAACGGAGTGTGGCCACCTGTGAACAACAATCATCTGTTTCCTTCTTGTTGTTTTCAGCCCCTATTTTTAGCATCTAAATGATTAAATGGTAAAAGATTATGACTGGATTTTATATTTCATTAATATTGCACGATAGCATACGCATCTATTACTAATGCTGTGGAAAACATTTAGATACAGCCGTTTAAAACACAGACAGCGTGGAAGCCACTTTTATTTAAAAAACATCCCTCACCAACAAATCCATCTTTAGCATTCAGGTGCGTGGAGGAGGATGCAGAGCGGGAGTTGCCGTTCCACCTTAAGAAAGGTACCTTAAAAGATTATCTCGGTTATTTCACCGCCACTGAGCCGGCACTAATAGTCCAAGGCAGATATTGAAGAGCAGCGCAGGGCCGCAGAGATCTATTAGAAATTCCCATCTACGCGCCTCATACATATTGATTTCTGACACCAAGCAGCAATGAAAGGCCCAGGGGAATAATATATTTAGCAGGGTTTGCAGTGAGGAGGTCACAGGGTGCATAAAGATTAGCTGCACACACCCCTGACAGGACAATGTGTGGGCCCAAATTGTAGACAGACAGGCACGCACTTATGCAAGCTGCCAGACGTGCAAGCGTGCACACGCACATATTCGTGCTGCATAAACTGGAATATTCCAACTGCAAAATTACTGGATATCCTCATAATGTCGGATCTGAAATAATGAAGGCCTCTCAGCTTTTAAAATGTGTTACCCCTCGCTAGACAGAACAAAAAAATAACACGCTAATGGAGTTTAAACCCCATGAGCATGTTATTTAATCATTTCATTCAAGCTTTTGTCTATTTATGAGAATGAATCCAAGTGATTCAGCTCTGGTTTGAGACGGGGTTTAGACTGATCTTACAACTGATCTGCTGGTTGGGGTTGGTTGAGGGCAAAACATACACATGTAGGAGCAGCATAAAATGTTGTAGACGCCCATGCAGAGTAATGCAAAAGAAAGATGTGTAATATATAATAATTCATGTTAATTAGAAAGGTGACATCACTCGGTTAACTGACCAGGCAAAGGAGGACATCGAGAGACGTCCGACAATCAGATTCCAGATTTACTAGATCATTGATATTGGTGATCCAGCATCAACAAGTAGAAAACTGGAGAAAAACGGGAGAAATTTTAAATTTCTGAATATGTTAAACCTCAAGCTAACCCGGTATTCTGCCTGTGCTATCTCAAATCAATACCCAATCTCATATCTAGAGTGTATCCAATGATATTCAGGGTAAAACACACCACTAACCTCACAGATCACTGGTATAACTTGGACTAACCCGTGGATAGAACGCCACAGACGTGGGGTTGAGTGATCTGTTACGGTTTGTGGTTTTGAAACAGTTGTAGCCGTGCTTTTATTGCTCTCGTTGTTTTCAGTCTCAATAAAGGTTTTACAGCTTACGCTCGTTGCCCTCTGTGGAGTTATTTTAGCCACCCGCTGGTGCTGCATGCAGTGATCATCGCCGTTACTGCACGGAAGACAATTTTATTAATAATCAATAGAAGCCTGAGCCAGAGCAACAACTTAAGTTTTGAAATGTGAGAATTCCTTTGATATCTGGAGCTGATGTGTTGAAGAGGCTATGATTTAACTGCGCGCGCATGTTTGTGTGTGTGTGTGTGTGTGTGTGTGTGTGTGTGTGTGCGTGCGTGCGTGAGTGTGTGTGCGTGCGTGCGCACATTCTATTCTAAGTTTGCCTTATATTTCCTCTTCCGCTTAACATTTTGCAGTCTTTGTTTGAGTCTTGTATTGTTGGGAGGGTGGTGGTGGTGGTGGTGGTGGTGGTGGTGGTGGGGGGGGGGGCGGATGTGACCGCACTGAATCTGTGATCACCTTGTCCAGGTGAAAGGGTAATTGCTTCAAAGGAAATCAGAACGACAGCGTAGAGCGGGGCTGCAGCCGGCTAGAGGGAGGGCTTGACTCCTGTGCGAGAGCACTTAACACCATCCATCCATCCGGCGCACATCCACCTGCTCTTACCTATACCTTCTTGTTCCTGCATGCCCAATGCCATCGCCATCACTGCCTCCTTTCTTTTCTTTTTTTTTCCCAGCCCTCCTCTCCCCTCCTCCTTCAAAGCACCACTCGGTAGCCTCTTCAGAAATTACAGTCGTCCTGGGTTTAGGCAATTCGACCGAAAGCAGGGCCTGCATGTACAGATTGGGAAGGGGGTTAGGACCGCCAGGCGAGCCTTTGGGGGGAATTGGAATGAAATTACCAATTCAAGGGCTGAAGCACCTCATGACACTGGCAAACCACGGACATAAAATGAGGATTATCTGATTTCAGTAGGAGGTGAAAAGTGCCACAAAGAATCTCAAGATCAGGAGAACTAAAACCCCCCAAGTTAGGCGTTACAACTGTTTTAACCACGGTGGAATTCTATGCCAAAGCATTTTATTGTTCTGGTGAAAAACACAGACATTTATGAGTGTTTATTAAGCATTTTATTCATCTCTAAATCACAGAGTAGAACCGCTGAGGGGAAGTAAAGGAGCAGGAAAAGAATATCTTTCATAATGTTTGATTTCTTTTTTCTTTTTTCTGGAGAAATTCAAAACAAAGTCAGTGTTAATTTCAAAGACTGCATTCCTTAGCCGAGTGTAGAATTTCCACAGCGAGCAACAACAGAAATAACAGATGAGCGTGAGATGTAAAACCTGACTTGAATTCTCAGATAAATGCCAGTTTTACAGTGTTAAAAAAAAAACCCCACTGGATCCAATTTCACAAATATAAAGTGGGTCATAAATGCCTGGAGGAGAACTCCTCCCCTGTGCGATTTTAAACAGAAGGAGGTAGTCAGCAAATGCTTCCTGCTCCAAGGAAAATACCTGATTTCCCACTCCGTCATGGGCTAAATGGCAGGCTGTGGGCCGAGTGTCCATTTCTGGGTTTTCGATTTTACATTATGACCAAAACAGTTGAATCCCACATGAGGAATATCATTTCAGGTTGATCCGTTATTCAGATTTTATAGAAAATCTGAATCCAAAGCACAAACACAAACATATATTTTTCGCTTGCCGTTAAGTGTCAAAGCAAAGAATGACACCTTGATGACAAGCCTCCCAGTTTGGATGACGTGGAAAAAAAACAACAACAAAAAAACAAACAAGCATAAGCTAATCCTAATGCAAACCAGTGATTTGATTAATCGCAATCATTCCCGGCGCCGTGATGAATGGCGAAGGTGTCAACCACGACCATTCATCAAGCGACCATCAGTTATCCTAAGGTGGCTTAATGTTTCATCCACTCAGACCTCAGAGAGAGCAGACAGCCATCCCTCATCACAGCCGACTGGGAGAGCTCCACACACATTTCAATCTTGTCTTGTCATCTCCCCCTCAGGCGCAGACACCCTCTCTCAAAATCATCATTTTTATCAGCCCCAGTAAACCTTGGACCCTGGACAGCATTGAGGATGCAAATTTTTATGGACCAGAGAAAAATAAAAAATTCAGCTGAGCGAGCCTGGTGTGTTGTGTGTGTGTGTGTGTGTGTGTGTGTGTGTGTGTGTGTGTGTGTGTGTGTGTGTGTGTGTGTGTGTGTGTGTGTGTGTGTGTGTGTGTGTGTGTGTGTGTGTGTGTGTGTGTGTGTGTGTGTGTGTGTGTGTGTGTGTGTGTATTGTGTGTATTTTTAGTTGGAGCGGTAGCAGGAACCGCTAAGACAGGGCTGAAGGGGTAGCCGCAATGACAGGAGGTCTTTCACTGCGTTGGGAAATTAGCATTCGAGCTGCAGCACACATTTAGCACTTTGCGATTGGGTTCACCAGAGGCCTCGCCCAGACTGTCCCTGGGGGAAACATCGGCAGCAGTACAGCGGCACTATGGGCGGGACCGGGCTGTCAAAATTAGATAATAAAGCACCGTGGAGCTGGCGGATAAATGCGTGTGAGAGGGCATCCATCTTGCAAGCGTGTTGCTGAAGAGGATGCTGCTAAATGACAGCGAGAGATGGTGTGTGTGTGTATGTGTGTGTGTGTGTGTGTGTGTGTGTGCTGTGTGTGTGTGTGTGTGTGCTTGCTGTGTGTGTGTGTAGCTTTGCACAATATCAGCAGAAACCCATCCCAGCCTGCATCACACCTCCCTCCTCCACCTCTGTTTGACCTTGTTGCTGCAGAGCTCGAGGCGTGGAGGTGCGGGTGGAGGTGAGGGTGGAGTGGGGGGGTTGGTGGTGATGGGGGGGGGCAGTGATCGGGGTTGGCGGTCAAAATCTCCTCCTGTTAACGAGCTGTCAGCTGCAGACTGGAGTTCCCACACACTCGGAACAGACGTGGAGCCGCTGACCTGCATTCATGTCGACCCGTTAAAATGAGTTGATTCACAATAAAAGTTCTTCAGCAGCTCATTCAGAATATTCAAGAAGTGTTTTTCTATTGGTTCTACATCTCCCCAAACACACACACATGCACACATGCACACACACACACTCCTACGGTCACGCTTCTGACCTTTTCACCTTTGCGGGCAGAGGTCTCGGCCAATCAAGAGTCTAAATGTGAACAGAAGGGACGATGGACTCCCTCGACTGTTCATTACAGCTCCCTCTGTCTTTGTGTGTGTGTGGTGTGTGTGTGTGTGTGTGTGTGTGTGTGTGTGTGTGTGTCACCAGGTTAAGAGCCTATCCATTGGCACCACAGGGACAGAGTGAATAGACTCTAATGACTGATTTTATCTTTTTCAACCCTCCTCACCAGTATCATTTTATATGTTTCACACAAAACAAACCTGGAGGCAACGCAGGTATTTAATGGCATATGAAAACCAGAAGAGCAACAGTCAGGGCGTAAAAGGTTCAAGGTTCTGAAAGTATTGACGTGTCAATTAAAACGTTTTGTTATCGAGAGCAAAAATACGAAATAATACCAGCCTACAGGTAATCTTTTCAATGGGGAGTGCAGCTGAAGACCAATGACCCTAGAAGATCGTTAGTTATACGACAAAAAAAAAGCAACTTTTTCATATGAAGATATTCATTATCACCAGATTCTTTCTCCTAATAAATCATTTAGGGAAGTAGTTTGGAGTCCATTTGGAGTCAATCTGAGAAAATGATAGAAGGTTGTTCTCCTGTGTAACAACACCCTGTCCTTACAGCGCTTCATATACATCCAGCCTAGACGCTTCACAAATAGAGAAATCTTTCATTTGATCATCTGTCGTTCATTCTTCTTTGTATACGTTGTACTTGCCATTTTGAGCAGCGCTGCTGCTGTTTCTTGATTAATGGCTTTTTCAGAGAGGTGCTGCTAATGGTTCTTTAATTGCTCTGACTTCCTCTTTAAGCTTCCAAGATTTTTTACATCCGTTCCTTACAAAGCAGGAAACAGACAGTTTATGTGGCACGGGAGGGGGGGTGGGGGGGGTGCTTTCTACGATTCTTCTCTTTGCCAGGTAGGCTCTTGTGTTGAAGGGTTATTTAATTGTGATGAGGTTTCTCAGGATGCCGAAATGATTCTCCATGATGCTTGTGGTCAACCAAAGGAAGAGAGTATAGAGAGTATATCTTTTAGGTGAGATTTAACGTAACAGGACATATTCCAAAGAATTTTAATGATGTTTTTGTGTAGTCAAAGCAGTATATATGTATTGATTTATCAAAAGATGCTTATGCATGTGTGCATCTCAGCACTAATACTGATTATTTTATTTATTTTATTTTATTTATTCAGGTTGGTTTTTTCCCCCGGACATGTTCATATAACAAACTTCACACCTTCATCACATTTACAACATCAACAACATCTGAAAAATAAGGGCTGACGGATGTTGTACTCTTGTTGATATTACTAATAACAAGAGTACAGACAGCCAATATTTACAACCCATAAGGATGTACAGAAAAAAAATTAATCCGAGGTGAAAATTTGGAATAATTTAGCAAAATTCTGTACACTTTTCTTCCATTTAATTCTTATACTCCTCTTATTTTGTAAGCAAATACTGTACTTATCTGTGATAACTTTGTTTACTAAATAAGTTTGGATTAGGTAGTCTTGATTTGGTGCTGATGGCACGGCGGCGCAGTGGTAGCACTGTTGAGACGGTTTGGGATCTGAGTCCCTTCAGTGGAGTTTGCATGTTCTCCTCGTGTCTGTGTGGGTTCTCTCTGGGTTCTCCGACTCCCTCCCACCTCCAAAAGCATGCAGCGACGGTGAATTAATCGCTCAAATTTGACCCTATAGATGTGAGTGGTTGTTTGGCTTTTGTGTGGCCCTGCGATGTGCTGGTGACACGACCAGGGTGTATCCCGCCTCTCATTCTTACCCAGCTGAGATAGGTTCCAGCAGACCCATGACCTACAAGGCAGAAAAGCAATTAGTTTTTCTTCAAGAAAATGGATGGATGGATTGATTAGGTGTATTATTGTTGGTAGAACATTGAGTGGGTATAGAGATGCTTTTTCCCTGACGTCAGTCATAAGAAAAACATGGATTAATTGACCACACTCCATCCTTAATCCATGCCCACGTTTGCCACAGGGCATTTGTTGGGCTTTGTCACCACAGTGTGTGTTCTATCTGGATTCACAGTTGTCGTTAAACAGAAAAAGAGAGAGAAAATGGAGGTAAAGACTGGTGGTCACACAGCCCAGTGAATCCAGTGTTCATCAAGACCTGGGTAGTTGCTCAACAAGAGTTAAAACTACAAAAACAGTCAGTCAGAAGGGTAAAATATCTGTCATACTCAGATTTAGTAAGATGGTGCAGGATTCGCCCTCCGTTCTGATGTTGAATACCATGTGGAAAGAAAAATCTTTGAATTTTTTGTTACTTTAAATCAGTTTTTTAAACCTATTACAAGGTGTGTGATTGTATACCTGCACGCGTGTGCTGTACATGCAAGCACTATAGCACAGAAGAGGTAAACTTCCATTACCTTGAATAACAAGCTAGTGGTTCTGGGTTTAACGGTGACTAACAGGAAAGTATCTGTGTCTGTTTCCAGACTGGCTTCAGAGATTTGAGCTGTACAGTTACTGCAATACTTTTCATTACTACTGTTTTGGTGTCATGATTATCCATTCAACACATTGCTTCATATTACAGTGACAGAATGTAATGGATCTCAAAGGATAGCCAAATAGTACCAAAATTACTTAAAAATGATATCCATTTGTGGAAAGACTTAGAGTTTCCTATAAACTACATTGCTTTTTTTATAATGCACGACTTAAAATATATATGTCCTAATGGAATGTGTTCTGATCATCTTGATTCTGTCAATGGAAGGACTGCAAACCATTAACAACAAAATATTATGTGCAACCACGACCCTGTAAAATAAGGTGAGCTGGCAATAAATCCTTTTTTTTTTTGTCATTGGCCACAATGCCGGTGGTCGTTCATTTCTCCATTTCCATCTTCTTCTTTTTTTTGTATTTTTTCTTTTTTTTTTTTTTTTTTTATGTGAAGAGGAGGGTTCGGGTGGGCATATCGTTAATAACAGAATAGTGATTCATCATTTAATTATGATTTGACAAATGCTCGCGCCTTCCCCATTCTCGGCATCGTCCTCCCTTTCAATTCTCCGCTCTGCCAAACTGTCACGCACTCCCCCCGTGGGATTAATTCGAGCTGTCTGTCTTTGTGAGGCTGCTGGCGCTCTCGGGGCGGTGGGTGCACGACACTGTCAATGAACAGAGAGCCTGACACTTCCAGGGAGGCGCACGGAGACGCACGCTCCCCGCTCCCCTTGTTATTGTTTTCACCTTAACCCCTTCCTGCTCGTTTTCTTGCGGCTTGGCTGCCTGAGCGAACGTGAACGCACCTTCCTCCCCTCCCATCTCCTCCTCTCCTCCATCTACTGCTCCTGCTTTTCCCCCTGGCTTTCTTTCCTCCTGTGTCTTTTCATCCCCCCCCCCCCACCACTACCACCACCACCCCCTCCTTCCTCACCGACCCTCTCTCATTCTCTCTCAACCCTCATAGAAAGAGGGACAGCAGCTTCAGGAGGAAACACCGCACAAAGGAACTATTGGTTGTCACTAGAAATGCAATGGGAATGACGTTGGAGGGGGGAAAAAAATAATTAATTAGAATATTTGTTTGGTTGGATATTAAAGTTCATATATATATTTATATTTTTATGTCTTACTATTCAGCCTCTGAATCCACAGTGTGGATAGTAAAAACTCGCCAGGCCCATTTTAAACAACATCATGGTGGCAATTGATGCTAATGGGTGGCCATTAAAACAAGGCATGTCTGAGTTGAACAGGAGCCTCTGTGTAGTCAAATCCAACAGGCCTTAGCCCCAGCTGGGGAGATAAGGTTTAATACCAAGCACAGGGCCCAGCCTTATCTCCCCTACTGATAGAGGGGAGGGGAGGGAAAGGGAGGCGAGGAGAGAAAACAAGAGGGACAAAAAACAAGAGTCTTGCAGGGACCCTTCCTGGCTGGCTGAGAGAGAGCGTCCTACCGCCGTTGGCATAGAAACTAATCCACGTTCACATTTAGCACCTGACTCTCTTTTTTTTTTTTTTTTTTTTTTTTTTCTAACTCTCTCCACGGCCACGGTGCAGCAGGAGCAGGGGGAGGAGAGGGTATCTGAGAGCTTTCTACCTCTCATAATGAGGCTCGTAGGAGGGAGCGGAAGTGGAGGTGGGGGGGGGGGAGAATGCTGGAGGGAGGGTGAACCTGTTGGCTGGCTGGTTAGCTGACACCCTTGGCCTGGAAGATCCAGCTGCGTCTCCTTTCATAGGACACAGAACATGCTCACGTGCATCCAGATCCTCCTCGCTGCTGCTGTTCTACATCCTGCTGTTACCACACACCTGGAGGACAGCAGGCAGAATCGGACACGGTATTGATTGACCAGGCTAAACAGGCATAAAGCAGCTGCATGGAATCATGACATTGTTCTTGACGGCAATTTCATTTTCCCCAGGGATTTGCTAATCCCGTCTCGTTTTAGATTTGCTTTTCTGCACCTCACGTCTCCTTTCATGCACACAAATAACAATTTATTGTGTGTGTGTGGGGGGGTGGGTGGGGGGGGGTTGTAGGTGATGTAGGTGATAAATCAGTGAAGGTGATTTTCACAGTGTTTGATACATGTGTGAAAAGATGTGTGGGAAATTTGATTTGTGCCATAAAGGAAGCATAAGGAGAATTGAGTCGCTTCTTCGTGTGAATCGTTTTAAAAATTTAAAAGCCAAAGGCATCCTCTTTAAGGTGTTGCCCTTGTGGCACAAACACTGAAGGAAAACATCCTGACGCCACCTGAAATCAATGCCGACAACTGAAAGATTTACATGTCATTTATCAGGAGTCTAATTTTGAATAAAGAAACTGCTGCAATAAGATATTGTTCAAAGTTAATTGAAGCAGACCCATTATAAAGTTGCAGCTAGCAGTGTCTTATGAATGAATGAATGAATGAATGAATGAATGAATGAATGAATGAATGAATGAATGAATGAATGAATGAATGAATGAATGAATGAATGAATGAATGAATCGTGCATCTTTACTTAGGCCACATGAGACAGATCATTGCTCACGTTAGCATCATTTACGAACTAGATTTTTAGATAAAGGTTACCTTTAAAGTGAGGACATCTAAACCTTGTTACCCACTGCTACAGAATGTGTATCAGGAATCGTACTTGCATCTCTTTAGGTTCAAAAGCAAAACCACTAATGTTAAATCTCATGCTATCTCTTCTCTGTGTATTTTTGGCAGGCTAGATGTTTTTCTGTCTCAGCTGACTGCACAGGTAAAACCAGGACTGACTTCCAGGAAGCAGTTAAAGCAAATAATCTAAATACTAATAAAAACAGACTGTCACTGAGTGCTGATTATCAATGACTAGTAATGTGTGGTTATACAAGGACCAAAGCCTGAGATTACTTGATTTCTACATTGAGTCATGTGTATGTTGCCATGTCAATTGTGCACAGGTGGTTTAACATCAGCTTGTGAGTAGACGGGATGGTCCACAGGTCCTTTGTTGTTTTGCCAGGCACATGTTTGCTTGCTTTATTTTCTTGTCGGGGAATCCAGCATTGTCAGAGGAAAAGCATTCACCCCATCCCAGGACAGAGAAATCCCCTCTTGTGCCTCATGCATGAACCCTCCAGGTTTTCAAAAAGTTTTGAAGTTAGACACACCTCTTTCAATTCTAAGGAAATGGTAGAAAAAAATACCTTCAGCCCATGCTGTGCCTTGGAGACTGCAAGGTCTTGTTTCAATGCTGTTTCTAAAAGCTGCACTTAGGGTTTCTCTGAACTGAAGAGTTTTGACTGTACCCAAGTATAATTTGGAGGTGATGCTATTGGAATTTTGAGCATGAGTCATTTGAGCAGCCAGAAACTTTATTCACTCATTTGCCTTCTAATCCACTTCTTCTGCCTTTTTTTTTGCAGGTCACGGTGGTTAAGAATCATTCACACACACACTCGCAACTACGGGCAATTTGGAACGATGAATGCACCTGAAGGGCATGTTTTTTGGAGGAGGGAGGAAGCCGGAGAACCTGGAGAGAACCCATGCAGACACGGGAAGAACTTACAAACTCAGCACAGAAAGGACTTGAACTCGGAAGCTTGTAGCTGTGGGGTGACAGTGCTACCCACTGCGCCGCCCTACCTAGAAACAGATGGGTTGAAATGGTTTTCTCTCCAGATGGTGTTCTTTATGTCTGTTGGCAAGAAGAATGGGGGGACTATTTTAGTACGCGAGGATTGCTGTCTCATCTTTCTAGGGATATTTGGGTGTCGCTCTGATTGAACTATGTAGCCTACCCTGGGGTCCAGCCTGAGCCCACTGCCATTCGTGTGCACTCTGTCCATTGTCTTTGGGGTGTTGAGGCAAGGTTGAGTAGAGTTAACACTGACTGTTGTGCCACGTCAGAGCTCTTTGTCTGTTACCAACCTGCATGCCTTGTTGAAAAGATTCAAAGTATAGATTGTGAAAAGACAAATAGAGGTAAAGACTTCTAGTTGTCAGAGACAATCGCCTTCATTAGGTTTTACTACATGTCCATACAACTCAGAACCTTGTTAGCTGGACGTAGATCGAGCTCAATGCAGCAGAACTGTGCCGACCATCACATACTGTACCTCCACAGTCACGGCTCTTGGAAGACATATGACATCAGATAGACTCCCTTGATGTGGGCAACACTCCCACATCATTACATTCCTCCACATCCTTTCTCCTTGCGACATCAGTCAATGGGATGGAAGGGGTAAGGGATAGGGATAAGCTATTGTAGAGCCAAGGCACTTCCACTGCTCCTGTCACGATTCGGCGTGGCAGTTCTGCTGTGTGGCAGGGAGAAGCCAGGCTGGTGGCCATTCTGATCGTTCACACCTGAACTTCACTGGGGTAATAATGATGAGGCTTTTTAAACCTACCTCAATGAGAGCTAGGTGCTGGTTCGTTTTCTCTTGTTTAGTTCCTGGAAGTCTGTTATGTTTCTTGACTGTCTGGAGAATTCTTTGAGTCTCGAATAAATCATGGAAGAAAGATTTGCCTTTGGTGTCCTGCCTTTGGGTCCATATCCCGCCAGCTCCTCCACTGCACTTTTTATATAGTTTTATATGTGTGTGTATTTGTACACTCTTGTGATAGTCTCTTAAGGATTTTGGAGAACGGTGTATGTCAGGGATGAGGTGATATCTCATGGCCGTCCTTCAATCCCTTACCTACCTCTCAGACATGTTCTCTTCGTCTGTGCTGCCCACGTCACAGACATTGTCCCTAATTTGGGATTCAGGACTGACGCTTCCTCAATTAATGTGCAGTCACAATGCAACAGATTCATCTCAGTCTCTACCCCCTCCCTTGTAGCCCTAAAAGCCTCTTTCCAAGCCCAGCAGCAGCAATTTAGCGTGGCTGAGGACAATATTGTCAAGATTACAGTGATGATTTTTTTTTTTGTAATTTCAAAGGGTTAAATTGGAGGTAGCTTGGCAAAAGGCTCACGTGACCAAATGAAAAGGTTACACCGATTCTCTACCTGAACAAAAGAAGAATGAAGACTTTTTTTGCATTTTCTCATCAGCCATGAAAGCTACTCCATTGGAACAAGAGCGATGAGAATGACAAAGTGTCTGCCACTACACTTTCGTCATTTCATCTGGCAACATGGCCATCAACCCTGTAGCATCTTAGCGGTTGACAGACTGCGGTCCTACTTTGCAAATTAGATTGCCTCCTCACTCTGGCTAGCTATTTCAGTACCAGGACAAGTAAACTGTTAAGCTAGAGAGCTCTCAGAGAATGCATACTTTCATTAATATCACTTATTAAAAAACAAATTTGAACACAATCAGTGAACAGTATATGCATTACATTTTTATCATTGTTAGCTGATTAGGACTCAACAATATTTTGCAGGCTAGAAGAAGTTGCTTTATTTGAATTTCACATATGATTTTTCACATATTATTTAATCTCTCAGGTCCCGATTTCGAATCAGATTATGATCCAGATCAATACTATTGATCCCGAACCGGATCCAATGGCACACCTGAATAGATTTCAAAATTGAATCAACTTTTCCACGGCCAAAGATCCACCACTACGCAAAATCTGAACAAAAATTGGTGGTCACTCTCCTCCAATGGAGGTGGAACATTTAAAAAAGACCATCAAGCAAACATGATGACTGATATGATCTAATGTTAGGGTGGGTAGCAGGAAGCAGCTGTGCATTCATCCCTGTTGATACAGAATTATCCTCCATTTGGTCAGAGATAGAAAGAAGCAATGTCTCTGTCTCAGCGACAGAAACAACACGTTAACCTCAGAAGAAATGCTTCCTCCTCACCTTGCACTGGTTAACAAAATGGTCTGTCCAAGTCTAGTCTAGGACTACTTTACCAACAAAGCCTGAATGAAACCATTCCTATTTATTTTCAAATGAACAAAATTAAAAAGTTTTTCAGATTTTGAGGTGCATAGTCCATGGTGAGAGCAGTTTTCAATGTTTTGCATTGAAACTGGAATTTTCAATAACTCACTGGCCAAACTTTTTCCAAACTATTTGTTAGACAAGAATCTTGTTCTGAAGAAATGATCGGCTACAGGAATAGCGCACACCTACTGACAGTGGGATGTAAGCCTTTTGTGACAAACAACAGTTGATTTACTTGATTTTTTTAGGATGTGGTCTTCGCATCATACTGTAACTGTTCGTCTGTGAGCCCCGCACAGGGAGCAACTCTGATTTTTTTAACAACTTTCATTCATCAAACACGTTTTACCGAAACAAGTGCATTTTTGATCATTTCTGAATGATGTTATGGATTATTCATCCATTTTCTTCAATCGTCTCATCTACAGCCGCTTGTCTACCTCTGCTGGAGCCTATTTCAGCTGGCACCAGGCAAAAGGAGGGGTACACACAGGATAAGACACCTGCTCATCGTGGGGCCGTGATGGAGAATTGTGGATCATATTTCACATTTCTAATATGAAATATTGGAAATGTTCTGTTTAATTATACACACAGATGATGGTGCATAATCCAGATAATATTCACATGGTCAGTCTATAAAAACACACCAAAGCAACTTCAATCAACACTGAAAGGAAATTTAACAATCTATTTTCACTCAAAAATTGCTTTCAATCTTTGTACTACTAGAAATTGGTTCTGAATTTTGTTTTCAAACCATTTTGGCGAGCGTCTGCCCTCATCCATCCACCTCGACAGGTGTTGCATATCAAGATGTTTACTGAACAACATGATTATTGCACAGGTGTGTGTTTGGATCACCGCGATAAAAGACCACTTTACAGCAACACAATGCCACGGATATCACAAGTCTAGAGGGAGAAATCAATTGGCTTCCTGATTGTAGGAATATCTGTTAGTAAGTCGAATGTTAATTCCTTTAACATGAGCCACCTTCAGGCGTTCTTTCCAAATATCTGGCCACGCATCATCCACCTGGCTTCACGCTGAGATGCCTGGACAGTTTAGGCTGCATAAAGTCTCCCCACAAACTAACAGAAATCATTCCACGGAAGCTCATATCCATGTTTGTCATCCTAAAGGCGGCACAGTGGATAGGCAGTACGGTGGCATAGTGGTTAGCGCTATGTTGCCTCACGGCAAAGAAGGTCATGGGTTCAAACCCCAGCATTTCCAATGTAATTTCGTTGTACCATCTGTCTAATGACAAATAAAGATCTTTAATCTTAACCTGATTGGAGTTCATCTGCATGGCTCTAAAGGTCAGGTGCTCTCCATCGATACATCTGGTACACTGAAGAGTTCTCTTCATGGGGATCCAAGGTGTCAGGGTTATGCTAAAGCTGCATGATGCAAAATATCACCGCAATTTATCCACCACCATCACTGCATTGTTGTCATTGAAGAGGACATTGTTTTGCCCATCCATGGGAGCTTGAGTGCAATTGGTAATTTGACTTGGTACATGCTGCTTTGTAAGGAAATAGCAACCTGTCCGGGGTGCACAATACCTCTCACTCAACGTCCAACTCCCACAACTGTCTTTCCCAACACATCCCTACTTGGGTCATTTAATGGATTAACAACAACAACAAAAATCCTTAGACAGATTTGACAGCAGGATATCAGGCATTTATTTATTTTAGCTGAAAAGCACTCATTTGAAAAATGCATGTTGAAATGATGTTATGATTTAAGCCACCTTAAATAAATGGTTCACCTGATTTTTGCCTCTGAATCCAGTGCAAAGATTGCTGAAGATCTTTTTAATGTCCACAGTCATGCAGTCATCATGTTTTCAGTTTTCTGTCTTTATTTTCGCTACAACCAGTAGAAGAGGTTCCGAGAAGAAGAAATTTACCCTTCACAAATGTCAAACCGCTGCTGTCACAATGCCATTGCTACAACAGCCATAATGTGTGGTAAGCAATTGACTCATGGGCTCATAACACAAACAAACAAATGCACATGCATGGAAATACCCCATGCATGCTCACACACACACACACGCAAACACACCTGTAAACATATACCATGCACTGGTATGTCAGCAACTGTCTTCTCCTCTCATCACATCCATATGCATACCCCCTCCTCCTTCCTTCTTCCACCACCTTTTCCTCATACTGAGCCTCCCCCCCCCCCCCCCCCCCCATGTTGTGGCCTGCCTGTGACAGTAATTGAGGGAAGCTGGCCGGAACAGCGTGATGATGGGGGTAGGAAAAGGAAAGGATAGGAGGAGAGAGCGAGAGAGATGAGAAGAGGAAGGGAGGGTAAAACCATTCATCTGAGACCCATGGATGTGGAATGGCATATTACAGGTCTAATGTGTAATTAGATAGATAGGGAATAAGGTCAGCGTGTTCTGGAAGGGAGGGATCGCTGTCAGCACAGTGCCATCTAGTGGTGAAGACCCGTACCTGTGGACAGTTGTTGAACGGATGAGGGTCAAATTAGAATTTAACAATGATTTATGACATACTCTTCTCTGTCTGCAAGTGGAATTTCTTCATGATTGTTTGCTTGTCAAACTGCACATGATTCTTTGTCACATGACCTGCCACACAATGAGGCATTTGTTCGTTTTTACCATGTGAATGTTCCACTTTTGACCAGTTAATTTACAAGAGTGTTAAATTGAAATTGTTACAATTCTTATTTTATATATATATATATATATATATATTCGAAGCAAATATGCCACCATATTAAATCATATGCTAAAAGATAGCGGCAATTTAATTAAATTTTATTTGTAAGCATTTACGAGGTAGAAAGAGACACAAAGATGGCAGATGGACGGTCTCGCATCCGTCTGCCTGCATTCATGCTTGTGTTTACATGTTTGCTATGGCAATGTTCCAGTCCACCCCTTTCTGCTTCCTGACAACAAGTGTTTGGTCCAGACCTCTTGGAGACAGTCAGGTCACATGACAGGAAGCTGCTAAATCTGCTGGGCCAGTTGTAAACACAGAGAAATTACCATCCTGAGGGCTGAATAATAGTCTCTCTCTGCCTTTACAAGCCCCATGTAATACTTGTTTGTGCAGCTGTAAGCGCTCTGTCTGCAGAAATACAGCTGTGTGTTCATAGAAGTTATCATTTCACCAAAGACCCTGGAATGGAGCGAACCCAAATGATGCACACTCTCTGTCCGGCTTCATCACAGCCATTCTCTTCATGCTGAAAAGATGAAAATAAATATTACTCAGCGTATCCTATTTTTGAATTTCATTGGTATTCCACTTGGTTCAGGAAAAAAAATGTATTGTACATACACATGTATAAATTTGAGATGTAGCATATGGTGTAATGTAGTTAAATACATTTATCCAGCTTGTACAGTGTGGCTTCATCCCCCTTGTCAGCATGTTGTAATTGTGTATTGACAATGTAATGTGTATAGTATTTTACCTGTTGATTGATTTCAATGATCATACGTTAGTCATGAAGCAATAATGCCGATATCCTCTTGTTCCAGAATCTTGAACTTGAATTAAATTGTACAGCTTGGAGATTTTTCTCTGGGATATTTGGACTGACATAGTCAACACCTTTTTTAAGACCATACAGGTTTTGTTTTTTTTAAATGAAATCAAATGAAGAAGACTTTAGTTAAATTCTCTTTTGTGTCTTTAAACATTGATTTTATTGCTTAAAGAAACAAGTCTTAAAATGAAAAATGTGTCAAAAATGTGTCAAAAAGAGAAGTAACAACAATTAACGCTCTTCTGGTGATTACTCTTCTGTCTAAACACCCCAAAATGTGTGTGTGTGTGTGTGTGTGTGTGTGTGTGTGTGTGTGTGTGTGTGTGTGTGTGTGTGTGTGTGTGTGTGTGTGTGTGTGTGTGTGTGTGTGTGTGCGGCACACACCTCTATCGTTCTATTACATGGGCCAGTGGCTACGGCATCTCTCCAGTTTCACCCTTCTGCTCCCCCAGACGTCTCATATTGCCCAGAGGGGTGGTGTTGATGTGGGAGGCAGGGACGGTGGGAGTCGAGGGAGGGTGACTACACACATTATCTGTCTGAGAGCAGCTCAGACCTCACGGTTGAATCCTCTACCCCCTCCCATTTCTCGGATGACTTCTACATCTTACATTTGGTTGAAATAAAGTTACATGTCTTTTCATTGGATGATGGCAGCTGTTCATTGTAAAAGACAATGGTTATTTACTGAGACACATTGGAGGAGGGAGTGCTGATAAACACATCTGACTTTGTTCTTTCAGTCTGATATCAGTTTCAATATCATGGATTTATAAATTAATAATTAAATTTTTTTTCTAATGGTGCAAATTTTTTGATTGTTGAACTTTTGTGGGCTTTTTGACAGCATAAATTGTCTCAGAATTACACACGATGACAGTTGACGATGAAGGCCTCTCTGGTATTATTAATATGATGATTGCAGTGTATAATTAGTCAGTAACGTGTCTCTATTCACACAAGAGGAGGCAAAATAGTATTTCACGTCAGTTCTTGCAGCCTGAGTTTAAATCTGAGTCAATTCTGCCCTCTGGTGGTAAGTTGATGAACTCACTAAATGTGGCATGTGATGTAAAAAAGAAAAGGATGAAATGGATGATCGTGAAATAAAAGACACAATCGAATCACCGAGAATGTGACGAATGCTGGGAATTACAAGGGCTTGGTTTATAAACTGAATCAAAACGCAGAAGTAAGTATTTTCACAATAATGGCATGAAATTCAGAAGCACCTGAAAGTCAAATTACACTGACTCGCCATGTGAATTTATTCTGTTTAGGTTTCTCTTCCTTTTCCTTTGCAGATTACCTACACCAACTACAACCAACCCACATTTATTTTCTTTCATGTGTTTTGGAGAATAACATCACAAAAGAAAATATTTTTAGTGTACCTCGGCCCTCTGCTTCATCTTTTTGTCTTTTCATATAATATTTAGACAATATTTATCAGAATGTAAGGCTGCTAAATTGTTTTAAGGGGAAAGTCTTTTCAGTAATCTCTCATTTATACATTTGTGGAAGGACAGATCTCAGACAATGTCAGAAAGGGATGTGTAACAAGTTTTGGGAAGGTGGTGGAAAAAGTCATTTTTTAACTTGAAGTTTTCTCATATTACATCTTCAAGTGATGTTCCAGTGAATAATGTATTACAACTGAATGAATGTTTAATGAAGTTCAGCAGATGTGATTATAAAATGCTTGCAAGTGACCACACCCTCTCCACAGAGCTAAGCCCTCTACTTTCCTACTTTCCATGGTGACTAATACTACCTGCCTCCTAATCTTCCTGTCATATATACTATAATATCAGACGGTTTGACCAGGCTGGTTGTAAGCTGAGCATAATTTTAGATGCAGCTTTGAGAGCTCTGGTTGGAATTAACTGAGGGAAAGAGCTGATCTGTTGCTGTCACACATACTGAGAAAAAGTTAAGACAGTATCACACCCACCGACGACAGATGATAATTCTTCCTCAAAAGAAACTTGCTGGTATTGATAGAAAGAATCTAGTTTTCAACTTGTCCGTGTTGAAAATATATTTGAAAAATCATTCAACACAAAATCTTCAGCCATGTCCAAATCTTAAACAGCAAGTTAGACAATCTGCACAACAATGATAACAAGGTCACACGGTGACGACGTGAGCCTCGTGTTAAAATGATGACTCATCTTTTGCTGTTTTCTTTCCGTGGTGCGTTCAGGCCTATAACTGCCTCATTCTGTAGATCCTGAAGTGGAGCACGAGCGAGTCTGCAACCTGACACCACTGTTGTCTCACAATAGAAGCGTTTCCCTTTTGAAAAATCGATCTGCATTTTAATGCGGATTCTGACAAATATTTAAAATGCATCTCACAAATTTCCCCCGCTGGGTCACAAAACGTTTGCTGTTTGTGTTTACCTTAAAAGGATATCTGGACCTGCTGAGAGTAATCATAGTCATAATAAAGAGGAATGATGTCAGCTCTTTGTTAATCATTGCCCAATTGCTGCAGGTGCTCAAATCCCATCTTTATGAACCTCCTGGAAAAATAAACAGCAATATACTGACTGTACGCTATGTTTTAACCACCAAAAGAATAAAGGAACTGCAATTCTAGCATGTGTTCTAACTCTGACCCCGGGCGGATACTTCCTGTCAATGACAATAGATGCCTTGTCAGAACAAAAGTCAAGATTTACAGTAACATCTAAAAACCAAATGTGAGACTTTTGACTGTTAATTCCTTCCGCTTTTGCAGCGTCATTCTTTCCATGTGTCTATTCCAGCATTACTCCCAAGGTGACCCAGCGGCTCGAGACTGTTAGACATACGTGGATGGTAGCCACGCATGTCTCTGCATGTGACTGCCACAACAAGAAAACAACAGCGGAAGTGAAATCCTCCCTTTCTCAGTCCTCACCCACACCGCTCTGTGTCTGTGGCCTCATATGCCCCCCAAGGACGTGTGAAGTTGGTGAAGTTCAGGATTTGTGCATAAATGAACATGTCAATAAAAGGAGAAAGAAGAGTACTAACATGCAAACCACCGGGGGAAATATTAAATGTGTCAGTGTCATTTACACCCAGAATATAGTAAATACCGTGATGTACGCTCACGCTGATCCAAACTATCTGGAGACAAAAGTCTAAAGCATTAGATGGATCTTTTTACAGACGCCTGCATTGATGTAATGTGTACATGTAGTTTTATATTTGTGTCTGTGCACAGAATGAGCCCAGTGTGTTTGGAGATTGATTTGAAAGAAGGTGTTTTATTCTAATATACAGTGTGGTGTGACTAGTAAATATTAGGAGAAAGCTTCTATTTATGTAAATACTAGTTCTACTTATTTTATTTGGGTCATCTCTCATCCAATAAGAGACTCTTCCTTTTGCTAAACAATTAATGAGCACTGAGTCATTTTCTTTTTTTCTCCTATATTAATTATTTACATTCTGTAATTACTAGTAAATGATTAAGCAGTGGTACTCTGTTTTATAAATACTAAACTGTAGCGGAAATTGCTCGCTAAAAGATGTCATTTTTATCAATTGGTAGACATTTATCTATATTGTATCATGAAAATGGACAACAAAGACAGACTAGCGCGAGATGGGATATAATGACTGAATGAATGGATCAATTATGTGGATGTTTGAAAGTAACCTCAACTATGAAACAACACCGTCCTGCGTCTGTTGTAGCCACTATCTCTCTGCTCATGGGAAGTGTTCTGATAACAGGACTTCAAAGTGAAAAAATACAACCTCAGTAATGGCTTGATCAGCAATACAGTGCTCCAAATGGTATGTGTTTAACCTAAGTCATGTTTGTGATGTGCTTTTGATGTAATGAGTGGCCATCAAACGGTAGTGGAAAGGCTGGATCAGTGTGCGGTCATATCAGGATGCATGACTCAAAGTGCGCCATAACAAAGAGCTCCTTTGAACTGCGGTGCAGTTCAGTGTGTGTATAGAGGTCTGTGAGACACCACAGGTCTGAAGGTGGAGGCACATGCGCTAAAAACTAGAACAATGATAATGGCAAGTTCGCTGTAAGTATGACAGCATCCACACAGCAAGGCCAAATACCGCACATCATTAATAACGCCTTGGCAGTAATGAGAGGCTATCAATAGACATTAGTCAGTGAGAAACATCCACCTCATAGGGCGTGATCATACCGCTAGGAGGCAAAGTCAAGGTTTAGTATAAATTATCGGCTTATTTCTGAATTATGAGTTAAACCTGTTTACATAGGGGTGAAACAAATGGGTTAAATTTTAATATTCAACTCATATTATTTTATTCGGCCATAATTATTGTTCTGTTTTGTGCAGAAGGCCACACAAAAAATCTAGCTTGCATGTGTCAAATGTGTTCCGTCACTGCACATTGGTCATTTGTCAGTGTAATGAGTAGAGAAAAAAATGAAACCCCATTCCAAAAAACATTGGGACACTCTGTAAAACATTAACCAAACAGAATATCTGTAACCCTTAACCCTTAACCCTTAACCCTTTTCGGATATTTGTTCCTTTTAGATTGAATAAGACAATATATATAATATAAGACATCATCGTATTTGTTTGTTTTTTAAACAGAAACATGTGTCTAAAAAAATTCTTGAAATACATTAAAACAGCTGATTGAAAGATTCCACAGGTGATGAGGTTGGCTGGTTACAGAGGTCATGACCTTTGATCTCTTAGGCAGCGCTGCATTCAAAACACATCGCTGGAATCAAGTTAAAAATAAATGTGATGAAAAAATTATGTTAATCAGTTTAAACTCTAAATATCTTGTCTATTGTTATTTTGTACATCATTACTTTTTGTTTTTATTGGCATTTTGCACGGTGGCCCAACGTTTTAGGAACTACAATTGTATTTGTGTAGATATATGAAGTGTCAAGTGTTGGATTCCTTACAAAAGTCAGCGGTCCATAGGGCAGACAATAAAACCATTTACAAGTAATTACAGAATGAGGTGTCCTGTCTGGAGTCAGAGTGGAGGTATTCCCCTTCACAGGTGCTGAGGGCAGCATCGGTATGTTAGTGTGCCACACACCCTTTGATAAAACCAACTTGTCGCAGATATGAAAGAAAAACTAAACTGCCCAAACCAGTTTTATGAATTCATTCTGAAGTCACATGCTGTGACATCAAATCAAACAGACCACATGAACTCAGTGAGAGGCATCACAGATTTCAGTTTACAGCAATGCTCACATCACCAAGAAGCTTTTCTCCCTGAAAGTAAGCTGCTAAATTTGGCAACCGGGAGGGGACTTTCTATCTAAAGTATTTCGTGACCATAAAAAATGTAAAATATGCACTGATGCCGTGAAGTCACGACCTTTAAAGAAAATCAAGGGAGTTGCACATGGCTGATGATAAAAGCATATTTTACCACCTAAAAATGGTGATCTGTTTACTCTGCTGAGCTTTAAACAGAACATAAAAGGCAAAGGCCGTAATGTCTGTAATCATTCACAGTGGCCTTTCTCTCTCTCTCTCTCTCTCTCTCTCTCTCTCTCTCTCTCTCTCTCACACACACACACACACACACACACACACACACACACACCTATGCACACAATCATACATGCATGCGCATTCAGGGGACTTCCAGATTAACGCAACATCCATCCCAAAAGTCTGAGAACCTCCCAACAAACACATTCCACACAGGTCTGCTCACAGACAGACAAGTCTACTGACACACACACACACACACACACACACACACACTTGCCAGGTGACAACTTTTACATGCATTAATGTTAATTACATAAATATACAACTCACTTCTGACAGACCATTGTGCTGTGTGATTTTAAATGCAATTGCTCTTATTTAAATGTTATTTATCTGATAAGGTAAAATATCTTAAGGCTTGATGAAAAATACTTGCTTCAGTCTTAGAAGAAGTCACCTCTTTTTCTTTCGGTTTGGATGCTTATCTGCATTTCCTTGTTTAATGCTTTGTACTTGGTAATGTCAAAAGAGATTCATCTAATCTATCAAGATCTAATCTAAATGTAATAGAAAACACAATTTGTATATTAATTAATATTTCAGTATGAAAGCACCAAATAGAATAAAATCAGCGTCTTACTTACTTGAAAATATCTGTTCCATACCTTTAATCATGACTCGCATCATTTATTTAATGACTCTTGACAAAATTCAGCCCAGTCATATGAAACAAGAGCTTCGTGGTTTGTCGACCCGTTGTGTTTTATATTTTATTACGTGAAACAAAATTCTGAAAATAAGGAGGGTGATGTCCTGACATTAGACAGCAGCAGACACCACAAACTTAAACAATAATCTGCTGCTATGAAAAACATTTTAAGACTCCTCAGTCTAAGCCCGGCGTGACCACCCACTCGATGTGATGAAGAATGTGATGCATTTTATTTTGACACAGAGACGACTATTATTCCATCTCTGACCGTCTCACCTCACAACACACATTCTATTTACTGATCAATCCACTTGCATTCCTCACAGGCATTGCATAGATTGTCCCCGTGGTTGAGTCTTCCCTCGGTATGGTCATGTGTAATTACTGGAGATCACAAAAGAAAATTCTTTCTTCAAAGGACTGGTAATTAACAGGATAAACAATGGAGAAACAGGACATTGATGATGTTAGAAAGAGAGAGAAACAGAGGCACACAAATAATTCTGTCAAAGACCTCTTCATGCATTTAGTGCCCAGGACTACTGGGTTGTTGTAAATGGCACCCTGCTTTAAAGTTATTTTTTTCAGCTCATCAAAACCTGACCCAGTTTTTATGTGCAAGTGACCCAAAACAGCTGTGTCATGTTTTTTTTTAATTTAGAATCTGTTTGCTGCTAAATTTATTTTGGAGCAGGCACCAAATCTGAATGATCAATTAAACTACTGACAGAACCTGAAGAACCAAAGAAGTTCCATGCTTTATGTGTCCTAACGGGATTTATCTCATTTAGGCCTAAATCTGTAGATGCATTACTAATACACAACTGACTGGTTCAGGGACTTAGCATGAGGGCTTGCATTATTTCTTGATCGCTCTTATTTCAGTATATGCTTTCAATTGCGATATCACACAGCGAACTGAGGTCCACGTCAGGTCACAGCAGTGACAAAGAAGAAGCAAAGAGGACGAGAGCTTCAGTCCGTGCTCAGACAAACGCTACCGCTGCATGACAGATATTACCCCCAACCCCCCACATGAGAGAGGATAGTATCCAGATACCTGAGGAGTTTCACACAATGAACATCCTTATGTCATGAGTTTCATGACTTCCCATAATAAAACATTTCTGAGATGAATTATGTCAGATGTGGGATTCTAGATGAAAATTCCATCAATGTCAGATTGTAGTTAGTTTCATATTAGCGTTTTACCCAACTGCTTCTTACTAATAACCAATATTATTGTATTATCATTTTCTTTTATACATCAATAAATGTGTAATAGTACAGATATACACCTAGAGATTGTTTTGTTAATGTTGGGCTAATTGATTTTGTAAGAGGTCAGCTTTAGCTTTATAATCTGACCTGTCGTTTTGATTGTAAGTGAAGATCTTCATCAGATGAAGGATGAGGAGTGGGATTACTGATGTAAATCAATACTGATGGGTAAACTAAAAATGAACTCTAACTATTAATTATGTAAAATGTTTTTGTGGCGCTTACTTTCTTAGTCTCTGATTATGTTACTGTTTAAATCCAGATAAATGTTGGATAAAAACATGGCTTGTTATTTTATTATGATGCAATACTTGCAAGCAATTCACAGATCAACAGAGAGTGTATTTTATTTAACATACCTTTTTTTTTTTTTTAATTAATCCAAGGCTGCACAGGACTTCACGATGTTTTTGCAGCAGCATCGGTAACAACGTGGTCGTGTTGTGTATCCTGAGGATTCGGAGGCCTCTTCCTGGTCCAGTTGCCTAGCGAGCAGAACTAGAATGAAGCTAAATCCGCTTCTGCTGACACAGTCGCCCACAAGGCGCATGCGCAAGATCGCGCCACTGCAGCAACAATGACGTCATCCATTCAAAACACAGGCAAGCCCAGACACACACCGACCGATCGGCAGATAGACGATGTACAGCTTATCCGAACCGGACAACCTCTGGACCGGACAAACCCACGGGGCTCGGACGGGCGGAGAACGACCGCCACATTCGTCACCGAGTCGTGATTATTATTCCACGCGGCGTGTTTTCGAGCCTCTGTTGTTCCACAAATAGACATCATCAGTCAGGCTACCTGTCAAAAGCCATCACGGAGGTTCTCGCTTGCAGATTTTGTGCGGCGCAACGACAATGACTCTGGAGGATGATCTGACGACAGCCGCCGCGAAGGGAAACACGGCGGACGTGGAATGTATCCTCCAGGCCGGGGCCGATGTGAACGGTGTCAACTGCTTTGGACGAACCGCTCTGCAGGTCAGTGTCACCAGAACCAGGCTCGTCCTTCCAACTTTGATGTTTTTCATGAGGTGACTTCATGAAACCCCTCCGCTGATGAAGCTGTGAGGACCGAGGACTTCTGATAGGCCTCTATCATTTAAATTACCCGTTAAGGAAAAGCGACACATCTCACCGTGACGCGCAGACCGGTCCGGACCAAGAAGTAACTTCTTTCTATAAGGGATAATGTAATGTAGGTTAAAATAATTTATCCTGCAGCTGCTTTAGAAGCTGAGGTGATCACAACAGAGGTTTTTGTTGCTTTTGATGATTCACTCTCTATTGTTTTGAATCTTTACTCAACTGTGGGGAAACTTGGTTCTACTTCGTTCACAAGTTATAAAATCAAATCTATTTGAAATAAAAGGAAACGAAACTCTTTGTTTTCTCCAAAAGTCTACACAAATTATCGTTTTGCGTTCAGGTTTATCCATATGAAGTCAAGTCGCTCTGCTTCAGAGTCTCAAACGATGTAAGGTCATTAAAAAAAAAGCAGAATTTCCATTTTAAGATTATAGCTGCTGATTTTGTCCTTGTGAAGGTGATGATGATGGGCAGCACGTCGGTGGCTCAGGTGTTACTGAGTCACGGAGCGGATCCCAACGTGAAGGACAGGCGCACCGGGACCACCCCGCTGCATGACGCGGCCAGGATGGGCTTTCTTGAGACTGTGCGCCTCTTGGTTTTATTTCAGGCTGACCCGAATGCCAGGGACCACACGAACTCTGTGCCCATCGATCTGGCCGGAGACAACGGCCACGCAGACGTGGTTGCTTTCCTGAGGTCTCTGTGAAAGTGTCCGTGACGCTGACGCGGCGAGTCCGGAGCAGGCACTCCCGGTTTGGAGACACGGGGCCCGAAGAGGCCTCCAGCATAAATTCTGCACAAAGACTGCATTGCTGTAAGACCTATTTATGTTGATATGTGAGGCTTTTTTTTTCTTGACTTGTCATCCCCTTTTTTTATTTTAACGAAATCGGGGTTATTTATAAATGAAGACGTACTGCGTTAGATATAAAGAGTACAAAAAAAAAAATCCGTTTTAGTAGTTTACAGCAACGTCTGTACAATTTGTTAAAAATACGCTCTTAAAATACAAAAACAAAAATGCTCCTAATGCCGCTGTTTTTGTCCGGTATTACATTTTTTAAAATAGGAATATTATCAGGTTGGGTTTTTTTTTAAAAAAAAATCATAATCTGATGACCGTATTTTAAAATCTCTCCAAGTCACAGATTAAATTCAAATGACGCAAAAGCACTTGGGATATTTTTGCACATTACTGTCTAATTCTTTCCTGTAATTCCCATTTAGTCCATTCAGCTTTCGGATATTATGCAGTAAATAGTAAGGTTTAATCCAAGAGTTTCAAAGTAAAAAATAAATCCAGCAACAATAATTCATCTGGAAAAAAAAACGTGAAAATGTACCACTTCGGTTTGACTTATCGTTTTTGCTTTCTTTTAAATCAGTATTTCCAATATTGATGAGATTAATCAGAATTAATGAACTGTAAATAAGGCGAGGTTGTAATACCAGCTGATTGGCGGTAGGGAATAATTTATGAAATTATGTTGATAATCCCTAAAATTGTAGTTTCTACAATCTGGTGAGTTAAAACATGAGTTTTATTTTTAATGTCGGTATGAAAATGAAGTTTGGCTAAAAAGACAGGACCCTTACCTGCAACACTTCTTTTCTCTTATCTAAAGCACAACACTTCATTTGATGCTTAGAGGCAGTTTTTTCCTGAAAAATATATTTTGCCAATTTAAAGTAAAACAAGACAATCTTTTGATTTCATTTTTTTTATGCTTGCATTGATAATGCCAGACATTTAAATCGAAATCAATCTATAAAAATAAAAAAGTGCACTTAAATTATGTGTTTTATTTTTATTCTTTATTGCACAGCAGCACTCTTGGTACAGAATCCAGTGACTGTGCTCATTGTATTTGCATGTGAGAAATAAACTTTTGAATCAAATTTTCAAACAATGACATTGCTATCAATTGCTTTAAATTTCTGACATTTTTAAAAAGTGCTCTGAGAGTTGTGTATTTTTATTGAGTGAAATTGTGCATGACCCTTACGCCTCTTTAGACAAGACCAAACACAACAAACAACAGAAGCACTCCCAGAACTCCTAAAAAAGGCCCAGAACTCCTACAAAAAATGCCTATTTAATTTGTTCCAGTAAACATTCAATGTATTTGAACAAAGATTTATAGACAGAACAAATCTGTCTATAAATCCCAAATATATTTTTCTGCTACAAATTCAGCGAAACAATCGTCTTCAGTAAACCAAACATGTTCGAGAAGACATCCAATTGAACTAATTTAAAAAAGTGTATTTCTTTTAACTAAGTCCATTTTCAGTAAGGTTCCAGTTGAAGGCAGAGAACATGCATTGAAAAATATACGTGAGGCACTTTATTGTGATTCACTGATGACAAATCCACCAGATGCAAGTTAGTGGAGTCTGTTGTCCTTTTCGGTGCAGTGCGGGTCTGGGGTTCTGGGACTGGGTGCTGTTCCTTCTTTCCATCTTGCTAGTGTTTCGGTAACATTACGGAGGATTGTGCCATCGACTTTAAGGAAGGAAGCAAAGCAGTTAATTCACCATGAATGCCTCTCTATACAGCAACAAATACTACATTTAGACATTTAACTCTGGTGAATGTTGTCTCGGATTTTTTCCACGGCGGTCTCAAGGAAAGGTTTTTGGGAGGGTGAGGAGATTTAGTAGAAGAGGGGGGAAAAAATTCAATAGTCTAGTTTTTTAAATTTTCATTAAATCTGATTGAGTAAAACACCTAAGCGTTCAACTGTATTTTGTTTTAAGATGTTTTAACACATTAAAACACTGACCTGCCACCTCAAAGTAATTCAAACACATAAAACTATGGTTGCAAATATGGATTGAGAGGTTAAACAGAAAGAAAGATGAGTGGTGTGCTTTTCCATAGTTCAGTAAATACAATGTTTATATGAGTGTAGTGTAACTACACTTTTCCTTTAATATTTTGAGTGAAGGCTGCAATGGGTGTGCCTCCCCCTGACTTCCCTTCTACGCTGTTTCTTTATGATATCACTATGAAGGCAGGACGTCTGAGTTCGCCTTGCACACAGAGATCATCCGCTGATTTGATGATAATCACCTTTAAAAGCTCCAGACGGTCTGATTAAACTCCGTATGAGGAGGTGGGTCCGTGAGACAGATGGTGTCACAAAATAAATCACTAGAAAGGTAAACAAACAAACTTCTCTAGAGACTCGCTGAGCAGTACTGAGTCGTGGCAACGCTGACTTACTTTCAGGGTCTTTATTGTCTGAGCCCAATCCATTTGACTGATCTGGGGTATTGCAGTGAGGAGGAGGCTGCTGGCTTTGTTGGCATTCTCCTTCATCGTCTTCAGTACGTTGTCAACGCAGACCTGAGACAAGGGAAGAAAAATAACCACCTCATGGTCAGCATTACTGACAGTAATTCAGATTTAACTTCCTAGAAGTGTCAGTCACCTTGTATTAAACATGTATCTAACAAAGCTTTTAGCCCCTAGTTTTTTTCCCCTTTAAGTCACCTCCTGTGTACAACACATGAATTTACTTATGAAAATGTCCTGCATAATTTCTGTGTTCTGTGAGCTCCCGTCTGACTTAGATTAGCAGAGAGGTAGACAAGGAGAAATTACTTTGGTGCTTGTGATGTGTTTACCAAAGCCTCAGATTCAGAGAGGGAGTGGAAAGTTTGAAAAGATAAACGTCTAAAATTATACTTAATAAATGATTGTCTTTTGAATGAAAGTTGTTTAATTATACTGTATATGAACCATTCACACCCACAGGGCTTAGGAGGAGGACATGGATGAATTTTATAAGAAACTCAGTAAATAATTAAACTGATTCATCTCAGGGGCCTACTTTATATTTTGTTTCAAGAAAAAGCAGAAGGACATCACAGAGAGTTCCAGATCAAAGCGAGGCAGTAACGCAAACCGGTAAGAATTTATTTCATCCCGAGTTTATCCAATATGACCACATGTCACCGAATTAACGGTCAATGTAAGACAACATTCACATCCGCACTGTTTTTGAAGATCAGGATATTAGTTTTCAAGCCGCCTCCTGTGCCCTCCAATGACTCATGATTTGGTACAGGGGTGGGTCTTGGAATTTTATTTTTTATATGAGAAAAGAGTAGATCTGTAACATGCGACTTTATTCTAATAAATAACATCCTGGTCTTGAACTAAAGCCATGCAGGCATTTGTATTCAACAAACTATAAAGAGTTATTCAAGGAGTTGACCAAATACTGAACCGACACTATAAAATCTACTCCTGTAAAATAAAATACGGCTGCTCCACATTATGGGTCAGATGAAGACAAATAAATTAGTATGATTTAACGAATGCAGTGAGAAAAATACACTCAGAATATGGCAACACCCACAACCCCTTATGTTATCTGTAATTTACAAAGGCACACGGTTGTTATTGTATTTCATTCGTGTTGGTGTGATTCTTTTTTTTCTTTATTGCCAACATTTTGAGCTTTTTCGATGACACCTAATTACTGATGACAGGAAAACCGTGTAAGAAATAAGCTTATTTATTAGTGATATCCTAACAGGACAGTAACAACCTTATTTACATCCTGCACCCATACCTCCTTCCTGTGACCTGACCCTCCGTTGTGCGTTCCAGTTTAATGTCCGACGCAATAACTAGGTTTATGATTTTGTGGTGTTTATCAGGATGAAGACAGCGAAGCTGATGACTCAGAGTGACTCAACCTCCTCTGGCAGGGCTTCAGCACTTCCACCGGAGGCTGGCAAGCAAACTCACTTGGGGGGAGGTAGGGGTTGGCGGATGTGGCGAGCCTTCTACAACAGGACGGGGGAAGAGGTCAGCTGCAGGAACTCTGAAGTAGAGTTGTGAATTTGACTGGATCAGGGACAAACAAGCCTGAAGGCGCCCACGCGCAGTTTATCAACTGCATTATCATGAGTGTCTGACAGAGAGTTACGGTCACTAGGAAACCACAGGAAGTCACTGATACTTTAGTTAACAACATGGTGTCATACAAATAATAGAAACCTTTAATTTTCAGCAGCACAGCTGTATAGTAGTGTGTGAACTTAAAGCGTAGAATATAGAGTTCAAAAAAGCATTTGGAGAATTTGAAGCTCAACCCTTTCAAAGCTGCTTAAATACTTCTGCAAAGGGGTGTTTAAGATCAGTTGCAGGGCAAGCCAACTTGACACAGTCCCAACCTTTGGTTATGTATTCATAATTAAATTAGCAATTGATGGGTATTTTTGCTGAAATACATCTTTCTGAAATAAGCAATGGTTAAAGAATGCAGCTGACATCCGTGTTTAGATCGGTTCTCTCTAGTCCTCGGTTTCCTTGTTCTTATTGTGTCTGCCTCGAAGAATCTGCTCGTAAGACAAAAGCTGACTGATGAAAGCGTCAGGCTGGCGGTCTGGCACCGTCTCTGTCTGTTTTCATGCCTCTGTCACAGAACAAATGAATGACCCAGCTTGTGCTGCTCCTCATGTCACGTTGTGCTGGTAAATGCTACAGAACGTCAGTCTGTAGCCTTCGATACAACTTGGAAACATTACGATGGAAGTTGGCTGTTTCGATTGTTTCTAAATATTTTATCTTTATGTCTTTTCCACAACAGTAAAAAAGAATAGAACATTTGTGAGACACTCAATATGCATCCAAAAACAAATGTGCCCCTTTGCCATCACGAACATTTCCTGAAGGGACAGTTATTAACCTGATGTAGTGTATCCTGTCAGTACACTGAGTCTGGGAGGATTGGATATTAATTATGCAGTAACTGCTTTATTGCATCCTTTGGCGAAAGAGGTCCATACCTGTACCTGTACTTTCAATGCACAACTTAGCTACAGGAATTTATTTGTGAAGCAAAAATTATTTGGAAATAAATAATTGACCCTCAGAGATTTCTTAAGCCTACTCTGGAAATAGCATGCTCAAAATGCTCAACGCTGGGCAGAGAATTTACAAAATCAATTCTCTCCTTAAAATGAGGGGACTTAATGAAGAGGGAGAGTTTTGTAAACATTAAAGGAACTGATTGGATGAAAAGAATTGAAACAAAAAAATATGGATCTCATTAAAAAGGACTGAGATAAGACTGATTGTAGGATCACCAAAACACAAAAAGAGAATATGTGATCATGTTCATGTTCAGGATCAGAATCAATTCAACCAGTCTCGAAACTCACAACACAAAAGAGGATACAGAAATAACCCATTAGCGTAGTGTTAGCGTAGCTCCAGGTGTCTAACAGCTACATGTGGTTATTTTGGTAAGGAGTAGAATGTCCGCCAGACTAGCAATAAAAGATTTACATGTCAAAATGTCCCAAGCAAATGTGTGACCATTTGTGACACAAAGGGTAACGCTTTCCTTTCTAAATCCTTACTGCATGCAATCAAATGAACAAAAGGAAGTTGATAAGTAAACTAACCATAACTCCTTAGTGCACTATCTATCTATCTATCTATCTATCTATCTATCTATCTATCTATCTATCTATCTATCTATCTATCTATCAAATTCAACAAAAACTGTATCCCAGCACAGTCATTTAAAGGCAGTTAACAGACGAGTGGAGAACAGATGACCACTTATGATGGCTTAACAGCAGGTACAAGGCTGCAATCGGCCAATGGCGTTAGCCCGATGGTGTTCAGGTCACAATGAATGCAACATGATGCAAACTTTTTGAAACTGGGAACCAGAGATACATTAAAAAAATCTAAAAGTCCCTTGTATATAGTTGAATTTGTTATAGGAAGAGAGTCATGTGACTCAACCTTTGCAGATAAAAGAACGCAACAGAAATCAAAACAAATTTTAAATAAATTAGCTGTCAGAATATCTAGCTTGTCACTCACTGCCTCCTCGTGTTCTTTCCAACAGTCGTAGTCAGTTGCCATGGCAATGCTGGCGTAACACAAGCCAGCCTCCTTAGCGAGGACCACCTCTGGCACTGTAGTCATATTGATGACATCAGCACCCCACTGACGGAACATCAGGCTCTCTGCCCGGGAGGAAAATCGGGGCCCTTCAATAGTCAGCATGGTCCCCCGCACATGGCACTTGATCCCCAGGCTCCGCGCCACCTCCACCAAAACCTGCACCAGGACAAACAGTCAGTAACTGTCTCCATAGTAACCACACCAGGGAAGGTGAAGACTGTTGCCATGGGTTTAATATTTGTCTCTTTCTCAAAACAGTTCTGTTGACGTCAAAAATTTCAAGTGTGTTAAGTGTAACCTTTTTAATTTAATTTGAAGATTCAAATGTGGGATTTTGTGGGATCTATTAATTTAATTATCATAATAGAATAATCATCAAAATAAAATAAGACCAACTTGTGTCATGGAGGAGTAATAATACAATACTGATGCAAGAGTGACATCAAAGAAATGTGATAAATGAACTCACCTCTCTGCTTCTGCTGCAGAAAGGCTCGGCCATCGGGATGTGACTAACTCCTGGAGGACTCGCAGGCTGCCCGTCGTAGAGCGTCTGAGCTCTCTTGGTAGTCCTGACAAAAAGAAGTACGGGACGCTAGAATTATCAAGAAACCCAGGATGAATGCATTTATTGTTGTTAGAAAGGATTCAAGCTAAATGAAAAAAGAAATTCATTAATATCAAACATATGATGCTTTCCAAATTAATTAGAGATTAATAACAAATTTAATGTGAATGAGTTAATATATCAGGGATGGAAACAGGAAAATATATCAGCTGAACTATTAATGTTGAACCAATGACGGTAATTGTGACTAATTTAAAGTAAGATTATTGATAAGAAAAACCAAAAACAAACTTAAAACAAGCCAACATATTTCAGGAAAAGTTAATTGAAATACATACATTGTTTTTCTTCAATGCTCTAGTTTTTCTCAGACGGCAGCTTCTTAAAAGACTACATCTCTCTTCAGTTCCAGAATTGTGTTGTAGCTACAGGTTATATTCATATTTACACTATTTACAGTTCACAGTTGGTACTTCTGGTCTGACAACTTCCTCTTCTTTGCTGCGAGTTCTGCCGTCCTCTACACTGCCTTCCTCTTTAATTTCTTGTGTTATGCTTGCTGAAAATTCGTCAAGTGAAATGCTTCAAGCAGTCTAATTGTTTCAAATTCATCCAATTGTAAGTCCCTTAAAAAACACACATTCAAGTTATTCAGTTTTTCTGAATATCAAATACATGATAATTTTCAATGACAACAATAAAAATGACATACCTAACCCCTCTTTTTCCTCAACAGATTTAGAAAATTCATAAATAATCAAATTAAATTAAAATTGGCTAAAATCTGCTGATCAGCAGAAAATTGCCATCTGTGAATATATAAATATGTAGAAAATATTTTACAATTTCCTTTGGGATTAATAAAGAATGTATTCTTGGAACAGTTACTGAACACAAACGACATCAGGAGCCACGCAGCAATAATTTACCTATTTGAAATCTAAAGCAGTATAAACTTTAGTGAGAAATTATTTATCCCAAGGAATAATTTGACCACGGATAAAAATGCTATTTGACATGTTATGAAAAGCCTTTTCACAGCTGCAGGGCTATAAAGGCATTAACACATAACAGGCACCACAGAGTCTATTGAATTACAATGATCGTCCAATTCACAACTCTGCTTAGACAGTGGAGTTCCAGCAGGCAGCCTAACAGCCTTAGAGCTACATGGAGACAGCTGGAAGACAACAAGTGACTGTTCACCAAGTCACTCGACAACATTCAGGTGTCATCCCAACTCGTTTGGTAGAAACTAAATTCTACTTGGCAAGTTTGGTTTCGTCAAGGAATACAAAAGATTATTGTGTCAAGATGCTTCAGTAAATCAATCTGGATTAATGTCTTATCAAAAATAGTTTAATTTCAATTTGCTGCCCAACCCTTATTTCTTACTCACAGCCCAGACAATGGAAGACTTCAGGACCGAAATAGTTTGAGTCAGCTGCAGCTCCACCCTACCAAAAATTCTATATAAGAGCAATGCCTGGAATGATCTGTGAATGGAAAACAATGGTTGTTTATGCTATAGAAATTGAGTTATCCTGGATTGGCATTTTACTAGCAATGTTGTTCTGGAATGCACGTTGTAAATCCTCCAGCAGCATATAATTTTCAAATTTGTTTTAGTTTCTTTTTAACATATATTTTGGATTATGTTGCTTAATATCATGTTAGATGATCTCTAGTTTTTGAGATTGGGTTTTATACACCAATCTCAGAGTTACTAAAATTCATATCAGGTTTTAAATATTCATTATATTGTTGTCATCTCCTTATTTAACATTTTCAAATATAGATGGTGACATCGGAGACAACAGCAATGCTGTCATGATGCCACCCGGTCAGCTTGAGGGAGTTAAATACTTACCAAATTGCAAAAAAACCCAGCATAAACTTATAACCACGTGGAACAAGTGTGCAGAAGTCACATAATTTTGGCATCGATACAATGAAGGGTTAACCAAACAGGCCATCACATGCTGGCAGACAAGTCTGAACAAGGCCCAAAAAGGACCTTCCTCATTTCTTATAAATAGATACTGTCTGTGCCTGATGCTGGTAGTTACGCTGCTACTATTAATCTGATTCACAATCGGGGCACACCACGCCACATACACGGTGACAAAGGCGTACACAAGCGTACACTGACACGACTGAGGGAATGTTGTGGGTAACAAATAATCCACCTCATTTAAAACGCATTTCTCAATGCACATATTGAGTTATTTAATGGAATTTGTGCTGTCAGCTAACAGAGAGCAACACTCCCACAGGCTTGTGCTACATGACGTGTGGAAAAACATGTGCCTGAAAATGAGACGCTGCTGACAAAGCCTGCTTTCCTACGTCGGATGAAACTGAAAGACAATCTCAGGTTTGTGTTGATTTCTAAAGATCGATACCAGGAAATACAAGATTGTTTTTTTAAGGGTTCCGCAAAAATATGTGTAACAAAATAAAGATATTTACACAAACATTGTAATCAGTAAATCCAGGTGAAATGCGGTCAACTCTAAAACTAACAGCATAGACTGTCATTATCAAGATAAAGTCATAATTTTATTAAAATTAAAAATGAAATGAACAAGAGTTGTCTATATCCACCACTAACAGATGATGGAGGGAGCCGCCTCAATAAAGTGAATGAATGAATAGAATGTGGGCTGTCATTTCCCACTGGTAGCACACAAATATTGGCTTTTGGCAAATGTGTCAATCACAGTAAGCCAACCTCTTCTCACTCAGCTATCTGGACAATCTTGTTACACAGTAACGTGAATCCTGTCAGCAAGATTTTTAGGCACACCGTTGAGCAAAATCCCTTCATGCAGAATCACATTAGAACCATGCATATGTTTAAATCTTGTCAAGAGCAAATTGCACAAACATCACCTAAATTTACGATCCCAATTCCAATAAAGTTAAGGAATTGTGTAAAATGTAAATAAAAACGATAAAATGCTTTGTAATTGAATACACTACAAAGACAAGATATTTAACGCTCAAACTGATAAACTTTGTTTTTTATTCACTCACTTTGAATTTGATGCCTGCAATAAGTTCCAAAAAAGCTGGTTTAAGGAGGTTTTGAATGGAATTGACAACCATATTGTTACCTAGTTCCTCTACGTAGACCTCATAGACCTTTTATGAACATTGCTGATATGCTGCCAGTAATTTGGGAAAAAGTTGCTTACACAGAACAAACAGGAATGAGACCAAAGTTAAGATCCGGTTCTGGAAAGTAGCCAGTTGTTTACACCAAGCTCACATGGTATTCTTTGTGTGTGTGTGTGTGTGTGTGTGTGTGTGTGTGTGTGTGTGTGTGTGTGTGTGTGTGTGTGTGTGTGTGTGTGTGTGTGTGTGTGTGTGTGCTTTACTTGTATTGCAACATACAAGTTTTGTCTGATAACATTTGGCAACAAAAATCAAAGCAAACATTCTAATTCGAACACTTTTTTAAGTATCATTTAAACAAAGGATAATTATTTTTAAAAAGTAGTACAATTTCAAATCCTACATGTCCTATACAATCTGAGAGTATGTGAAAAGATATGAAAAATATCTAAAACACACACACTCCTGCTGGAGTCAAACTCACCTGTCAATGAACTGATCGATGATGACTATGTCTCCCGGCTGAATCTCTTCCCGGAGTGAGCCGCAAGCTGTGGTGACCAAAAGATGTGTGCACCCCTGTTCCTTCAGAGCCCAAATGTTGGCCTGGTAGTTCACATTGGATGGCATGATTGTATGTTGCCTCCCATGTCTGAGGACAGGGACAAATATCTGCTTTCAATGTTGTATAAGCAACTTACATACTGTAGCTGTAAACGTTAACATTAAAGATGATGATTTGTCTCATTATAGCTGCCCTGTGTACACATTTAATGTGTTTTCTGTGATGTTGATAATAATGATTCCCCAGTTACAGGTGTTGTTGCTGTTCATTGTTGCTGTTTGATATCAAAGAAATTTGAAGAAATAAAAAAACTAGAAAGACGAGGGAGAAAGCCAGTGTGAGTAAGGCCATAGATCAAAGGTAGTGCTTTGATCCATGAAAGTAGGTCAGAGCACTAGCTTTCATCTTTAACCTATGAGAGTAGGTCAGGGTATAATGTTGAATTCAGGGGTGTCGCAAATGATGTTGCAGTCTGTGACTTGCCTTGTTAACAAACTGAGTGTGTTGTTGTTGCTCTTAATATGAGACAATTGCACAGTTTTTCCACAAGATGTTGCTAATACCTGTAATTCAAGTTTTAAAATGGCAACTTGCCTCCTCCATTACCTTGCAAGAAGTACACAGTCCACGTTTTTTATCTTCCCAAGTATCAAAGCATCAGATGGCTGTTCAAGAACACAATAATTTGGTTATTTAGAAACTGTCAATTCTGTATTTACCAGCTCACACTTCATATTGTGGTCTGTGGTGGACTTGTGACACTGTTCCTGGGCTAAGACTCCTTACAAAAAAGAAGAAGAACCCTAACCTTCCCATATGGTGTGTCAACATAATGCTCAGTCCTTCCTTCCAAGATATCGGGATCATCAAGACCTGAACCGCCAATTATTCCAATCTAAACAGAAATATGAGAAAGTCAATGACAATTACATAACAAATTCCATTCAAATGCCAATTTAAAAAAAATACAAATAAATGAAACTCTTTATTGTGATTTTCACATGTCACATAAGAAAATGGTGTAATAGAAAAACAATACAAACTAGCCAAATATGTGGCACTTCAAACTATGAACACTCAAATAAGTTGTCAATTCATTAACAGGTGACAAACTCCAAGATCCCCTCAGACAGACATGACACTTAGTTTTATCTGATTGTTTGTACATGTGTGTGCTCAAACTGGTTAATCAGGTACTTAATATATCTTCCGTCTTGCGTTGATTCATTTTTCTGACTTGGTTCAGTTTCAACTCTCTTAGTAACATCACAAAGGGAAGCCTCGCACTTAGCACGTACATGCTAGCTCGTGGTTTATACCCGCACACGTCAGAGCTTTGCTAAAGCGACGCTAGCGTCTTCTTCCCTACTCCCAGGTTCCTCTTAGCATCCTATGTCATGACAGAGGCTACCAAGGTATTTTCTCTCAACCTCGTCATTAATTTCCCGCCGTATCTCTCTGTTGAAACGCACAATGTTCAGCTCATGAGACTGTCAACTTTACAATACTCTAACTACATATGTATGAAAAGATTACTACCTTAATAGGCACAGTGGACGACATGACGACAGTACTGTAAATGACGCTATTGCAGAATGAAGATTGGAGTTTGAGGAAGAAGACTCTTACAGTGGTGACGTCATCACTGGTTCATCTTCATTTTCCGTTAGTTCCGTCACCTTCAAAATAAAAGCATGACCCCACTTTTCTTTTACGTTACAAAATTTGTGAATTTGTTTTGAAAAAGGATATAATTGATCATCCTTAGCAACGCTGTTCTATTTTTTCAATAGTTTTCTACGCAAATCTACGGTACATACTGGGTTGTATATAGCTTGATCACATCGAATGGGGGAGCTATCTTTCACAATAACACTGCTGTTATAATGTAGGGGACAACCCTCAAAATAAAACTCATTCGAATACGAACAAGGGAAAAGCCGAAAGGAGAAGAATTAGAAGAAGATTAACAAAGTTCATTGACAGCCTGAGCAGCCATGGTGACAACCTTGAGACATCCTAAGCGCTGATGCCGATCGAGAAACGCAACCAGGATGGTAACGAACTGATGTGCGCTTCCTCAGAGTACGGTGTCTTGTGAGGTCCATAAAAAGATAAATAACGCGAGTAGTCACAACGCTTCACAATTATAGTGCATGATTTGAACTAAATGTAATTGTAGTGACCATAAGGGAGCAGTCATTGTGCAAACAGTGGTGTTTTACTTATGCTTGTGTAGCTGGAACAGTGTTTTATTAGTAGCCAGGGTTTGGCTACTGGAGTAAGGCTTAGAACAGTTTTATAGTAAAATGAATGGCATTAAACAGGATTAAGCCAAACACAAGGTGTTGCAGTCATGGCAGCAAAAGTGCAATATGGATTAAATGATTTTACAATGTCCTATGGTTGTGCCCTGCCCTTATGGCCCTCCTGCTGTCATTACTTTTCCAACTTTATTCGTAATTTTTGTGAGTCTGTGTAATATATGTCCTGTAGTCTTTTTTTAATTTATTTTATGTTTTCATTTATAACCTGTGCTGCCTTGTGGAACGTGTGAATTTATAAGTGCGTGTGAAAGTATAAGAGCAGTGGGGAAATGCAATTTCCTGTAGGATCAAAGAATTTGAAACAATGGGTCAAGCTTCAGTCTAGATGAAGTCACATTGCAATGGCTGGCACACAGCTATCATATTCGCATGTCAACAATACTTCATCACCTTAAGTCTGCTGCTACATAAATTTAAAAAAAAAAACAAGCAAATTTTCTCATTAGTTTATTTAAAATACAATTCAGTACAAAAGAGCCTCTTCTGACAAGAGCTCATGTCGAGTACTTATCCATGAATCAGCAGCAAGAAGAGTAGAGAGTAGAGTATAACTTTTAAAACATTTCCTCTCAAGAATATAGTTGACTTGTATCACAATAAAATCACTGGTATCAACAGGTTCCCTGAGATCACCTTAGACACCACATACATTAAAGAAAACACATTTCCAGAGGAACAAACAACAACTAAAAAATAAAAATACGTGACTTAACCTCGATCCATTCTGCCATGTTCATAATGGCAGTTTGCACATGAAATAGCTTTGTTTCAAGTGTTTTTTCAACAGTTAAGAGGCATAGTTTTTTTTCCTAAAACATGGCCACTCAGCATCCCATGAACAACCACAGCAGAAAACTTTCCACTTTCAGTTGAAGTTACACTTGGATCATCTTTTCTTTGTCATAACAGTCTAGTGATTTTGAGGAACTTATATTTTATTAAAATACTGCTGGAAGGCAATAGCAACTCTGGCTGAACCCATGTGCTTCAACTATATTAACTATAAATCTGAACTTCTTATTCATTAGAGGGGGGGGGGGTGGCATCTACAAAGTCATTTGTGGCATTATTGATGGGGTGGGGGGGTTGTCAAAGCTGTTCTCCTGGTTGATTCGGTCATTAAGAGAACAGTCACTGTCACTGTCAATGATGATGAAACTTGATGAGCTTTTCTCTCTATGTCCAGAACTCTTGTGTCTTTTGCTTTTCTTCTTGTGTTTCTTCTTTTTCTTGTGTTGACGCCTGCTTCTATCAGAGCTTTCATTGACAAGCTCCAGGCTGGCGCTCCTACTTGTCCTTCTCGACCTGTCTTTGGATTTTTTATGATGCCTGTTGTTGCTTGTTTTTTTATGTTTTGTCAAGGAGGTGGGAGAGTCATCTTCAGCTTCTGAGTTAGGAAGTACCTCAGATGATTTCTCCAAATGTTTTGTTTTATATTTCCTCTTTCCACCAGGCTTGTCATAGTGAAATCTCTTTTTAGTCGAAGGGGAGCGACTACTGGAGCAAGACCTGGATCGGGAATGTTTTCTTTCTCGTCTCCATGACTCCCTGCTGCGGCTCCGGGAGCGAGAGTATGAGTGTTGCCGTGAATACCTACGTCTACCATGATAACCGGGATGTTTGTCTGTGTAATGCATCCTACTCCAAAGTCTGTCTTGGCTGTAATGCCTATATGAGCGACTGCTGTGACCACCATTCCTGCTGTCATAGCTACTGTCACCTTTTGAGAGGCCTCTACCACTGGAGTGAGAATAACCTCTTTCTCTGGACAGAATTTCAGCACTGCTGTGGGAGTTAATACGAGAGTACCTGCGCTCTTCACTTCTTGACCTCCTTCTTCTCCTATGCTTTCTGTCTTTTGAATAGCTCCTCTCTTGAGATCCATCTTGACTGTCAAATCTTCTGCGTGTGTCTCTTTTATCTGATCTATTACCATTCTTGTGTTTGCTAGATGTTGAAAAGCCATTTCTTTCTCTTGAATCCAACAGGTGATCATGATTTGCTTCTGAATCTTCAGACCGACCAGCATCACTGAGATTGCTATTTTGTGAAACTATTGGACTGAGACACTGGAAGCGGATGTGTTGACGAAGAAGAGGCATTTCTGTAGGATCTTCACTGGCGGACTCTCCAGAGTCAGAGGAGATCACAATCACCTCAGGAGTCCTTTCTGCTGTTGGCTTAACATAACCCACGACGACACAATCGTTGCTCTTACAAGACAAAAACTCAGCTGTGCCCTCATTCACTTTTGTCTGGTGGAGAGAGCTTTCTGGCTGTGGATGAGCCCCAAACTCTTGTGCCTCTTCATCTGAACTGCTGTCGTAGTCTAAGTCGAGGACTGACAGACACCCTGCACTGCTTTGCTCCCCTGCAGTGGAATATGATGGCCCAGGAATCTCGTCATCCCACACAGAGTAACTCATTGTAGAAGTGGGGTTTCTTAATGGGTCTATGTCCATCATGTCCTCCTCATCTTCTGAGATGAAAATTACAGATGAGTTAGAGCTGTTGTTTTCATTTGAGGATGGGGATGGACACTCATACACTGCATGTCGGTCATATGCTTCCATATCGAAGGGAGACTTTGCGTAGCTGATGAATTCGTGAAAAAAGTGCCCTGTGCGTCCCTGTAGGAATGGCATTAGCTCTTCCTGAATAGTTCCATCCTCCATGTCGAAATGTGTAACTCGTGACATTATAAGATGTTGAACGATATTGACCAAAGCGCCATGTTCCCCATATAGCACAATGAGCTCTCTTTTAAGCCAGGGGACCAGTCTATGTAGGCAGGCAGGGTTTCTTCGCAAAAACTCAGATGAGATATCTCTGGCACGACCACCATCATGGACATTTCGAACCCTCACCCCCGCTCGATATAGTTCCCTCCTGAAATTGATCATCTCTTGTTCTCCGACACTGCTCACTGCCCTCCCTTCACTTGCAGCTCTGCTTTTAGCTGCCAACCTATTCATCATGTGTCGGATGTATTGGTCCCGTGGCTGTTGAGGAACATTTGCAGCAGATTCAAACATTACTCCGTTGTCTCGTGGTGCAGATGGCCTTCCTCTCATCTGTTGATAGAAACCCGTAAGACTTGTTTGGTATCTGAATCGTACTTCCCCAACAGTTCCAAAAGAGTTGTCATCCGGAGGCAGCAGGTCATATTTCTTGAAATCTTGACCTGGGTTTCGACTATGATAAATAGAACTGAAAGGCTGTTTGCATAGAGGGCACTCCGCTTTGTTCTTGGACCACTCACGAATACAGTGGAAACAGAACTTGTGCAAGCAAACATCCAGGTAAGAAACATTGCTAAACATGTCCAAACAGATGGGACACTTGGAGTCTGGGGACACCTCTGGAGACATTGCTGTAGAATTGTCTCCGCTCTCTTCCAGGTCAATCCTGATGAGTGACATGATCTAAAAAACAAAAAATAATAATGAAACAATGAATGACAGCTCTAATGTAACTTGGTGAGCTATGAGGTGTTGCAACCTTAAATCTAAAGTCAGTGCTAATACTTAGTTTAGTTTTACAATTAACCAAACAAGTGCATAACTTAAGTTGTTAGTTATAATAACAAGGCTGTCTTTCTTCTAATCATTAAAGATTCGACAGTATGGCCCATCTCAACGATAACAAGATTGAAATCTTAATTACATCCCACTTCAAAGCGGTAATGTATTGTAATTGCCAGTGTTTGTGTGTTCGTCCATCCGTCCACCAAATATCTTCGCAACCGTTTCAGATAAAAATATTAAACAAAAACCTAATTATTCGGGCAAGAAAGGAGATAAAAATTAGATGATGGCCTTAACAAAAGTAGGTCAAGGTCAAATTTGAACTTTTGTACACTCAGGAACCGGATAAGATAGAAAGACGAGGGAGAAAGACAGTGTGAGAAAGACTATTGAACAATGCTGGTGCTTCGATCTATGAAAGTCAGGGTAAATAAGTCAGGGTAAATTTTGAATTCAGGGGTGTTGCGGGGTGTTGCAGTCTCATCATGATTAGTGTTATATAGTCTGATGAAATGTGACTATTTCTGACTCATTAATGTGCTGAACTTGACGTTACACCAGGTCTATTCATGACGTATATTTAACTACTTTATCGCTAAGTATGGAAGACATGCTATTAATATGAAAAGCAACAAACATAAAGCTACATGATATGTATTCTTTAATGTAAGTATGAGTTTATTCTTTCGGGGAACGAACTTCGTTGCTGTTTTAGGTTTGTTAGCAAAGCAAGTAAAGCTACAACCGAAATATCGTACCTTAAAATAACGTCATTGTTACTGTAACAATACTGATATTCACACACACACACACACGCAATTTTTCTTAAATATACAGACGCCAAAAATATTCTAAAAATGTGGGAAACAGTTATATGATCAAAGAACTAAGAGACGTGATTAGCTAATGTTAGCAAACTAGCTAACTATGCTAGCACAATTATCGCTATTTATGACTGAGGTTATTATGAGGGACAGTTCTTCGACATTTACCTCTAACCTCCCGGACGCGCACAAGTTTGGTAACCAGTCACCTATAACCGCTTTGTACAACTTCATCCATTTTCAGAAAAAATAAACTGTTAAACAAGACATGCAGCTTAGCTTCGTAACACTCCTTCCTCGTCCTGCCAGATTTGGTGTGTTGTTGTTTTTTACCGTGTAACGATCAGCCACATCCGTCCTTCAGAATAAAAGCACACATTTTGAAGAACTACCGTACTGTACTCAAAACGAGTTTTTAAAATAAAATCGTACCATTCTAATAAAATGCATTCATTCATTTTCATTAACGGCTCGTGTTCTTGTGACACTGGTGCACCTCGGAGCTACACGAAGGACAAACAACCATTCACCCACACACTCACGACAAGTCCGATTTACCTGCAGCGCACACCTCCGGAGGTAGTGGTAGTCCTCAGGGTCACAAATGAACTCTTCACCATACAGGGTGAACATACCAAGTCACGCAGAAAGTATACAAACTCTGAACTTTCCAGCTGAGAACCTCAAGGAGCAGGATGGAGAAGAGGCAGGACAGCTCCTTCTTCTTCTTGTAAACAAAGGATAGTGAACTTTAAGATAGATGGTACATTACACGCTGTCCAATTAAAGGAGAGTAGATGAGAGTACATCAAAGGTCAGTCTGGCTTTGATACACAATTACTGCAATTCATCAAAGCCCCCCCACCCCAACCAACCGAAATACAGTCAATCAACTGGAATGTAGTGTAGTCTACCCAGTCTGTATGCTCAAAATACATGTTTCTAGAAGTTTATTTTATTTTATACAAATGAGACAATCATATTGCAGCATTCCAAAGCTTCGCTGGTTGATTAATACAATACAATCACCACAATACAAATGCAACACAGAATTTCCAACTATAGAAAGCCATTTAACAAAAACAATTCTAATACAAAATCATTCTTAAACTATTAACTATGTTTTCCATAGAAATGGCTTCAACTCCATTTACTCATCTGACTTCATGGAGGGACAAATTGAATAGAATATTATGTCGTCAGTACATGACTTAAGAAAGTTCCTACATTTTTAAGGTCTAACTTAAATTTCAGACCAATGAGTGCACAACCAATTACTCCAGAAGACAAAACAAAAACACTCATGACCACACGGAGAGAACATACCAACTCCACGCTGAAAGTATCCAACCCCTGGACCTTCCAGCTGAGAACCTCCAGGAGCAGGAAAAAGAAGAGGCTCCTTCTTCTTTTTCTTGTACACGAATAACAGTAAACTGTACGACAGATTGTACAATATGTACAATCAAAGGAGAGTAAATCAACGGTCAGTCAGGCTTTGATATACAATCTACTGTAATGTATCAAAAACCCCACCCCACCGAAATACAGTAAATCATCTGAAAGTAAGTGTAACCTGTCTGGTCTAGGTCAAAAGAATATTTCTCCAAGGTCCAGTGGCATCTGATGTTTCTAGAAGTGTCTATTATTTTATACAAATGAGACAGCCAATCAAGTCGCATTAAGCAGCATTCCAAAGCATGGCTGGTTGATGAACACAATCCCCACCGTACAAATGCAACACAGAATTTCCAACTATAGAAAGCCGTTTAACTAAAACAATTCTAATACAAAATCATTCTTAAACTATTAACTATGTTTTCAATAGAAATGGCTTCAACTCCATTTCAATGGAAAACACAGATTCTGCAAATCATGTATTGATTTAAAGAAGGCTCCTTTATTACTAGGTCACTTAGGTTTTTTTTTTATTTTTAACTAATGTACTATTGAACTAGATAAGCGCACAACCAATTACTCCAGAAGACATAACAAAAACACCGAAACCACTGTAATCTTTTATTGGAATATACACAGTTTTTACAACAGAAATTCAAGCAGTTAATGAAATACGTCAATTTCAGTGATGATCATGAGATTCAGGAAGATCTGGAACAACTTCGCCCGTCTCCATAATGACGTCACCCTAAACACAAAAACAGGGAAAAAAACAATTACAAATAATATTTTCCTCAATTACTACATGTGACAGCAAGTCGTGTAGACTATTGTTTAATATTAAGACTTACAGGGAACAATCTGGGTTTCAATCCCACAATGCCGTATGGCCTTTCCTGTAGAGTAAAATGACATTGTTGTTTAGTATGTCTACTAATCCATACATTTTCAGATAACTGAACTAGTCATTTATAAACAGTATTGAAGCTAACAACAGCAAGGATCCAATAAAGTAAGGCACGTTTCTAATGGAAATGCTTAAGAATTAGACAATAGAAGGCTGCATATTTGTGGTTTCAAAGTGTCCTTTGGCTTTTTTTGTGATTAATAATGATAAATATATAAGGTTATTGAGAAATGATAGATAGATAGATAGATAGATACTTTATTAATCCCGGAGGAAATTGCATATATCCACTGCTCAGGCATTACTTAACAAATAATACTGGATAAACACCAGGAGAAAAGGAAACACTGACATCACAGGACATACCACAAGACATACATTACACTAACAGACAGGCACATGCAGCACTAACAGGACTTATATACTAAACTATAACTAAAAATATAAACAGTATAAAATTTAAAATATTACAGTATTAAAATATAAACAGTATAAAATAAAATCTAAACAGTATAAAATTGAATTAAAATATAAAAACAGTATAAAAAATAAATAAATAAATTATATATATATATATATATACAACAGTATAAAATTAAATTTGAATTAAATCAAGCAGAGGTGGTCCCACAGATGGTCTCTCGTGCCGCCTCAGGGTCCGCACGTGGAGGGATGTAGACGGCCATGACGATGACGTGTGAGAATTCACGCGCCAGGTAGTAGGGTCTGATGCTAACAGCTGTTAGCTCCAGGTCGCGGTTACACAGTGTTGATTTCACCAATGTAATGTAACACATTTGTACAAATGTGTTACACAAATGTAACACATTTAAACACTTGAATTCTAAAAGTAATGTACAGTATGTAGGTAAATTTGATATATTTGTATACATAAAATTCGGGTCACATCATAAGTAACTCATTTACAACATGTGATTGACATATATTGTGTTTATTCATTCTGTTTCCTCATTAATGATTTTAAATATGACAAATAACATTTTGTGTTTACTTACAGACACATGGTATTTCACCCAGTAGTGTGTGATCCAAGCAGGTATCAAGAGTCCTGTTAATATGGTAACTCCTCTATTATATGCTTTGTAGGTCTGTATGGAGATACAAATTACAGACAGTTAAACATAATTAAAAGAGACATACATAATGAATGACAGTGTTTATGGACTGCTCCAAAGAAATGACAGAATACTTCAGCATGTGCTGTACTTTGTTCTCTCAAACCAGGTAGTTAGAAAAGTATGAATGTACACAGGAACAGTCACAAAAAACATGAGTTATTTCCATAAATATTGAAAATGAATTTAAAAAAACTGAAACAATAATGAACAGACGCATACATGCTGTAAAAAAAACAAGTAATTGTGTAGATGACATTTTCACAAATAAGTTAGGAAAAGATATTGAAAAAGATATTGAGGTCAATATTTCAGTGAATATGTAAACAGGTTCATTTATTGAAATAAAATAAATCACTGAGTTGTACTCTCACTTATAATATGGGTCTACAGATATCAAATGTTTTTAATAAAGGATTAATCTATCCTAAACTTCATTGAATTGAACTGTGATTCAGCAGACACACATTCACTCACTCACACCATGGGTATGTCCAGTGTAGATTGTAAATTGTATATTTCTGACTACGTATTATGTATATTTGTATGTACTTATCCTATTGTTGTGTATTTTATTTTTCCATGCTCTCTGAAATGCTGCTGCGACTGTGAAATTGTATCCACTGTGGGACAGACAGACAGATAGACAGATAGATAGACAGAGATAGATAGATAGATAGATAGATAGATAGATAGATAGATAGATAGATAGATAGATAGATAGATAGATACTTTATTAATCCTGGAGGAAATTGTATATATCCACTGCTCAGGCATTACATAACAAATAATACTGGATAAACACCAGGAGAAAAGGAAACACTGACATCACAGGACATACCACAAGACATACACTACACTAACAGACACATGCAGCACTAACAGGACTTATATACTAAACTATAACTAAAATATAAACAGTATAAAATTAAAATATAAACAGTATAAAATTGAAAAAAATATTACAGTATTAAAATATAAACAGTATAAAATTAAATTAAAATTAAATTAAATCCATAAAGGATTACTGTATCTTATCTTTTATCTTATTCATTTCTTCAGAAACAAAATCACGATGACTAACTACAATGCATTAGAATGGTTTACTGTATTCAGTAAATCACGAAATGATTCAAAACTAAATGCAGATCTATCGCAGAGGATTAATGACCATGAATGCTGTATGCTTCCAAATCAATCAATCAAATCAATCAATCATTTATCTATCGAAACAAAACCTGCAGATGCGTGATATCGCTGTTCATTCTTGTACGAGAACATTTCAATCAATAAAGCCTGCATGCTTTGCAGTCTGATCCACACAAATATGTCTGTGAACAGGTCTCAAGAGGCTGAAGGCAGGCGATCACAAAGCTAAATTGCTGCTCTGAATGTAGACAAACTATTCAGTACAACTGATTTCCTCTAAACCTAATCTTACAGTGCAACTGGTTCGCTGAAATCTCCAGTGTATTCATTTGTTGTCGGCTGTTTTGCTAGCTACCGTGGTGTGTGTGTTAGCACTCACGTATAGCCTCCACAGGGTCTTGGGCTCCAGGAAGCGAGTCCAGAACCGTTCGATGCGGCCTGCTTTGTCTTGTATGACGGGCTCTCTCGGGCTGAGCTCCTGGTCCTTCAGCCACTGCCTCCGTAGCTTTGTCAGCTGGTCCAAACGGAGCTTTTCGTCTGGTGTGTACCCAGACATGTCTTATTTCTGCAGTTAACCTAGAGAAACCTGCAATGACACCATGGAGGACAATTCCCCTTGACGGCAACTATGTTAGCGAAGAGGAAAACAAGTGAAATTATGGTTGGCCTACTTGCGGTGCGACCTCTAGTGGACTGGAGGAACGCGTCCTCCCTCTACCTTCAGCGAGACAGCTATCATTCGCGTCTTTTTCTTGGTCACATTCTGAATTCAATCTTTTTATACGGAATATTTCATTGCTAACTGGACTAACTGCTTTTTTTTGGCGTGCTGCGTAATTCACAGTGATTTAGTGATGGGTAATGATAATGAAAAATGTGTATGATTTCAATATACTGATATTAAAATGCTAAAAGTTTTTTATTACAACATATTTTTCGTGTCATAACAAATAATTTTCATGAAAATAGCGGGATAAAATTTTAGGTTATAGCAAGTAACTTTACGTTATGACAATCTATTTATGTTTTTATTACGCTTTTGAAGTTATAATTTTATTTTTTAAACATATTTATAAATTATAATATTTAGAGTTATTTATAATAGTATATATTATTTATAATAATATGTATAATATTTATGAACATAATATTATAATATTTATAATATTAAAGTATAATATTTATAATTCTTTTTTTTTAATTGTAAGACTTAATTTAGAACGTCACGTGTTTTAATGTTAGAACCCGACACGCTTCACAGTGACGAGATGCATTTAAAACATTGCATCAGTTGATGTTCATTCCTTCATTTATCCACTAGATGGCAAAAAAAATATACATTGTACTGTACATGGATGCAAGGCACCATTTTCATGAGCAATGTGCAACGAAGGAAGCATCATTGAATTTACCAAGCCAGTAAACTGGACTTCGTTTGTACGCTGTTTTAAACCTAATTTTTATGACACCATTTATTTTAGACCTTATATGAGGAGTGAAGGTACTTTTAATCCGTCCTATTTCTTGTAGATGGAATGACCGCAATCATTTCATCTACATCCGTTTATCTGCCTTGCGGAACACGAGTAATGTTAATCCAGCTGGTAATGAATAAAATTGTGTGGAATCTGCCTTTAATGGAGACATCAGAAGCGTTATTCCACTCCGGTCCCAAGGGGGGCGGCATTGTGCCTTCGAATTTGGTTTGTAGAGCCGACATCACAGGAAGTAGCAGTGATGCTCTGCTGGTGCTTCGACCCTGTAGCCTCATGTAGGATTATGGATGAGATTAGCTAATGTAGTCATTTTGTAGGCTACATACACAAGAACGAGTCTTCCGTTCGGTTTTGTGTTATTTTATTAGTTCACCGGCAGTCACTGGAGGTAAGACTATCCGTGGATCGTGGTGACAAAAAGACCTTTTCAACCATTCGCTTCTTCATTCGCACTGGGAAACATCAGCTGTCAAATCCTCTGCAGTGTTTTCTGTTAAACAGTTTTATGTATAATCAGGTTTGAGCTCCTGAATAGTAGTAAGCAGCGTTTTAGTCACATTTCAATATTATTTTATCATTACATCCCAAACACGTATTAGTTAGTTTTTTCATTTTGAGAATCTGTCTAGTAATTTTACTGTTAGCTACCCAAGTTGATTTCATCACATTGTGATAAAAATCCACCGAGTTATGAATTTGTTTTCCCATGTTAGTAAGAAGAAAGTTTTGTTTTTTGTTGTTGGATTTTACTGAAGTAAATGTAATCTACGGCAGATGATGGTAAATAATCAAGGAAAAGCAAATATCCTTTTGAAATCCATTTCTGCCATAAAGCGTCCCTGCTCATTGATATACAACACTGAAGACAAACGTGCCTAATATATCAAGAGCTGTCTATAAAAATAGGTAGCACTGTGTTATTAATGGTGAGGCAAAACCCATAAGTTATTAAACAAAGGTTACATTGGTTTGAGCGTAAACACACATGATCAACTCTGTTTCTTTTCCTTTGCAGGACTGTGCGAGACTTTGGATGGAGTTAGCATCCAAGCTTCCATTGTCTTGTGTAATCACATCCAGGGATCTTACAGTTTGGGATTCAGGCCTACCTTCGCATTTGAGAGATAAAAATGGTCAAGTATTACTGTAATAACATTGATATCAGAAGTGTGTGGGACCACGTTGTTTCTGCTTTTTGGCAGAAGTACCCCAATCCATACAGGTATTTTTACAATTAATATTGAAATGTAATCTTCACTGTCAGCCCTAACATTTTCTAGTTTATAGTGGTTTAGTGCATGAAATTAGCACAAGGATCTAGAATCACACACGATCCACTTTTTGAATGTATGACTGACTGTATGAATAATGCACAAAATGTTGCACCGTGGAGGCAGTACAGTGGGGAAGTGGGTAGAGCTATTGCTTCACAGCAAGAAGGTTCTGGGTTTGATTGTCTGCGCTGGTTCACTCCAGGCTCTGCAGCTTCCTCCCACCTACAGAAATATTCAGTTTTTGTGAATTGATCACTCCAAATTGTTCCTCGGTGTGTGTGTGTGTGTGTGTGTGTCTTCCATCATTTACATTGGCAGAGGGAATACTTTTAATTTCATGTATTAACTGGAGGGATGTTGAAACTGCACCTGATCAATGTTTTATTATCGTGATTATCGTGATTCTATATCATTAACCAGTAATTTTTTATCCGACATGACTGTGTTTCTACATCATCCAGCACCCATGTTCTCACAGAGGATGTTGTGTATCGGGAGGTGACACCGGACCACCGTCTCCTCTCAAGGCGCCTACTAATGAAGACCAATCGTCTTCCTCGCTGGGCAGAGCGGTTCTTTCCCTCTGGCATGTCTCGCTCTGTGTACATCATCGAGGACTCCATCGTGGACCCAGTCAACAGGAGCCTGACGACCTATACCTGGAACCTCAACTATGCTACTCTGATGGTGAGGCTGCTCCTTTGTAGTTTGTTGCTTTTAGAAGTAAAAATTTTCCTTTTTGGATTTGCAGATGAAGACCTCAATGAGCTGCTGAACTTAGCGGCTGAAGAGACAAAAATATTTCCTCTGGAATGATGTTGATAAATAGAAATGAGTGAATGTTTTATTTTTCGTTCCTTGGTTTGTCAAACAGCATGACTCAGAATGAATGATAAGTTGGTAAGTTGATAAGCTGTTTGACAACTGTTTTTTTCACACGTTTGGTAAGCTGGAATGATATGTTACAGCTTCCACTTCCCTAAAATGAGCTAAAAACAAGTTATAGTTATAGTAGTTTTGAATTGTGAAGTTATGCCTCAAAAATGTTGTTTTTGCCGATCTCCAAAAATAACGTCAGTTTTGATTCACTAGGGTTGCACTTTCTCTCAGCTTGATCCTGGGGCATTTGGCAGAGTTTTAAAGGCTAACGCTGTGCCTTGCCTGCTCTGCGTGGTCACATGTTTTAGTAGCTGTAGTTGTCTATAAAGGAGGAGGACGATTTAGTTCAGCCCGTCTGGACTTCAAAGGAGAAAAGCTTTTGAACAGAACTGAGATGTAATAATCTCACAGGGAAGGAGGACCTTGAATATTATTCGAAAAATATGGAGGCGTGCTATTTTCACTCTCTTACTGCTGTAAATCTCATTCTGATGCTAATGATGGCATTATGCTAATTATGCTATTAATCAGTTATAATTCAAAACAGAAACAGAAAGTAAGGTAACTAATGGTTCAAAGCTTTGATGTAGTCTCAAGCAAACTTTTAGTTTTGAGCCTCCTATGTCTTTATATTATATACTGTAAATATATTGTAAGATGACAGCAGTGGATTTCTTTCAGATTTGAAATAGATTTCATTTGGGAATCCTTTTAAATCTTATCATTATTTTTGTCCACATCAAGTTTTAAAATACCATATGTTTTCACTATCCTGTCAGGTTTTCCTCCTGAACTGCTTGACAAATTAAAATCGCTCTGCAACCTCATGTGTCTTTTGTCTCTCCAACGGTAGTCTGTCGAGGAGCGATGCATTTTTCAAGACTCAGTGGAGCAGCCATCCACCACCCATCTAAAACGGGAAGCTTGGATATCATCAAGTATTTATGGCTTCTCCAGACCCATTCAGGTACTTGTATCCTTGGTGCAAGAAGTAATTAATTACCCATGCTTACATAACTATGTTGGACTGTCCTAGAGCAGACTGCACAATATGTTTTACAATAGAATGCATTCTCATTCTCACCATCTTTTTTTCTGCTGTAGAAAGAAAGTTCTCTTCAGTCATAGGTCAGAATAGGTTTTTTTCTAATATATATATTTAAAGGTGAATTTCACACCTTTGATTTTATAACTTAGTTATATTTTCAAAGCCTCAAGTTAATCTGAGCAGCAGAGGCATGGGAGCCTGTGTGTGAATGCCAAAATAAAGAAGTTGGAGATAGAAGTGAAAACGTACCAAAATTTGTCAACTTAGAATTGTTATTTTTAGAAGTGGAAGATGCCATGCTTGCTTTAATTTCCCCAGAGAACAGGCAAGAGAGGGATGTTAGCTAAGCACTGTTTTTTCTTGCAGTCTTCTCCATGAAAAGCCATTTCCTGTTCTGTGTTTTCCCAGGAGTTTGGATTGGCCCGTTTCAAGACCAACCAGGTGAAAGCCATGAAAGGGCTGGAATTCGCACTGTCCAACTTACAGGGTACGTCCGTGTCGCTTGTGAATACGAGAGATCTGCAAGGGAAAGAGAAAATGAGAAACAGACTATTTTTATCTCTTGCCATTTCTGGAAATAAGAACATGCAAACTAAGTTTAACTTTCTCCCCTTCACATTGGACCGGGACGCATGTACAATATTTATTTTTGCTTAATTAGAGTTGAAGCATTTTCCATGCTGTGTGATACATGAAGCAGCTCTGATGTATTTTGATGAATCTGGTGAAAGTAAACACTGAACTGGTTCATCCAGGACGTTCAAATTCTTTCATGCCTCCACCATAAGGCCATGAAAAGCAGGCATGTGCAACAGGTTGGATGTTCTGTCCACACCTCTTCCAAAACTCAAGCACAAACTTCAATGAATTTACACACATTCCTTAGTTGCAGCCTGCAAAGTGTTTTTCTTTTTGCTTATTTTATAAAACTAGTAATGAACCTCTTTATCAAATTGAATAAATAATTTTTTGGACTCTTTAATGTCTGAAAAACTGATTAAGGAAGACTAGCTAGGACACATAAAATGAAAGATGTGAATGTCTGGCTGATTATGTGAAGTTAACAGATAACTGATGACACTAATCCCATCAGAGACTGAAAAATGCCATTTTTTCAGTCATCTCTTAAATGATGTGCTTTTTATTAAAGGAAATAAGATAAAAAAATCAATTAAACTTTAGTTTTGAAAGGTACCTTTGTAATCATCGTAGAGCAATCAAATCAGAAAGGCGGTGCCTCGTCTGGCAGCCGGCCCTGATCGCTGAGGATTTGTGCTGTGTGTTGTGCTGATGCAGCGTACTCTTCTGAAAGGACATTCTCCCAGTGTTGTGATTCTGTCCCATTGCCCTTTTGTTGATGGCGCTGCAGGGATTGGCATCAGGCTGAGCGTTGGGGTAAGTATGACAGCAGTGGGGCATCCATCTGCCATCCCAGGCCTCATCCAGGGTTGTCACATGATGCCCTGTATGAGTCTCAGACAGTATGCTGTGTAGCAGAGATAGTGGCTGTTGTCATTTTGTGTGCTATGACAAACAGTCTATCTTAAAGAGACTCAGCAGAAACCTTGAGAAAAAGGCTGAGAAGTTCTAGCAGACGGTGTAGAAGTAGATTGTGTTCCGTTAGTGACCCTGATGCTGTTTTTTTAATTTATAATCTAGCTGATTTATATTTCAGAAGGCCATCATTTACACATAACTGACAGTTACTGTATGTCTGTAAACATCAGAATCATAAAAGCAGCCAATTCCAATCAACATGAAAGACATTTGAGTGCACTTTTCAGTCAAGTGTCACACAATCCTCTGCCCTCTTGTTCCTGTTTGCCGATATGACAGAGGGTTTCTATGAAGGACAACATGCCCTGACCCTTTTGTCTCTGTCACTGTTTATTGAAACCGTCCTGTCATGTCAGGATTATGAACGAGACACTTTTCCACGTTCAGGGAGTCTTCTCAGATCGGCCCAATGCCAGTTTGAAAGACATTCATGAAAAGAGGTCTTTATTTACTTCCCATCCTCATCCTGTCCTCTCCGTCTCGCTCACAGGAGAGAGTCCCCAGCGGCTGCTCAGGGACACAGTGAAGGACGCTGCTAAGACCCTGGCTTCAGCCGCCACCATCCCCCAGAAGCCCCAGCAGTTTGTCTGATGGTGTGCCCCGGGAGAAGAAGCGTATGGGGAAACATGACGTCAGCCTAATGCCTTTCCTAAATCCAGACTGAACCGAAAGTCTCCAAGACGTTTCTGGTCACTGTTTATTCTGTCAACATTGCAACCGAGTTCTCTCCTCCACGTCTACCTTTATCTATTTTTTCATGTCCTGTTTCTTTTCAACCTCAGGTCTCAGATTGTGTGTACAGCGTGAAACAGATAGCCTTTGTGAAACCTTTCAGACTGTGATCGGCTGCATGCTCGAATGCTGTACATCAAACACAAATGCATTGTTTTTGTCTTTTTCATTTATTCAATGTTACTGTTTCAATATGAGTAAGCTATCGTTCCTGCAGAGTCATTAAATAATAAAATTTAAATTGTTTTATGAGTCCAGGTTAACGTTTACAAGACAAACTACAGCAATGTAGTTTGTCTGCGGTTTCAGATGGGATTAATGAAGGGAGGGTTTCTACTTTTAATGGTTTTTATCACACCTGCAGTGTGATCAGTGACTAGTCACTGCTTTTACAGAGGTGGTGTTGGTAATCACGAGACACCAAAGTGACTTATCAATGATGAAGCAGTTTATTAGGGGGAAGCTTAAAGAATCTGACTGGAAAAGGGGAGGACGTGTGCAGGAATCAAACCCACAGCGGCCGTATGGGGAACCATGCTGTAATAGAATTGCAAGTTTGTTATTATCAGTGATTACATTCCCACTGAGATGAAACTTGTTCTGCTGCACGACTTGAACTTCTGGTTTTATTAGAAGCATTATTAAACGTGGAAAACGTGGGATTTTATGTATATTCATTGTAATGTGATAATAGTGAGTTCTTCTAAGTATAAAAGTAACGACTTTAAATGGAGGCACAGAGCACATATTTGTCTTGTTTTCTCTTAGTCCAATTGTGATTTAATAAATTTGATTGTTTATTTTAGCCTCTTAATTGCTTTCATCTTGTAAATTCTTCTCTGTGATTCCAGTGAGACAGAATATTTTTAAAACTGCTTCTAGTTCCACCAAAGATCACATCTGAGCTGCACGAACCAATCAGGGTTCATCTGCATATTCCTGCTGCTTTGTTGACTGGAGACATTCACAGACAAAGATCAAGCTGAAACAGTTTTATGTATAAAACATTTTAATTATATTACAATGAGAATACACAATACCATCAAGTGTTTGCTCAGATGTAGCCAGCACCAGGTACTAGTGTATGCACACTCACACACAAAACAGAATAAAAGGAACTTATATAACATCTTCTGAATGCATATTACACATCTGCTAAAAGAACATATTCACAGGTCTCTGGCACAGAACTCTCCCTACTCTGCACAGCACATCAGCCCAAGCAAAGACCCCATTATCTCCCCGACAGCTCCTCTAAAGCTTGAGGCTCCAGTAGGCACGATAGATCAACCACAATGCTGGTGTGACTCCCATCTCGGTGTGCTCCGACTGTAGAGCGTCACCCAATACCCAAGGATGCAACGCAAAGAGGGAAAAAAAAAAGGGAAGCTACATATAAAATTATTCATCTGGAATTATACAAAGAAATTTGAATCATTCAGTGAGGAAAGTTAAAAAGTGACTATTTGGCAGGAATAACATTTCTCTGAAGTTCTCGGGTTGATTTTTATGAGCACCGTTTCTCAGTAGGTTGGTGAGATGCTGTGTTTTTTAAAAAAAAATTCATCTATGCACACAGACTTCATCTTTCCCCATTCTGTGCGCTACAACCAGATTTCACACCATCCACCCTTACATTTTTGTCTGTCTGTCCGACTTCTCCAAATGCCACACTGTGGTTCTGTGCTCTTAAGAAACCCAACAAGCTCCAGTAAATCTCTGTGCAACAGCAAAATAAAAGCAAATATCCAAACAACCCCCCCCCCCAGGTTTTTAAAAATAATTGGAATAAGAGCTGAATGTAGCAACACCTCAACCTCTCTGAGGGGTTAGAAATAAACATTGACTGATTTAACAGTCTTCATTAATCGGTACAATCTCTGCATTTTTATTTTTTAAGAAAATAACTTTTTCCAAGGCACATCATTAAAAGAATTTCCATAAACACTGTTCCTCCAACTCTCAAACAAAATGTTACCACTTTCAGTAAACTACTCAAAATCCACTCCTTCTGAGTGTGTGCTATGTACATTTTTCAATGACGCCACTGAAAAATTATAATCTCAGATCCGGCCCTTGCATCTCATCTCATTTCCTCTCATCCCATCTCATTGACTCCGTCACTTCTTCTCTACGGGGAGGTTCTGTGCTAGAGAATAACTTTGATGCCATTAATATATGATTTACCAATTTGTTCATTTAAACCAACAAACTGAATAAGGACTTTTTTTTTTTGCTACACACAGTCATGTACAAATCGTTTGACATGAATGTAAACTCTGAATGACAAAAAGAAGAGAGAAAAACCAGCTTTTTCAAAAAGCTTTTTCATTCAACTTCTTTTGCCCTCCTGCAGTGTGTGGAGAGAGTGCAGATAGGAGGTAAATTTTATCAAAACAAAATATTGAGTTGGTCACAAAAAAAAAAAAAAAATGCACCACAGAGTCAAAGCAAAAACCACCTGCTTGTCTGAAAACCCCTTTCCCGCCCCCCCCCCTCACTCAGAAAGCACAAGATGGTAATATTGCTGTGTCTCAAGAGGTCCCCTGATCGATGGGTAACACTATTTCTGGGATGGACCACTGGGAGCGCAGAGGATAACGTCTTAAGCTGCCGTTGATTGGATTGTTCTTTTATCTCTCCACTCCCAGTGACACCCGCTCAACAAACACATAGTTAACATGCAAGAATAGTAAAATTACAAAAAAAAGAATAAAATACACACATGCTTCAAGCCCAGAAGTTTTCAACCCTGTTGTTGACCATTTGGGGAGACTGGAAGCTGCCATGGGAGTTTACCAGTGTGTGGTGAACTTTCTGACAGAGGTGGTGCTGGGAGTCGTGCACATGTCAAGGGGGTGGGAAGTGCCTGGACAAGGGTGTAAAACTACAACGACCACGGCTTCTCAGTAGAGACCAATGGGTCTATTTTTTTAAATAAAAGTATTTAAAATGACATGTTCTCTTCAAGTGCCCTTGCTCATGGAAGTGTTTTGGCGTGGTGAGGGTTGGAATCGGGGCTCTAGCTCCCCCCACACCCCGTCAGGAGACGAGAGGAGGGAAGGTGACAGGATGGGGTGGGGTTTGACCTGAGTAGGGACTGAGAGTGGGGAGGTGGGAGGGAGGTCAAAGGTCAAAGGCTTACCAAGGCACAGAATGACAGCAGGAGAGTCACCCAAGTGAGAGGGGCCAGTGTATCAGCTCCCCTGCCCCCACTCTCTCTTCAACAAGCCTGGCCTCATATCTGTCTGTCTCTCATTCTCTCATACACATATATACACATATATATATATACACACACACACACACACACATATATATATACATATATATACTGTATATACTGTATATATACACATATATATACACACACACACACACACACAGTGCGCCCTCGCGCATTAATGCTCACAACTTCACCTCATCGTGGATTTTTGGTAGGCAGTCACGTGATACTGTTCGCGCATTCTATTGGCTGACGGCATCCAGAACTGCGCTAGTTCGGTGAGTCTCGGACTTACATGGGACACAAAAGTGCTTTAAACAGTTGATAAGAGTGTGGGAAAAGAAATACAGATAGAAGGTGGTTTAATATCAGTATGAGGAGGGTCATAAATGTTTAAATTAACGCAAAAAATAAGTTAATAGTTTGTCATTCTATCACGGAATTCGTTAATTGCATATGGTTCCTGGAACGCATTAACCGTGAGGAATGAAGGCGCACTGTGTGTGTGTGTGTATACATATATACACATACATACATATATATATACATGCATATATACAGTATATACATACTGTATATATGTATATATACATGCATTATACTGTATATATACATATATTAATATATGTGTGTGTCTATATATATACATATATATACATATACATATATATATACAGTATAGACACACCTGCACACACACACACACACACACACACACACACACACACACACACACACACACACACACACAAACGTATATATGTATATGTATATATATACATATATATATAGATATACATAGCTTGATAGATATACTCACTCTTTTTTGTCTTTTTTAATTACAAGAGAACATTTAGGAAAATATAATAAAAAATTTAATACAAGAAATATAGACTACACTGGCTAACATCACTTAGAGTGACAAGTAGCTTCTCTTATTCACGTATTCACGTTTTTTTTTTTTGTCTGTTCGTTTTCTTTTGAGTCTTTTGTAGTTTTTAATTTTTTTGGCGAGACCTGCCATGGAGGCCTGGAAGGTCTTTTTTTTTTTTTTTTTAAGTGTTGGGACACCAAGCTCAAAAGACCGCAAGAAACTGGGACCTAATGATAAATGGTCAGAGTGCGACAGAAGCACCTCCTCCGTCAATAGTGACTATTGTGCATAAATTACAGACGTGTTAGGGAAGAGATTGCATCTACATTGGTCTTCAGCAGTACCCATATGCTCCAGAAATAAGCCAAACAATAGAAAGTAAAGTGGGTCTTGTTATGGAAATAGAAAGTCCAACCATTTGGGACTAGTTTCCTAATGCTAATACAGACAACAAACCATTGGAGCTGGCTCTGTTCACGTTGAAATATTTTCTCTCCACATTTTTACAGCTTTGACTTGTTAATTGAAACAAAACAAAATCCAGACACACAGGAAAATAACATGAAAGAGTGACAAAGCTGCAGAGTAATGTGACTCCTGGGTAAATGGCTTTGGGAGTAGAGAAAAGAATCTGCTGGTGAAGTGGCCTTTCTGTTAGCACCCACTTGTCATCTGTGGGGTTAAAAGGGGAAAAGAAAACAGTCCCCTGTGGCATCAGATCTCTTAAACACTCAGATGAAGGGTCTTTCTGTTGTTTTTATTGCTACATCAATTTGCTACTGAGGAGATGAAAGAATTCAACCAATCTTTGTGGAATAGAGTTTTAGTTTTGAGCCTTTCTATCTGACAAAGTCCATCCACACCATTGGGAGGTATAGTGTAGTGGTCAGTAGTGTGGAGTAGTGGTTAGGCATCCCAACCAGAGAGAGACAAAAGGGTTTGTTTGTCTCCTCTGCTACAGCTCTGTCACTCTTTCACTTCTTTAGTAACGAGCCTCATTCGGTAACAGCAATTTGAAAAAGGCTATATTTTACGTTGAGCGGTGAGAACTGCTGTGCAGGAGTTGAAAAGAGTCGTTTGACTTTTTGGAAAAATTAGATGAAACTAAGACCATAATTCGCTGGCGATGTGTTCGGGGTATACCCTGCCTCTCTCCCGTAGTCAGCTGGAATCAGCTCCAGCAACACCCCTGACCCGCAAGGCAGTAGAGCAGCTGAAGACGAGATCTAATCTGGCTCTGCTAAGTTTTCTTTATTTATGCTGAGCGATTTAGCGGCTAGCTTCAGCTCTGTTGGTACCTCACACCTAAACGAACAAATATGTTTCCCAAAATGTCAAACGTCTGATAAAACCTTTGACCACTTCTCAGCAGTCGAGGGTTTCGACAGCAGCTCCTGTAAATCTTCTTGTGTAAAGACAGCATATGTTGTAAAGAACTGTTGCATCTACTGCAGAATAAACAGAAGCCTTTTTCCTTTTTACGTCACGAAACCGGTGCAAAACCCTTCCTGTGTATTGTTGCGTTATATAAATGAGATTAATCATTTGATCTCTTGTAAACTCCCTCATTCACACACACACACACACGCATATATACATACACACAAACATATAATTAACAAGTCAAAGCCGTCCATCACACCACAGAAGTCCCCATTTACAACAAATTCTGCCACGCCCTTTCTGAGCCTGCACGACACTAGCTAGGGTTTGTGTGGTCAGTGCGAGGGTAGGGGGTGTGGCACGAGAGGCGGGGTCAGGCAGGATACAGTAGGGTGAGGTAGGGTCAGTGGTCAAGGGGATCAGGAAGGCGTCAGTGGCATTTTAGCCCCATGTGCTTCCTGGAGACCCGGGTCGAGGAAAGGAGGACTAGATTTCAGGGTGGACCACCGGTTGGATGTCGGTAGTGGGCGGCGTTGGCGTTTTGAAAATTGTCAGGGAGGGAAGCACAGGGGGGGGAAAAGATGGCTAGTAGATGGATGCTCCACGTGGCACCTTAACAGTGGTGTGGCTGCAGTCTGTGGGAATGTGGAGCTGTGTAGCTGGTGTCACTGGAGCTGCTCTGGAGGCTGTAGTGGTCATCCTCCTCCTCCTCGCCCTCGCTAATGCTGTCCACGCTGTCCGCCTCCACCGGCGTGAACTCCACACCCTCGATGTCCACCTCTGTACGCCAGACGAAAACGCACCAGGTTATTTTTGGTGCACATTGGAAAACAAAGCAATAGGGGGGGAAACTGTTAATTTCCACCTAGCTGTGGGTATATTTATTAGGGAGCCTGCTGTGCCTGGGAATTAAAGCCAGTCTTCAGCAGCCATTAACCCTGAGCCAACAGGCAGGTCTTTATTCTCACATTGTTGATCTCCATCCATTGACAAACACACAGGAACGGTAAACACATTGTTTTGTCATCATTAGCGATCAGGCATAGAGTCTACCTGAATCAAATGTGACAATCTTTTATTACCACACTTGATTTTGATTGACCAAAATCCCAATGCAATTGTTATGAAGTAGAGTTGTACATTATTAATAATTTTCTGAAAACATTCAACATGCGTGTTTTCAGTAGCACATGCAGAGCTGAAAGTGAGCGCACCTTGCTCCGAGTCGGTGGAGATGGTGGAGCCCATGCTGTCAGTGCGGATGCGCTCCACGGATCCGGACACAGAGAGCTGCTCCAGGCGACGTTTGAGGTAGCGGTGCTCTCTCTGCAGCTGCTCTTTCACGTTTAAAGCCTTCCTGTCCTGCTCCTCCAACTTCTGCAGACACACAGATTGATGCCAGAACGCAATGACAACGTTAGAGAAACCCAAACGTTGACATATCTCCTCTACATTCCTGTGTGTGTTACTATATATCATTATATACTGTATATTATATGATCATTTGGGATTCATTCATATCGTAAAGATGCTGCTAATGATGTCATAAAACCAAAACAGAGGGATTCTGACAGAGGTTTTGTTTTGCATCATTTGTCCAATCACATTAGTAAAAAATATAGAAAGATCTCATTCAACAATATCAAATTCAAGTACGTACGAAGGAAGTTGCAGTGTGAGTATGCATGGTTTGTACTGCAGATTAGAAAAAAGAAATAAACTCTTACATCTTTGGCTCAACATGAGCTGAGATATTGTAGTTATTTGCACATGAAAGTTTTTTGTGGTGAATCAAAGGTAGATCTGGGACGCTTGTGATCTAAGAAGACTCAATGTAATGACGCATATTAGGAAAATTCGTCTCTACAGAAGGGCTGTGCATGATGAACAGGAAATGAAGGGTTAAAATGAAAACTGTTGCTGTAAACAGTCAGTTGAATACAGTGTCCTATACTGTGCTTTAATTTACAGTCTGCCCCCCATGAGACATTACAGGTAAATACATCTCTACAAAGCTGAGGTTTAAATATATTTTACACCCTTCTACACTGCTGGTCTAATTTTGTTAACAGCGTCTCACGTGTGTGTGTGTGTGTGTGTGTGTGTGTGTGTGTGTGTGTGTGTGTGTGTGTGTGTGTGTGTGTGTGTGTGTGTGTGTGTGTGTGTGTGTGTGTGTGTGTGTGTGTGTGTGTGTGTGTGTGTGTGTGTGTGTGTGTGTGAGCTGCAAAAAGGTAATGGTCCATGAAAAGACTTTGAGAATCCTAACATCCAATTATGTCCTGAAGATCGGCTATTAAATATCCTGCAAAGGCAAGTTGAGCCTGACAAGTGTATTCATGAAGCTCACAATCGTTCACACGCTGTCAATATTTTTTTTGATGAACAAATTCTTTGTTTAGTCTGCAAATATGTGAAAATAGAAGGAAGTTTTCAAAACAGCTCAGATGGACTTGATTGAATTGTAGATTTTGTCTCACTTACAGTTTAGAAACCAAAGATTCTTTTGCCAACAATATGAGACAGACAAAAAGCAAACCCTAAAATTTAATGAGGCGGTGCCAGCAGAGACTTGGCATTTTTGCTTGCTGAGTTAACGGCTAGCTTATCTTAACGATTCACAATGGAACAAATGGAAACGTTGCAAACACGTCTTTCATTTTGGACTTTGGGGTTTTTATACCTTAATGTGCATCTTAGCCCTTTTTAGCAGGCTCAGTGTGGTGTGTCTCGTGCTGTCTGGACCTAAAGGCACCAGCTTCTTCAGCTGCTCCAGGTACAGCCGTAGTTTGGCACGTCTGCAAACACACAAGGACAAGGTTGATATGGGTCAGTTAGTGGGCATCCTCAAGCAGAAAAATGATGGGCATCTACACTAACAACCAAACAGTAAAGAACGGCGACTGCATATGATCAGGGCTGATGTTCTACAAGCTTTGTTTCAAATGTGTTTTTCCACGGTTCATCTCAAAGACGGGTTGAATAGAGATCACATCCTCATCCGTCTGCAACACAAACACCCATATTTAGAACCAAATGCTGAAAACAGTTCATGCTATTTAGCATTACAGGGAAACTTCTGCTGACCTCAGCTTATTCCTATTATAAATTTTGCATGTTTCATCATCAACAGGAGCTGTTTTCACTACACAACCCACATGTGGAACATGTGAACGAGCCAACAGGGCCTCACTTGTCTTGTTTCCACACTTAACTAATAATTTTTGTCTGCCTATGTGAATAAATATCCACCAAAAACCTGTTTGCTTTACAAAAATAAGACTGTTCACTCCTGCTTCTGTATGTGTGGTGAAAGTGCAACACATTGACCTAAATAGAACCCGGACAGAGTTCGTAAATCTACAGTAACCAGGTGCAAAAATAATTTTTTTTACCAAAATAAGACGCCGTGAGAAGCTTCTCATCTGCTCTGGCTGCTCAAGAACTGTGCTCCCAGAATGCCCTGCAGCCCTGCCAAAACCCAACAGGCCAATAACCCTAGATCCACAAATAAACAGCTCACTGGATGCAGCATTTAGATGTTTAATTCATCCATTGTGATGAAGAGTTTATCTCTATGCAGACATTCACCGACCACATGGATGTTTCAAAGCATTGCTTTTATGCACAACATTTTTATCATCAGATTACCTCCCCAGTCTCTCCCTGGTGCATTCAGGTTTGTTCATAAAGGCTTTTTAATCTTCCATTAGTCAAGCTTGTCCATGAACCGTTTCTTTGTTCTGGGCTACCCCCACCCCCCTTTTCTCTCGTTCCCTTGGCTAACTCTGGCTGAATGGTAAACAAACTCCAACAATGCAACCACAATAAAACCAAACGAGAGAAATGAACTTTTCTACAGGCGAACTGGAGAGCCCTGCAGACCAGAGAAATCAGCCAGCAAACAAGAACACACTTCATCTTTCTCCTGTTTCTTTTTCAGGAAGGGCGTAGCCGGTGCTTGTCGTATAAAGAAAGACCCTCAGACTGGCCCAGTTTGTTTAGAGGTAAGTCAGAGATGGCCTACGGGTAACAGAATCTCAGTGGCTAAACATGATAATTCCAAAGACATAAATATTGGTTGGATCTTTAATTTCCTGGGATGTGATTCTAACAATAAAAATGCACAGGATTCTAATACATAAATGGAAAATCCTTTAAACCATTACCTCTACAGGTGCATACAGGCATTCCACCTCACCCTCCCACCCCCCCCCCAAAAAAGGGCGTGTGAAAGTGCTCTTGTTATTTTCTTTCCTCCCCTCCCAGGGGGCAACTGCCCTTCCCCCCCTACCCCTCGCACCCCTCCGGCAGTGAACCCCTCCACCCCTTTGCTCCACACTGCCAACACCAACACACCCACATCCCACTGGAAAACAAGTGTCTTCTGAGGACAGGGGCGGGGGTCCACATCCAGCCTGCTCTGGTCGGGGCCACAAGAAGCACTTGGAGCAGGGCCGGAGGGAAGCAGGGCAGGAAGGAGCAGGGGTCTGACCGAGCGGATGACTTTTTCTTGGGGCTTGAAAAAAAAAGGTCTCTTTGAGTGTAGTGTGCTCAGCTGCACTAGGCTGTGCTCCACACACATCATCCAGAGGGTAACTTGAGCCAATGAGCCACCATCTTGCACCTTAACCCCCCCCCCACCCCACCCAGCCTCTCATGTAATGAAAAACAAAAACAAGGCGTTCTCTGAATACTCTGTCTACCTACCCCCCCAACCCCAACCCTAAACTACCTGACATGCAGAAGATACACATAAAATCATCTCAGGATATCAATGAATGAAGGGGACAAAGATTGAACTAGAATTTACCTTGTGACAAGAAAAAAAAACCAGAGGTATTAAATCTAATTTCAAAAGAAGGAAATGTAAGGCCATAGAAATTTTATATGATCTCACATCAAGACAAGTCATCTAAGTCATGCTGGTCTGCTGTAGCTCCTATCCAGTTAGCTTAGCTTAGTACAAAAGCTGGAAATGTGGAAACCAACCATGAATTCTTTGCTTCTGCTTTGGTGGCTGTATTCTCACATGAGGTACACCAAAGTCTTGGTCCCATGAACTACTCTTAAAACAAACTAAAAGGTTTCTTCAGCCCATTGTTGGCAGCAGATCCACCAGAGTCTGGTTTGTGGCTGCAGTTTTCAAAAACAGGTGGTTGAATGGCTAGCAGGTCCAAAAGAGGGGAAAACTTAAGTGGTTTTAAAAACGGAACACCACCTCATCAGAAGCACAATTCTTTCCTAACGCTCCTATAGCTGCTTCTGAATTGACGTCAAAATCACTCTGCCTATCTAACAATCCACTTTAACATTGCCATCACAGTTTCAACAAGTCCGGGCTGGACCTCTCTGTTCATCCCGAGCCTTGCCTTAAACACTGAATGCCTGTTTCCAGTCTGTTTTGACTGTGACTTCTACGAGATTAGCTTCACGTTTGTGATACATATCAACAAGAAAGGGTCTAATTAAACCTGGAAGTGTTTCAGTGACAGCCAACCATTCCCCCCACCTCCTCCAGCACATGTGCCAAGAGATACACTCGCTATTTTCCTTCAAGAGTGCACAGACTATTTGGAGCTCGGGGTCAGGACTCGGGACCCTCCCTCACTCACGTTTGTTATTCCTAAGTTGAGTCCCGGTCACGCAATGTTTTTCATTTCAGATCTGCCTCAAACAGCCATGTGAGCTCGCCACCAGATCAACAGCAATGCTGTGTGTGCATTAAGGAGAGCAGATGGTTTACCCCCCTGGCCAATGTGGTTTTTGAATCGCTATAAATTTTCCAATTTGGCTTGAAAATAGGAAGTTCATTTCATATTCCTGCTGGGGATGGTGTCAAAGTTGGCTTTTGGTGTATCCTCACACAAGGGTTTTGTATTTAAGGCAGATTCCTGGCTTGCGAGCGTCAATGAATGATGGAAACTCAGATGTTTTTCAAACCAAAACACTCAAATAGCATAAATATGATTGCACTCTGCTAAAAATAAATGTTACCAGAAAAACACAAAGAAACTAATCTTGCTCTGCAGCAGAGGATTTAAGAGTGAAATCTGATTGGCTCTGCAGTCACGTCTGCAAGGATATGACCACCTGACCGTTCTCACGTGCACGGTACCACGGGATGGTTTGTTTCTGATCTGTGTCTGATCTGTGTCCCTCCCTCCCTCCTTTCCTCCCTTTCTCCCCCTCGCCCCTCTCTTTCAATGCCAAAACAAAGCAAACGCAGAGGAGAGAAAAAAGGAACTTTTTCTCTGAAATCTGCATCGTCCTGAAACTGGAATGAACTAATTAAACTGCTGACTTGCTCTTCAAGGTTCTTGGGCACAGACCATGCCTTTCCCTCACATAAAGTGTGTGCTCACATCCTGGGCCTTTTTCTTTTGGGGGAGGGGGAACAACTGTGAAATGTCCTTTAGTTCTGCTAAAGTCAAAGGTGAGCGGTGTACCTGCACAGCACGTGTCTGATGGATGCACAATGCGGGATCATTTTCACAATGTTCACACTCAAAAGTCTCTGGGTTCGGAGTCCTGTTTGGTGCACAAACAGCTTCAGGGTCTGAGGAGGTAAGCCAGTGCAAACAGTGGACCTTCACCCATCACTCGCTTCACTTTTTAATGAGCTCACGGCAGCCCAGCGCATTCCTCGATTCCTACGCTCAGGACCAAGTCGCTCGTCTGGCAAAGTTCCAAATTCTCTCAGCCACGGTTTCCTCCTCAAACTACAACCGACTCTGGTCGTTCCCTGTTGGATTTGAAGAAGAGACAGTGCTTCTCCAGGGTTGTTGGCTTTGTTTAAACTGACAAGAAAACAGTATGAGGGCTTCAGCGCCTTCTCTGTTCAGCTATAGGTGAACACCATAAATACGTAATTCAATGTAAAAATGAGACGTATTAATTTTTCTGTCAACATCTCCGACGTAACAATGAGCAAATCTGCCATTTAAGGGCTTAGACAAGCTAATTCCAGATCAGTATGCTTTTTTTTTAAATCATGAATGACACATATCTGGAAAGATTCACCCAAAAGAATTCCTAAACAATCAGGAAGTGTCTCAGACTCTTCGGATGTGTAACCTTAACCTCTAAGTAAATTCGAACCAGGAAGTCAGTTCAGGTAATAACTTAATCACCATTGTTTTCATTACCTCCCCTGTAGGGCCTAAAACCTGTTTGCGCATCTGGTTCTGAGGCAACAAATCAGCAAATACTCTGATAGAAGAATGATAAAAAATATAAAAAAGCTGTTACTCAGGGTTTCTTTTTTACATTAATGTGGGGTACAACAAACTTTATGTCCTATAAATTGGGGTTTGGGGTTTCCAGTAGTTCTGTCTGGCGTGTTCCCAGGGAGTAAAAGGTGTATGATGAAAGATTCTTATTAGGAACCCTATCTATGGGCCTGCTGACAAACAGCACACACTTTCATCAGCCCTCCATCAGTCTCCCTGTCACCCTCCTGCCCTTAAGTCTACATTTAAGATCTGAGGCTCTGTCAGACGGAACAGACGTGAGGCTCGTGCTTGTAAACCTGTCCCAGAGGTTTGCGGTGACGCCCTCCTCTGCGGGACCTGAGACTGGCAGGAGACACAACATGTTTTTATCACGCTGATATGAAATGTCAGTCTCCTTGCTTGAGTTTTATTTGTTTTCCCTGACGGGGAACACCACACCCACCCACCCTTCCCACTGCATGCAGGGACAACTGCAAGACGAGACAGACAAATAGGAGTCCCACATAAACACGGTCTCCTGATGGCAGTAACACAGAGCTCGTTCTCACATGACTCTGCTCTCACGCAAAGCAGCAAATGACCATGACAGCAGAGCCGACGGAGGGAGGTGTGGTTCCTCCACCACTTGTAGAGTGAGCTCTGCATGCCTTGCTGGTGACTGAAAAACAGGAAACAGCAGCGCTAGGCAGCTTGTTGTTCTGCTCGGCATAGTTGTATTTCCACAAAACAAAGTGGAATTCAAACAGGGCATGCTGGGTAATGCCAAGTAATTAGATTAATTTGATTTGTGCGTGTGTGTCTGTATGTGTGTGCTGAAACAATCCTCAGCTCGTTATAAAAGTCCTTCCTCAGCACATCCAGTCCACGCTGGTGTTACCCGTGAACAGATGTGTGAATGAATTTAAAGACGGGAGCGTGTGAGCAAACGGTCTCTGAATCACGTCAACGCGATTCAAATGACAGGTCTGGATATTAATTGCCTTCAGATGCAAGCACCCAAGGTACGTCTGCTGCTCTTGGAGTGACTAGCAGAGACAAGTTAAGCAGGTCAACACATTCCCTTGGCGTGGGGCGCTCTGCCTCTATGATGCATTGCCGTCAATGATTAACATACAGGAATCTGCTAGAACGAGAGACGATTTCCAGTTTCTACGTTTACTGTAAAACTTCACATCGGAGAGGTGCAGTGTCAGTTACACACCAGTCACCTGATTGGTTGCAAACTACTGCTGTAATGTAAATGACTCAAACACCTCTGATCCAACCTGTCGAGACCTAATCTTAACTATCTACTTTGATTCCCTGCTCTGCAAAGAGAAAGAAGAAAGTGAGTAGCCAGCATGAAAGCTACTGCAGAGTGCTCTACTCAGCCTGTGAGTTTTGAGGCCCCCGCTTTTGCTTTAAGACCGCACCCCCTCACCCCCCCAATCAAACCTCCACTCTTACTTAACTCTGCATTCCAGCGTATGCATGTATGCTCCCCTGACCTGAATTTCAAGCTGCCTGCTCGAAGCACGAAGCAGCCACTACACCCCTCCTCTTTTTCAGACTTATACGAGGCCTGAGGGGCCGTCGATGGTTTACTCCTGTTACTTCAGTCCTTTTTCTGTTTCTTTATGTGACTCTCCTTTCCTTGTCCTTGAAAGCCACCTCTTCTAAACTGTGCACATACCTATTTAAATGTGCCGTGCACTTCTCTTTATATAAGCATCAGCTTCTTTGTGGCGGTGAAGTGAACTGACACAGAACGGCTGTCGAACCTGCAGTCCCGACACCTGAGAGGAGGCAGGACTGTCCTCACCTAAAGTAGGTGTGCTGTCGGTGCGCTAAACGGCAGTAAAGATCGAGCCTTATGGAAGTACAGAAAGAATATCTCCAACCACCCTGCAATCACAGACAGTCTTGACCTGAGACAGTTAGGATCTAGTGACCTCTGGGTGGACGCATTCCACATGTGAACTTTGCTCCTGACCTCCATGATTCTTATTCTTTGTCCCAGAGTCTGCATTTAATTCTAGGTCCCATCAACTCAAGGAAATGCAGAAAACTTCCCATAGTAATATTTGGATATACTGTATTTCACCAGAGGAAGACAAATTCATAATAATCATGCTGCGTCTTCACAGACTAGACAAAAAAGTAAATTACTTATAGTTACACTTGAACATACACAGTATTTTCGCGTCACTTCCACAGTGTGGACTGCCTGCATCTGTCTGCAGACGTGGAAGTCAGCAAACCTGTATTCCGCCCTGACATCTGAATGCAATGAAGATGTAGTAGGATGTCTGTTTGTTCCACCGCTGTGACGCCTCAGGAAGTATTAGCAGTGCCAAAGCAGGCATCTGAATGAATGGAACATCCAGGACTTCAGAACGGGTGTGACACTGTGGTCATATTTTCAGATGTCTCCAACTAAAGGTAAAACCTTTATCTCCAAATAAAGGTTTTACCTTTATTCGGAGAACACATGCGAAAGATGAGCCCAAAATGAGAAAAACAAAGAAGCATTAGGCAAACTGTTGAATTGTCCTGTACGTCACACCTCTTGACATTGTGGAACGTTATACACTGTGAACACTGAATTCACATGGGGAAAACTTGGCTGGTCCAGCTTGATCACAATTGTTCGGCACAAGGCCTGTCTGAGATTCCTGAGAAATTAATCTTCAGATGAATATTTCGCTGCGCTTCATCCTGGGATGGTGTAACGTAAAATGCTGGAAGTGGAACATGTCCAGTCAAACAAGAACCCCGTTTTTTCATAGGCCTATTCTTTCTGTTCCACATGGAAGTGTTACACATATCCACTTGGGCAAAAATGACGTGTTTTTCACATGGTACAATTCACAGTCAACCTTTGACTTTAGGTGACTGAGAGAGAAGTACGTGAGGAAGTAAAAATGCTCATGTGGAATCATGTGACCATGTGAGCACTACACCAAAACCCAAACAAGAAGGCATAAAGATAAAGGCAGATTACACGACATTTATGTATCACTTGCATGACATTTTAACAGGATGTATCAGTAAGAACAGGATGTGAACATAAGTCACCCTACTTTGCTTCTGTGTATGCATAGTTTAAAACTCACATTAAAATGCTGAGAACATCTGTACCTCGGACCAGAAAAATACACGGGGTTTGGTTGGAGCACTACCAAGGACCTATCAAACGTTTTATGTCAAAAGGGACCTTCGCCCTTCCCCTCCTCTCTGCCTTAGGTTTCTGCTGACTCAGACACTTTCAGGGCTTGACAAAGGAGAGCCTGAATGAGGAGGAAGAAAAAGTCAACAGAGAAAAAACAGATGTGGCCTGTGGAGAAAGGAAGAAACAAAGATTGGAACACAGGGAGGTGAAGTATACATGGGTCTCACTCCTAAAACAAACCACCGTAAGTCAGACAGCTATGTCAGGTTCCAGGCTGTGCCTATGGACATACATGCAAATGCTTCACTTGAAATTACTCACAGACTACACTGTGACAGTAAATTTAATTAGAGAGTAGATCATATGAAAAAAAAACCTGAGCGCTTGATCCCGTGTCCCCGCATCTAAATTTCAAGTTAAAAGTGTGCCATGCAATTACTGCACATTATCTGCATTATGACATTCAGTGTAAGAGAGTAGTATGTGTTGAAACTAATGTGCAAAGTCATTACAAGTGAATTCCGAAAAAGAACTGAGAGCACACAGCAATGGGTGATGTCTGAGGCTAGAGGGATAAAAATAGCACCTCAAAATTCTTTTTTCCATCGAGGAAAGCAACGCAAAAATAGGATGCATGCAGGTCTGACACAAACGGACTCAAATTTCCTGTAAACAGGTGACATGTGGGGAAAAGAAAACCTCTGTACTTTCACAATTTCTTGGCTTTTCTAAAAAGGAAACTTGTGGCGTGGGTGAGTCGTCACAGGCGTGATCCAGTCGAGTCAGAAATAAGAAGAAAGCAATACTGGCAGACGCCAGCCACATATTTATCATTTGATTCCACAGAAACACCAAGCCACCGCTGCTTTGTAGTGCTGGCCTGTGCCAATGCAATGATGCCTATAACAAAAAAAAAAAAAGCGGCAGTCACCCATAAGATGATCAGCACAGAGAAACCACTGACTGCAGCGTAGAAGCAGGTTATGTTAGGACAGGCAATGCCGAGAGACGCTGCTGGCTCGCGCCCAAAGGACTTATTCTAATATAACAGGGCACCACCAAACGCTACTGAGACATCATTTCAATATTGTCTGAAGACTTGAAAGCACAGGGATACCTACCAAGCACAAAAAAACATCGAATATTTAAAAATGCAATACATTTTTTGGCACTGTAATAAAAACGTCATTAAATTGAGAGGTTTCAGTTCTTTACTTTCTCTACTTTTGCTTACAAAATAAAGTTGAAGACGTATTTAAACAGACAAAGCCTGGTATGACTGACTGGAGAGTCGTACAAAAATATATAACGTCGTTGGACACATGATGGTGGGAGAGAAAGTGAAAATGTTTGGTGCCCGTATCTACCTGTCCTATATTGTTATTCTTACAAGAAGACCCCCTGTCCATTGTGGCCTTCTCTATTCCGTCTTAGACAATAAAGAAGCCATACTTGACACTACACCTAAACGCTTTAGGTGTCTTAACCAGGCATTTATCAGAAACCTCATTGACCACATGACGTGTATTTCTAGGATGGTTCTGCACTCAATCAAACAAAGCTAACAGACAGACGCAGTACAAAAGAATGACAGTGAGTCAGGGCTAAAACAGCAGCACCTCCCTGGAATGACGTTTGACAGGCGTTAAAGAAGTTGAAATTTTGGATGACACTGATTAATTTCAGACAGGCCTGAAACTCGGTGTAGATGCTGAATAAACTGTCTGAACAGAACCAATGAACACTTTCAATGACTTTGAATCAGGAACAGGCAGAAAGAAATCAACCAAGGACACTGGAAATCCCACAGCAGGACAGATCCTAATGAAGTTCCTACTTTGAATCAATCCTGATAAAATTTTAAGATCTAATTTGGTGTCTTAAAGATAATAGATTTATAAAAAAGCCAAGACACTGTCTTAACCTCAGGTTTTTTTTCTGTCTGACCAGTAGTCCAAAAGGATATTCAATATAATCCATACAAAACCAAATAAATCAGCAAACTGGCATTTGAGGAGCAAATATTAGTCATTTTAGCTCGTAAATATTATAAAGATTTATCACCTGTTAAGCTGTCATTTAAAAATCGGTACTGAGGGTTGAAATTTTTCCATAGGAACTGTCACAAGTGACAAAAACGCAACTAAATCAAAGGACTTTCTAATATTGACTCATGCCTCACTAGTCACAGTGAAATGATCTGTCTTGACTCAGAGTGTATTGTAAAATATCTTACTGTCCTACAAGTCTTTTCTAAAGATCTGTTGCCATTATGGCGACAAAGGATGTGAGTAAACTCATTACGTAACATTTCACTGACGACTGCGTTCATCAGTTTGATTGAACGTCACTTCCTGGGTAAACGACCACACCCACCATCGGACATGAAGTAAGTCGTGTCTCAACGACGTGCGGCGTGACCATCCGACGTCTCAGGTTAGGGACAAATATGTCTGCACTTGTTTCTCTCTAAACAACACACATCTCTTACTCATTCCCAGACATGTCTTATAATTCACAATCCCCAGAAGTGTGTGTGATGGTGTGTCACACTCATGCGCCCCCTCGACACACCCACCTCAGACTTTACTCACATGACGATGATTACATCAGCTGTTTCCTAAATCCCTCTGGCAGGCAGTTGTTGTTTTTTTAAAGAACTTGCTTTCAGTGATCTTGCAACACAAAAGCACCAAAAAAATTAAAAATCCCTAAAGTAGCTTAGCTAGTTTTGTAAGGGGGGTGGGGGGGCTTGCTTCAAGAAATCCATTTGGATATGTAAAGTCACTTTCCCTGTAGGTGAACTGAAAACAGAGCACAAATGTGCTTTGAAATGAGCAAAGATACCACAAGCTGAGTGCTTTATCCCAAAAAGAGGATAAAACAAAACAGCTGAATTGTGGTGCATGGCAGGGTAGAAGAGTTGTGTGTTATCTACGAGTGCCATATTCAGTCTGCCCTACTTCACAGCATCAGTCTTGGCTGGATTATCACATTACTGACAGGGTTCCCTTTCCAAACAAGGTAACAACCATTCCATCCGTGAAATGGAGACAGACCTAATCAACATGATGGAACTCCTGGAAATCAGCTTATTATAATCAGTTTAGTATCTCTTTTCAGATGCGAGCAATTCATCGATTGGAAATTTTTAAATAAATCTTCTGGTGTTTTTCAATGAGAGGAATAAAACAAAATTAGACATTTACTAGTGAGTTTGACAAGGCAGTAGGTGGAAGAGCCTAGGATGTCGCCTTACCTGTGTTTCTCCAGCTCGTTGTGTGATGATCTGAAAGCAAAAACACAAAAGTCAGGGATCAGTGGCAGGGGAGCACGGTTTTAACTACCTTCAGAATATAACAAAAAAGAAACATCAAATAAATGAAGATGAGATTTTGTGTGTGGTGTAATGAATAGTCCCGAGGTAGGAAGTCTGGAAAGCACATGATGGATCGAAATGCAAGGGAGATGAAAGCAAAAGCAGTGAAACAAACATGAGAACTGAGAAGCATTGGGGAAAAAAATGTGTAAAGACGATACAACACCGCACTTTTTCTTTTCTGCTTTTTTATTTGTTTCTGCGTCACGGTGGCTTTTGGGCTTTTGAATAAGAAAACTGCTATATAATGACATTTTGAAGGAGATGTAAAACACTACAATGCTACCATTCAGCCCAAATCTGCTGCATATTCATGCATTTACTGTGGAATATCAGCAACACAAACACATCAATGACATCTGTGAGTTACAATGTCTTTAATCCTGACTATGATTAATGAAGCAATTATTTTATAGCCCTTTTTTAGGCACAAGCTCCTGTGCTCAAGACCTATCTGCTGCCTCGTGTTTGGGCTTGTGTCATCCATGCCACTTTGCATTCAGTTTCATTTGGAGTGATTGTTAGTTGGACAAATTGGAGGCGCATGACTGAACTTGATGTGGTTCTGATACATTTTTGGTTAAATTCCTAGCCCTGCTCTAAGATTTCTGTCACAGAGATGTAGCAGAGAGCAACGAGTGCTCCGCGAGAAAGAGTCGAATCTCTGACACCGCACAACACCCCCTCATCCCACCCCCTCCTCACACAAACAGCATGCATGCACTGCACTTGTTGATGCACGCTGACCCAACAGCAGCAAAGACGCTGCTTGAAAACACAATCGGACGTCTGAAGGCCTAGACGCTGCAGAATTCTTCAGCGTGTGAGCTATTCCAGGGACAGCCCCAATCCTGATGTGCAACCAAGAGCAGGAAGAGCACTGCAGTCAGTCTGAAACAAGCCCTCTGTTCATGAGACCGCCATGGATACCATGGCAATAAAAACAAAAACAGACACAACAAAAGGCCATACGGACAACAGGCCTTTTCAGAGCCTCCCTTGTGCTTGTGAGGCATATTGGTTCCCACAGCTGTACCAAGGAAGGTTGAGACTTCTGCACAGCACAAGCCAACAGTGCGACTGGGGTAATGTTGCACTTGCACAGAATCATCCCAGAAGGAACACCAGATTTTGCACTGCTTCAAGTAATCTGATCCAAAATGCAAAACAACACTGTATCCCATCACAGAGAAGGTTGTGTGATTCAAACACTCATAAATCATTGAAAGGCCTCAGATGTGACAGAGGACATGACTATACTGTCATTCTGCACTAGGTGGGGATGCACAGAGGCCTGTATTAACAGTAGTTGGTAATGTACTTACAAGCACCTTTGCATGTTATGTAAATATAATGCAAAGATCTCTCTCTGCTATCATAAACTCGTTCCTACGATCAAGGCCGACATAACAAATCTGATATCAACCTTTAATGAAATGTAACACAGTCAAAGCTTGTCGTATTGAAGGGACGTCAGGGTAAGCAGGGTCCCTTCTGGGATCAATAAATTCTTTACCTGAACCGAAATACTGTTTTTATTATCATATCCAGTTTAACAAAGAGAAGCAGGTAAGTCAATAATAAAAACAAACAAACACGTCTCTGTCTATTTTTAGACGCATTTACATTTCAGAACAGTTGCAGAAGAAACCCCACCATGCATTCTTTGTGTGTGCAGAAATGGAGGCCCAACTGTTTTGTTTGTTTGTCCTGAATATTTCTACCTTAGTATAAATTGCTTTTTTTGATTTGGTCAAACAGATAACAAGGCTTTGATCGGGACATCAAACCCCTCAACGCCCATTTTTGGTTGTACAAAGCAAGGCATTGTCCTCATAGAACTGGATTCATTCTCAATGAAAGAACAGTTTAAGGTCAAACATAAAAGTATTTTTATTTAACTGTTCCAATTATCCTGAGGGGGTCAAAAAACCTGGAGAGCGTAAAGGAAATTGAGGAATTTGGGGAAAGAATCTCTGATGCATGAAGCCCAACGTTGTTTGTGGTAGTGTGTAGCTGTCTTGTTTCAGCCACCACACCCACCTGCCACATTGCCATGCACACCCCAACCCACACACAAAAAGTCTGACTCAGTTACTTCATCGGAAACTGAGTTCACATTTGTGACAAATGCAAAAACCATATTCTAAATAATAAGACTAAACATAGTAAAATACAGTGAGATGATGATAACGTGCTGTACGTGCAATGATGTAATTTACTATTACGACACAAAGTAATATTTGACAACAGGACAAGAGCTCTTAGGAGAAAAACTGGATTAACGTGGACATGTTTGGCAAATAAGTTTGAATAAAAAAATACATTTACTGTTGACATAAGAATGATTACACTTTTAAAAATATAGAAAATAAGCTGATTGAAAGTATTTACATGGATTGCATAAGATCTAAATCAGAATGTAATGGTAAAGGGATTCACCGATTTCCAACACTCAAGACCAACATAGTGATGAAATGGCTGGTGTGAACCCAGCATCTAAAGTTATTCGTAGATCGTGAGCTCTTAAATTATAGCAGTGGATGTCTGGCTAATGAACATTTGATAATCTGCATTTATGTCATCATCTCTCCTCTCCAGTCTTACGACATGCGTATGAGCAAAATCACATTAATTCTGTTGGCTTTCATGTTGCACTACCATGAATCAGATATACTGTACATCTGTTTAGGGACACATAGGAAAGAGGCCCAAATCTGATTTAAAAAGATCACATTTTTATTTTTTCACACGTACGGACACTGTAGAGACAACATGACCATAAAGCGTGTTTTTGGGAGCACACAGAACAATGTGCTAACAGAACAGTGCTAACCACTGCACCAACACACACTAATGTACGATGAAAGTAATGTCACCTCTAATAAAATGCCTTTCAGCAGCTCAGGCTGAACAGGCTTTTAACATTTCAACGGCTAAGAATTTAATGTTTATATGTTGACTTCAAATCAACTTGAGCCGCATAAGAAACGCAAAGCCAAACTCCACACATTCTGTTATTTTAAGACCTTTCAGCTGTATCTTTGTTATATGCGCACTGTAACAACATAATGATGGGGGGGGGCGGTGGAGGGTCAAACTTGGGATAACCTGCTTTAATCAATGTTTAATGGGGAGTGAGTGAAAAGAGGTCTACACTGGGATGTGAAGCTTTGATCTACGGTGAAAAACACCATGAACCCTCAGTGAACGTGTGTGCTCGAGTGCGAGCGTGCGTGCGTGCGTGTGCGTGTGTGTGTGTGTGCGTGTGTGTGTGTGTGTGTGTGTGTGTGTGTGTGTGTGTGTGTGTGTGTGTGTGTGTGTGTGTGTGTGTGTGTGTGTGTGTGTGTGTGTGTGTGTGTGTGTGTGTCAGGCAGAAAGAGAGCAGCTGCGGGGTTAACAGTGTACGCGTGGCAGTGTGTATTGGAGAAACCAAAACAAGAGCGAAAGCCCAACCCAGACAGAAGAAAGATGGCAGTGTGCATGCAAACAGCTCGACCCTCCTGCATAAACATCTGAATGCATTTATAGAAACTGGCATTTAAACCAAGAAACAAAGAAGAACAAGACGTATATTTACCTATTGTTCTGAGTTTTTCTGGAAATTGGCGAAGCTTTCGTTTTCTTTCTGGCAAAGTCGCTACTGTACGGTAAAACAGACGCATAACCATGTTCTGCCTCTGTTATGGGGGATAGGGGGGGGGGACATAAAATGAATGTTAATGTACTGTGTGGTCTACGATACAACGATACAAACATGCTGTCATCGAGACAGTTAGGGAAACACCGAGATGAACATGTCATTTCAATAGGAGCAAGCAGTGATCGATCCACAATGTTGTTGCTAACGTCAAAGCTAACAACACGATATAACAGATAAGTAAGGTTAGCATTTGTCACAGTCACAATTTAGGAGTATCTGTCATGATGATACTGGTTCACATTTTCAATGTTACTCTTCTTTACTAATTTCTGAAGAACCGAAACGAATACAAACTGCACTACGAACATGTATAACACATCTCAGATTGGAAATACCGCGAACAAAGTTGATAAATACATGACATAGTCAAGATAATGAAATATTTTTGTTTGCTTTTCTACTATGTAAGCTACTAGGTCGAGTCTGCACTCATTCCCTGCCTACGTCCCATTGTCTGTAAAGTGACATCATACCTGCACTATGGCAGGACACGTTAGAACTTTACGTTGACTATGTTATGAAGCTAGCTGCCGTCCTAAATGTCCATTAAAACTATTATCCAAAAAGTCTTGGGTCAATTTCTCAATTTAGCTCAAAATACCTCTGTCTCTTCTTTCCAAGTACTCTGCAGCCTCCAGTAGAATTAAAAGAGAATTAAGTTCCATCTTGTTGTTGTCTCGTTATAAAAATAGAAGGATTCTATTTACACTAATGTACAAGTCATGAAGTAATGGAATGGAAATTTAAAAACTGTGTTAGAGAGATGAATTGACGCTGCTATGACCAGTTCTGAGTCTTGGTGACTCCAAACTAGTTAGTATCAACAGCACCCAACAAAACTCAGGGGACGCGAGTGATAGCAGCTTTGTCCAATCACAGAAGCTTATGGGCGTAGTCTCTCTGCATGTTGACCTATGGAAAGCTGAGTTCGATGAGGTCCACTGTGACTGGTTTGACCGTGTTAAAGTCATCGCGGACATACCCTAGCAACAGTCTGAGGTCCCGCCCACTTCCTAGATGATTGGTTTTACACTACACGAGCGGCCCTTGATTGGCTGTCATGAATAATGGGCGTGTGTTGTAGTTGAACTTGGGTGTTGTTTTAGTTGCTGAATTTGATAAATTCTCAAAAGCATGCTTTTGGATTTGAACCATGAAGTGAAATACATTCAGGCAGCGAGGCTGTTTATCACAGTTTCCCCCCCGAGAGTTAAAATACAGCATTATCCACAGGGTTTGTTTAAGTGTTCATTTCCTATATAAGCCACTTAGTAAGAGCTATGAGGCTGCAGAAAATGCACTGTTTATGAGCTCTGAATATAGGAAATGAGAATGACCACAGTGTGATTATTGTCGTAATGAATAAAATGCCAAAAAAAATGTGAAATTTTGAACACAGATTTAATAACCATACTAAAATAACAGCCTATACAGTATTTACAAAAGTAATGGGAGCGGCACTCCACCCCATCCCTCTTGGTAACAAAGCTTAAACGCTCAGATAAATAACTAAGCAAAACATTAATCAACAAAAAATTTGGTAACTGACGATATATTAGAAGGCCTATACGTTTATATGTATGCTGCAGCTTTGACAGGCAACTTGCCTTGAATAACTGTTATAACCTTTCCTGACTATTTCAATGCTATGATTTGTATCAGGGGTGGGTCTAGGGTCAGATGCATAAGTGGTAGTGGTGGTGGTGGTGGGGGGTGGGCTCAGTCCCCAGAGGTTGGACAGATGTTTGTGCATGAATAGTTTTTTGTTACCTTGAATGCACGAAGCAGGATAAATACGATCATGGCAAAGAATTGTGCATATAAAATTCTGGCACATAAAACATTACTCATTACAGGATTTAATAATTTTCATCATTTGAGTAGCACTGAAGACATTTCTCGGCTCGTACGCGGGTGGGGGGGTATTGGAGACTATCCTAGCTGTAGATTGTAGCAGTTATAATTAAGCAGACAAGGCAAAGAACACAGACCAATGGGTGGAAATGAACTGCCAGCATAATAAAATAACAAGGTTGGAAGTAAAGCCAGACAAAACACAATATGACATAAATGTAGACACAGAAATATTAACAATATTATAAATCTATTGAACCTGTGTTTGTCTCAGTCCTATTTAATGGTAATTAATTCTGTATTTCAAATCTAGATTCTATTTTAGAATTTGCTGGGGTTTTTTAAAACCGTCTCAATTTAGCTGACTGAAGTTCCAAGTCTTTTTTATGAGGCCTATTTAAGTTTATACAGTATTTACTCTTTTAGTTTGAATGACTCAAGTAGTCATAAAAATACACTGCCGTATAAATGTACACAGTCAGACTCGTATAAAGATATCAAAATCCTCAATACCAGATCAATAAGTCAAATTCAATATGTAAAAATAAATAAATAAAACAAAAGTAAACTGTCCTTTTGGTAAACCTTCTCTGTGTACTGCTACTTGTTGCAGGAAAATTGAAAGAATTTTTTACTCCTACCAAGATCCAAGTGCTTGGATCATTTATGGAACATACTGTGTGCTGTACACCAACGTTCATAAATTCCTCCTGTCAGATTTTTTTTTAAAAATAATGCAAGTAAAACAGTATTTCTTCTTGATGATTACTCTTACTATATAACACTCTAAAATGATTTTTGTTGGAAGGTTCTTATTTTAAGCCAAAGTGATCTTGTGGATATTGAGAACCTTAAACTGGTTCAGACCCATGTCTTTATTCCCTAAATCAAAAGTCATATTTTGAGGTCCTGCTGCTCTGCTTGTTGGTCTGAATACAGTACTGCTCTTTCATTGTCTGTTCTGCATTTGTCCCTCTCTCTCTCTTTGTATTGTAGAAATAAACAAGTAGCATGTAGTATTTTAATGAATGAAGGTGCTGTTGACATTGCCCGATGCAGCCTATAGTTCTCTCATGACAAGGACCCCAGTGAAGAGTATCAGTGAGAAAGTGTCAAACAGATTTCAGAAAGGCAGTCATATGTTGGTCAGAACCAATGATAATGTTAGTTTAATAACTAGTGAATACTATAATAACTTTTATAACGTAGCAACCTTCCATCAGTAAATCAAACTATTAATTTATGGAGCTCAAGAGTTTCATTTCCTGTATTTCGAGTATCGTCTAAATGGAGCGTTAACTTCTGTTGAATGCTTTTATTATTCCAAAACTTTATTTTTGCCATGAGGCAGCTGAGGATCAGAAGGATTGGTGCTAGGTTGTATTCGCGATGGATATCTTTCTTTTTTTCGTTAATACCCACTTATGAGGGAAGGCTGCTTGCCATTGAGATGATAAATGGTAATCCACAATCCTCGATATAAAGATTAGAAGAGAATTTTTTTTCTGTGTCCCTTAAAGCTTAGTAGATTATGATTTATTCATGAAGATGCTTGATAGCTTTTCACTGAGGAGTATCGCTGGCTCTCCCGTCTTAGCATATGTTCCTCGTAGTGACATGAAGACAGTGTAAGCAAGAAACCAAGTCCTCTATGCAATCTTATATGAAACAGTGGACCTGCTGTTCAGTCATAGTGGAAATATAATCCAGACACACGTAAGTGTTTCACAACAACTGAGATATTACATTTATTGTCAAACCTGGTGCTGTGCTTGCATTACACATCAAGGTTCTTCTTGAGGTGGTTACAGAAAAAGTGTTCGACTGATTACAGGCACACAAATGCTATGACGTCAAGCCTACACCTGTAGTTTATTTGAGATTGCCCACAGGTTCAAGGCACACAATGTGTTTGACTCTTCAGGCTTTGTTTATTGAATATTATAGAGGTTTGCACTTGAGTAAGTTGACCTTGATCCTTCAACGATCATTTATGTAAGCAAACATTCATCTTGCCATGTGTGTATCTGAGTTTTTCCATTTATTGTAAGTGTTCCATTTAATGTAGCCACAAGAGGACACAAGCCAGTGTCTTATTGTGCCGGTCCCAAGCCCGGATAAATACAGAGATTTGCGTCAGGAAGGGCGTCCAGCGTAAAACTTTTGCCAAATCAAACATGCAAATCAAACCTATGACTTCCATACCGTATCGGTCAAGACCCGGGTTAACAACAACTGCCATCGGCTGTTGACCTACAGGGTGCCGGTGGAAATTGGAGTATTGTTCGTCGAAGAAAGAGAGGAGGAAAGTGTGATGGTAGGAAGAGAGAGGAGAGGAACGCCAAGAGTATAGGACTGAGGGTAGGGACGTTGAATGTTGGAACTATGACAGGAAAAGGTAGAGAGTTGGTTGACATGATGCAGAGGAGGAAGGTAGACATACCGTGTGTCCAGGAGACCAGGTGGAAAGGTAGCAAGGCTAGAAGTTTAGGAGCAGGGTTCAAGTTGTTCTATCATGGTGTAGATAGGAAGAGAAATGGAGTAGGAGTTATCTTGAAGGAGGAGTTTGTTAGGAATGTCCTGGAGGTAAAAAGAGTGTCAGATAGAGTGATGAGTCTGAAGCTAGAAATCGAAGGTGTGATGTTCAACGTTGTTAGTGGGTATTCTCCACAGGTAGGATGTGAGCTGGAGGAGAGGGAGAAATTCTGGTTGGACTTTGATTAAGTGATGCAGAGCATACCTAGAAGTGAGAGAGTTATCATTGGTGCAGACTTTAATGGACATGTTGGTGCAGGAAACAGAGGTGAGGAGGAGGTGATGGGCAGGTTTGGTATCCAGGAGAGGAACGCAGAAGGACAGATCGTAGTTGACTTTGCAAAAATGATGGAAATGGCTATACTTTATCCCAGAAGAGGCAGGAACATAGGGTGACCTATAAGAGTGGTGGTATGAGCACACAGGTAGACTACATCTTGTGTAGACGGTGTAATCTGAAGGAGATCAGTGACTGCAAAGTAGTGGTGGGCGAGAGTGTAGCCAAACAGCATAGGATGGTGGTGTGTAGGAAGACTCTGGTGGTGAGGAAGGTGAAGAGGGCAAAGGCAGAGCAGAAGACGAAATGGTGGAAGCTGAAAAAGAAAGGTGTTGCATGACTTTTAGAAAGGAGTTAAGACAGGCTCTGGGTGGTCAGGAGATGCTTCCAGATGACTGGGAAACTACAGCTAATGTGATCAGGGAGACAGGTAGGAGAGTACTTGGTGTGTCATCTGGAAGGAAAGTAGATAAGGAGACTTGGAATGAGGAGGTACAGGAGTGTATACAGAGAAAGAGGTTAGCTAAGAAGAAGTGGGACACTGAGAGGACTGAGGAGAGTAGACAGGAGTACAGGGAGATGCAGCGTAAGGTGAAGGTAGAAGCAGCAAAGGCCAAACAAGGGGCTTATGATGACTTGTATGCTAGGTTGGACAGTAAGGAGGGAGAGACTGATCTATACAGGTTGGCAAGACAGAGACAGAGATGGGAAGGACATGCAGCAGGTTAGGGTGATTAAGGATAGGGATGGAAGTCTATTGACAGGTGTCAGTAGTGTGATGGGAAGATGGAAAGAGTACTTTGAAGAGTTGATGAACGTGGAAAATGAGAGAGAACAAAGACTAGAAGAGATAACTGCTGTGGACCAGGAAGTAGCAAAGATTAGTCAGGATGAAGTGAGGAGGGCACTGAAGAGGATAAAGAGTGGACAGGTAGTTGGCCCTGATGATATACCTGTAGAGGTTTGGAAGTGCCTAGGAGAGGTGGCAGTAGAGTTTCTGACTGGGTTGTTCAACAGGATCTTAGATAGTGAGAAGATGCCCGAGGAATGGAGAAGTGTGCTGGTGCCCATTTTTAAGAACAAGGGAGATGTGCAGAGTTGTGGCAACTACAGAGGAATAAAGTTGATGAGCCATACAATGAAGTTATGGGAGAGAGTAGTGGAAACAAGACTAAGGGCAGTAGTGAACATTTGTGAGCAGCAGTATGGTTTCATGCCAAAAAAGAGTACTACATAAGCAGTATTTGCTTTTTTTAGGATGTTGATAGAGAAGTACAGAGAAGGCCAAACAGAGCTGCATTGTGTTTTTGTAGATCTGGAGAAAGCTTATGACAGGGTGCCCAGAGAGGAACTGTGGTATTGTATGAGGAAGTCTGGAGTGGCAGAGAAGTATGTTAGAACGGTGCAGGACATGTATGAGGACTGTAAGACAGTGGTGAGGTGTGCTGTAGGTGTGACAGAGGAGTTCAGGGAGGTGGGACTGCATCAGGGATCAGCTCTGAGCCCCTTCTTGTTCGCTATGGTGATGGACAGGCTGACACACGAGGTTAGACAGGAATCTCCATGGACTATGATGTTTGCAGAGGACATTATGATCTGCAGTGAGAGCAGGGAACAGGTGGAGGAGAAGCTAGAGAGGTGGAGGTTTGTCCTGGAAAGGAGAGGAATGAAGGTTAGCTGCAGTAAGACAGAATACATGTGTGTGAATGAGAAGGACCTAAGTGGAAGAGTGAGGTTACAGGGAGAAGAGATCAAGAAAGTGGAGGATGTGAAGTACTGAGGGACAACAGTCCAGAGCAATGGAGAGTGTGGAAAAGAGGTGAAGAAACATGTACAGGCAGGATGGAACGGGTGGAGGAAAGTGTCAGGTGTGATGTGTGATAGAAGAGTTTCAGCTAAAATGAAAGGAAAGGTGTACAAAACTGTGGTGAGACCAGCGATGTTGTTTGGTCTAGAGACAGTGTCACTGAGGAAAAGACAGGAGACAGTGCTGGAGGTAGCAGAGATGAAGATACTGAGGTTCTCGTTGGGAGTGACCAGGAAGGATAGGATCAGGAATGAGTACATCAGAGGGACAGCACATGTTAGAGGTTTTGGAGATAAAGTCAGAGAGGCCAGACTGAGATGGTTTGGACATGTCCAAAGGAGAGATAGTGAATATATTGGTAGAAGGATGCTGAGTTTTGAAACTGCCAGACAGGAGGCCTAGGGGAAGACCAAAGAGGAGATTTATGGATGTAGTGAAAGAGGACATGAAGGTAGTTGGTGTGACAGAAGAGGATGCAGAAGACAGGGTTAGATGGAGGCAATTGATTCGCTGTGGCGACCCCTGAAGGGAAAAGCCGAAAGGAAAAGAAGAAGAAGATTTTAAGTGTTCCGTTTCAGAGGTGTCCTTTCTTTCTGAAATGAACTACAAAATAATTAGTTTTGCTGCTGCATTGGCTTTAATAATGCATTAGTTATGGTGATAATTTTATAATTTTTGGTAAAGATCTTTAATAGGAAAAGTGTGGTGAATAACCATGTGTAAACATGGTATCAGTTTCCCAGCATATTCGTGTGTTTACTATATATACAGCATTTGAAAGGGGCATAAAATAATGATTTATTGACATTTCTCACAGTCAACTAACATATTGTCTTACTAGCTGTCAATTGGCAGTTCATAAATTCAGCTAGGAAGTAGCAATCTAATCTTGTAATTTTTCCTTTTATGATTATATAGTCAATTTTGTCATACTTGTGTCTTTTATGTAACTGACACAAAATAGAGAAAATCTGTCATAATTGGTCATGTTGTAAAGCATATACTTCTACACTTATATTCAACCATCCCTTTGCATCATATGAAAGGAGAGCCTTTGTCCCTCCTGCTGCCTGTTTCTATATATAGACTTATCATCTGCAAGCTCTCTGATCAGAGTGGCTTAGACCTTGCATCGCTCATTGCCTCAGGCTTTTGAGCCAATTGAATCCTCACTCTTTGTTGTCTTCCATCCATTGCCCCATCTTAACCAAACATCTGAATTTACCCCATTGGTAACCAGCTGGCCTTGATGGTAATGTTTGTGTTTTGGATCACTGGTAACCACCAACCAAACTAATAAATTTTAAAGTTTGTGCCAAGATAAGAACTATTTATGATTATCAAATTGAATATTGAAAGCATGATTTATGCCAGCCCCAACAATGCACAATCAATTAATGTATTTTACAGTACAGAAACCTTTTTTTTTAAATTACTGTGTGGAGTCATTAACGTTCAGATTATGTTTTCCCTTGTTTACTTGTATATTACTTGGTGATGTGTCCAGAGTCTCATTTAGGACACACGCTACTGCAGCACTAAGCCCTGTCCTGCAACATCCATAATTTATGATGTATTTGTATATGATGTATTCTACATGTAAAATCAGAAAACTGACACTGGATCCTTATTTTCAAGAATTAAAAGACAAGGATTCTTCAGTGTACTCTTCAATGCAGAGTTGAAACTACATGTAGTAATCAGTAATCTATCACAAATAGAAATGTAAAGCTTTGCTACCCTCCCTCACAAATGTACATTTTTAGGCACATTTATTATTTCTTTGACCAAGGAACATTATATCAGCTACATGTTTTTTTCTGCTTCCTGAGACACAGCAGGCAGTCTCGAAGTGATAATCCCCAAAAAACAGATGTTTTCAGGAATTAGCACAAATGCTTCCACTATGTCCTGATGGGGTGGTTATTTCTTTCTAGTTTGTGTAATTTACTTACTTATTTATATCTAACTCCTCCTAAACCCTGATCATCCCTCAAGAATCCCAATTACCACATTCCCAATGAGCATGAAGTACTCTGGTTGTTCTGCAACAGATGTATTTCATTGAAGAACCACAGTCACACTGTACGCTGCCTGTTGCATTGCTAACAGAAAAGAAATATTTTCAAAATCAAATGTCTAAAATATAAAAAGGCACCTGAGTACACCTGAGTTGTCGAAATATTTTATTTTTTAGTTACAACCCAGAAACCCTAATCTTTAACAAATCCAAATAACAGAAGGTGCAAATGTTTTACTTGTAACCATAGAAATGGAAATATCAAAATTGCCAAAAATACCTCAATAGCAAAAGCCAGTATTTGGTTTCTATGTGTTAAAAGTTCTGTGAATAATTTGCTGAACTGTTTATGAGTTGAAACATGAATGAAACACGAAGGCTAGAACCAACAAACAAACGGATGGAAGCTGTTCCCTCACTTCATTCACAGTGCAGTGTATCAGAAAATTAACATGGTTTAATGTACATGCCTCCGCTGTGCACTGGCGTCGTGCTTGGAGTGTCCCCCGCCTCTTGCCCGCAAGTCAGCTGGGATAGATTCCAGCAATTCCCGTGACCCACAATAAGTGGAAAAAGTGGTGGAATGAATGAATGAATGAATGAATGATGTACATACTGTAATGTTCAGCCCAAATAAGGCCCACTTAGTTAACATTGATATTAGCTACCTTGTATCCAATCTTTAAATTAAAGCATACCATAGTTTTACTCCATGCTGTGAATAACAGAGGACCAGGTACAGTGAGCAAACAAGACTCCAGCTATCAATATAGAAAGTTAATGACAGGAAAGGGGAAAAAAACTGCAGAGTTGGGGAGTTTATCTCTTTTGCACTGACTGTGACTACTTTCCTGTTGCCCCCGTTCATTTGTCCCTCTCTTTTTGAAATTTTGAATTCAAGGGTGCCGTGGGATGTTGCAGTCTGTGACTGCCTTGGTTATAGTTCAAATTGTATAAGTTGTGAAACAGATACTAAAACTTTGAGCTTATGAAGTGTGAGCCCATTACAAAGCAAAAAACCAGTATCCAACTTTCCCTTCTGCCTTACCACTTTATTTTTAGAATAGACGGTGGCACGATGCATGTCTTGTCATTTGTCACACACCCAGTGCATTTTAGGAGATTGCTTTGTGTGATGTGGTGACGTACCCGAAAAATACCAAAGAGTTGTCGTGAAATATTCCTAGAGGGAGAGATGGGGTGTGAACACTACACAATAGAACTCATCACACCACTACCTTACAGTGTCCCCAAAGAAAATTAAAGTTCATTACAGTTAAGGCCTCACACCTTATAGAATATGTCAGATGTGTATAGGGACCCATCCTCCACCTTGGTGTATCCCATTTCCACATTTTCCTTTCATGATGATTGTGCTCATTCTTCAAGTTTTGCAGCAATATTTAGATGTATCAATCATGTTACAAAAATTGATTGTTTACACAGTTATAGAAGCATAGAATCTAGTAAATCTAAAGTAAAGAACATTACCATTACATTATCGAATCTTAGCACATTTTCATTTTGATTATAGGATTTTCAAGAGTAACCACGTGATGCTTTTCTTGCTGCTCATAGTTTCCCCAGTTTCCCTTGCTTCCTGGCTACAGACTTGTTCACACAAGATGTTGAGAGTCGGTGACCAAAGCAGTTTCAGGCTTGTGATCTGACCTATTTTGGCACCTGGACATTTTTTCTGCCCTTTTGGTTTGGTGTAGCAGTAGAGTGACATTTGCACCTTCCCCGCTCATGCCCAACATCCCATGTGACCTGAAGGACACCAGACTATGGGCATGTTTTTCTTGAAGCATATGTCCTCCATGAAGTCAGGGACTCAAATGATGATGAAAAGTGACAGCACAGAGGGGTTTACACAGATCACAAATAAAACATAATCTCATTCACTTTTCATGCCTCACCCAGTTTTAAAATTCAAATGTTAGTGGACACAATGCAAACAGGCTGTCACTAAAACCCTTTAAAACGTCCATATAGCCACTGAAACTCAAAGAGGTCTTGGGGAGGGAGGGTGTTGAGGTTGAGCGAACACACATAAAGCAACCATATCCGTGACCATAGCAACTGTTGAACTTAAGCTAATTCATACAGTCAAAGAGTGGGTCTGTAACAACAAACATCCTCCCTATAAATATGCAAACTAGGCCTATCATCACCAGTGGGTGGACAGAAGAGAAGGTTGGTGAAAGGCCAAACACCCATGGATGTGATTCTCCTCTGATAATGGATGAAAACTGAAAAACTGAAAGCATCCTAGATGAAGCAGAACTGAAGTCCTTGTTGTGGCTTCAGTCCTGAGTCTGATACCCCACAGAGATTCCTTGTCAAGATGTCTGGATTAGCGATCCCCAGGGTGCCGCTGCTTCTAACATTTCGAATTTGTTTGCTGAGCATTTCCATGAATTTATCAATAGTGAGACTCCACTCTTTATCTGCCTTTGGAATATCAAACCCCCCCACCCCCCAAAAAAGTGTTTGGGCTCAAAGGTTTCGAAGCTATTTTAAGAGAGTAGCCATAGACAGCTTTAATTTTAAGATAAAATACACAGAAAAGATAAAAACTTTTAATTTTTTAATGTTGTTAATTTGGTTCTTTGCCAGTTGTTAGATAAGATCAGAAGTTACCACTCCCATGTCTGTGCGTTTATTAAGGAGGGTTAGGGGAATAGTTTTGTATACTTGAAGCAGGAATTCAAATTGCGTGACTATATCCAAACTTTCAAAATACATCTCTCAATGCATCTAAAGCTTAAAAAATTAACACTGCATCCACATCATTTAGTCTGTTTCCAACCCAAAATGTGAAAACCTACAATGCAGTTTTCAGTCTGAATGAAAAATCACTGCAAAAGCAAAAATATATGCAAGTATTGATCTTGTTGTGTAAAGCTGCTCTCAAACTCCTGGCAAATCAGATTCCAATCAGATTCCTTTGCATATCCAATTTTACGGTTGACTGTCCGCACTGTTTTAGCAAGTGTCCAAATGAGATCTTGCTCTGTTCAGACCAGGCCACATTATTGGCCGAGCTGACAGGTTGCTGTAGCAACAACGTTGGGTCGGAGGCGTTGTCCACGCTCCGTAACGCATTTGTCCAAATCCTATTTGAAATTACCTCCCAAAAGTGGTTTCAATCCGTCTTTCAAAAATCGGATTTCATGTGGTATGTGTGTTCAGACTACAAAAGAGTCATCCGCTTTCAATCTGGATGGGCTAAAAATCGGATTTTAGCTGCCAGTCTGAATGCAGCCCAAGTCTCAGTTGTTTATAGCATCAGCTGAAACATCTTGAACCACTTCTGTAATGTGATATACTTTTAAACAGTCTGTTCTCTCAGGATGTTCTTGCAGAAATACGGTCAGTTATGCTGTGGAGGAGGGCTGGGACAAAATAAGGTATGAGTAAATCGCAGTGAGACAGTTTAGTTACAAAAATTTATCATCACAAACTCAGAGATGCCTAAGAAAACATTCAGAAATTGGAATGCCATGACTTGAAGAAAATGTGGTTGAGGCACTGGTCAGTAACAATTGTTATCGCCATTCCATTTTGGGGGAAAATATACAACTCCAACAATTTGTTGATAATTTACTTTAATTTCTGGCTTAATTTAATTTACTTTAATTTCATCATTTAGTAACAAATGGTCAACGGGTGTGGCAAGGGCAAAGGTCATAGGCAACACATCATTATTATTACTACCATATAGCAGGGTCACACAGTATAATGTGTGTTTCATGAGTGATTGCATGTGAACCTTTGTTTATGCTCTGTGAACGCTTAGACACACACACACACACACACACACACACACACACACACACACACACACACACACACATACACACACACACATACACACACACACACACACGCACACATAGACCTGTGTTTTTGTGTGCCTGTGAGCATTACGTATTTTGCCCATCTGGCACTTTAGGCCCACAGCTGCAAGGTAGAGGGTTTGTCTCATATCCGGTGCTGAGCTGGCAGTGAAGGAAGGGGTGTTAAATGATCTGGACTGAGAAGAGTCATCACAGCTCTCCTCCTGTTGTACTCTCCATTGCCTCATTTTTCTCACAAGCAACTTTAGAGGTGTGTTTTCTTGTCTGTGCCATTTTGTGTCTGCTTTTAGAGACGACTGTCTGTACAAACTTGTGTGTAGTTCTGAATGTGAAGACTGACACACAAGGCGCTCCACAGCAAAAAAATAAGCCATCTTACGGTTCTCTATACACATGGTGAGGCCCCTGACAGGTGGCGTCCCCAAGGAATGATGAAGGTAATTACCCCCAGGTGCCGTGTGAGTGTGTATGTATATAAAAACCAGTGCTGGCAATTAGGGCAGGTCTGGAGGGGAATAGAGGGCTAATCCAGACATGCTTGTATTGATATCACCTTCAGGACCACCTCAGCTTTGACCCAACTCAGCCATTCCGTGGATAATTCATCTTACATGCCACAAATTGTTCCGAGCAGCAGGAGGGAATACATTCTGCAGTCTTAAGGTGATTTCAAATGAAACCAACAGGCAGAACAAAAGACAAGTTAGGCTGTTTTAAATGGCTTTTAAAAAGAAAGGGAGGGCAGAGATCCAAAAGAACCAAGAAGAAACTTGCATATTGGGCAAGATTTGCTAACACATTTTTATTTTCATGCAGAGAGATCAGAGAGATCAGCTGGGCAAGAATGATGAGCATGATTTACAAACTGTATTTGCTTTTAAATCCAAGGCGATGTTTCACATAAGCCGACTGAAGCCAAAGTGCTCATGCAAACCCCTTATTCATCATTTTTTAGGGGAGGAAAGTAGAGCAAACTGAAGGAGTTTCAATGCAGGGGGCATTTAAACATTGAAGTTAGAGCACGATGCAGCTCTGTCATAGCTGCTGGCCTCAGCAGACGGAGAGAATGGCCCACAAATGTACAGCTGTTTCTAATCGGTAACTCAGCACTGAGGGCTGACCTACATTCTGGTACTTGCAATTCTTTGAACCCATGGCCCTGCCAGACTCAGCCATGGGGGAAGGTAGAGTGACTGAGGGAGAAAAACAAGAGGGAGGAGAGACTGAAATCAAGAGGGCGAAAAGGAACAACAACAAGAAGAAAGAAAGTAGGAAAGCAAGCAAGAAAGAAGGGAAGATTTGATTTTTAAAAGCACTTTTACTCACGAAAAACAAATTCACACATAATCACACACACTAAAAATTCCAAACAGATTCACGTAAGAAGGAATTCACATTCAAAAACAAATAATAGCAGGAAAATAACAAAACTAAACTAAATATACATAAATTAAACCAGTCAATGAAGGAACACAAGCTTAATGATAAGGAAAAGAAAGAAAGACAGAAAGAAAGGTGCTTTTTGTACTCTAACATTTTGATGGGGTGTGCAGGTATAGCTCTAACTTTAAGAAGCATGGTATGCACGCATTTTTAATGACAGAGTATGTCAGAGAGCCGGACCTCTGGGTGTGCAAATATTTCAAGCCCAGAAGTGCAGCTGTGCAAACCTGAAAGGCTCCCCCCAAAAAAGAGGGGGGGGGCGCTCATAAAAACCTCCTGACCGTCAATTTTCTGTTCCTTTGGATAAACTTGCTACACTTGGAAAATCCGCCTGTTTCAAAACTGCCTTTCACTGTCAACAGTCGCGCTGTCTGTCAGACTTTCATAAAGTTTTGCTGTCTGCATCTCAATGAGTGCCCCCACCCCTTCAGTCTGGAGTGCATCTAGCTCTAGCATTCCTTGCATGCAGAGAAGGGGTACACCCAAATGCCAGGGGTCCTCTGGCAGTGACTCATGGCAAGGATCCCTATTCACTTCCACTTGCAAACAGGACACTTCCTGTGTCACGCAAAGAAAGTGACCAAGTGGGGGTGGGTACGCATGCGAGAAAGAGCAAAGAGGGGCTCCTCTGAAGCAAAAATGCTGCAAAAACAAAAAACCATTAGCTCTTCCATTTGCTCACACACTGTTTCAGCAGGAGGAAGGAACTGGAATTGGGTCACTGTGTCTCAGGACTAAAGACAAAGCTAAGAAAACAGAGCATGGAGTCTTTGTTGGACCCAGGCTATAACAAGTCATTAGACTAAAATTTGCAGCAACTAAGGAGGGGAAGGATAGCAAACCACAGTAGTTATCTAATGTTTTGCTATGAGTCAGTATGAGAGAAAATAACAAACGAGCGGTGGCGAGCGTTACTCCTCACAGACAGGCGTTCAGTCTGTGTCATCAGAAGCAGGTGTGACACAGAATAAGATTGTATAAAGGCAATGTTTTTCAAAATCAGTCAACCTCTTATTATAGATTGCACACTAACAATTTCATACTAGTCCCTTGCCAACAGATGCAATGGTTGTACAGCAGTCTTAAAAGCAAAAAAGTGTCTTCTCTGCGGTTGCAGCTGCAAGACTTGAATTAGTCGCTTGTGTTTGAAATAGTGTCAGTGAACTCAAAGAAAACATGCCAATGGAGAAACACGCATTCAGACATGCACTTGGAACCAGCTTTTCTGCTTGTGCAGGAGTTTCCTCTGCTGACTGGTTTTGCAGCAGCCAGTGGTGGAACTCAGTTTTGTGCACTTGCTCATCTTTCTCTGTTCCTCTCTGGGCTCTGATGGTCCTTTGGGTTCCTCTTGTTTTCGTGCCCGGCTGAGACGAATACCTTATGTCAGCAGCAGCGCTAAGCACCAAATAAAACCATCTGTGGTGGGAGTAGAATCATCAGTGGGACAAAGGGAGTAGCTGCACTTATGATAAGGCCTTTTTTATCCTGACATTCTTTGTTTTTTCTTTTCTGTTTTTCATTTGCACTTCTTTAAATTTAACCTCATTCTTTATTTGTCTTCAAATCAATGGTGTCCAGTGCTTCCCAGTCAGCAAGTGTTGTCTCACCGTGGTCCAAAAACGACTGGAAGTGGTGGTGGGTTTGACTTTAATTCCAGTGCCATTCTTCCATCTCCTTTCTCTTTGATATATTTTGTTATTTTCATATTTCTTTTGTGTTACTGCTCTGCAGACTTTTCATGAGTGCATCAGAAAAAAACGCAGGGGCAGCTGCCAAAAGCAGCATTGAATCATTTTAAATCCCATCTATTACATAAAGGAGTCACAAATGTTGTTGCTCTATATTTATGCATGTGCGTTTGCTGCTTCCAAAGTAATTCATCACCAATACCGTTTATTATTATTTTACCAAACATTGTTTTTCTGTGTGTCCATTATTTATTATTATTTGGAAGAAAACATGTAAAATTTTAGTTCAGCAGTTTTGTGTCTTGCAAGCAAAATGTATAAAAGCTTTAGTCTTCAGAAAATAACGATTGTTATGATGTGAACCTTGTGATTTTAAGCAGCAGCATAAGGTAACTTAATGCCACCATTCTCATATGATGTTTGGGTTGTTAGACTCAATGGCATGATAATCACATTTGATAGCATTACAGTTTGATAGTGTGTGTGTGTGTGTGTGTGTGTGTGTGTGTGTGTGTGTGTGTGTGTGTGTGTGTGTGTGTGTGTGTGTGTGTGTGTGTGTGTGTGTGTGTGTGTGTGTGTGTGTGTGTGTGTGTGTGTGTGTGTGTGTGTGTGTGTGTACAGCCCGTATTAAGTCAACTACGGATCACTTGTCAGAACTTGCCATGAACCTCTGTTTTTTCCTGTGGTTTTAGACTGTTTGTGTTTGTGTGTGTTGGGGGTGGGGGTGGGGGTAGGAGGGAGGGAGAGAAGGAGGGAGGGGTGGGTGGGTTGGGTTCTGTGTGTGTGTGTGTGTGTGTGTGTGTGTGTGTGTGTGTGTGTGTGTGTGAGAGAGAGAGAGAGAGAGAGAGAGAGAGAGAGAGAGAGAGAGAGAGAGAGAGAGAGAGAGAGAGAGAGAGAGAGAGAGAGAGAGAGAGAGAGAGAGAGAGAGAGAGAGAGAGAGCGTGGGGGGGGCAGTCAGTTTAATCCACTGTCAAAGAAAGGAATGGGAGACTCTGGGTGCAAAACAATCTGTCAGTCACGAGTGCTTTATCTGTGAGTGGGAACCAGCCTTCGTGGTGTTTGCGCCGTGTACCCTCCTGTGTCAGTGATACTTTGATTAACAACTAAACAGCAGCGGAACAAAATGAAATGACAGAACAGGACATTATCGTTTGTGTCCAAACAGCACGTCTTTGCTGCCAGTTTCTCGGGTCTAGGTGTTTTTTTTTTACTGGCTCCCACTGACACTAATGTTCTTTCTTTAGGGAACCAAATACCACACATTGATTAGGCACACTGGAGTAAAAACATGGTTCCCACTGAATATTGCATGATGTTTTCACTTATAAGGATGAATGATAAAGAGGTAAAGCAGGGAGGCCCCTTGTGTCTCTGTTTTGACATACTGTATGTAGCAGTGGGTTGTTGTTTCTTTATGTTTGCCTTATGTGAGGTTTGTGTAGGGCCGTACCACATAATGTCAAATGTTTGCACTCTGATTAGTCCTGTGATCCTACGGCAAACATGAGAGGAATATCTTTTGTCTGGCTGTCTCCTGATGGCTCTGCTTGACAGCTGTAGTATATTAACAGGGACAGCTGATTTACATTACTGATGATAACAAAACAGTCATGCTCAAACAAAGAGGTCAAAGACACTGATCCAGTCACTTGGTCTGTCTTAACCAGTGACAGCTGGTGGAGGGTCTTCTTCGAAGGCTTTTGGCTGTGAGGTATCATTGAGAGGTGATGACAAGGTGTCTAAATACTGGTTGCCTTTGACAAGATTCAAAACACTGAAAATTTGTCACATGGAATACTCCTTTGTGAAATAAAGTGTGTGTGTGTGCGTGTGTGTGTGTATATATATATATATATATACATAGATATATATAATCTTTGTAGTTCTTTCTTTATATATAAATAAATGTTAAACACTCAGAAAAATGTACTAATGTCCTCAATCAGAACTTTCTGGGTGTGTCCAGTTGTTGATATTGTCATCTCCTGAGCAACGAACAGAAGTGAAACTAAAATAACTAACCATGAGTCTAAATAGAACACTCCCTGTGTAAGTGTTGTACACTGCAAATACCGAAACACTTAATGTTCAGTACAATGTTCAAATACTGAACATTTTATTTGACTGTCTGAAATCTCCAATATGGAAGTAAAATTCATGAAAGGCCTGATATAAGGCTCAATGAAATAAGAAATAACTCTAGTCTTAATCAACGTGATTTATAGAAAATGCAAATATAATATATTATAAAGACTAATGTAGGGGGTGATACATATCTGCAAAAGGCGCAGTTCCCCTAATTGATTTGAAAAATGGTTGGTAAAAATGCATTAAAATAAAGTATTTGAATTTTTTTTCTCAACTTCAGGGCCCTGCTGTGCACTGTTCTGTCATTCACACTGGCATTTTTAAATGTCACATGTCCACAAGGCAGAGGATGTGACTTGAGAGTGTAGTAAGAGAAGGCAGAGGCATGTTGTTTTTGCAGCTCCAGCACTACTTTGCATTTCCCAGCATTAGCAAATGAATAAGCTTTAGTGGTTGATGTCTGGATATTCTGTGTGGGTAATTAGAGGAAATGGAAGTCTAGAATTGCATCTTTCCAGAATTACCTTATTGTACAAACCCATGACAATCATTTGATGGACAAGTTTCAAAATAACACGGCCTATAGGAAACATTCTTTATTTTCTAAGGGCTTTACTATGACTATATTTTTGACAACTGTGTGAAAACACAGCAACCCGAGTATTTTTCTCCCCATGCTATCCTGTGTACTGTTGAAATATCGGCTTTAAATGCGAAGGTGGACGTTTTGCTGTTGTGCAAATGATACTTCATCAGAAGGAATAAACTGATTATGTTTCAATTTATACATAAATACATCTACAAACAGATGGAGATTAAATAATATTGGGTCATGTAAAAAATGATCATATCTGTTTATAAAATTCTGTACTTTTTTTAAGGTCCATCATAAATGCAATTCTCATATTGACTTTTCTCAACAAAATCTTCTTTCGTGTTAACAGAAAATAGTCGATCAGGCTGAGGCAAGGAATAGTTAAGTGTTTATAACCATGACTTTTGAGCCTCACGTGTGCCAGCGGGCTCAGTAGAATTAAATGCCAAATAAACTTTGATCCAAGTCTCCCTTAAAATGTTACGTTAAACTCCCTAAATGCCTTCGGATTTGAATAATATAAAGCAATTTATGGGGGCCATTAGAGCCGTGCATTCAAGAAATATAAACATGCTTGGAAAATCATGATTTAGGTTACCTCTGCTCATATTTTTCTGGACGTGTGGCTGCTCATGTGTGGTTGAACACCCCCCCGCCCACACACACACACACACACACACACACACACACACACACACACACACACACACACACACACACACACACACACACACACACACACACACACACACACACACACACACACACACACACACACACACAGTCTGTGAATAGATTGCCATGATGACCAATGTCAGATAAGAGCATATTCTTGTGTTGTATAAAAGGTATAATATAGTAATTAGCTGGTGTAATAACTACTTAAATTTCTGACCTCATAATGAAAAGGAAAATAGAGTTTACTTTAAATAAATTGTGCTCTTCTGCAAGGTGTTTGTTTCCAACAGCAGATTAAGTAATGACTTAATTCAGGTCTCAGTTCTCCTAATATTACCTTTTGACAAGCAAACAAAGAATAGTGTCATGAGGTGTTTTTCTTTTTTTTTGTAAGTGTCTGCATGTGGGTAACAGCAGTGTGTCACGTGTGGCCGAGCAAACAACTCACAGCAAATCAGGTTTTAGGAGATTGTTGAGCAGAGATCAGGTGAGATTTGAAGATGTGGGATCCAAGAAGAACAGCTATGAGTCATTTTCATAATTTCACATATCTAGTATCCCTCCTCTCTACCTGTGGCTCATTGATATGGCATGACAGTGCGGTGTGGTTAACAATCAATTAACAGGTGAACATCCAACCACCCCTTCAGAGATGAACACACCTTCTTTATTTGTATTATTTTTAAGCCAGGGGCTCAATGGCTGTACCCTGAGATGAACAATCAAATCTGATTAACAAAACATTTAACTTGTTCTTCTACCAAGGGGTTGTCAAAACCCAAAAGGGTCTTTCCAACAGAGATATTGGGAAAGTTGAATATGTCTCAAATATGATGTAATTTCATTATCATTGATGGAACTGTGACAAGGCAAGCAAAACAGTGTGAACAGATCGTACTGACCTGGAGTGTCATTATCACTTCAAGAGAAACTCAATTCTACCTCAGGTTTTGTTTGTGCAGAACTTTTCCTCTTGGTGAAGCTTTTAGCGTGCTGCCCTCTGGTGATGACCTGGTGCACGTTGTTGGCTAGGTGTCAACTTGCAAGACAACTTTTTTTTAAGCTCAAAAGGACTTAAATTGCATCAGGTTCAAACCAAAATCAGGATATGACCCCTGTTTTTTTTTTTTAAAGTCGTTTATGAACATATCTACAGGCCGACCTTGGCTTACGTCATTTCAAGTTACGTCCTTGTAGGTGACAGGACAGACTAAGAGCAGTTCAAACACCCCTATGAAGAGAAGTAAGTCAAGGTCCGTGACGTGATCTAGTGTGGCTCAACCGGGGCCCCACCCTGGAGCAAGGCCCAGGTTTGGGGCTGGTTTGCAAGCGCCTGGTGGTCGGGCCTCTGCCCACGGGGCCCGGCCATACTCGGCCTGAAAGGACTACGTGGGCACAAGAGTCTAGCTCGACGGATATGGAATGTGACCTCGCTAGGAGGAAGGAGCCAGAGCTTGTGAGGGAGGCTGAGAGGTAAGCTGTAGTCAGGCTCATCTCCACCCAAAATTTGGGCTCTTGAAATAAAACCCTTAAGAATGGCTGGACTCTCCACTTTTCTGGTGTTGTCAAAGGTGAGAGGCGGCAGGTTGGTGTGGGCTTGTTTTATAGCCCCACAGCTCAGCTGTCATGTGTTGAAGTTCACCCCGGTGAATGAAAGGGTCGCTTCCCTGAACCTTCACCCCTGCGCCGTGCTGTGATTTCGAAATATGGGCCTTCTTGGAGTCCCTGGTACTGAATAGTGCTTCGACCCAGGCCATAGTTCTTCTTGGGGACTTCATCACTCATGTGGGTAGTGACAATGAGACCTGAAAAGGAGTGAGGGAATAAACGGCCTACACGATCTGAACAAGAGTGGTGTTCTGTTACAGGACTTCTGTGCTAGTCACAGTTTGTTCATTAAGAGTAGTTTGTTCGAGCACAGGCGTGTACATAAGTGCACATGGCACCAGATGGCCCCAGGACACCCTAAGCCGGAGGTCAATGATAGAGTTTGTTGTTGTATCATCAGACCTCTGGCTGTGCGTCTAGGACAATAATGTGGATGATGATAATAATAATAATAATAATAATAATAATAATAATAATAATAATAATGATAATAATGATAATAATGATAATAATGATGATAATAATAATAATAATAATAATAATAATAACATATTTTAAAGAGAACAGTTATGGCAGGAACTCTACAACTTGTTCGTATGCTTATTTATGCTTATCGTATACTCGCAGTGGTTTGATAAGCGCTTAAGCGCTCATTTATTGTACAATTCTAAACACTTCTCCACATCCTGTTTATAAATTTTAATTTTTTTTTAGATTTCAAAAATAAATGTCAATAAAGCAACAATGAGTGGATGAAGCCGGGCTGAGGCAGCCTTTGTGGGGCTGTTGCTGGGAGCTCTGGCCAATCAAAGGCGCAGCGCTCCCGTGTGAGGAGCGTGGGGGCTGGAGGATCATGACATCATGCGCGACTTCGACCCTCTACGTGAAAACAAATACAGTAGTGAAACATCTATTTATAGCAAATAACACTTTAGAAAGGACCGCCTGAATCGCGATATTAATCGATCCCTCATCACTGAAATCCCATCGCGGCCCCGGGGGCTGGTTTATTCTCAGCGCCGGAGTCTGGGAGGGGCATCGATCCATCCATCCGTCCGGACAATGGCGGATGGGGAGGACACCGTGTCTATGGAGCGGGACAGCGGTGATGGGGGTTTAGCAGATTAACATCCCACTTGTGCGTTCACATTTTCTCTGTGTAGCTTGGTGTTCATCTCCCGCCATGGATCCAGAGAAAACGTTGACATTCTGCCTCGGGCTGAAAGCAGAGGAGGTAAAGCGATGCGCGGCTTTGCGTTGACGCAAACGATGCTGCCAGCAGCTGGGCTTCAGTTCTTCTGCAGAGCAACATGTTTCCCTCGCTTTGTGTTGTTGTTGTTGTTGTTGTTGTTGTTGTTGTTGTTGACAAACAGGTTTTGTCTCACTGATCCTGTCTGTAGTTTCCTATCTTTTCACCTTGAGTCGTTGCGTCTGTTTGACACATATCTGGAAATAACAGGCGCATTTTTTTTTTTTTTTGCACCACTGCGGCAAATTTTTATCTTCAGTAAAGTCAGTCAGGTATTTTCTATTCTGTTGTGTTGAGTTAAAAGGTTTGATGATGGAGGAGAAGGGTGTCATAAGAGCACTAAATTCAAATTCTACATGGAGATTATACAGACAGTCGACTTTCTCTGGGAATACTAAAGGAGTGAAATATGTATGATCATTGACGTCAGTAATTTGTGATTTCTTTAGCTGTAATTTGATTTCAAGTTCCAGCTTCAGTCGGTTTCAAAGTGTGGCAACGCATCAATGTTTTCCATTTATTAATATGTGCATTAAAAGAGCTCTTGTTGCCAGACCATCATAGCTTAATAACTGCTATGAACAGAAGAAAAAAAAACCCCCACTGTTGATTCATGTCATTATAATAATACCTCAAAGAAAACAACAGTGTAATTGTAAGGAAAAGAAAGAATGGGACAGTCCACAATAGTGACATATAAAATGTAAAAGCCCTTCGTCAATAAAAGATGAAAGACGTGGGAGAGACAAGTACGTTTTGATGTCAGATTTTTAAATCCGCTGTCTTTTAGTTGCAGACACATTATAAGAAAAGCATGTATTTACCAGATGTATAATGTGAATGTAATATTTAATCAGGAAAGAAAATAAGGAGTTTGTGGATGTTAAGTTGGAGAGCGATGTACTCAGTGGAACTTAAATAGATTTTACTAACACTAGAGCACTTACAGATACACCTTATAGTTCGATACACAATGTGATAGCCTTTGTTATTTTGTCCTTATTTAATGGACTACTGTACATGCATCATTGTGAGATGTTGAATTTATCGACAGTACAAGCAAACATGGATTAGAACGGCAAGTCAATAAATCTCTGGCAAGACCGAACAGTCCATTGATTCAATGTCAAACCCATAACTGTGTAAGTGTAATTTCATCCCATCAAATTGGCCACATTTTTTTATATCAAAGTCTATGGAAAATTCCAAGAAAGATTAAAGAAAATACACAAAACTACAAAAGTAGAGCAAAAACCAAAACCAAAAAAATTCAAAGTTAATCCTGGTCCACATCTACAGCAAACTTTAAAGAACTGTATCCTGACCAAAGATCCATCCTCCCACCAAGGTCCATAGAAAATCCATTCAGTAGGTTTTTTTTGCTGCCAAACCATCCACCAAACTACAGGACACAAGTGAAAACATGACGGCATGTACCGTTGCCATTTGTACGACCTCAGGACTGTGTGTTGAGCTAATCACTCATTGAATTTTTGCTCATTCTCATTGTGCTCTAATTCTGAACCAGTTAACCTTGCAGCATGCATGTGCTCTCGCTGCAGGAGGCCGGTATTCTTTTCCACGCTGAGTACATATCGAGCAGCCAGTTGTTAACAAAAGAGTTCTCATTTAAACGGCCTGGTATGCAGCAAGGCAGTCAGCCCCTCCTGTTTCTATGTTGTTTTTGAAAGTGGCCCCATATCCAGTCACACACACACACACACACACACACACACACACACACACACACACACACACACACACACACACACACACACACACACACAGTCACAGTGATGTGTTGACATCTATCCTTATATTATTTAGATGCTGTGCCTGTTTAAATAAGCATGAAGGAAGACATTTTATGTGTATATAACTTTTTTAGTTTTGCAATGCTTTGCAGATTCCACAACAAACAGGAAATGGTTTTAGCCGTGATAATGAACAGGGTCATTGTCAGTTCATTCATTCTGTCAGTTTTAGAGGGATCCCTTTTGCTTTGAAGGTAGAGAAAGGTGTTTAGAGTGTGTTGTGGAATGGATATCTTTGGTGAGACATCTCACCCCTCAGGTTTGAAAGAAAGGATTTTTTCTTTGTAATGGAAACAATTCAAATAATGTCTTCATAATAGAATACAGTACTATCCTACATGCATGATTTTTTTTATCTCACTCAAACTGCCCAGAACTAGTCTTCAAGGCCAGAGCCCATGGGCAGCTTCCTTCAGTGCTTTAGCACCATGTGTATCTGATAAAATATTGTTTATTCTGTAGGGAGTGTTTTGCACAGTACACCTTACTCATGTACACCTTGTTCTCTGAATTGTGATTCACTGAGACTTAAACCCAACTGCAGTTTGACTTGTATCTCTCACACATTCTCCGCTGCAGCAAAGTACTGTACTGTAAAGCAAAACCTTCAGAGACAGTTCCTCATGATTGCCTTCAATTCAGAAATCTCCACAATTCCTTCCCGTCTCCTTGATGAGGCAGAAGGCTGAGGGGAACCTGCAGAAGTGGACCTTTAGTGGCTTTTTTTTTTCATCATATTTGGATGACAGAAGTTGACTCGTGTGGAGACATCTTTCTCTGTACTTCCCTAGCTTCAATTTTTTTGTCTTTCACCAGATGACCATGTCCTTGCAGATGCTGGATGGGACTGAAGCTGCAACGGTAGGGACCCAGACCTGTAGTGCAACATTTCATACTACCATTGAGAATGAGTAGAAACAGCCTCAAAGTGTAACCACAGTGGTGTCATTGGAAACAAATGTAGTACATGTGTGGTGACAATGTGCATGACTAGATCCTACATTTCTATCTTACTGCATTGTTGTTTGTTCGTGGATTTTCTGCGGTGCCTGAGTTCATCTTGACATCTGTCCGCACTGCCCTGACAGTCATGAAAATACTGCAGTGAAATTCTCAAAGGTCCTTTCACTTCTTGTTTTAGGTGGCTGTTTCTCAGGAGACTGATGTGCACACGGTCAATAAGGTGAGATATTTTAGAATTTTGGTCTTAATCTGTAGCTGCCAACAAACATACTCTTGCATTCAAAGAAATCATCTGAAGGCCGCAAGGAGCAATATATTTAAATCAACAATGGAGCAAATTTGATAACTCATGTGAAAATGGTCATCCATAGAGGATTAGAACCCACTGTGAGCAATTTTAGCATCTTTTAGTTTCTACTCTACTCTGTTTGAGTTGTAAAAGCTATCCCTTTTATTACTTTCTTGTTATTTTCTAGTACTTGCTGTCCTTTTACTGCTGTAATGACCTAATTTCCCTGCTGGAAATCAATAAATCATATATTTTTAAGTACCATTGGCAGCTTTATCGAGGAAAAATCACGGATAAAGTCACTGTACACCACCTACAGATCACCACACAGCAGACAGACACTACGAGTGAATCGCTGCTGGTGAATTTACGAAAGCAGAGCTCGACTTTTGGACTTTAATTTTTCAGGTGGCCAAACTAATGACCTCAAATAAATGTAAGCTTTGCCTCAACATGTCTGGTATTATTTAGTGATGATATGTGAAGGAGCACTACAGCACCCCATCCATTTTATCCATGTCTGCAGCAGCAGAATTTTCTCTCAGCTAATGTGTGATGCTGTATTTTGTCCACTAGGTGGTGAAGCATCACGAGGGCTCTGGCAGCCGGCCTTTTGTCAGCCCCAAGTACTGTCCAGGGGTAAACAGCAATCCAGGTTACCTGTGTGAAACGGGCCACTGCTGTGGAGAAACAGGCTGCTGCACCTACTATTATGAGCTCTGGTGTGAGTTATCTGACTCACTTATCTGACTTCTTTTCCATTTTGGACAAAACCCAAAATATAAGGTTGTGAATATTGTGACATTTGCCATACATTCCTGCCAGGAAGCACAGAGTGTCTGTACACAAAATTCAAGATTTTTGCTAAACTGCTAAAAGTGAGGAAACATTTTTAAAGTGAAATGTTTTTTGACACCAATAAATGCAACCAAAGCAAGGAAATGAAACCTTAGTGTGCTACAATTTGGATATTACAGGATGAACAAACCAAAACCACCATAATTACCAGTTTAAAACAGGGTGCAGCTTCGTGTAAGCCGAGTGGTTCTGGTTTCTAAGTCAAGTAACAAGACTGAAATCATGTGTGGTTTATTTCCTGTTTTCTTGCAGGGTTCTGGCTGCTGTGGACGGTGCTGATCCTCTTCAGCTGTTTCTGTGCTTACCGCCACCGCCGGGCCAAGATGAGAATCCAGCAGCAGCAGAGACAAAGGGAGATCAATCTGATCGCCTATAACGGAGCCTGTAATTACCCTTCGTCAATGCTGGACCTCAGTATGTTACTTCATTTCACATTTTTATTTTGTTTTTAATTCTATTGCAGAAGAAACCACTTTTATTTTTATAAATATATATATATATATATATATATATATATATACTGTATATATACTGTATATATACTGTATATATACTGTATATATACACACACTTTAACGCGTTAATTAGATTACGCTGCAAATTAACACGCTATAAAAAACAAGTCAATGCTCAAGCATTTTAAATTTGGCCCATTGAGGGACCCGTAGGCTGCAGTGACGTCACTTCCTACCTGCGCCACTAGTCAAAAGCAGAGTGACTGACAACAGAGATGGATGCGACACAGGACAGCGAAGTAAGCCCACTCGGACCTTTGGGTGGAAAGTTAATTTATAAAAAGAACAAAGACGGTACAATCAACAAAAATGTAGTGATTCTGCGCTGTAGACGCCTCCGTCTGTCTGCCCCAGGGCAGCTGTGGCTACACACGTAGCTTACCATCACCAAGTATGAATGAGGACTGAATGAATAATGTATCCGATGTAAAGCGTCTTTGAGTGTCCAGAAAAGCGCTGTATAAATCTTACCCAGTATTATTATTATTATTATTATTATTATTATTATTATTATTATTATTATTATTATTATTATTATTATTATTATTTGCACCTTTTGTAACAGAGAATTTTCATGTCACCGAAGCAGCTCCAGCCTAACGTATCATTTAAATGCAAAACATGTCAAGGACACAGAGTTGAACGTTAGCTTAGCCTTTTAAAGGAAAAAGCCTGTTGGCATCTTTCTATTTAGTTGCCTTATTTAGAGGCATGTTATACTATTCATTTTGAATTGCTGTATTGAGTCAGCTTTAGTATTCATTTTGATTGAGAGTCTGCGTATGTGCCTATTTGAGACTTAGTCTTATTTTATTTCTGAATTTTATTTATTTTATTTAACTGTATTCGTATTGCATTTTGGAGAAATGCACCTGGCCTAAATGATTTGCTGATGTGCTTGGCCTTTTTATAATTTATAAAGCACACTTAACCAATAAAAATGTGGATTTCAAATCTTCTCTTCTTGGTGCATTCTATTGATTAGTCATGCACTACAATTTTGTAATGTCCTAGAATTCAAATTCTTTATTTGGGGGCATTTAGCAGGTATGAGATTAAAATGCGATTAATTAGATAAATTAATTACAAATCCTGTAATTATTTTTTTTTAATCTAATTAATTTATATATATATATATATATATATATATATACACACATTCATTTCATTTAATGGCAAACCAGCAGACTGAAACAATAATAAATGAATGGAAATAAATCTATAGTTTATCATAACTTAAAAGACTGATTCATTTAATCATTTAAACAAACATTTTTAAAAAAATTTCAATTCAGATGGAGCTCTGTTGTTATATTAGTAATTGCCACAGCACAAATTTGAAACTTTTTACTCTTTCAAGCTTGTAAAATTCTGTAGGGATTACTTTTAAACTTAAATAATCAATATTGAATGTCCAATTAATACACAAAGTAATAAACTACACTTTGAGCTGATGAGATGTTTCCTTTGTTGCAGGCTTTCTGGCTTCCTTTAAGTTGCCCTCGTACGAGGAGGTGGCAGCGCAACCCAGCACCCCTCCTCCACCTTACAGCTCCGTATTTGCCCTGCAAGGAGGGGGCATGGGAGGTCCTGGCTCCTCTTACCCCCATCATCATCACCACTGTCACCCCTGCCCTCCTTACTTTGGTCCAGGACCCAGTGTCCTGACTTCCTCCCAGAGCTCTGACAACTACACCAGTTGTTCCTGCGAGTCGTGCTCCCTCACTTCCCCCTGCAGCACCTCCTTCTCCGTCCAGGTGACAGACGAGACCTACGACAGCAGCCGCATCTCCACGCCGAGCGAAGCCGGGGGCGACTGTGCTGTGACTCCGAGGGCTGGAGTCAACTTTGCCTCTGCTCCATCAAAGATCCCTCCTGATGTTATACCTGCAGTTACTCCAGATGTGATACCCGTGCAAAGATGGTCACCAAATGGCAGCGATGGAATCTCACCTTTAGCTCCGCCAATCTCACTTCCTTTACACTCCCGTCCCTCACACTCCTCTCGCCTCCCGCTCTCTCCTCTCATCCTGTTGTCTTCCGTTCCTCCTGGTCAGGCCCATCCTCTCATTCTCTCAGACCCGCTCGGAGCCGTTGCCGTTCAGAAAGGAAAAGAGGAAGAGGAGTCCTCGTCTTATTGTCCACCGCCCAGGCCCACGCTGTGTGCCCCCAAAACGGCCTTTGTCTCCTCAAATGTAGCTGCTATCACGTATTGCAACTACAAAGAGGAGCAAATACAAGAAAAAGAAGAGGAGGAAGAGGAGGAAGAAGATGACGAAGAAGATCATTTCCGGCATCGACGGCTAACGGGTGACTCGGGTATCGAGGTGTGTCGCTGCCATGTGAAAAGAGAGGAGCGAGAGGAAGAGGAGCTGCTGAAGGGGTATAATGGTAAAAGTGGGAGAGAAGCCGTGATGGAAGCGATGAAGGCGGACGTGCTGCATGACAGAGGAGACTGTTCCCTCCAGGCTGGTCAGTCACCTCTCCTGGATGACTGCGCTGAGCAACGTGGTCGCGTTTCTTCTGGCATCATCCAGAAGACAGCCGAGGCCGTCGTCATGTAGTCAAACATGGGATTAAAGAAGATGGTAATGATCAACAGTATCCTTAATGATTGAAAGCAGAGGGACCAGATGAGCGAAATTTCCTCTTCTTGTTATACTTCAAATGAGAGTTGAAGACAGGCCCACACCAGGTAGTACTGTAGCTAATTCATTGAGGGTGAATTGATTGATATTTCGCTGTTTCCACTTTCAAACGTCCTAAACTCTGTGCCAACATCTTGACATCCCTCTAACGCTGACATTTCATTTGTCCTCTATCTATCTGCATGATAGAATATTGCTATCAGATTGTCACCACTGTAAAAAGTTACAGTGGTGACGATCAGCGCCCTTTTAAAGGGATAAGATGTGATGTTTAAGAGAATAAGGAATATCAAAAACAAAAAAACCCAAACTTCTGTTATACAAAAGGATTTAATAATTTTACAATGTTTCTCTAATCTTTGCTTTGGTGTTTTGAATTGTGGAAAAGCAGAAGTCGATCCTTGGTGGACCTGCTCAAAGCAACATATGCAACGTGTGATGAGGTCGCAGCAAAAATATTATTTCATTATGGAAGATCAGCGACTGCCTGATTTTAATGAAGTGGAAGCGAACAGGACATGTTGAATTCACATGTTGTATATTATAGAACGTCACGATTCATTTTTAAAAGAAGCAGCTCTCACAATCTCTGTCTGGATCATGATAGTTTATTTTCTAACTTTGAACTATTGGGCATGTGGTTCTAGGTCACAGGACTAACACGTAACTGTTGTCAATCTGGGCTGAATCTTTGCTTTCACCAGCCTACTTCTATTGTCAGAGGAAATAAAGAGAGTGAAAAAGTGTATGTTTTATACAAGGTGTCTTATGTTGCTCCCTAAAGCAAATGGGTGCAAGCAGTAATTAAAATCTGTAGGTGGCAAAGCTTTACAACTGAATTCTGGTTATACATTGTTGTTCCTGACTGTTAAATGATTATGCTGTTTAATTAACTGACTGTATAACTTTGGATTCAATGTGTTTTCCTGATTGGTTGTTGCCTTTTTTTTTTAATTTGCAAAAGCAATGATCTCATGGATAGACTGGAGTTTTTACAAGGCAGAAACTTTAAGCCTGATCTCATCACTGATAATGAATGTAAAAGTTTATGCATTAATAAAAAGTAAAAAAACAAAAAACAAAAAGCTTTTAAATTATTTATGGAGAATTTTCATGGAATGAAGCTTGATGGAATAAACCTCTTGAGAAGTGTTCCAAATTGTAGACATGTGGGTTTTGAGCAAATAAAGTGCCCATTGTGAGGCAACACTTTTGAAATATGAAAGGTGAACACGTGAGGGGTTTAACATCACTTTTATTATCGCTGTGGCTAAAAATGTTGTTGGTTCTCAGAGTTTGACCACCTGTGAATGTGGATGTAAAATAATTTTCCAGCTGATGTGCAGTTCTGCGTCTGTTTTAACGGGTAGACAGTCAGCGGGATGCCTTTGATTGATACTCTGGTTTTAGTAGCGGGAATAGTACACATGTACTCTCTTGTAAATTATTCACAGTGTTGAATGTATTGAAGCTTAGAATGAGATTTAGGAAGATGACATTTTTATACATGTGTTGTGTCTGAGACAAGTGTTTAATTAATAGAGATGTTAATGGTGCCATTGCTTTGGTGCAAAGCCTGTTTGTTTAACACCCGAAGGCAAAGCTGTCAAGTCATTTATACTTCTGCTAAAAGAAAAACTTTGTTAGCACCTTTATTTGTCAAATCATGTGAGTGAGTATATTTTCAGCTGAATAAGAAATTCCAGTTGGGTGACAAACTTTCGTTTGACATCCTCTGATCACCTCTGTTGGAAGGTCCTCTGCTGTGACTCGCAGGTGACTCCCAGAGGTGGGTGTTGGTCTAACAGAGACTCATCATCCTCTGAACATATCAACATGAAAGCCTTTTGGCTGCTGTACATTTTTTGGATTGAGAATGAACAGTTATAATTTTTTCCGTAGTTCTAGCTCATGTATGTTTTTTAAAATATAATTATAAGGTGCCTAGATGAACATAGATTTTGTGTCAGTTATTTTATAGTTCTGTGCTCTTGTGTGTGTGTGTGTGTGTGTGTGTGTGTGTGTGTGTGTGTGTGTGTGTGTGTGTGTGTGTGTGTGTGTGTGTGTGTTTCCTATCGATGGTGTAGTTTTACATGGAATGAGCAAACATGTTCTGACAATGTTTAGCAGTCTCTTATACACAGTATGTAGTACTCGTGGTGAGATTTGCAAAAGTAGTATTTAGCAATAGTATTCACACATTTTCCTTACCCTTGTCTATGTTGGTTAATAGGAAATAAACTGTTGTGAAAGATACATTTACCTCGTTAAAACTGAGCAGTGAGCTGTGCTGGGCTGAAGCCCTTGATTGTACATAAGGCTGTATTTGAAATGCCTGTGGCTTAAGGTTTCTCCCAAGTGCAAACTCAGATCACCTGGGTTCACCTTCGCCCAGTTTGTGTCTCTCATGTGTCACCAAGACAACCTTGAAACAGAGATAAGCATTTTTGTTTTTGAAAATAAATATGTCATTGCATCACCGTTCTAAATGTATTGTCAGATTCCTCAAACTCTGCTGTCCGTTTTGATTTCCAAAGCATTTTGTGAAGGCTTTTTGAGTCAATTCCACACTACATTTGTGCCTTTCATTCGTTTAATGCTTTAATTTTATCCTTAATCATTATTTGCATCTTGCTTGTGCATGTTTAGAAATATTCAATATGTCAACAATGTGTGTAAGTGTGAAGCGGGAACCATTTTTTATATGACAATTATTAGTGGGTATCAGTATTTAAATCTCATTGCTTGACAAAATAATTGATGAAATAATTTTAAAATAGTTGATAAATTAAATTTTGTTTGTTGATTTATTCAAATTGTCTTTTAAAAAATTAAATACAATATGCTTATTTAGTAGCATTGTCACTGGACTGGGAAGAATTGCAATTGTGATTTTTGATTCATACGTTTTCCGAGCCACTTCCTCCACTTTCTTGGGTCATGGGGGTTGCTCCAGCAACCCCCATGCAGACTTACGGCCACGAGGCAGGGAGACACTCCAGACACGTTATCAGAGCATCGCTGAACCACTCGAAAGACAAACAACCCCTCACGCACACAGTCACACCTATGGACAATTTGGAACTGAGCAATCCCTGAAATACTTGTTTATGGAGGTGGGAGGAAACTGGAGAAATCCCATGCAGACACTGAGAGAACAAACTGCACAAAACAGGACTTGAACCTGGAACCATCTTGTAGTGAGGTGACAGCTCTACCCACTGCACCACCTTGCTGCCATATTGCATATTGTTGATTTTTTTTAAAAATTAGACTACTATTATTCATTCATTTTACTAACAACAAATGAAATCAATCAAATTGCTTGTCTTTCATTTTTAAATGTCTTGAGTATGCATCATTGTATCTGGACTGTATGGATTTGAGCATCTTAAAGTCTGACATTGTTGTCTTCAAAACTTTACTATAATGAAATGTAAGAGTTGACAATAGAAATATGACACACATTAGGTAAAAGCTAACCTCAGGAAGAGAAAGAAAGCTCTTCATTATACGGCTGAATGTTTGTTTGGCCAGAAGGTTCAAAGAAAGTACTTGAGGACTTTGAAAGTTTTATTGAATGACCTTAAATGTTTTTCAAAGAGGTAATTAAAATCAGTTTTGCACAATAAAAGATACAAACAGGCTGGTTTTACCCCAGTGATTTCACATCGAAGCCAAACTGATGTGAGCTCAGTGTAAATAAAATGAGTGTGATTTTCGCTCGCCTGTCAGCAGCTAGTATGTACGGGAAAAAATGTCCAAACTCTACCCTCATTGCCACAGAAGGCCAATGCCTGATATAAGACTGTTACTTCGCTTTGTTTGACTGTAAAGGACTGTTTACTTCTCCTTATCAAGATAGTATTTCCTCTATATTTGTACTAACTTAATTTTCTAATGTTAAGAATTGAAGGAGTGAAGAAAAAAAACGCACAGAGCCCACATTGGTATGGCTTAACTCTTTTGCCAGGAAAAACTAAAAACTGTTTGTCGTCCAGGAAACGACATCTCCTCCTTTTACTCCTGCAGCTACGAGACTGTAGGATTTAGAGAACATATGTGATTGTATGTAGAATAATGAATACAAAGTGTAGTGCTCTTTGAGGGTGATTTTGCGCAATTCAACCTGCAGCTCTTCAGTGTGCTGTGTGCATGTGTGAGAGAGTTACTGTCAGTCATGTTGTTGTGATGTTAAATCATTGCCGTTTATTGTGAGGCTAAAGTTGATTGTTGTGGTTATTTGTAAACACATATGTCAATGTAAATATCCAAACATTTTTATGTCATCGTGAATATCTAATTGATTTTGTATCTTGTATCTTAGCATATACATTTTTGATGTAAAATCCAAATAATGAGATGTTCTCATATCTTTAATTTTTTTTTTCATATCCAGGAGCTTTGTGTCCCAGAAAGTGGGGTTTTGTTTGTGTATCTTGTATTTGAGTTTTTTTAATTTATTTATTTTATTAGGATTCTACCACAGTGGACATGAACATGTGTCAAAATAAATGCTACCAAGTGCTATAAAATACATGTCTGCATTTTTCTGAATGTTACACAGGGTGCGATCTGTTTGTGAAGATTGAGGGGGAGATTCGTCGCCCCTTCTGGTTTTTACATCTCTACCTCTGCTGAATGAATTTTATACAGGTACAGGTAGATTTGAGTTAAGTTGTTTTTGATTATACTGTATGTCAATTTTCAGGATAACCCGCAGTCCAAAATCTCTTTGACTTAACTAAAGACCAAGAAGTAAGTTAAGATTTAGTACTTTTTAATGCCTCTTTAAGCATCTGTGTCATCTGCTCATTATTTTTATTTAACAAACATGAAACCCCGAGGCTGGGCAAATGTAGTGTAACAGGGATTTATTATTACAGTATCAGTTGCATTTTTGCCTCCTAACCTCATGTCATAGATATTTGTTAGCCATTGGCAGGTTGGACTTGACAGAATAATCAAATGAATGAAGGATACGCTGAAAATAAATTAAAATAATAGTGTCTCCACATTTAAAGTTGTATCTGACCGTTAAGGGCATATACAGTGAGTAAAAATACATTTTGCTGACGCTTCCAAAAAAAAGGCGATCTTCATCGCCTCCTGGTGGTGTGATGTTTGATTACAAAAATACTTCAATGTGTTTCAGAATTCAGTCTCACAGGGCAAATATTTTATAACTTTAAAAAAGCAGAATTTTAAAGTAAAATTCGGTGTCAAAACTCTGCCAAACTGTGTGGGGGAAAAAAGTAAGTGATGTAAAGCACTTACATATATATTGTGTATACCAACAAAAACAATGTAGAACAGCTAGAAACCAGCTGAACCAATACTAACCAAAATGTAAAGAGTCTATGTAAAGAAATACGTGAATTAAAACATCAAAACGAGTACAGTCTACATTATGGGAGCGTTCAACTCAGACCAGTGCAGGGCTTTCCTGCTCTGTGATTGGTCAGGACGGACCAGCACCCACCCCTTCTGTTGACCACTCCCCATCCGTGTTTCTCCTCACGTGACTCTTCTGGGGTTGTTCTGTAAAGTTAAAAACAGTTTATCACAGGGTCGTTTGCGCTCTGAAATCCTCTTCGACTAGTTAGCCTCTCTTTTTCCTTCAGGTTTTTTTTTTTAAACCCTCCTCTCCACCCGTGGAATTTTCACCGTCGTCACTCTTTATTATTTCTGCTCTGTCAGATTAATTTGATCATTTTGTGTTTACCTAAGTTGATACCGTGCAACAGCATTAAAACAAACGGGCACAGGACCCAGGGCTTCCCCTGCAGTACGACCCATTTGTCCAGAATCTTTTGCATTTAACAGGCAGCTCTGCAGACGTGTGGCTTGCAGTTTGTTTTGTTGCTCGCCCGTGGAGGAGGTGGAGTGCAGCGTGAGGATTTTTCAATCGAGCATCAGGAAAAACACCATGGCGACTGACGTGGGTTCGTGGGCCGCTGCTCCTCCAGCGGACGGTGAGTGACTGAGTTGAGCTTTTCCGTCGGGGACATGCTTATTTGTGGATTCTCGTGGAGCTACCGTGGGGCCTTGCTGGCTCCCCCCCCCCCCCTTGCTCTATTGTCCCTGCAGGAGACAGGCTGCAGCGTTAGCCACGCTTCACCATGTGGTCTGATCGGACCCCACACGGACGGAGCTCCGGTGGGTCGCTTGTCGAGCGTGGATGCAGCTTCTCCCTTCGAACATGTCAATTTTTTACACATTTCACTTTACAGTTTTATTTTCTAACAGATTTGAGACGTCGTTGAAGTGTTTTACGTGTAGCCCGTTCTGATTGGACGAGCCCAAAGCGCTCACTTCCGCCTTGACAAACGTGGTAAACACTGGCGCAGCTGTTAAGTGCGTTTTTATGAGTAGACTTTTATTGATTGATGAATTTAGGTGTTAACTGAGTCAACACACGAGTGTTTTTGATCCGTCTCTGTTCTGGATTTTATGTTCAACATTATTTTGTTCTTGTCGAGGTTTCTTCATAACGCACTGCTTTTATTGCAGCTCACTGGCCCACATAATCGCATTGTAATTTATTGAACGCCACGTTTGTGCGTAAAAGTGCGTTGTTGTTGTTGTTGTTGTTTATTTGCACGACATAAAAGCTGTCAACATCATCGGCGAGAAATGTGAAGACGAGACAGTTTGAACAGATCCGTGCAACCCCGATGATCAATTCACTAATTCTCAGTCGTGCACGGGATTAAATTATTATTCTGTTAGAATAATAATAAAGATCCGAAGCGTCGCCCGGTGGCTTTTGTTTGTGATACGTCGAGTTCCGTGGTTTACTCTCAGCCTGGCGCTGACGTCACCAGTGTAGCCCACAATAACGACCAATCGGAGAGCCTTACATAATCTCTGCGCTGTATATTCAAAGCTTACATAAGTAGTAGAAATATATTGCTCCTTCATTTCGAGTCGAACCATGACAGGTTCACACACCTGACAATGTGCAGTGTGTGTTCTGTCAAAACAGGCCAGCCATGCTTAATAAATAGAGGATAGTTCTGTGTGTGTGTGTGTGTGTGTGTGTGTGTGTGTGTGTGTGTGTGTGTGTGTGTGTGTGTGTGTGTGTGTGTGTGTGTGTGTGTGTGTGGAGGGGGAGCTCTGGACACTTGGTGTGTCAACAGATATTGAACTCGGCCATGATGAATAACTTACTTGATATAGATCTCACACCCATGTTTAGATCAACCTTTGCTTTTAAGACCTTCCAGATTTTGCAAAAATAGCAGTCTCTACATCAGACATAGTGTTCCTCTTCTTCATCGTTCTGCAGCCCGCCTGCAAGTGAAGGTATGTCCACATTTAATAAAAAGACAACAAAAAAACTGCTGGACAGAATTCAGTGACATTTTAATGCATATTTGGCGGCAGCCCTGATAATGTGCACCGCATCGTTTTACACTCACTGTGACCTGTAAAATTCACCTTATCACAGGGTACCCTGACCTACCCTGAAAGTAGGTCAGGGTAAGTTGCGGGATGTTGGAGTCTCTGTCTGCCTTGTTCAGAAGCTCATCTTGTTGTCTAATCCCGTGCAGAGCCTCTCGTGTGACAATGTTTGAATAAGTTCTGAATAACTCCCGTAAGTCCATTTAACATCACCAGGCAAAAATACAAGGCTGTAAATGTCAAGCCTGATATGTTCATGACCTGTTGAGTACACATTATATTGTGTCCCTTTTGTTGAGCAGCCCCGCCCTGCCCCCACCCACATAAATTTATGAAAGCACGTCTGCATACACAGTTTTGTTTGAGTCAGGTTGAATTTGTAAGCTGGACACAGAGCAGCCTTACACATTACTATTTTATGTGCACCAGTGGAGGGGTCGGACTGAAGGAAAAATAACTATTAAAAAAACTGATAGATAAAACTGTTAAACACGTTATCAGAGTTACTGATAGTTGATCTAATCTTTTGTGCGCACATTATCTGTGTGGTTGTTCCACACCTGTGAGTATGTCCAGCAAAACGACACAGATTTTATCCAAATGAAATGATTCGATTTTGTCGTTTATTATAAGGTTGACGACATATTTCAGTCTGGGACAACCTTTGTGCTTTTTCTTTCAGAGTTCACCTCTCTACTCTTTCACCTTCTGTTGTTGTTGCTCTTCTTACGTCAGCTCGCGTTCAGGTGATGTGTCTGAACAAAGTAATTCTCTTACATTTCTAACTAGGCCTCCTGTCATGCAGTGGAATGACAGTTTGTTGTCTCCACACCCTTCTCTCGCTTGATAAATAGCTGCTGCAGAACTGTAGGAGCGACGGCTGGTTCCTGTATGTCTCCTTATCATTGAGCAGATGCTTTTCTACCTTAACGGACATTCTAGATGTTTTGTGCTCATCTTTCTATAAGTTATTCAGAAAAGTGAAGTCTCTAGAGATACATCTGCATCATTTTAAAAACCTTCCTAGATGCAGTCACAACATTTCAGATATATATATATATGTATATACTGTATATACTGTATTTGGATAGAAGGAGTCTGGTCAGGGATGTTCTGCCTGGTTTACATGTTTTTGTCGTCGCACCTGATGCCGCCTCCAGAGCGATAACGCAGCTGATGAACAAACTGCTCACTCAGTGCAAAAACGGGCTGTCAAACTGGGCAGGGCTGATTACACAAGGGTCAAGGTTCCACTATCTGTAACCTATTTATTCTTTTCAAAAACACGTATTGGTTGGGACCTGATGGCCATATTGAAAAACAGATGTGAGGAGGACTAGCATGGAGTATGGACCATCATGCATCTGGACCAGCCACCAAAAGACAGAGAGACTCTGGAGTTACACAACTAAGAGCCAGTGTGTTTTCGTTGTCTGTTCAGGACAGTGTTGCTGTACTGTAAATTATATTAACATGGCAGATTAACACAGATTGGTCTGTGTTAATTAGATCTATCTGTCTAAAATGTAATTTTTGTAATGTATTTGGCCCATGCAGTGAAACTTAATCCAGCACGTTACGACAGACAGACCACATGTTGCATCATTTGAGTCTCCCAAATACTTGAACCACTTGCATGCATACATGTTTCATGGTCTATGAACTAAGGTGTGACTCTTGGAAGACCCAAATCTGAATGCTGACATGATTGAAACTTGTGGTGGGTTTGCCTCTCTATTTTTTAGTAAAATCCCATCACCATGATGGAGGTTTGTTTGGTGGTTGATCGTTGGGACGCCACAGCGACATCGATCAAACCTTCAAACAGCCCTTTCTTACAGTCAAGTTCTGCTTTTCAGAGGTGCTCAACTTGTTAAAAGAAGAGCTTAGTAAGCTTTTCCACATTTTGTAATGCTCATTTTGCAACTGGTGGCAAATGGCTCCAAATTTTTCAGAACCCCCCCCCCCTCCACCACCACCACTATCCCATTGTCCTCTCTTACGATTGCTCAGTGGTGCATATGGTCGACTGGCTCCTGCTTTTACTGTGCAGGCAAGCGTTGCGGCCTAGTTGAGGGAAGGAAGAGACGACGACACGTGTTGCTCTGTTTACAGCTCTTTCAGGGCGTGCTGCTGCCCCCGCTGCCACAGGTTTGTTCAAGGAGGGGGGCTGTCCTCCTTTTGCTCAGAGGCACTTCCTTTTTGTTTTGTTATTCACCGTCTTTAGACAGTTACCCCTGTCCTCCTCCTCCTCCCCATGTCTGAAGCACCATAACTCCTCAAACCACCGTTTGGGGCGTGCCAAGTATTCATTACACCCTCAGGCATTCCTCCTGCTCCAGTATTTCCCTCTCTCTGACAGCCCCTGTCATGTGATCAGTCGAGGACCCAAACCATGCCATATGTAGTCAGGTCCACTCCGGCTGCCGCTGACCGATCGCGAGATAACAGAGGAATTAAAAAAAAAACAACTAGCGTCAGCTTTTCTGCCCCACGTGTTACCCTTTGCTCCCTCCTCTTCTGCCTGCAGGGGTGCTCCAGTCCAGGCTGCTTCAGCTGTTGTTGTTGTTGTTATATTACTTTAAGACCCACACAAGAAAAAGTTATTAAATTTCTCGACACTGACCGACTGAATACCGGCTGGTGAGTGACGTGAGAATGCACGCGTGAATTATTGCTACAATCTTTTTTTTTGGGCATCGTTCGACATTTGACTCGGTGTGCAAAACATGTTGAAGTGGATGCAGAAAAAAACAACTTGTTTTCATAACCAGCGTCCAATCAGGACACGAAGATATCCTGTAGTTTTTTTTTGTTTTTTTTGTTTGCCATGCAAATAACCAAAGCCTACATAAGAAAGTTAAAAATAACATATAAAGCGTTGCTCGAGGTGCGAGCTGTTTGCTGCATGCAAAACTCCAGATTGTTTCTCAGAACTTTCTCAGTCAGAGACTGAGCATTGACAATTACTTTTTTATTTTTCAAGTGAGCAGTTGACCTTAGGGCTCTAATTCTGTCATGTTGGGCTTATTCATAATGGTGACATTTGAAATTAAATTAATTTAAATTCCCCAAGTAATAAAGGGTTGCCTGTAGATTATACACTACACGGAAAAACATTGGTTTCCTGAAAACTGAATGCACAGTGACTGTTGAGCAGATGACTGCTGGTGTTCCTCAGGGAAGATATGCTACAAGATTTTACTAAAGTGGGCTGCATGGATTTCCTCTTAAGAGTTAGTGAGGTCAACAAATACAGCTCCTGAGATGTTGTAGTCCGGACTATCCGGTTCTCCAAGATCAAGTACATTGTTGTTGCATTATGCGCGGTGTCATTGTCATGCCTTTCTCAAACACTTACTGTTTCGTCCTTGAACGTTTAGCTGTATGGGAAGTCTATGCCTCCAGCGATATGCACAATCTCACTGCCATATAGTTTAGAAACTGCATTATTAAGGACTGCCAATAGGTCTAATTTTCTGACCGCAGGAATGTTCTCTTTCGATTTCAAACTGACAGAGGCTGAGCGTTCCTACAGCGGCGACGAAGACGCCCTGAACGAGGCGGAGGTGAACGGCAACTGGACCCCTCAGGAGAAAGCTCTGCACGAGGCGCGACTCAAAGCCAAAGCCAAACGGCGCCTGCGCAAGTCCTCATCCCGCAACTCCACCAGCGAGTCGTTCTCCGAGTCGGGAGATCTGGTCGGAGGGGACCCGAATAGTCCAAAGGGCAAAGTCAACACCAATGACCGCAAATCCAGGACGGGTAAAGGCCGGGGCCTGCCCAAAAAAGGTGCGAGCCACACTGGCTTTCAGCTTTTTTTTTCTTTCTTTTTTTTTTAGATATCAGGCCAGAAACATTTCCTTCACACAATTCTGGACTGTCTTCATGAAAATTGTGCCAATGGTTGAAAAGGAGCTACTGAATGTTTGGAAGTGTGATACACACCGTCATTTGTGTGCAGGTGGGGCAGGTGGCAAAGGAGTGTGGGGGGCTGCTGGGATGGTTTATGAAGATGAGGAGCCTGATGCACGAGATCCCAACTATGATGAATCTTCTCAGGTGAGTGAGTGCAACAGACTTTACCACCTGGGTTTTGGGTTTCGTACATATAAAGACTTGGCATAGAGAAACTGGTAGCATTTTGTGTTTGACAGTTTGGATGAGAATGTTTTATGAAGATATTAAAACATTTTATTCCGAGGTGATGCTCAAAATCAAAACCTTTTCTCTGATATACAGTTGTCACAGTGAAGGTTTCAATTTTCTCTGATTATATTCAACAGTGAAAACTAAAATATCTGCAACCATGACTGGGAATCCTGAACAACTAATTTTCGTCTCTTTTGCACTGTGGAAGGCGGTCCTTTATTTTTCAAATATTTTCACATTACATGAGCTCCAACGGCCTGAACACACACAATCCACACCACACACAGAGACACCGACATAAGCACACATGCAAAACAGTATCACCAACGAAGGTGAGTTGACCCCAGTTGTTGTGGGTCGGACCTGTTGTGTCGAGCACCTTTTGTGTTCCACAGAGGCCTGCTGATCGACACTGCTGTGTGTTGTTGCATGACTGCTTTTATGTCTTGTCAAACAAACCTGCTGATGTCAGAGTACTGCTGCTGAAACACACCAGACCTAAACAAGCTTCATGGTTTCTGACAAAGATGTAAAGTACCCCGACAGCAAACTGGAATTTCAAATGTAAAGACAAGAAGCTTTTACCTCCAGTGATAAAATCTTACATGTAACAGCATGTGAGATGTTTGTAATCGATACTGTAATCAAAATATAGAATTTTTTTCGATCATGAATCCAAGCGATTTAGCCTAGGCTTATTTAAAACTCATGTGATGTGTCCAGATGGCTGTGTCCCATCACAATCATCACTATTTTTAATCTTTAACCCCATTATCAGGCAAATGTTCTGTGCTGTTTGTCTCCCATTACGTGTTTAGTGGGAACTGAGCCTGTGTCCATAAGAAGTCGATAAAGGTTGTGTGATTTGTCCTTGACTGTCGTAGAAGTGCAGCAGGATGTTAACGGTGAGAGGGTTCAGGATGGTACAGGAAGGGGTTTTGGCCCACGGTGGACCTCTGTGTGACGCGGGTCAGTTAGCCCTCGTGGCTTTCCTGTCACCATTACTTTGGTTTAGCACTCACCTCCATGTTTTCCATTGAAAAAAAAGAAAGAAAGAAAGAAAGAAAAGCAATTCCTGCAGAAGTGTTGAACATGGTTTCATTGCCTTCTCTGGAGTTGGCCAGGTATGATTGTGTTCTCCATATGCAGTCACTAAAATGCAAAGAGAATCAGAGTTCTGGACTTCAGGCTATATTCATTTCCACCCAAAAGTTGCAGTCGGAGACAGATTTTCTGTCATAGATGACCCATGTCATGCTCGACTGTGAGCACATGGTGGTGGTGGCTTATTCTCAAATAAATTAATCAGTCTCATAGATAATATTGAGGTATTCTGCACAGGAACTCAAAATCTTTGACTCTCAAAAACTCTCAAAAATAGTTGCTCAATGACTTTATCGTGCACGTTTGTATAGATGTATTGATTTCTAATGGTGAGTTTGTTCGTGCACAGGGTGACACAGTATATGCAAAAGTGGTGCCAGAGATAGATGAGAAGGAACTGGAGAAAATGGTCAACCCGATTGTACAGGAGTACTTTGAGCATGGAGACACAAAAGAGGTCCAGGTAAGTGATCTGTTCTCTGCAGGCTGGCACATAGGAACAGCTTTCAAACCAATTACTGATGAACTGCTGTACCCAGATTGTTAGAATGGTAATGCTGCTGTCAGGAGAGTAAACAGGGGTGGATTTCCTTTTTTTTTTTCATCTTCCAATCAGATAATGCTGAAGGAACTCAACTTGGGCCCACACAAGTATGAGTTCTCTTCCCTGGCTGTGTCTCTGTCCCTGGAAGGCAAGGCCAGCCACAGAGAGCTGACCTCCCGCCTGCTGTCCGATCTGTCAGGCAAGGTGATGTCACAGAGTGACATGGCCCGTGCCTTCGACAAGATGCTCCAAGAACTGCCAGACCTCATACTGGACACGCCGGAGGCTCCACTGGTAAAGCTGATTGGGGGGGGGGGGTGTAGAATGGAGATCAGAGGCCACAGCATCCTGGTTACCTGAATATACATACAGCGGTACCTCTACTTACGAAATTAATTGATTCCGGAAGAAATTACTTAAGTAGAAAATCACGTAAGAAGAGACGCATTTTCCATGCAAATGCCCTAATCCGTTCCAAGCCCCCCAAAATTCCGACATAAATGTTTTATAAAGCATAAAAATGCATCAAAATGTACTCGATAAGTTATTACTGTATATTTGCGCAAAACTATCCGACTACCTCACGGGTCGAGTGCCGAATGCGGAAGACACTCCATAACCACCAATCTAGCTCCACACAGAGGTGGAGTGGCATCCCCCTTAGCCAGTGGGATGCCAGGAAGATTCGTAATAGGTAATAGCCAATGGCAGAGCAGCTATGAGATTGTTGCGTTCAGGAACCTGTGGGAGATTCGAGTATCAGCTGATACTGTGTTGTTACATTACGTAAGTCGAAATTTCTTTCGTAAGTAGAGGCAATATTTTCCTGCTGAGAAAATTTCATTTCATGAGTAGAGGTATCACTGTATTTAATAATAATCAGATCATTTATTTGCACCTCCCTCCTACTTCCAGATAACACTCTAAACTTTTTGGTCCAAGTGGATCTTGAACTGGACGGTCCTCAGTCCAAGACCTACTGTACTGAGCTTTTGCTGTACACATTGGATTAAAAACCGCACACGCTTACACGAGGACCATCTTTAAAATGTGTTTCAGATGTTGGGTCAGTTCATAGCCAGAGCCATAGCGGACCACATCCTTCCCATGTCCTTCCTGGACTGTTACAAGGGAAAAGTGGACTGTGAGCATGCCAGGTGAGCAAAGACAAGTAAAGTAGTTGTCTTTCTTCAACAAAGTGCAATGACAGTTGAGTTATTCTAAGGTAAACCTGTCAGGTTGATTTTTGTTTTTTGGTCAAATGAGCAAAAAGTCAATGATAAATAGAAACCAGACACTGATGGCTCCATGTTTTTGTCCATCTTTGTGCAATACAGGAGCACATGTTCCCTTAATAAGATGTGTTTATCAGACAATGTTCAAATAGAGTAAAACACATGTATTTTTGTTTTATCTACATCGCATGGCCATTTGTTCCACAAAAAACTCAATTTTTATTTGTCCTGTTTCAGGGTGGCTTTGGACCGCGCTGCGGTGCTCCTGAAAATGAAGAGGGGGATTGTTCGTCTGGATAACGTGTGGGGTGTGGGTGGAGGTCAGAGACCTGTCAAACATCTCATCAAAGAGGTGAGCTCATTTTTTAAAAAGTGCGTGGAGTGTTTGTGTTGAGGCTCTTTGTGTCTTTATGAACATGTTATACACAGAAGGCAGGAATGCATGCTAGGTAGGGTGCCATGCCCCCCCCCCCCCCCACACACACACACACGTTTTGTGCTTTTGTCAGCAGAGTGTGTTTCACTCTGGAAAAACTGGAGTAACAAAAACTACAGCCCGGGAGGCACTGATGGATAAAACACGCTGAACTTGAACTCATCACACAAACTGTTGCAGGAGCTTGCGGCCCATGTGCTCACGGCTCAAGCTTGTTTATGATCACTTATCCTGTGATCTTCATTTTGTGGAGTTTCCACACAAATATGGGTGAGAGTAATGCGGGATTGAGTGAATTGTAAGTTATGCAACATTTCGAGGGATTTTTCATTTTTCTTGGTGTTGTCGATCTTGTAGCATTGTGTAATCCCCAGACCACAGGATCCTCCTGTCCAGTTTTGATTTCCTGCCGGACTGTTGCAGCCTCAGGGGCGACATGCCGAGCTGCACGAGGCATCTTTTCATTCACCTCTCTCTCCCATTTTCTCTCTCTTGCTCACTCTGATTAACTCTAGTTGTGCTCTTGCTAACAGTCTCTTTTTTTAGTGAATTAGACCCAGAGTTGACTCAGTCTTCAGTGTTGCGTCAAACGTGCCTCTCTCAAATCTCAGACAGTATGACTAATCGAGCCGTAAATGAAGTTTAGATGAAATGGGTGATGCATGCGTGCATTTGACCAGCGAACATGACATAATTCAGCAGTGCTAGCAAATAAAATAGAGGCTAAAAGATTTGGCAACAACTCTAATCAGGGAAGACATGTTTTGTTTTTTTTCCCCCTCCAAAAAAAAAAAAAGCGATATGTGAGGCACGCTCCCAAGTTTTATTTTCAAAGGAATCATGTGCTCGTTCTTGTACATCCCCCACATACGGTTGATGGATGGACTTTCAGATGTTCTGGAACTATCCGTTCAGCTCAGTGTTCGCTTCTGTGAATGCAAAGGCATTGTTAGTCCAGGGTGTGTCACAACAAATAAAGGTTTGTCTTTATGTAAGTTTTGGTACACAAATAGTAACTCTACTTAAAGCACAGGCGATTCAGTGTAATTAGATTTTATAACTCCATCAAGACTCAGATTATGATAATTCATCTGATCTGAAACGTCTGTGTGATGATGGACAGCTGTTGGAGGGGGACCGGTCCTCTCCTCTGATATGTTAAAGGTTTTAATTTATTCCGGCTGCGTGTGATGTCGTTCGCACAAAGACATTTTAATGACAGGCTTTGTTTTGTTTTTGTGTGCGTGTTTCAGATGAACCTCCTGCTGAAGGAGTATCTGACATCAGGGGATGTGCTGGAGGCAGAACACTGTCTGCGAGACCTTGAAGTCCCACACTTCCACCATGAGCTAGTCTATGAGGTATTCAAGACTTGACATAATCTGTGTGTTTATCTCAGCCGTTTGCACCAAGTTGAACAAAGTGGAAAAGGCGATTTAAAATTTTTGCAACCATGCCCAGATTGCCTTCAAAATTTAATTAACTCCATCTGCTGTTAACTTTTCAAGATATCATTCAGAAGCATTTCCTCCCTCAAGTCTGTGGGTGGGGGGGTAATTTCAAATAAGAAACACTGCTACCCTGTGGTAGAAATCACAAACTGAAACAGTCTTCCGTTCATACTGACGTTCAACTCTATTATTAGATGGTTCAGTGCAGTCATATTTCCTGCAAATTATGTCTTGCCACAGGTTATAGTGATGGTGCTTGAGTCGACGGGGGACACTGCCAGTCACATGATGATAAAGCTGCTGCAGTCCTTCTGGAAAACAGGCCTCATCACTGTGGACCAGATGAACAGGGTCAGTAAAATGTAATTGTCCATGAAAAGATGATGTCAAATAACATTACTTTTTGGAAAATATCTTCAATATCTGGGCTTCGCTAACCATTCGCCACTTCCCCATTGGCGAAGTAAATTCCATATGGCCACAAGGTTTTTAGCCTGTGTAGCCACAGTGACGTTCTTATTTTTAGGGAAAAAAAGGCTAAAACTTACAACTTTTTTGGACTCGCGAAAATCCCCGAGCGATATCATCAGAAAACAATTGCATGCGGCTATTTCTGCATGCCGACGGAAATAGCCGAAGTGACCCGAATGCTCCCGATCATTAAATATGCACTCGGGTCATGACCTCCTCTCGTCCAATAAAAACAAAACAGGATTCTTTTTTTACAAGCTAAACCTGCAAATTGATGTACGACAAGGCGAGGACAATCGATCGAAAGAAAATGAGAATAGAGTGTTTTGTAGTAGATTTTGCGTTAAAATTCTTATTGAACAAGAATGAATGCTGAGAGGGGGTAGGAGTGGTGACAGACCAATCAGAAGGTAATTGAAAGATATTATCAATACTTTTTGTAGTCTTAGACTTTTGATCCCTATGACCGGCAGGAATAAGCAGCGATGCGTGTAAATGTGTATTCACCTCGCTTGCTATTTTATATGCCTTTTTAAGTTGATATGAAAAATCTTATTATCGAATTTAAAAAACCCAACCTAAACTTTGGCATAACAATGGTGTTGTCTAAGTCAAAGTTAAATTGTCTTCTAGTCTAAATAAAACTTACAAGTAAACATTGAGTAATATTTTGTATGACTGAATCTTCACATAGTGAATGCAAGTTTTCAATTGTTGAATCTCACATTTATACCAGCATAAAGTAGGACAGAAATAAAGATAGTTAAGTTTGAACTACTGACTTTAGTGTATTTCTGTAGGTAAACTGAACAGAAGATTTTGCCCTCAGAATGCACCAGAATGCAGGAAAATAACCCCATTTTCTAAAAAATTTCCCAGGGGAGGCCCCCCTGGACCCCCACACACGCCCATGACAACTGTGGTTTTGCACCCTCCAACAATTGAAAACTTGCATTCACTATGTGAAGATACAGTCATAAAAATATATTACTCAATGTTTTACGTGGACTAGAAGACGTTTTAACTTTGACTTAGACACTTTGATTTTAATAAATTTGATTCTTGGTGTTACTCAATGTTTACTTGTAAGTTTTACTTGCTATTATAGCAAGCTGCTGTCTTGGACAGAATGTGGGTTTTTGTGGCTTACTCAATTCTTTTACACTGAGCCACAGTGGCTTACTCACACTAGCTCCTAGTGCGAGGCCAGAATATTCAATTTTATTTTTCAAATTAGGGCTTTCAGCGTGTCTATGATGAGCTCCCTGAAATAAGTCTCGATGTGCCGCATGCCCACTCCATCATGGAGACCTTTGTGGACCTCTGCTACCAGGAGTCTGTCATCACTAAACAGCTGAGGGATGCCTGTCCTTCCAGGTCAGTTGGACAGAAACCATCATTTGAATCCTGCTGGTTTCTATCACGTCATAAGATCATTATCAGCAGGCTTTTTAAAATTTATCTGTTTGTAAATAAATCCTGTGAAAAAAACACATCCAGTAATTTGTCATCCATCCCTTCTCACTGGAGAAACTAGTTTTTTAAGGACAGTTTGTTGTTTGTTTGGATACACGTTTTCACCTGAATTGTTACATGTCCAAAACTTTCTTCCACTAGAGGGCGGAAGCGTTTTGTAAGTGAAGGAGATGGAGGCCTGATCAAGAACTAATTCATAAGAGGAAGAGCCACAGCAAGAGGAGGAGGGGGGTATCCAGGAGATTTTGCACCCTGTTACCGTTCCAGCATGTTTCCCCTGAAACCAGGCTTGCTGGCATTCTACAGTTTCCTTGTTCTTCTGTTCAATGTGTCATTACACAAACCAGCGTTGACGTTCGGTGAAAGTAGAATGAAGAGCGGCATGAGCATTCAGTTCCTTTCATCTTGTTAGTAACCATTGTTGACTTTCTTTGTAAGAATTTTCTTAATTTCTGGGGTAGATGTGCCCCCTTTTTTTTTCCTCAGCCTTGTACCTGTTTAGCATGAACAAATTCAACTTAAAATGGCAGAAATACAGGTGGGCCAGGCATGGGAATGGGAACGTTTTTTCATCTCTCTCTGCTTCACCTGTTGCCATGCCTGTCTTTTTTTTATTTTTTATTAATACCACAAATGAAAACAGTGCAAACCATACACACACAGTGAGCACTTATTTAGCTCAACAAAAAAAATCTAAACCTTTTTCCATTTTCTGCCACAAATGATTTGAAATCGTTTCAAGGACAACGCACTGTCTTGCTTCCGTTTCTGTTGATCATTTATGAACAGTATTTTGTTCTTGGTCCCTGAGGCCAAATGTTTACTTTGTGAAGCACAGCAGTCAAAGTAAGAAAATATGGACAGTTTGGGGTGTTAAATTCAATATTTTTGAAAAATAAGAAAACAAAACATGTTATGAGCACTTGACTTAATTGCATTTATTGAATCCAGAGCACACTTTGTCAGTAAATGACTCTGGACAGGTAACATTTACATTAGAAAACAAAAATGTGCAAAAATCAGGATCTGTAATTCATGTTTAACATTGGAATCTGTTTATGGGAAATGGCGACCCCAGCTTTTCTTGGAAGATAATTTGTTACATATTGATTTTATTTTTTTTTATTTTGCCACTGTCTGTACCGGTTTTACATGTTGACCAAAGTTAATATGGCTGAGAAATTTATTTCATTCATTAAAAAAAAAAGAAACAAAGTTTGTGTTATATTTTAATTTCTGCTAATGGTGTTTAATTCCAGGAGGTAATGTTTTAGCACATTATAATGGTAATTGTGGAGCTACATGCGTGATCAGCTGTGATGTTTCAGTGTCCATTTCAACCACATCTTTTATTTATGCTATAGTCTTCTCAGTGTTTCATTTCCTATTAATCTTGGCTTAAGATCAGAGAAGCAGTATGATTTAAAAGTTGAAAATCTTTCATGGTGCATCTGAGATAACTAGCTATGTGTGTGCATAGCACAACTTAATCAGAATCAGTTATTTATCCTTGAGGGGAAATTGCTTTATTATGCCTATGATGTAAATACAGTAACTAGGTAAGAAAATCTAAATCTAAATTTTTCTACTTGGAAAATAGTGTAGTTGTCTAAACACTCTTGTATGGAATTGACCCTGATCAGAGACTATAATATTAATATTCTTTATTAATGCAACTTCAGAATAATGAATAAGTGTGGATCAGCGTCTAATGACGTCACATTCTACGCAACACTTTCATCGTATGTATGTCAATGAAATAAATTGTATCTTTTCATGTCAATCGGCCTTTTCCGTCTCGTTGCTGTCAGGACGACTGACGCTTTGATTCAACATCACACGTGGACGCTCAGACGGGGATGACGTCACAGGAAGCAGGAAGTGGCAAATGAGCTAGCAACAGATAATGAGAAGCTGAGATATAATTGGACATTTTGACAGGTTGGTGACCATTTATTCAATGAAAATTGATTTAGAATTGTCTGTTGCCTTTGAATTTTATTAGCTGTCAGTTAAAATTTAGATTATTTTTCAACAGATGGGTACTTCGGTAAAAAAAAACCTAACGTTAGCATAACCGCCTTTACTAGCGTGTAGCCGACAGGCAGCGCTGCTTGCCTAAAGCGTTGTGGAGAGTTTCCAAATAAATGTATGTGTTAAAATTACGTTGTTTGCTTGAATTTCATGCAGGTTGCGACCACAATAATTTGTAAAGTGGTCGGAAAGTAGGAATGCCTTTTTTTTTGCCACCATATGTCAATCTGCCTTTAGTCAGCTAGGCCGCTTTTAGCTTGAGATGACGTATCCTACCGACGTAACAGGTATTACAGTCCCAGGAACTACAGCAGTACTGCTGCAATAAATCCAGCCGCTTGAGGTTACGTATTTAGAGGCTCTCATCTAAATAATCTCAACAAAATATAAACGCAGGTGAGAGGTTTTATTCATTGAATCAATATGTGAAAACTGCACCCATGAAAATGATCACAGGTGTTCATTTCCACTGCTTATAAGGTTCACTGACAAAAGCTGATGTTGATCAGCAATTCACAGAAACCAAATCACACAATAACAAGACAAATGACCGACACGTTTGAGTGTTTGATTTCCACTTTCAATACAAAATTTTATTTTTTATGTCGTAGCTCAGTGTTATTCTGCACCCTCATAAGAGCATTTGCAAATCAAATGTCCCATAGGATATAAAAAAGGAAGCTGTAGCATATAAACACAGGAATATTACAGAACTGGCAGTCTTTGCCCAAAAGGAGCGGGTAAAGTTGTGTCAGGGATGCTGCCTTGAAGCTGATGTCTGGCTATGCATCATATTTGCAGCAGGTCACACCACTAAAGAGCGGTTCAACGTACCAGCGTTACTAAGGGTGTGATTAAAAAAAAAAAGTCTGATAAATGTATAAGAAAGAAGAGTTATCTTTTCTTGACACCACCATGCATATTTAGGATATAAAGTAAAGGATATCATTCTTTTTTCCAGCTTCAGAAGGGCAGTATGGGCAAGCAGAGGAAGAGGGTGATTGCTGGTGAAATGGTTTCCCCTCCAAGGAGAGATGAGAAGCCCCCTGCATTTCATCGCAAAGAAAAGAAAAAGAAAGTTGACATAGGAAAAGTCTTCATCAACATCTCCATTGGCCTGTGCATATTCAGCTTGATCTGGTTCTTTTATGCTCTCTACATGCGGTCTAGCCTGGCCAAACGGGTGATAACCTTGCACCCATCACCTCCTGTTCTAGATGCCAACAGTAGCAGTGCCAAGGTTTCCCCAGAGAGGTTCTGGGGCTCTTACAGACCTCAGGTCTACTTTGGGATGAAAACTAGGAGTCCTCATTCCATTGTGACAGGTAGGCTGACCCAGTCAGAGT